>NC_042618.1:415805279-416473223 GCF_901001135.1 Rhinatrema bivittatum | reverse complement strand
GTCGGCGCTCTGAGGCGAGCGCCCGCTCTCCCAACACGCACCCAGGCCACTCTTCTGGGTGCACGACCAAATATTTAAATGAGGGCCCACGGTGGCTGTCAGTGGGTTTGTCAGCTGACGCTCAATTTTACCGGCGTCGGTTCTCAAACCCGCTGACAGCCTCGGGTTCAGAAAACGGACACCGGCTAAATTGAGCATCCGTCTTCTGGGCCGCGGGCCCCAGTATAAGGGGTAAAAATAGCGGGTCGAAAATGCACGGCCAATCGCGGGCTAACAGTGTGCTCAGCCTGAGCGCACTGTAGTGTATCGGCCTGTTAGACAATAGCCACTGCTATTACTGGCATCAGTAGCATGGGATATACTTAGCTTTTGGGTACTTGCCAGGTACTTGTAGCCTGGATTGGCCACTGCTGGAAACAGGATGCTGGGCTTGAGGGACCCTTGGTCTGACCTAGTATGTCATGTTCTTATGTTCTTTTGTGAAGGGAAGTATGAGTGTTTGTACTTTTTGCCCAGACTGCAAGAGTAAGGCTGGGGTAAAGAGAAGCTGAAAGAAGTGAAGAAAAGGTTAACGAGTTTTTAGATTACAGTTTTTGGAGGTTTGAACTGTTGGGATTTTTGAGAGTGAGTTGTGGGAATTAAGGATATTTTTGGCTATGGATAATGGTGCAAGAGAAATGGACAAGAATTTTCACTGTGATCATTGGGTTGATGCTGATTTTGTTTTTTTGTTTATTAAGGGGTAGGTTTTAAAAGGTGCGCACACTTCCTGGCGCACACACATAGACGTGCATGTTATAAAATCTGTGGGCCGCATGTGCGGGCGGTGTGCGCAGGGGGACCAAATTTTGTAAGAGTGCGCGCGGCGATGCAATCGGGGCCTCCCCGAATTCCCTACCCCCCCTACCTAACCTTCCTTCCCTTTCCCCTTTCCCCTCTCCACCCTGACCTCTAATTCCTAACTAGCTACCCCAAAATTGTTTTATTTTTTTACTTACTGTTCCTTGGGAGCAGAAGCAATGTACGCGCGCCGGCCAGCTGCGGGCGTGCACTTCCGCAGGACAGCATACAATGACTCTGACACGGCCCGCCCCTCCCCGCCCAGCCCCCTGCACTTGTGCACAAACCGGGGGTTTATGTGCGTGGCCGGGCCCCTTTGAAAATTCGCCCGGCGCGCGCAAGACCCGGCCACGCGCGTAAACCCTGGGATTTACGCGCGCAGGGCATTTTAAAATCTACCCTCTAGCGTACTTAGCTCATGCCTTTTCATTTTAGCTCAAGACAAGTCGCATCCAGGTGAGGCCGGACTGGATGTTTTTTTTCTTTTGAGGTGCAGTAAAGATTTTATTTTGAACACCACTTTCGGTGTCCTCGCTTTGTTTTTGGTTACTGTGCCAGTGGCCCTGGAGATTAACTTCTCCCCCACAACTGGACTCGGAGCCGGACCCGGGGCACCACCCTAAATGGTGGTCGCAGCACAAGACAAGGCAGGCTGCACAAAGATATCAGAGATGCACATTTCCCTGAGTTGAGAGAGAAAATCAAAGACCTCCCACAAAAGAATGAGTAGGAAAAACTCTGTATAATCATGGGGGAAAGAGGAGAAACAACAGCTATAATAGCCAAATCTGTCGGTAGCCTGCCCCTAGGCCAGAAATGAAACCTGACCAGGGACCATACAGACCAGTACCATAACTTGAGATATGTCCCAGCTGCTGTACTTTCCGTAACATGTACCCATACTTGATTTCTTACCACTTTGCAATTTTTCTCATTTCTTTTTTTGCTCCTGTGTTTTAATCATTCTGTATATTAATTTGGCAACATGGGTAAAATTGTCATTCCAATAAGAAGATAAGAAATTGCCATGCTGGGTCAGACCAAGGGTCCATCAAGCCCAGCATCCTGTTTCCAACAGAGGCCAAACCAGGCCACAAGAACCTGGCAATTACCCAAACACTAAGAAGATCCCATGCTACTGATGCAATTAATAGCAGTGGCTATTCCCTAAGTAAATTTGATTAATAGCCTTTAATGGACTTCTCCAAGAACCTATCCAAACCTTTTTTGAACCCAGCTACACTAACCACATCCTCTGGCAACAAATTCCAGAGCTTTATTGTGCATTGAGTGAAAAATAATTTTCTCCGATTAGTCTTTTGGCAAGTCTTGGGGCCCTTCTTGACCCCCCACAAGACTTGCCAAAAGTCCCTGGTGGTCCAGCGGGGGTCCAGGAGTGATCTCCTGCACTCGGGCCGTCGGCTGCCAGTAATCAAAATGGCGCCGACAGCCTTTGCCCTCTCTATGTTACAGGGGCTACCGGTGCCATTGGTCAGCCCCTGTCACATGGTAGGAGCACAAGATGGCGCCAGTCATCCATAGAAGGTCAAAGGCTATTGGCGTCATTTTGAATGCCGGCAGCCGAGGGTGTGAGTGTAGGAGATGGCTCCCGGACCCCCCGCTGGACCACGAGGGAGTTTTGGTAAGTCTTGGGGGGGTCAGGAGGGTGGGGGTTGTAGTTAATTCAGTTTTAGCCAGGAAACAAATACGAATTAATGCGTAAATGTATCGGGGGCCCCCCTTGCCGAATGCAACGTATCTGCCCCCCAACAAATACGAATCCCGAAACCTACGTATGGCATCCCTCTGCACATCCCTTGTACCTTCTCCATTGCAACTATATCTTTTTTTGAGATGTGGCGATCAGAATTGTACAGTATTCAAGGTGTGGTCTCACCATGGAGCGATATGGAGGCATTATGACATTTGCCATTTCATTAACCATTCCCTTCCTAATAATTCCTAACATTCTGTTTGCTTTTTTGACTGTTGCAGCACACTGAGCCGACGATTTTAAAGTATTATCCACTATGATGCCTAGATCTTTTTCCTGGTTGGTAGTTCCTAATATGGAACCTAACATCGTGTAACTACAGCAAGGGTTATTTTTCCCATAATATGGACCTTGCACTTGTCCACATTAAATTTCATCTGCCATTTGGATGCCCAATCTTCCAGTCTTGCAAAGTCCTCCTGTAGTGTATCACAATCCGCTTGTGATTTTACTACTGTTGGCACCATCGCTGCCCGACGTCTCCACTACGCCCACCTTACCTCTTTGGCGACTCCCTCTTTTCCTGTTGGATGTTTGGCTGCCGCAGCGTCTTCTTGCCGTTCACTTCCGGCGTCCCCAGACCGGCTGGACGCTGCATTCCGCCATGTTTCCCAGCAGCCTAAGGGCGCACGCGCAGCGCGGCCCCGACTCAAATACCAGCAGTGGCGCGAACCTCAGGGGGACGTCATCCTCACCGGATATTTAAGGTCTCTAAAATCGCTAACGATTCGAGTTAGCAAGGGCTTTCCTCCAGATATCGGCAGATGGGATTCGCTCTCCGTATATCTTGCTACTTTGCCTCCTCAGACTTACCAGGGGTACTCACTCCTCGAGGGCCCACGTTCCTGGACTTGCTACTGAATACCACTTCTGCCAGGAAGTCATCGCTGCCTACAACACCAGTGAGTTACCATCTCTCTCTCAGAGCATTCCCTGGAACCAGGTACTCGCTCCTCGAGGGCCTACTTCATTCCAGTTCCTGGGCTGCTTCTAAGAGACTATTGTGTGAGTGTTACCATCAAGGTTCTGTTCCTGAACTCTGCATACCCTGCCTACTCACTATATTCAGTTTCTCTACAGCTCAGTTATCCAGGATCGTTGTTCCAGTATCTGAGGGACTACAGCCCAGCCGGGCACTTCCAGCTCACTACTGCCACCTCTGGTGGTTCCATATACTGTTTAATAAACGAACTAGTGTGTGTCTGTCTCCATACTCTGAGCCTGACCGGTGGTCCCTCTCGGGATCTTCCCCCGGGGGCGTGGTCATCTGATACCGGCCCAAGGATCCACCCACAACTACCACGAACACTAACAGATTGCTAACTCCATGGATCCGGCACAACTTAATGCCTTACAGGCCATACCGGGCCTGGCCCAGCTCATTATGGAGCAGCAAGACGCCTTAGAGAAACTCACTTCAGTGTTTCATCAGCTACACACACAGAAGGTTCAAGGCACAGCTTCCAACCATGAAGGTCAGTTACAGGAGGTAATTTTAAAAACTGCTGTACCACTGGCAGCTCCAATCCGCTTTTCCGGTGAAACTCAGAAGGCCCGGGGCTTCTTAAATCAGTACTGCATGCATTTTGCCTTACAGCCATCTTTATTTCCTATGGCTCTTTCCAAGACTATCTACATCCTTTCATACCTGGATGGGAGGGCCTTGTCTTGGGCATCTACCTTGTGGGAGCACAAGGACCCCATTTTGCAGGACATAGAAGGATTTATGAACTTGTTTAAATCCGTTTTCAATGACCCTGCTCGAACTGCTCTAGCTGGTTCTGCTTTGTGGAATTGAAGCAAGGCAGCAGATCATTGGCTGAATTTGCCATCGAGTTCAAAACTCTTGTGACAGAACTCCGCTGGGACCCCAATTGTCTCAAGACACTCTTTTGCAGAGGCCTGGATACCCGTTTAAAGGACGAGCAGGCTGCTCGCGAAACACCTGACTCGCTGGACGAATTAGTAGCTTTGGCCACTCAGATTGATCACCAGCTCCGGGACAAGGTGAAGGAACTCCGGCCTAAGGTGTTACCTGGGTTGAAACAAGCTAGTTCTATATCCGCACCTCGGATGGTTCCAGTAATTCTTGCTGCTGATAAAGATGAACCAATGCAACTTGGTCATGGACATTTAACTTCCAAAGAAGACCAGAAAAAGCGCGACCTTTGCATGTACTGTGGTCAGCCCAGCCATCATGTCTCTACATGCTCCATTCGTCCGGAAAACGGACGGGCCTAAGTCCTGCAGGAGCACTGTTCTTAGGCCATACCGCGCCCTCTCCTCTGCTTTCTCTTCCAGTCTCTTTGACTTATGGACCGGTCATGGTTCAGACTCCTGCCCCAGTGGACTCGGGCAGAAGGCAACTTCATTCTCAGACTTCTAGTGGAAGACTTGAGGAGTCTCCTCATCAAGCTGAAAGATCCACTACTGTGTCATCATTTGAAGTGGGCTATGGACGTTCCCCAACACCGCCACTTCCACTGAAGCTCAGTGACATCCCAGCAGCTCAATCCACTGCTGCTGATATTCATAACGCTTTCCACATTCCACTTCTGAAACCACTCATACTCAGCGAATTTTCTTCCAAACCTCAAGATCCACCCGTCATCAATGCAGAAAACGACTTAGAATTCAAAGTCGAAGAGGTCCTGGATGTTCAAAAAAGAGGCAATACTTTTGAATACCTTCTGAAGTGGGAAGGTTTCGGCCCCGAAGAAAACTCTTGGGAGCCTCAGACCAATATTCTGGACAAAGAGATGCTTCATCAGTTCCACCTCGTGCATCCTTCGAACCTAAACCTGGTACCCGAAGAGGAAATTGCCCTTTGATGGGGGGTACTGTTGCGACTGTCGCTGCCCGACGTCTCCACTACACCCACTTTACCTTTTTGGTGACTCCCTCTTTGCCTGTTGGAAGTTTGGCTGCCGCGGCGTCTTCTTGCCGTTTCCCTCCGGTGTCCCCGGACCGGCTGGACGCTGTACTCCGCCATGTTTCCCAGCAGCCTAAGGGCGCGTACAAGGCGCGGCCCCTACTCAAGTACCAGCAGTGGCGCGAACCTCAGGGGGACGTCATCCTCACCAGGTATTTAAGGTCTCTGAAATCGTTAATGATTCGAGTTAGCAAGGGCTTTCCTCCAGGTATCGGCAGATGGGATTCGTTCTCCGCAGACCTTGTTACTCTGCCACCTCGGACTTATCAGGGATACCCGCTCCTCGGGGGCCTCGCTTCTCTTTGCTTTTCAGATCGCAGTCTGGAATCGATACACGCTCCTCGAGGGCCCACGTTCCCGGACTTGCTACTGAATACCACTTCTGCCAGGAAGTCATCGCTGCCTACAACACCAGTGAGTTACCATCTCTCTCTCAGAGCATTCCCTGGAACCAGGTACTCGCTCCTCGAGGGCCTACTTCATTCCAGCTCCTGGGCTGCTTCTAAGAGACTATTGTGTGAGTGTTACCATCAAGGTTCTGTTCCTGAACTCTGCATACCCTGCCTACTCACTATATTCAGTTTCTCTACAGCTCAGTTATCCAGGATCGCTGTTCCAGTATCTGAGGAACTATAGCCCAGCCGGGCACTTACAGCTCACTACTGCCACTTTTGGTGGTTCCATATACTGTTTAATAAAAGAACTAGTGTGTGTCTGTCTCCATGCTCTGAGCCTGACCGGTGGTCCCTCTTGGGATCTTCCTGCCGGGGGGCATGGTCATCTGCCACCGGCCCAAGGATCCACCCACAACTATCATGAACACTAACAACTACTCTGAATAATTTTGTATCATCCGCAAATTTGATAAACTCACTTGTCGTATTCCTTTCCACATCATTTATATATATATTGAACAGCACCGGTCCAAGTACAGATCCCTGAGGCACTCCACTGTTTACCTTTTTCCACTGAGAAAATTGACCATTTAATCCTACTCTCTGTTTCTTGTCTTTTAACCAGTTTGTAATCCACGAAAGGACATCGCCTCCTATCCCATGACTTTTTAGTTTTTTTAGAAGCCTCTCATGAGGGACTTTGTCAAACGCCTTCTGAAAATCCAAATACACTACATCTACCGGTTCACCTTTATCCACATGTTTATTAATTCCTTCAAAAAAATGAAGCAGATTTGTTAGGCAAGACTTCCCTTGGCTAAATCCATGTTGACTGTGTTCCATTAAATCATGTCTTTCTATATGCTCTACGATTTTGATCTTGAGAATAGTTTCCACTATTTTTCCTGGCACTGAAGTCAGCTGAATCTAATTGACTCCCTCAGCCAGATAATCTGCCTTCTTACTACTGTTTAGCATTTCTTTAGAGTTATTAGGAGTAGGCAGTGCTGTACATATTCTCATAGGGGTGGATTTTCAAAGGGTTATGCGCGTAACCCCGAAAACCCCTTCCTGCGCGTGCCGAACCTATTTTGTATAGGCTCGGTGACGCGCGCAAGCCCCGGGACGTGCGTATGTCCCGGAGCTTGAAAAAAGGGGCGGGGAGGGGGCATGGCCAGAGGCCTCCAAAGGTCTGCTAGGCTGGGGAATCGCACGCCAGCACTTGGCCGGCACACGCAACATACACCTGCCCAGAGGCAGGCACAACTTAAAAATTAAAGATGGGGGGGGATTTAGGTAGGACTGGGGGGCAGGTTAGATAGGGGAAGGGAGGGGAAGGTGCCGGGGGGCGAAAGGAAAGTTCCCTCCGATTTTGGAGCGGCCTCGGGGGCAACGGGGAAAGCCATTGGGGCTCCCCTAGGGCTCGGCGCACGCAAGGTACACAAGTGTGCACCCCCTTGTGCGCGCCGATCCTGGATTTTATACCATGCACGCGGCTGCGCGCGCATGTTATAAAATCGGGCTTAGATTTGTGCGCGCCGGGTTGCGCGCACAAATCTACGCCCGCGCATAGGTTAGAAAATCTGGCCCATAGTCCCTGCTCCTTGCAGCTTGCAGTATACTTGAGACATACAGTAGTAATCACTTAACTATTATGGCAAACATGTTTAATTGAGAAGGCTAGGATCCACTTTGGTGCTTTCATTTTTTTAGTTCATCCTTTGTGGCTGTAACACATGCAAAGTCTGGTAAACTGATGCTTTTCTTGAAATTCTGAGTACAAACTGTTGGCAGACTTGTGAAACCCTTTTAAAAAGTCATACATGCTTCTTGGAAGTTACTCATCAACATGACCCTTACTTTAGAAGAGATACAACGCTCATATAGAGAAGAAAAACTAGCAGTTAGCGCACAATTTGTGGTTACAAAAAGTTTGAATTTTTTATAAGAGATCTGCCTCTGGCTCTTTGTAGCCATGGGGAATTCACCTTATTTTCTTTTTCACTGAGAAGCTGCTAGGCCTGTTCAGGTGAATAATCAATATATGTGTCATCATTGTGATCCAGGGGTGCCCAGTTTCTGTCCTTGGCCACAAACCGCTCTGATTTTCAGGATAATCCTAATGAATATGAATGAGATAAATTTGCATTCATAATGCTTCAGTTGTGTAAGTTGGTGAGGATAGATGGGGCTTACCTTCCAGCAATGAATAGCGTTTATTGCATTTCTAAAAGCAGTAGTATATGAGACTGCCAAGAGAACAAAGTCAACAGAACTTCTCTTGAACCATTAATTATTTTTTTTATCTGAAAACTATACTAGGTACTGATAAATAATTTGGCACATCCAATAGGCGAACCAAAATATGGCCATTACTTAATGTGAAAAGTGAAGAAATACAAAAATCTCACTTTGCATAATTTGTATTTGGTTGATTTTATGTGAAATGCTAGAACCACATTCAGGCCATGAATGGCAACTTTAGGCCCTTGCTATATGCATGAGTGATTTTTTAAAAAAAAAAGACTGTGGAAGAAGAGGTGTATCGACTTCTCTCCATCCTCCCTCCTCTTCAGTGAAGCAAGTCTATCTTAAACCCCTCCTCTCCCAGCACTCTGTCTCTTATTGCAAGTTGCAAGCAGCAGCTATTCTTCTCCAGGTCCCGACTAGTGACCTGACCTCTTCAGTCTATGCAGACTGCCGATGCCACTTCCTACTCCTTTGGCCGCTAATGTGCTTCTTCTTGTCTTGGCTCCTGTGGGCCACTGATGTACTTTGGCCAGTGTGGGTTGCTGACATGCTTCCTCCTGCCTTAACTTGCCTTCCTCCTGCACTGGCCCATGTGGGCCATTGATGCACTTCATCCTCCCTTCAGCCTACACAGGTGGCTGACCCAGCACAAAATTGCTTCTGCATTTGGTAAATACATTGTCCAGAGATAATCAGAGTTGTTTCTCAAACAGTATTAAGTATATTTCAGAATGAAGCATTTTACTGAGTAAATTAAGCATCATAGTTGAATAGAGCTAATGGATATGAAATAGAGCTTTGTGAGTCTTCTTTCATGCTCTCACCTATAATAATTAACAGAGCCACAAAGTAGGAAGGACAGTATATGCCATGTTATCTGCAACTTGATTTCTTATCAAAAGCAGAAATGAAAATGTACCTACCATGGAAGTAGTCTTCTGTGAACATATCGATATTCAAACTTAATTCCAGATGTTGGTTGGAGGACGGTTTACTTTTTCTCTCTTTGCTTTGTAAACATACAAAGGCTCAATGTGCATCTGCAAAGCCTTAATGTACTTTGGACAATGGTGTCACACCTCATCATCGTTATCACAGTCGTACTAAGGACATTGGAGTCTGCTCTGGGGCCATCAGTGATATGTGATGCTGTAAATTTCTCTAGCAGATTGTTCCTAGTGTGTACAGTGGGTGGACAAGTACAATCGTAACTCCTTTTCATATACTCTGGAGAAGTTGTATTTTCACATCAGTAAATGTTACTCATATTGAGATCCATAGAGTTGGGAAGGAGACCATGATATTTGTGCTTCATCTTAAGGGACATTATTAACATTTCTACCATTGTCTTTATTTTTTTCCACACTTTATCACAACAAGTTTAAAAAAATATCTGATATCTAGGGGTTCAGTGAGCATTCTTTGGGAAATAATTTCCTTCCAAAAGCTATGTAAAAAATACTGCTAAAAAGCATAGATGGAAATATATGACATTGAAAATTATCATTTCTTCTTTAAAATTTGGGCTCTTATTTTATTTTTTGCTTAAAAACAAAGCAAGAGAATACTTTCAAATGCGTACGCCAGGAACGTTTTAGCTTCTGAAACTTTACATTTCATTGAACCGGTTATACTCATTAACGCAAAATGAAGGAAAGTGAAGCAGTATATGCTGCTGTTTCCCTGGGTATAGGCAGCCTTGCAAGAATTATTTGTGGACAATTTCTGGACCTTTCCACCAGAATCCAGTTTTGTGTTTGTAATTTAATAGTAAAAGTAAAGGGATTGGTGGACATTTCTGGAGGGAGTCTGCAGTTCTAAAAACCCCTGGAGCATCCGTCCCTTCAGGGCCCGTGCAAAGGAAGCAGGCGCCCTAGGCAAATCTTCAGCCTTGTGCCCTCCCCCTCTCTCTTCACAACTAACTTTTGACCATTAATATTGTGCGTTAGTATAAATAAAAATGTTTGGGCATGGCAGCTCGTGGCCTCCCGCGAGCCGCCGCACTCACCTCAGCGTTTTCCAGTGCCCGGGAAGGCTGCCCACGGAGCGGGAGCTGCAGAGTCTGGCATCATACTGCTGGCGCAGCTGCCACTGCGATCTCACTACATCTGACATGCCACCCCTCTAGGTGTGCCCACTGCTGAACCTGCTCTTCTTAAAGGGCCAGCGGTGGGAAACGGGGCCCGCCGCCCCGTGATGACCTCACCACCCCAGGGCCATTTAAGGCCGGCTCCTGCTTCCAGACAGCGCCTTGGCAATAGATCTTCTCCATTTGGAGTTGTGGTTAGCTGTGTTCCTGAGTTCTTGAGTTCCTTGGTCCTTCCCTTCGAACTGATTTTGGCTTGACACCGGACTGGACCTCGACCTTGTGCTTCTTGCTGCTTACCTCGAGCTTTGCTGCCTGCCCCTGACCTCGGCGTGTGTTCCTACTTCATTTTCTTCTATGAACCCCTGGCTCTTCCTCTACTGATCCTTCAGTGTGCTACCCGCAATGTTCCGATTACTGGACTTCTACCTCTGCAGAGGCTTCACCTAAGATCAGCTGCCCCCGGCACCCGAGGTCTCAAACCAAGGAGAACATGGTCTAGTACTGGTGTAGGTCCAGCAGGGCCTCCACTTCCACCAGCTTCTTCTACTGACAGTGGGGACCTGTAGGGACCTGTGGGGCTCCTCCCTACAGGTAGTGTCAACTCCCCCTCGGTCCAAGGGTCCAAGAGCACAACAAAAAAATCTGCATTTATAATTACAGATTTATTTAACATGAGAAAAGAGATCATGAAATCGATGGTAATATAGTAGATGACTGCAGAAAAAGAGCAGTTGGCCCCTCCATCTGCAGATATTCCAGTCCACGCTGCTAAGGATGTATCCCAGCTGCAGGCTTTCCATCACACATGCCCTCCAACACCACCTCTGCTCCAATACTGTTTTTTTCTCATCTTCCACCCCCTTCACCACCTCTGGCTTTCTTCCACACACTTTCCATTCTCTCACATCCTTACTCCTTTTCCACCAGCCCTCTTGCATTTCTCTACCCTGGTTCTCTCTCACTTCCTCCATTTCTCCAACTCTAGCCCTAGTCCTGTCTCATCTGCTGTCAAACATATGGTACTGCAGGCCTTGGAGAGGAAAAAGATAGTAGACTGCCCAAGTATGCATTGCTGACTTCAGGGAGATGTGGGAGCAGATGGCATTCACACTCTCCTCATTCATCCCTTCTCAACCTTCCTGTCCCACCCAGTCCCACCAGCAGCCGAGTCCTAGGAGCACATAGAGCTACAGGCCATCTCTACAGGCAGCGTGTGTGGTGGTGGTGGGGGGATTGATTGGAGGGGAGGGGTTGGATTTGGGAGCAGAGTAGCTCTTCTATGCTTTGTTCTGTCCCCTCCAGCCTCATATCTCCCCTCCTGTGGGGAGGGGCTAGATCAAGGAGCAGAGTAGCTCTTTTCTGCTCTAGCCTCTCCACCCTCCCCTCTTGTTTCCTACAGCTGCCTACCGGAGAAGGGGAGGGGCTGGATTTCGGAGCAGAATAGCTTTTCTCTGTTCTGTGTACTCCAGCCTCACCCCCTTTCTTCTTGTTCCCAGCATCACAGCCTAAATCCTGGGCAAAAAGCTAAAAACAAGCAACTCAAGTCATGCCAAAGGTGTAGACACAAACAGGCCGATGCAATACCGTGCACATAGAAAATGTGAATCCAAAGTGGACGGACGTTTTTTGAACGTGTGCACATCCACCTCTCCTGCGCGCTCAATGCAATACGCAAGTGAGCTGCTGCACTAAAAGGGACGCGCAATGGATAATTTGTGTGGCCCTAGTGCGCTACGTCGGGTGCACAGGAAAAGTGGCTGTGCATTTCCAACAGCCCGGCCAAAGCTCCCTCCCCAACCCCAGCAGGTCTGTTCCCAATTGGTCTTTTTCACTGACAAGTGCCAATGAAAGGACCAATCCCCTTTCAAAACAGCCTTCTGAAAGGGGATTGGTCCTTTCACTGACATGTGAAGCAGTGAATAAATTAATATTAAGTGCCCTATGTGTGCCAGTTATCAAAGCGGACCATCCATTTTATCCCGCAATAGCTAGTTTACTGGCACAATACGCATGCACAATATACACGGCCCTGAGGAACCACAGAAAAGCAGTTTTTAAATTAAGCCCTTGATGCGTGGGAGGACTTTACACCTGCTCCAGGCAGGCGTAAAATCTGACGGGTTAAAAAGTGTGCCTCGAGTGCATGGGGATTTTTTGCATCACAGGGTAATAGCTAAGAGCCTCATCTACATGGAATTTACATGTGATGAGTGCTATTAGCTACATGCAAATTTGTACGTGCGTTTTGTACTCGCTGATCCCCCTTATGCATTGGGGATCAGCGACGCATGTCCAAAACGTGCATCCAAGTGCGATATTGTATAGGCCTGAAAGTGAGTCATGCCACAAAAAAAAAAAGCCATGGTGAGAAGAAGTATTTGGTGTGACTATTTGTGTTTACATGAGAGATAGGAAGCCTTAAGTAATTTAAAGTGCTGATGATTCTTTGGGTCTGTGTTACTGCTAGGACCTATTGTTTAGTTGTAATTACTGCTGTTTTTGTCACTGCCCCCCTCTTCCCGCCGCCCCATAGAAACTGGTGCCCTAGGTGACTGCCTAGTTTTCCTAATGCTTAAGTACCCCTGCATTCCTTCTTTCTATACACTGGATACACCTATATTGCAGGGCTTTTTTATTTAGAATAGATTTCACAACATAGCAGTCAAGTAAAGAAATGAAACCTCTATTGTGTTCTTAAGATTTGATTGCTTTCAGTGTGTGCTCCCAATGAGGCTTACGAAAGAGAGTGGAATTTTATGTTTTTAACAAGAAATTTCATCCAGAACTAAAGAGCTGGGATGTGTGCCTGCTTACATGTCCGCAGTCCACCTGTATGCATGATCATACAACATCACCCCCATCAAGATCCTAATGCCCCCCCCTGAAGTGTCTGAAAATTTAGTGCGGATCGGGCACCAAACACACGCACACTCAGTGATCTCATAATCCTTCCTTTGCTTTGCAAAGTTGGCTAATGGTACACAGTTTGTTAACTAATATGTCTGAGCTGTGCCAAATTACAAAACATAAAATTTAGCTTATTAAAAAAAATTCCACTTTGATACTCAGTTTAACATACAAATATTTATTAGAAATATAACTCACCTTTGTTAATTAGGATAACAAAGCTTGCAATGCACTCTTTCCTATTACTAATCAAGACAAATTTTCTATGATGCTTAATCCCACTGATGGGATACATTAGGGGTTCAGGAATGGAAAATGGTAATGTGATTAAATGGGATTCATAAGTTTTCAAATTAATGAAAGAAAATTATGAGTTCATTCAGATAAATGGAGTTTGCAAATCCTAACATGGAAGATACTAGTATAAAGTCCTACTGGATGTTGTGATTTCCCATTACAGGAGTGTTGATATAATCAAAGGCGTTAGTAAGAAGGTATCAATGTGTTATTGCCACTATGTGATACATGCACTTTTGAGCATTGCAGAATTTATTTTCTACGCCCAATCCATGCCATTAGCTTTGCATTGTCAGCAGCCTTAGCTTGCATAGCTTTTTCCTTTGCCAACCTTATCAAGACACTCAAGATGTTGGTGGGAACATCAATAGACAAAGAGAACTTGGTCCCAGGGGCTCCTCTCTTAGTGGTGTGTTTTGGGCAGACGATCATTGGCAGGGACAATTTGCTCTTTTCTGACTCTTCTGGGAAAAATATGTGCAACTTTTCAAGATGGGAGACAGTGTTGTCTTTATCTTCCCAGTAACTTCGGCTCAGTGGAAGGCCATTAGCCGAATGCCGTTTCAAGATCTGGCTGCCTGAGGGCTTGCTACTCATTTGGTTGCTTGGATTGACCTGGCTCCTTTTTGCTTCAGAATCTGATATATTCTGCAGGATGTTATTATTTAGGCCTTTGATGTCCACTGCTCTCATGGACAGAATAAGAAAGCTGAATAGCACGGTCACTCGATGATACACCATCACGTGAAATCTGTAAACATAAAACTCTGTCGTGGTTAGAAACAATAGATTCAGAACTGCTTTCCCAAGAATTTAAAAAAAAACCCATCCATCCTGAGCCATAAACTCAACAGCTAAAACAGCTTACATTCACCTGATTTTCATTTTTTTCTGTTTTCCTTTATTATATATAAATTTAAACTACATAACCCTTATTTTACCAAGCATTTTTTGTAGCACAAAGGTTTTAGGGCTTGATTTCCAAAGTGCTTTACATGCATAGGACCCTGTTTTAATGGGCATAAGAGGTCCTTTGAACATCAACCCAGGGGTTGTGCGTGTAACCCAATTTTGTATGTCTTTTTCTCCACATTGTAAGTAGGCATTCTGAGGGGGCAGGGATAGGATTTACCCGCATACTTTCAATTTTCATAAGTACGTTAGTAAATATGTATCTGAAAAAAATGTAAACCACCTTGAGCTCAAATCAGAAAGGCAGCCTAGAAATACGAAATACTATTTTTTAAATTACTATTACTTCTAGCTTTGTTCCTAGCTGTGAAGATCTTTTCCTAACTTCTCAGTTCTTTTTCTTTTGAAAACCGTTTCATTTCTTCTAGTTGTATGTCTCTTAAAATGAGAAGTGTGTATTCTTTGTTCTATGGTACTCCCCCATCCCATGCAGTTTCACTTTGTTGTATATTCCATTACTGCACAGGTAAAATAGCATATAAAGCCCAGACTATATATTTTTCTGGACCTGAAGTCAGACAATTAGCATCATTAGACAAAGATTTCCTGATTACACATGGCACGCCTCAAATTCCATTCTTGCTGTGCAGAAACTGAGGTGATTTAAACCAGAAAAGAGGACAAATAATGAACTAAAAGTTGCAAAACATTAACAAAGATGTCTCGTTTTTGCACTGTGACTTTTGTCCCCAGAGGGACATGTCAAAGAGTACTGGGAGGCAGGGCCGCTTTAACTTTCTTAGGGCCCTGGACAAACTTGCAGCTGGGCCCCTTTTTATATTTTCCCATATTGACCACCGCCCTCTCTCACCCCCTTCTTCTCTCCCCCTGCCACTCTCCTCCTCCTCCTTCCTTCCTCTCGAGCTAGCCCCTACCAACCTCCAACTATAACCCTGTGTCTGTCCTCCATCTCACATTCACCTGTTAATCTGATGCCGCTAGCCCATTGCTGCAGCTTTTTTCCTCTTCTGTGCCGGCTGACAGGCGGGCAGCCGCACATCTTCTCCTTCTTCTGGCCTGCATGGGCTCGTGCAAGTGCTGCCCGAAGTGTCCTACTTCCAACCTGTGCGGGCTGGAGTGAGCATTATGGGCCTTCTACTATATACTAGGCCTGGGGCAGCTGCCGCTTTTACCCATAGGTAAAAGCAGCCCTGCTGGGAGGGGGAGGGTGACAGTGTCTAAGAAAGGAAGGCCGGAGAGCAGGGATACTGAAGAAGGGTAAAATGATTTTTCAGCACGAGCTCCCCATGATATCTGCTAGTGACATCAGCTGCAGACGTCTCATGTTAAAAAAAAAAAAAAAGAGCTAAAGTGCTGTAAACAGAAAGCACGGCAGGTTCTAGCATTGCATAAGTGCATTCTAGTAAATGGGCTCTTCATTGTAATCTGTACCCACCTTCTGCTATTAATCAGGCAATATTTATTGCTAGTAATAAAAAGCCAGCAGTGTTAATAATACCACAGAGAACTATTCTCATCCATACAGTTTCCCTTCCATAGAGAGCCTAACTTTCAAACCTAGCCGCAGAACAGCATTTACTCATGTAAGTGGACGTGCAGAGATTAATGTACTCTTGTCATTTATAAACAGCATATATGCAAGTACATGCTACGTAGGAGTGAAAACTCTGTAGAGTTTACAAACAAGGGACCTCCAGGATGTACTAATCTCCCATTCGGGGCCTGATTTACTAAGGCTTTCTACTCATTCTGTGTCCATGGGAATGAAGGTTTAGTAACTCTGGCCCTTTGTGTCTAGGGGGAAAGCCCTTAAGTCCATCTGGTTCCTACGTGTGAGGTTAAGTGATCCATTGAGTTGTGGCCGAGATTGGGAGGCCTGGATTCTAAGCATTGCGCTCCATCGTCAGCCCCTGATCAGTCCATGCTTCAGCAGCTCCCTCACTCTCCAACCTCCTGCTGCTAACAAAAAAAGTAAGCTCCCCAAGTACTTTGAAGGAGTGAGAAATACTGAGACCTCTGACAAGGAGATTCTTTTACTAGAAAATTAAAACGTCACTTTTCTGACAAAGGGAAGAAAGCTTTGCACAAGCCTTTGCTGAGTCTCAGAGAGTCGAATTGGATTTTTTTTCTTCCTATTTTTTTTTGCCAGGCATGCCATGGTGCTGCAAATATTAATCCAAAAAAGGCATAGGATATCCACAAGCTGCCAGAAGTTAAACAAGCAAAAACTAAGGGCTGATAGATAAGTGTTAAATCATCCTTGAAACCCACAGATGCTTCAGCAGAGCAGTCCGAGGTAGTGTCTATGGGTTTCAAGGATGATTTAATGCTTCTCTGCTGTCTCTTATTTCTGTACTACAAATATTAGAACAGAATAGTTAGAAAATTAGATTGCTATAGTCTGAAATATGAAAATGAAGTGAATGTATGCAAGCCTGAGAGAATGTATTAGAAAGAACCATTCTAATTTTATTTGTCAACATGTCTTTCTTTACTAAACTCAGTATCTATCCTCAGACGTTTGATAGTAATGTGAAGACATTTGCTACAGTGATTCACTTTGTTTGGCACACCATAGCCTAGATCGATCGCAAGTGCTACATGACAGAATTTGTTGTTGCAGTGCAAATTTGTAGACTTCAGGTTTCTTTACACAAACAATTTTCTCTACTTTGGCAGCATCTAGTCTACCTATTTACAGCAAAAGAAAGAAAGTGAAAAAGTTTCACAAATATGCATCGTTGTCTAGTACAGCCTCTTTTCCTAAAACTTTTTAATCATAAAATGGAAAAAAAAATGTAGTTTTTTTTTTTCCTTTAAAAAGAGATCAGTCTCACCTTGTTGGTAAATTGTCTTCAGACCCTTTCCCTGTGAAGCCGAACCTTTCAGTTAGGCAGCTTAAATCCGAACAAGAAGACTGAAGCTAGGTGAGAGTAGTGTCCTGGTTCTGTGTCTCTGCTCAGTGATTCATACCGTCTTCTGCCTTCCCGCAAAAGGTCCTGATGCTATCCCAAAAACAAACCCACCCACCCCCTCTGCTTCCTGCTGCCAGTTTGACACTGTGTAGTAGAGACATTTGTGTGCAGGGGATTTTAATATCAAAAGAGCTCCTTATGCACATTAGATCATCTTGTGTCATGTTCTGTTTCTATCAGTACAGCAAATGTGATTAAGAGCATCCTAGATATAATCATTCTAGGTAGCCCTTTTGCTGTGATTTTCTGTTTCTTTAACCTTGTCACCCATCCTGTCTTCATTGATTTATTATGTGAAAACTTCTTATATATTGACATTTTGTAATCAGATCTGCTCAGCTCTTTTAGGCCTCAAGGACAGAAGAGATTAGGAGCTCCTCTGACAGGAATAGGTTAACACTCGCTTTGGGTAGCAGTTTAAGCCATTCCAGCTTTTACTAAGGGGTCCGTGGGTTTTCTTCTATGTTGTGCCATTGGGAGCATGTTTAGTACATTACCCATATTTGAACTGGTAAAGAGTCCTTAGTTATGCCAATCCATGTCAAACAAAGAGCTCAGGTGTGCCCAAACAGAAAGTAAAAGCTTAACTGGCTCAAACTGCTATGCAATGGAAATCTGGTCTTCTCATATTCTTTGGCCACTTCCAGAGGAGAATACATGACACCGAAATCTTGCTAACTGCTTCCCTCCATCTGCTAAAATACTGCTGCTCAACTTCCCACTAGGGGTGTGCAGGGAAATTTTCTAAATTTGGGTTTCAGTTGTTTTAATGTTTATTTTGTTTAGTTTCCTTTACTAAACAGAAATAAGCATTCAATTAGAAATAAACCCTGAAACACAAGGAAACTTTTCCCCCACCTCAGGCCTTCCCTATAGGTCCCTAGCTCCCTGGAAGAAAAACGTTGCCGGAGCCACGCGGGCAGGAAGGAAGAGGAGCATCGGCCGCATACAGAGGAGCAGAGCAAGTGTTGCAGGGCCACCATGGATCCCACCTCGCAGCGGCCCGAGAAGAGGAGGCCCGGTAGCAGGGCCGCTACGGATCTCATCTTGCAGCAGCCCGAGAAGATCAGGGTCGCTGCGGAACCCATCCTCCTGCAACCTGCAAAGAGGAGGCCAAGAGGTGAGAGAGAGGCTGAGGCTCTATAGAGTGTGTGTGTGTGTGAGAGTGAGTTGAGAGATTGTATGTGAGAGAGAGTGAGTCGAAAGACTGTGTGTGGAGTGAGAGCCTGTATGATCGTAGAGACAGCATGTGAGAGCCTCTGTGTGTGTGTGAGACAGCATGTGAGCGTCATAGCCTGTTTGTTTGTGTGAGACAGCATGTTAGAGTTGAGAGTCTGTGTGTGTGTGTGTGAGAGAGAGCATTTGAGAGTGAGAGCTATGTGTGAGAGACAGCATATGAGTGTGAGTGCCTGTGCCTTTGGTTAGTGCAGTTAGGATATCTGTGTTTAAAAAAGGATTGGATAAGTTCTTGGAGGAGAAGTCCATTACCTACTATTAATTAAGTTGACTTAGAAAATAGCCACCGCTATTACTAGCAACGGTAACATGGAATAGACTTAGTTTTTGGGTACTTGCCAGGTTCTTATGGCCTGGATTGGCCACTGTTGGAAACAGGATACTGGGCTTGATGGACCCTTGGTCTGACCCAGTATGGCATGTTCTTATGCCTGTGTGTATGTTAGAGAGAGAGGCAGCATTTGAGAATGAGAGCCTGAGTGTGTGTTTGAGGGAAGAAAAGAAGAAGACAGGTGGATAGAGAAGAAACAGAAAAAAAGAGACCCTGTGACAAGAACTGATAAAACAGCAAGAAAGGGAAGGTGGAAAAAAAAAAGCCTTTGACCAACCAATTAGAAAACTAAGATCAGACAGGAAAGGTAAAAAAAAAAATCATTTTTTAATTTTTAGTAATTGGCAAATGTTATCTTTGGGAATGTGCAAGAGTAGCACTTTCTCTATGCCGATCTTGTGATGTACGAGATCAGCATGGAGGAACTGGAAGCCCTGCAAATTTTTAATACCGCGGGGCCTGCACAGAGGAGGCAGCAGAATGGGCTTCAGTGCCAGTAGCAGCGATCAGCACCTCCCCAATAGCCATGTGACAGCAGCGACAGCAGCAGTAGAGGAATGAGAGAGGCTCTGAGATTGCTGGCAAAAGAAAGAGAGGGGGGTCTGCCTTCAGTTTGTGCGTGTGTATGAATGGGAGCTGGTTGTGTGTATTTGTGTGAATGGATGCTGCAGGTGGATTCCAGCCTGCCAGCAGCTGAAATTAGTATGTTAATATTGTGATTATGTATTTATTTTTTTTTCTTGATTTTATTGTTTGATATTTGAGGAATGGTGATGGTTCTGTTTTTTTTTTTTTTTGTTGCACTGCATAGAGTGTCTGACTTCTTGCGGTGTCCAGGTTGGTTTTTGTCTGCACGTTTGTATTTCAACTTTATGGTTGCTCTATTCTGTATTTGGTGAGGGTCTATTTATGTTCTGCATGTGTGACTGAGGTGAGGCATTCTCCTAATAGGAAGTGTATTAGTATTTTAAGGCTTTTGGAGTGTCAAGACCACACCCAACATACAACACAATAGGCCTAATACCATATGGTTTCCAAGTGTCTTTTTTGCAGGGATTTCTGGTTGATATCACAGCAGTGCATGTAAATATAATATAATGTGATATTTTTACCTCAGAATACTATACTTTGATAATTTTCATGTAAAATATAAATGCATAACTTTTAATTGTGTATAGGGAATGGGGAGGGGGGCATTGTGCAAGGCTATAAGATTCACCTAGGGCACCTAATACCCTTGCACCAGCCATAGGTTCGGGGGGGGGGGGGGGGGGGGGGGGGGATGGTGTCAGTTTTTAAAGTTTGTATCACTGAAGGGAACTGGATGTGTTTTTTGGTGAGCCTGGGACAGAGAATTAATGAACGGCGGGGGGGGGGGGGAGTAATTGTTCGCACAGGGCAGCAAAAAAGTTAGCACTGGCCCTGGGGGAACCGCGCCAGCAAAAGCAAGGAGCTGCAGTGGGCAGAGGCCAGCGGCGCCACCGGCATTTCCTGGAGCTGTTGTGGCGGTGCTCCGGGAGCCGGCGACAGAAGAACAGGCCAGCGTTGCTGTCAGCAGCCAAAGAAGGGAGAGACTGGCCTTGTGAGAGTGTGCCAGTGTCTGAGGGTGTGTGTATGTGTGTGTGTGTGTGTGTGTGTGTGTGTATATGTGTATGTGTGTGTGTATGAATGTATATGAGGGTGTGTGTGTGTGGGGAGGGTGTGTATGAGGGTGTGTGGGTGTGGGGATGAGAGAGAGGAAGCATGTTTGTGGGTGTGTGTGGGGGGAGGGGTGAGAGGAATCGTGTGTGAGAGATAAAGAGGAAGCATGTTGTGTGAGAGAGAGAGAGAGACGGAGGAAATGTGTCTGTCTCTTTCACACACACACGCACTCATGCTCCCTCTGTCTCTCACCAACAGGTTGATACAGTTATGCCGCATTAGAAAGAGTGTGGCAGTGCCAGGCGCACCCTCGTTCCCCGCACGCACAGTCCTGCTCACATACCGCTCGATACTCTATTCAAATTGGTCTGCGAAGTGTTAGGCGAAGCGTTAGGCCCGCGCAACCCATTTTACTGTATAGGCGCTTAATACAGCGCCTATACAGTATCCTGGGTGCGCTGGTACCTGTCATTTCAAATGTCATTTCAACTGACATTTGAAATGACAGGTACCAGGAAGTGGATGGTTTCCCCCCTCCCGAAGCAAGGCGCAGGGCTAAAACTAAAACAAAAGTTGTTATATATATATATATATAAATACCTAGATGTCACTTTCCGAACCCCCATCTCCACGCGCGTTTATCCAGGCGGCGGCGGCGGGAGCCGGCGGGCGCCATTCATCCAGGCGGCGGCGGGAGGGCGCGCGTTTATCCAGGCGGTGGCGGGAGGCGGCGGGCGGGTGGGTGCACGTTTATCCAGGCGGCGGCGGGAGGCGGCGGGCAGGTGGGCGCCCGTTCATCCGGGCGGCGGCGGGAGGCGGCGGGCGGGCGGGCGTGCGTTCATCCAGGCGGAGGGAGCTGGCGGCGAAAGCGGCCTCCAGCAGCCCCCGCCGGCAGTGAATGAATGCACGCCTGTGTACACCCGTGCAATTTCGGTGCTCAAGGCGTGACATCACGACGCTTGACGTCATGGCATGTGACTGCCTTGAGCGCCGAAATTGCACAGTCATACACAGGCGTGCATTCATTCACTGCCAGCGGGGGCTGCTGGAGGCCGCTTTCGCCGCCTGGATGAACGGGCGCCCACCCGCCCGCCGGCTCCCGCCGCCGCCCAGATAAACGCGCTCCCGCCGCCGCCTGGATGAACGGGCGCCCACCTGCCCGCCGGCTCCCGCCGCCACCCGGATAAACACGCTCCCGCCGCCGCCTGGATGAACGGGCGCCCACCCGCCCGCCGGCTCCCGCCGCCGCCGCCTGGATGAACGGGCGCCCACCCACCCGCCGGCTCCCGCCGCCGCCTGGATAAACGCGCTTGGAGATGGGGGATTCGGAAACTGACATCTAGGTATTTATATATATATATATATATAACAACTTTACCAAAAGCGGGGCTCGCTGCAAATGTTTGTATATATGGATCTAGCATTATTGTTTTAAAGAATCGCATGTGTAGTGCAATGATTTGAGGGAAAGTTTGCCGTCTACCATTGCCCCTGCCTGTAACGCAGGGGTAGGGGTAGGCGGTAAGTTAGCAGATTAAACGCAGGGCAAAACGGCAGGGTAAAATAGCGATAGTCGGGGCGCGTGTCACTGTAAGGGAGGGAATAGCTAATTTGATCGTTTACATCTGGATATACATGTCGCGTGCGGAAGGGGTTACGGGTCGGTTTCAAGAAGCGCTAAGGACGCGTGAAACTGGAGACTGTATCGCAGGATCGCCTTACGCGTCCGAATTGTGCGCCCACAGCGAGTTACAGACGGGGAATCTCCAGCCGCACTTTACATTATCGATCTGCAAGTGTGTATGTGTGTGAGAGACAGAGAGAGCATATTTTATTTGTGTTTCTGTGTGTGTGTGCCTCCAGTTCACGACAATCTCAGGATGACAGGTATGGAGAGTGGGGGATTTTTAAAATCCTTATTAGTTTTAATTACTGGGTGTTATTTGATGTGTCTGCTGTTTTGAAATATTTTATTGGTTTAGGAAATTTTAAAATTATATATTGGGGAGGGGTGCCAAAGAAGTATCTGCCCCAGGTGTCAAATATTCTAGGTACGCCTATGACATGGTCCATCCTCTCTAGGATCTTTTATAAATACTTAATCAGAGTTATTAGGGGAAGTCTGTTTGCAATTGATCTTCTTTAGCTTAGCTCTGTTTCTTGGGATATAAAATTAACACTAACAAGCCCCTTTAATCTGCCAAGATTTCAAACAAACTTCCCCTTTGAACTTCTAAATGTAAAGGTAGAAAAAATTCTAACAGCAACCAAGCAGCCTTTTCCCTTCTCAAATTCCTATCTATAATCTAAGGAGTAATAATAACCCAGCAAACAAAAAAGCAATGAGGGAAAAATATCCCTTTTTCAAAATAAGGTCAGCACCCTTGAATCAAAAGCCTGAAAAAATTCTTCTTTTGTAATTGAGCCCCTCTAATTGTTAATTGCTAGGTAGGAACTTGCTCATCATTACAGGAGACTTTTTTTACACTTTGGTATAAGAACAAATTGTTAGGATTTGGCCTGATATATAGCCTTATCCAACCTCCATGACACCTCCCCACCAGCAGAGGCCCTCAGTATGTCTCATCACTAGTCTTGTCCAGTTCCTCCTCACTGCCTTTGCCATACCCAAATTCCCAGCCTTATGTAACCCTGCCATGCCAGAAGCTCCTTGTCTTCTCATGGTGTCACTTCTGGCTCTGTGACCTGACCCTTCTTCTTGTCTTGCCTTGCAGCCTATGGGTCTTATGTCTTGCCCTTGCCTTGAGGCCCTTTGTTCTTACTTTGTTCTCTGTCTTGAGGTCTTTGGCCTATTCTCCCTTGTATCCTGCCTTGGGGTCTTCGGGCCTATTCTGCCTTGCTGCCTTTGGGTTTGTGTGTCTTCCTTGCCTGCCTTGTCTAAGTCCTGCCCTAGTCTGCCTTGTTGGCCTTGTCCTGTCTATTCTAGTATCCAGTCCTACCTGTACCAGAATCCTGTCCTTGCCTTGTTTCACCCTTATCTTGTCTAGTTCTAGGTCCTGCTTAGTATCCAGCCTTCCTTGTCCTGCCAGCCAAGTCTGCCTGGTGCAGCCTGCCAAGCCTTGTCTGCCTTGTCCATCTTGCTAAGTTTGCCCAGCCTTGCCCAAAGCTCATCTCCAGCCTGCCTTGTCCAAGCCTTGCCTGTGTGGACTCACCACTATGATGTACTGCCGCTGCACAGTCCTACTGGTTCCCAGAACCCAAGGGCTCAACCTGCGGGGACGAAGCGGGCATTCCATGAACCTGGCTAGGCAGAAGACCGACCTTTGTTTTCTTCCGAGTCCTGCCTTGCTGTCTCATGTCACACCCCAAGTGGGGTCTCCGGACTCTGGAGCCTATAAGGAAGATTTTAGGGCTCTCAGATCAAATAACAGAAGATATATTGTACTAAGTATTTCTGTAACAAATAAAGGTTTAGAGCAAAATCTTCAACATACATGAGCTTGTAATGCATGTAAATATATATATAGATAGACAGGGATGTCAATATTCAAAGCCATTTAGATGGATAACTCACAAGTTATCTATCTAAATGGCAAGTTATCCATCTAACTCCAAGTTATCGATTTAAATGTTTATTTTTGAATATTTACCTCAAGGTGTTTTCCTTTGAATCCTAGCAGCTTGTTTTATTTTTTCTTTTAATGGATTCTGTCATGATACTTTAACTTTTTCCATCTGCTCATCATCCTTAGTAATTGAAATACAATGACCCAGATTACTTGAAGCCAAGCACGTAGCATCTCCCAGACTGATTTGCATATTAATCATTCTGATATTATGGAGGTGAAGCAAGTCTTCAATAATCAGAGACTGTACAAACTCATTTTCTGAAAAAATTCAAACGCTGGGGTACCTTAATGCTAAAATTAATGTTCCAATCAAATATACTTTCCTGTCATACTGTGGGTGAATAATTCCAAGAAGGAAAAATATCATTATGAAAAATGTTCTGTCTCAATAACAGTGTCTACACTTGGAAACCTTTATTATCAATTTATCAATATTGCACCTCTGTTGGCATTGTCCCTATTATACCCGTAGCTGTGTTTGCTATGTATCAACCATTAAAACAAAGTATGATGTGGGATACAAGAAAAGGATACTTTTTTAAGGCATTTTCACAGGTAAGATAGTGTTATACCCATGGAAATGTCCTCTCACAAAATTGCCCACCCAATACATTTATGCAGATATTGTCTGTATGTGCTTAAGTTTACCCCAACAATGAGCAGAAGCATTTCTGGGGAGCAGGGTTGGGGAGAGATGTGCATTTATAGGCATAAGAACATAAGAAATTGCCATGCTGGGTCAGACCAAGGGTCCATCAAGCCCAGCATCCTGTTTCCAACAAAGGCCAAACCAGGCCACAAGAACCTGGCAAGTACCCAAACATCAAGAAGATCCCATGCTACTGATGCAATTAATAGCAGTGGCTATTACCTAAGTAAACTTAATTAATAGTAGATAATGGACTTCTCCTTCAAGAACTTATCCAAGCCTTTTTTGAACCCAGCTACACTAACTGCACTAACCACATCCTCTGGCAACAAATTCCAGAGCTTAATTGTGTGTTGGGTGAAAAAGAATTTTCTCCGACTAATCAAAAATGTGTTACTTGCTAACTTCATGGAATGCTTCCTAGTCCTTCTATTATCTGAAAGTGTAAATAACCAATTCACATCTACTCGTTCAAGACCTCTCATGATTTTATAGACCTCCAAGCTGTAAAGTCCTAACCTCTTTAGTCTTTCCTCACAGGGGAACAGTTCCATCCCCTTTATCATTTTGGTTGCCCTTCTCTGTACCTTCTCCATCGCAACTATATCTTTTTTGAGATGCGGCAACCAGAATTGTACACAGTATTCAAGGTGTGATCTCACCATGGAGCGATACAGAGGCATTATGACATCTGTTTTATTCACCATTCCCTTCCTAATAATTCCTAACATTCTGTTTGCTTTTTTGACTGCCGCAGCACATGGAGCCGCCAATCTCAATGTATTATCCACTATGAAGCCTAGATCTTTTTCCTGGGTGGTAGCTCCTAATATGGAACCTAACGTCGTGTAACTACAGCAAGGGTTATTTTTCCCTATATGCATCACCTTGCACTTATCCACATTAAATTTTATCTGCCATTTGGATGCCCAGTTTTCCAGTCTTATAAGGTTGCTATTTTATAAGCAATTTATGCTTCTACTTGCATATATATACTCGTAATTAATATCAGGAGTAAATATATGCAAATAAGTGCTTAAGTGCTATTTTTTACACATACAAATTTTGAAAATTCACCTTCAAGTGCATAAATGGGCTTTTGGAAATTGCTGCGATAGTATATTACATTTACGCACCTAACTCCTTTGAAAATTACCTCCACTTTTTCTAAAAGTATCTCTACAGGACAGAGATACAAAAAAATTCTATTGTAATACTTTAATTGCAAATTTGTATCACTTTAGGATATAATCTTAAAAGTGAAAAAGTGATTGGGTGAGGGGTCTGGGTGAAATGCGGGGATTTCAGGCTGAAAATCCAGCAGGGTCTTAATGAGCTGCAGATGGATTGAGCAAACTGGTAGACTAATTGATAAAACTGGTTAATTCTTTGATGCACACATGTTAGAAAATCTCCCAACTTACGCATTTAAAAGCTAACTTATGAAGGGGAGGGTAAATGCATCTAAAGCTGACTTATGGGGGGGAGGGTTAATGCATCTAAAAACACGTTAAATCTCTTCGCATATCACTTTAAAATTAGACATAAAAATATGTGGGTATACCAGTTGCACATATGTATCCGACTAAATTCCAACTTATCTGGCTAAGTAGACCCTTTCCAGCTACTTGGATAAATTCAAACTTATCTTGATAAATAGCTACACTTATTCAGCTAAATTCCATTTATCCAGCTAAGTAGCGGCAGACACTACTTAGCTGAATAGGGGTAAAAAGCACTACTTGTCCAAGTAGCAAGTGCTACTTGTCCACCAGATAAGTAAAAAAAAAACCAAAACGTTACTTAGGTAAGTCTTAAAATGCAACTTATCCTGCTAAGTCAAATAGCTGGACAAGTCTAAATGTGCTACTTATCTGGTTATCTGATTTAGCCAGATATGTGGCCCCTTTTAGACTGATTTGGCTATTTGATTTAGCCAAATAAGTAGCCTTTTAAGACTTATCCAGCTAAGTAGTTCTTTTTTTTAGACTTATCCGGCTATCTTACATAGCTGGATAAGTCCAAAAAGCGCTACTTACCCAGGTAAATCAGAACTTATCTGAAAAAGTGCTGCTACTTATCCAGTTAAGTCCGAACGTGTGCGGCTTGAGGTTTAAACATATTTATTTATTTATTTAAGGTTTTTTTATACCGGCATTCATGAACTTGTTCACATCATGTCGGTTTACAGAAAACAGGGCTGCGAATAATACAACCAAAAACAAAATAACGTGATGAAGAGAGGCAGTTACAATTAACAAGGGCTAATGAACTGGGATTGTAAGAAATAGAGAGAGATAGAGAAGGTTAATTATATACAGGTGTACAATATAAATATGGTGTCTCAAATATACAGCATCTTAGCAGAGAATTTATTAATGGTGCATGTTAGGTGGAGTTCGGGAAGGCTTGTCTGAAAAGCCATGTCTTGAGTCTTTTCCTAAAGGTTAGGAGGCATGGTTCGTTTCTGAGATCTGGAGGGATGGAGTTCCATAACGGTGGGCCTGCTGTGGAAAGGGCTCGGTCTCTTAAGGTACAGTGATTGGTGGTTTTCGTGGGTGGAACAACGAGGCATCCTCTGTAGGCTTCCCTGGTCGGTCTTGTGGATTTGTGTAAACGGGGAGGAATTTGTAGGTCGATTATGGTATGTAGGTGAATGATTTTGTATATCAAGGTGATGGATTTATAAATGACTCTGAAATGAATTGGTAACCAGTGGAGGTCTTGTAGCACTGGGGAGATATGGTCTCTTTTCCTAGTGTTTGTCAGTAGACGGGCTGCTGCGTTTTGGACCATTTGGAGCGGTTTTGTGTATGAGGAGGGGAGGCCAAGTAAAGTGGAGCTGCAGTAGTCCAGTTTGGAGAAAATGAGGGCTTGGAGGATGGTTCTGAAGTCTTTGGCATGGAATAGTGGTCTTATCCTTTTTAACACTTGCAGTTTATAGAAGCAGTCTTTGGTGGTTTTATTGATGTGGGCTTTGAAGTTCAGTTTATTGTCGATTAGCACACCAAGATCTCTCACATGAGTGGTTTGTAGGTTGGTTGGCAGAGAGGCTGTGAGATTGTTATCCGGAGTTATGAGTAATACTTCAGTTTTGGCGGAGTTTAGTATCAGATTTAGGCTGTTGAGAAGGCTTTTGATTTCTTGGTGACAGGATTCCCAGTAATCAAGGGTTTTTGAGTATGATTCTTTGATGGGGATCAGGATCTGGATGTCGTCTGCATAGAGAAAGTGTATTAAATTGAGGTTGTTAAGGAGTCGGCAGAGTGGTAGGAGGTAAATATTAAAGAGTGTAGGGGATAAAGAGGAACCTTGTGGGACTCCGATGGTTGAGTCGTGGCGTGATGATTCTTTATTTTGGATTTTTACCTTGTAGCCTCTGTTAGTTAGAAACGATTTGAACCTGGAGAGCGCTAAACCAGAGATTCCTATCGCAGCTAGCTGGTTGATGAGGATGGCGTGATTTACGGTATCGAAAGCTGCTGAAAGGTCCAGAAGGATCAATAGAAAGGATTGACCTTTGTCTGTGCCTAAAATGAGGAGGTCTGTTAGGGAAGTAAGTAAGGATTCTGTGCCCCGTTTTTTGCGGAATCCATGTTGGGAGGCGGATAGAATATTGTTGTCTTCGATGAAGTCCGATAGTTGGGAGTTCACAAGCCTTTCCATAATCTTAGCTATGATAGGAAGATTAGCTATTGGACGGTAGTTGTTGGGGTCTTTTAGGTCCAGGTTGGGTTTTTTTAAAAGTGGTTTGAGTGAGGCTTGTTTGAGGTCTTCTGGGAAGGAACCTTGGGAAAGCGAGCAGTTGATGATGTCCGCTAATGTTTTGGAGATGGTGTCTGGTATTGAGAGGAGAAGTTTTGAGGGAATATGGTCCGCTGGGTGCGAAGATGGTTTCATTCTTCTAAGGATGGTTTGGATTTCGGATGAGGAAGTAGGATCAAACATTTCTAGATGAATGTTTTTAATGTGAGGCATTAGAGCTGGAGTTAGGGGGGTGATATTGGAGGGAAGTTGAGTAAGAAGATTTGTGATTTGTTTTTAAAGAAGATAGCGAGTTCATCTGCTTTAGCTTGAGCTTGATTACTAGGGCATTCTGGTGAGGGTACTTGGGTGAGGGAGGAAACATAGGAGAATAGAGCTTTCGCGTCAAAGACTAAGTTGTGGATTTTGGAGGCAAAAAAGTCTCTTTTTGATTTGGAGGTGCAGGCCTTGTATTGTTGTAGCGTGAGTTTGTATGCTGAGAGAGTGCTAGCATGTTTGCACACATGCGCACTCATATTTTATAACCTGTGCATATTGTTTGTGTGCAGGTTATAAAATACTGTAGCAACTTTGCACACACTCATATACATGCGTACATGGGCACGCACAAGCAGCTGTGAAAGTTATCCCCCTAAGTGCACTTATGCATGTAAAACCTATTGACAATTCAACAGAATATATCATAGCAATTTTCCAAAGCCCATTTATGCGTGTAAAGTGCATTTGCATGCATATAACCCAGTTCTAAGCATGTAAATCCTATCGAAAATTACCCCCAAAATGTCTGAATGCATTGTTAAACCCATCTCATAGGAAGGCAGGGTTTGGGAGTCCCTTTGCACCATGTTCTAGGAAATGAACGAGAACGGATTGATGATTTAAAGTCTGTCCAGAGAAGTCAAGGGGGTAATTAACTTGGATCATTTCATTTTCTCTGTGGTTTCATTTAATTTCTCTGATGTGCTTGTCAGTGCCAAAAGGTGAGACATTGTAATATATGTTTCACTTACTATTTGCATTCAGAGTGAAAGAATAATCAGGATTCTAATTATATCAATGGCATGACAACCACTGCGGTGGTAACGATGATAGCCATCTCCCTACTGAGGTGTGAGGATTGAAGGTCATTAGCCTGGAGAAATGAATAATCATTTAGGATTAAAATGCCAGTACAGATAAAAGGCACATTTGTCAAATTCATTACTTCCTGGCAAATGCTGAGACCGATACAGCTCAACCCAACTTCCCCCTATCCAAACACGTGTCCACCTCTGTTACTGTATATGCACCAGGCTCATTATAGGCCTTTAATTACACCACCTCCTCTTTCTCTCATCCCAGATCATGCAGGATGCCTACAGTGTAAGAGGGATCCCATTATGCCCTCACACCCTAGCTCCATGGTTAAGTGCGTAGGTCATACAAAAGCTGGAAAGACAAGTTTAGCAAGATCAAATTCTATAGACTGCTGTAGACAGCAGCACAAATACTTAATTAAAGCCTTACAGCGGCAGCTCAACAAAACTCACTACAGTGGTTTTTCATTCACATTGGCTGGAACCACAAAGCTTCATATTGCAATTTGAAAATCTTATTATGAAAAGAACACATCTGGAGTATTGCAGCATTTTATTTGTGATAAATTTACATCCATTTGTGTCACATAATCGGCAGCAGACGGATAATAAAAGAAAACAAAATAGCAAACTGAGAACTCTGGAGAAGTTCAGAAAAGCAAGTTCAGTGCACCTGGGCAAGGGGACTCAAAGTGATCTATGGGTGATGACGCTCAAACATGTGTTACCGAGACTTTGCCTTGGTTCCTTCAAATGGAACACCAACTGGGAAAAGCCTGAAACTGCAGTGTGTGGCATAGCCTGTTACTTAATATAAAGTGAAAGAGAGCAATACCACTGTGGCAACAGTGCGTCCTGCTCCCTTTACAACTACCATAAGAGAGAAAAACAATGCAGGTGTGTGGCAGTTAGGCGCTTCACTACAGTATGCTATGCTGAATGGCCAAAACCAGCTGTGTATGAGCACCAGGACTCACCAGAAAGCTCAGTGTTACTGCTATTAAATAAATAGAAAGCTGCTGAGCAAGGCCTGGCTAGTTTGTGGCCATCAGGTGTGGTATGGAGCAGTGTGTGCTACAGGTTTTACAACTCCATATACTTGTCAGGAACTTAATAGCACCATAGAATAGTTTCCCTGATTAACTTATATCCTGGTTAAGAACCATTTATTAAGCATTATAAACTTGTATATTTCTATAGAAACATGTTCTTTAAAATATTTACAGCTTTTCCTTAGAAACCTCAGCTCTTGCTAGAGATCATCTTCTCTGGTCAAGATTAAGGTGAAACTTCAACTGAAACTGTTATTTTTAAACCCTTCACCCCCCTCCCCCCAGCAATGGTTGTCAATTTATTACTCCCGAGCTGGAGACACAACAGAAATTCCTTGCAAGGAACCCTGAAGTGGCCTAGCAGCCAAAGAAGACCAGCAACGTCCCAGTTATATCCCACATTCTGACATGGAATTCTGGGATATGTGGTAAAGGATCAAACTGGAGGCCATATTGCAGAAGAAGTCACCGTTTCGTCTTAACCCCGCATTCACTGATTTGCTACTGCTAATTTACAGACTTACTAGGCAGTAGCATTCAGTGCCATAGGCCTTATATAAAACTGCATTATCACTACAATGACACTTTAAAAAAGTATGCTGAGGGAGGACACAGCACACTGGTAGGCATGGGGAGACATGATTTGCCACCATGTTAATGCCGCCATTCATGCTGGGTGCACGGCTTCCTTCAGGGCTAGTGCTTCCGCAAGGCAAACAAAGCAGCCACCTACAGCACCAAAATTTGGGGGAGGGGAGGGCAGAAACATCCTGCCAGCATGAGATGCAGAGGGTTTCTGCGCCAGAGCCTATACTTCCAAAGAAGAGAGCGCTGTGCTGGAGCCAGTCCTGCCATAGGAGGGAGCGCTGTGCTGGAGCTGCTGCCAATAGATAAGTTGGGGGGAGGGGTGCATGACCGAAGGTTCGCCTAGGATGCCAAATGCTCTTGCACCGGCCCTGGCTTTCTGGTTTAAACTTTAGATTGTCCCCTCAGATTAAATAATACAAGAAAGCCACCACCTAGCAGTCAATAGCATGTTCACTATAACAGCCTTGTCTCGGATATGTGACAGGGTGGCTCACTAGGGCTCAGCAGAAGATACAGTTTTTATAAATTAAAGGCTAAAATGGTAACCATCTCCTCAGTTTTTCTTTATGCCTCTGAATGCTAATATTAAATTACCATAATAGTGTCTAGTAAGCAAATAAGAGACTTGGAAATACAAAATGAAAGTAAAAATAAAGGTTTATGAGTGCGCATACTTACTCAATATAAATAATGCAAGCTGCCTAACAGAACAGCAATTCCCATTAGCAATGTGATTACAGAATGACATGCTGAATTGAAAAGAATTTGCTAATCCTTGTATAAACAGACAAAAAAATAAAATCTCCTGGCCTAGGAACCATTTAAGGACACTTTCTGCAAATGCTGAACGAGCCTGGCGTGCAACAGCACAAATATATTTCCAGCTAAAGCTTTTCCGTGCGCACTGAGACTAAAAGCAGCTGCAGGGATGGTAAGGATCACTGGTTAGTGCCACTAACCAGCACCATCAAAGATGGTGGCAAATACACTTCAGAGCCAGCAGCCTCTACAGAGGATCATCTATCCGAGGGAACTTTGGCCTAATACAGTGTAAGAGCTTACTACTAAATGACAATAAATTAAAAATCCCAGTTTGAACCTTTATAGAAGTGATAAGACTCCGATGTTTTCATCTGATAAAAATTTCACCTTAAGTTACAAAAAAAATAAAATAAAAATTACAATGTATAAAAATAGCACCATTTCTCTGCTACAGCAAATACCATGCACCAGGTATTACAATCATCATAATACTATTAAAACTGACATGATTATTTCCCAGATGTCAAAATAATACACAAGCAAATTCTTTCCTGCTTCTGGAACATTCTTTGTGAGATGCGGACTTCTGTGTTGAGTTGAATTCTATGAAGTGTTCTCCCAAAGCCAGGGCAAAGATTTTCATTTCTGTCTTTCACTCAAAAAACTAGGAGTATTCTTTCAAAAAATATTACAAATTACACACTTCTCTTCTGCTTTTTTTTTTTTTTTTTAATTTTAACTTTTATCTCCAGCTGGTGCATCTGCAAAAGAAGAAAAACAGCAATTCTGTGGCTCTCTTTTCTTGTTTTGAAATACATGGATGGGTGAATTTATGGGGGATAAATATTTTTATCGGTGTAGCATCAGAGTAAAGAAAAGAAAAAAATCATAATTCAGGTTAATTTTGCACTAAAATAAAAACATAACAAAAACAACCAGCAATGTAGGAGGCCCTCCAAGCAGAGCGTCATGCTCACGATAAATAAACGAGCTGATGATTGTACCTGTGACGCATTGCACTATGTGCTGCATGCTAACAGTAATGCACCATGGGAGAAGGTTTATTGTGTTTTCCCCACATGCACATGGCCGCTGAGGCATGTTTATTTTATAAATAGGATGTGAATATTTTTATTTATCAAAGCTGATTAATACATTTCTGCCAGAAATTTTTCCAAGTCCTAAATTTGGGTGAATCGAGCCCCTTGTGATTTGCTCTGCCATGCTTCATACTTTAACAGTGATTGTAACAACTAAACAACTAAAAACTTCAACAACTTAGATTAATGTCAATGTGATGATGGCAGTGCTTCATAAGTAAAGCACTGCATATGTTTCCTGCCTAATTACTTACATTCTAATGTGAATGCCTGAAGATACAAAAAATCCTGTGGTTTATTCTGCTTCTAGAAAATATATTTTTGTGCCCAGTGAAACCCAATAGAACAGATAGCTACCCAACAAGATCTGCCAAATTTAGCTATTTCTGGTTTTCATTACACAGGAGCAGAGCCCAAATCAAAATTTTCCATGTGGGCAGCGTGCAGCTCTGTGTGAGGATGCTATGTGCCAAAGCCCCCCACAAGCATTCATTCACATTTTCAGATTTGGGCTTTTCTGACAAATAAAACGTAGATGCAAGATCATATAAATGACCTTGTAAAAAGTTTGAATCACAAATGCCAAGGGTGGGCAATGCCAGTACTGGAGTGCCACAAAAAGGTATGGTTTTCAGGATATTCACCATGAATATGAATGTAATATATTTGAATACAATGGAGACAGTGATTGCAAATATACCTCTTGCATATAATCACTGTAGACATCCTGAAAACAGAGGTTCCTGCGGCACTCCAGGACCAGAATTGCCTAGCTTTGACATATGCAGTGTCCTCACTGCAAAATTCCAAGGAATCTCTACTGCGAGGAGTGCTGCTAAACTGATCTGATCCAAGTTTTTTTTGTCAAGTCTTAAAACAACAGCAATTGATTTCCAAACACAGGGAGGGGCAAATGCCCCAAGTCAGGTCTTCCATTCCCTGGGTCAGCTAGGGCTGGGGAAGCTGCGAAGACAGCACTCACAGGCGAGAGGAGGGAAAGAGTCTGTCATTATGCAATGGCGACACCTAGTGGCTGGATTTGAGCCTCATAAAAACAAATCCCCAGCTAGTTGCAAAAAGGCTCCTGGTGCCAGGATCCCAGCCCTGGTTGTGAGTGAGCTGGAAGCCCAAAGGAACAGGAGGAAACTGCCGGGTCAACTTAGAACAAATAAAAAAATGGTAACAGAAGCGGGATGAACGTAGGGTGCTTAATCTCTTTTCAATCCCCAACATGTTTTTACGTCATATGCTCACCTGCTGCTCCCGGATCTGTGCATCGGTGTGTGCAGTCCTCCTTTGTCTTGAAACGGTTGAGGTTTCCACCACAGCCGCTGTAGATGAACGGTCGACATTCTCTCGCTCTCTGGTTGTAGTACCATTTCAGTGTGTATTTACCACAGTCGCCCTCGTCCAGAGGTAGGTTGCAAGGATCTGCTGAGCAAAGTGAGAAAACAAACACTATTTAATCCTTCTAGCTGTACAGGAAAATAGACCTTTTGGCATCTCTTTTCCTATATATATTTAGTAAATACGTACAGGCATTATTAAAAAATATAGGGGTAGATTTTCAAAGGGTTACGGGCGTAAGATACGTGCGTAACCCCCGAAAAGCTGCCCCAAACTGCCCCTGCGCGCGTCGAGCCTATCTTGCATAGGCTCGGCGGCGGATGCGCGTATGTCCCGGGGCTTGAAAAAAGGGGCGGGGCGTGGGGGGCATGGCAAGAGCCTCCAGGCACAGCGCCCATTTGCTGCTGTGCCCGGGATCGCAGGCCGGCCATTGGCCGGCGAGCGTAACTTCTTCAACAAAGGTATGGGGGGGGGAGGGTTTAGATAGGGCTGGGGGGGAGGCGGAAGGAAAGTTACCTCCGAGGCCGCTCCGATTTCGGAGCGGCCTCGGAGGGAACGGAGGAAGGCTGCGCAGCTCGGCACGCGCAAGTTGCACAAGTGTGCACCCCCTTGCGTGCGCTGACCCTGGATTTTATAACATGCACGCGACAGCGTGCGCATGTTATAAAATTGGGCGTAGATTTGTTCATGCCGGGTTGCGCAAACAAATCTACGCCCGTGCGCACCTTTTAAAATTTGGCCCATATTGTTTCAGAGGAGATTCCTAGTTTCTGGGCCTGCATATCTTCTTTATTTATCACCTTTCCTAACCTAGACTATACTCAAGGGCTAGGGAAAATGTGTGCACCTAGAGAAAATAAATGCAAAACCTATTGGCTGTGGGTTGTTTTTATTCTCTTCTGTCCACTTAGAGCAAGTGTTTGTATCGCAGCACATTCCTAGGAGTACATTTTTACTACTTCTGTTGTAATTTATATTGCCACTTATGACTCTCCACAGACCATATGGTACTCATGTTACAAAATTTCAATGTACAATAAGAAGTCTATGTAAACCAGTGTGATATGTCTAATTGAACATCGGTACAGAAAAACAAATAAATACAATAAATGTGACTAGCAGCCTCACAGGGATCTGCACTGCATCTCTGTCGAAAACTTTCCACTTTCTACCTACAGGTTTACGCTTCCATCCTCCTCTACAGAGCTGTGTTTTAGCCATAATCTACATTTCCAGGTGGACTTACGTACAGTGAATCTGCACGATGTAAAGGAGAGCATCCTTCTTTGACCAGCTTCCCTGCACCAGTGTTGTGATTTCAACTATGGTACAACGGAAGCCCTATTGATTTAGAATACATTTTTCATTGTACACTTCACCTTTCTAAGCTGGTTAAGCATGTCATTATTACAAATAATTGTATTGTTGAGACCAATTCAATCGGAGCATGGGAAACACGTGATAATGCATCCAGTCTAGTCTCTGTACAGGAGATGCCTTTGCATCCATAGTACGGCAATTAAGACCCTGGATGAAAGGGACGACTGACTCTCCCTTTAACGTGAGAGTCGTCAGCCAGCTCTGGACTCCTTACCTTCCTTGGAAGTATCTCTTTTATGCCGTCCATGTTCAGGAGCCACAGTTGAGGTGATCACGTCTACAAATATGGAGCAAAGCAGTGATTTATGACCTCACTGACTTGAAACATGAATAGTCCCTAAACTTGACTTCCCAAATGGAATAAAATGGCCAGGGCTAGCAGGAGTTAAAGCAAATAGCCAAATTTAGATCAGCTAATTAAGATTATGGCTATCTCTAGACTGCAAAGAAGGAGGCTGTGTATGTCACAGAGATGCACCACCCAATGTACCATTGACATATACTCTAACGGGTTGATTTTAAAAAAGGTGTGCATGGGGAAAATGGGGGTTACGCGCGTGGTTGGACCTTGCGTGCGTTGCGCGCATTTTACGTGTCCAAGAACCAGGCCTCTTCCAAGGGAGGGGGGGTTGGGCTGGGACAGCACCATTGTTTGCTGTCCTGGAGCCTTGCCGGCTGCCGGCGCACACAATTTACTTCAGGTGGGGCCCTGAAGTAAGTTGGGGGGAAACAACCCACTGAAAAAAGGTAGGAATTAGGGGTTGGGGAGGAGAGGGGAAGGTAGGGTAGGGGGTAGGGAAGTTTCCTCCCAGTCCGCTCCTTAATTGGAATGACTGGGAGGGAACTGGGGAAGGCCCCGATGTGTCACTGCATGAATTTGCAGAACTTTACCCTCCCTTGCGCGTGGATTATAAAATCCGGCGCCCATGTGTGCGCAGCCCAACAATTTTATAACATGTTATAAAATTGGCGCGTCCATGTGTGCGTGCTGGGAAGCGTGCGTGCACCTATGAAAATCTACCCCTGTGCGGGCAAACTGGATGAGCTAATTGGTCTTTTTCTGGTGGCATTTACCACATTACTGTGTTACTTTCAATTCAAATGTAATAAAGGCCCCCTACTGAGGTTATATCTAAGTTGGGACTGCAGAATAACAGAAAATGTTTGAATAAATGGCAATAGCCATGAGTTGATTTCCTTAAGAAACCTTTTGTTAAGCAAAATGAAATCAGGCCTGTAGTTAAGCAGAATATATGACTCTTTGAAGAAACGTGACTCTAGACTTCCCAGGTTCTAAACATTGAGATCTGGTGATTTTCATTAACATCAGGTTACAGGATAAGGAAACTCACCATCTGCAAACAAGGATCTCTCTGTCCCATCTTCCTCTATGCCCTCCTCATAGTCTTCCACTGTGTACATGGGATCATATTCCGGATCATTGGTATTCACAACCACACGTGGCTCCCGGCCTGCAAAACGGAGGTCCCTTTATCACCTCTCAATATCAGGGTCCCAAACAGTGAAAGAATGAAAGAGGAGGGTTGTCCCATACCAAAAGAAGACAGATTAGGAGAGCTCTGCAAATTGCTGTCACGTTTTACCTAGTGCTTAATATGAAAGTAATCTGCTTGGATGCTGAAGCTGCTTAAAACGTTTGTAGTAAGAAATTGTATGCAGCTTTGTAATTTAACTATTCTCTAGCTGTTCACAGTAAATCTGAAGGTATCCTTTTGTCTAATATATCTATCTGTGAAAGTCAGACCCTTTTCCCATTACAGTTTTATTATGCTAGCTGCTATATCATATTATGTTGATTAACAGAAGTGTGACCACCACCTGGCATAATAATCTTCCTGTTCCAGGAAACTGCAGAGATATTAGAACTTTTCTTTACAGAGAAACATAGATATGAGGCTGACCTAAATAAGCCATTTTTTAACCTAATTTAGAGGATCTCTCAATGAGAGTTGCTAATGGCGCGAATTTATTTGCTGTGTCTGGTATCTACAGGTCTCTATGAGGAAGCACTGCAGTATTTCCTGCATGACAAAAGACAAGACTCACCCTCCTCTTCATCAGTGTGAGAGAACTTTAGGACTGGGATGAGACGAGACTTAAGAGATGGGTACGACGGGGAAGACTGATAGTTGGGGAGGACACCTGAGAGGTACAAGGACACAAGACAGAGATGAAAGAGAGGATATCTAAAGCAGGGAATACTCAAATACTGCATGCACAAATCAAAGGAATAAATGACAGGGCTCGTATTCAAAAACAGTAGCAGTGCTCTCTCATCCCAAATTTCTTTACATGTAAAAGTGCTCCTCATTGGCTGGGAAGGCATGCCCTTTTTGATTGCTTACAAAAGTATCATGTAATTAGTGAACACACTGAAGGACGTTAAAAATGCCAGAAGTTGATCAGGTAGAGCATTGATGAGTGTATAAGGAACTGTAGGATTGATAATATGTTCTGAACAAATCCTACCAGTGTTGCCTATTACGTGCAGTTCTCATCTCATGTCAGATGGAACACTGAAGCCAAAAGCTCCAATGGCATGAAGATCAAAGGCAAACATGCTGCCTCAATACTGCATGCAGAAGTAGCCTTCATTGTTTGCAGCCTACAATGGAACCCATGCAATATTTTGGCGCAGAAAGCGGGCGCTGAGCAGTCAGCGCCCGCTTTTTTAACGTGCCACCAGGCACCCTCCCTGGGGGCGCCATGCAATATTTAAATTAGGGGGTCGCGTTAGCAAGGAGAGCCCGAGTGCGTCGATCCTCTGCCGGTTAGGAAAACCGATGCCGAGTTTATCGGCGTCGGTTTTCCTAAACGTCGCACAGCCAGGGGTTCAGGGAATGGACGTTTTTCAATTGAGCGTCCATTTCCTGCACCCGACTGCAGGCACTTTTTTATAAACTTTTTTTTTTTTTTTAAATTAAATTACTTTAGTTTTTCCTCCTACTTAATAATATATCACAACAATATTAAGTAGGAGGCAGTACAGAAAAGCAGTTTTTTCTGCTTTTCTGTACTGGTTTAAGGAGTGCTCAGCTATTAACGCCTGCTCCAGTCAGGCGTTAATTTCTGATCGCTAAATGTGCGTCCTAGATGCACATTTTTTTTTTTTTTTGCATAGGGAGTGAATAGCTAATAGCCTCATTCACATGCATTTGCATGTGATGAGTGCTATTAGATTCACTCCGCGTTGGACGCGGGATGTAGAGCTGCTAATCGTTAGCGCCTCTACAACCCGCATCCAACTGCTGGTTAATAGTGCGCTCGCCTGAGCACACTGTATTGTATCAGCCCCAATATGAAGTAAATCATGACACACAATGCATTTCTGCTGCAATAACTAAAAGCCCTGTGCCTCTGTCACTTATGAAATCTCACCTCTAAGCCTTCTACCCACTCTATAAAAGAGGAAGATAGTGCAAATTATGCACTTTCACAGATCCTCTAGTGCTTTTCACTATTACCCTACTGAACCTTGTCAGGTTCTGTCATTTTCAATAGAATATCATCATGTAGAACTATGATGGAGCTTCCTTTCAAGTTTGGGTCCGATTGGTGCTCTTTAGGGAAGTTACCATGCCTCTGGAAGGCCAGAATGAATCAGCCCTTAACCATTCTATACATGTTGAAGAGTGCTAAAGGCACAGATTTTGTAAGCTGTAAGGCTTTACAGTAGTCACCATGGATTTACTCATTCAAGTGTTCATTACCCAGTCATATTTCTCCATTTAGGGAAACATTTTATAATATGCTTTTTAAGCTTGAAGTGCTATTTTTTTTTAGCATATGATTTGGGCTTCTTAGTTCTATATTACAACAGCCTCCCAGCTCAGGTGAATGCTTTATGAACCAGTGAGAAATATGTGCATGCATATACCATAGGACTTTTGCTTTTGAACTGCATTTCACATTTGAATTTATAGGCAAAAGAGAAGAGAAAATTTGGGAATGAATTTTGTCCTGATACTTCTTGGAAGGGACTGGATAGCATTTTTATTCATTAGAGCAAGGGTGCTCAAATCAGTCCTATGACTCCCCAGCCAGTTGGGTTTTCAGGATATCCCTAATGAATATGCATGAGATTTATTTGCATGCACTACCTCCTCCTGAAAACCTAACTGGCTGGGGGACCCATAGGACTGGTTTGAGCTCCCCTGCAGTAGAGTAGATTGCTGCATGAAAGCTTAATAAGCTAAGATTCAAAAACAATTTTCAAAAGTAGACTGGGTAAACAGTGAACGATTTCCTACAAGTGCTCAAACCTCTATAGCTGGCAGCTGGAGTAGCTCTTTACACTGTAGACAGGAACATCTGGGCAGACTGAATGAACCAATTAGTCTTTTTCTGTTGTCACCTGCTATGTTACTATGTAAGCCAGGGGATAAAGGGTCTAGTTTCCTCTCTATCTCATATAAAAAGAGCTTAGTGGTGCCAATGGAAATACAAATCTAGGAGACATCGGGGTAGATTTTATAAAAGTATGCCGAATTTTAATGGATACACGCGTAGCCGCGCATCTCTTTTAAAATCCAGGGTCAGCACGCGCAAGGCTGAGCAAAATTGGCAGCCTGCGCACGCCGAGCCTCGCAGCCTGCCTCCGTTTCCTCCGAGGCCGCTCCGAAAGTTTATTGTGAAAGTTACGCCTGCCTGAGGCAGGCGTAACTTGTGTGCACCGGACCGGCTGCCGGCATGCCATGGTCCGGTCCAGGGGCTGGTCCGGAGGCCGCGGCCATGCTCCCGGAATGCAGCCGATGATGCGCCGGCCGCAACACGCCCCCGACATGCCCCCAATGATGCGCCGACTGCGGCACGCCCCCAACACGCCCCTCAGGAAAGCCCCGGGACTTACGCGCATCCCGGGGCTTGCGCGCGCCGCTGAGCCTATGCAAGATAGGCTCGGCGCACGCAGGGGGGTTTGGGGTAGGTTTTTGGGGGTTACACGTGTAAACTACGCGTGTAACCCTTTGAAAATCTACCCCATCATCTGGCATTACAGTGGAGGGCTTATAGTCTGAAAAGAAATTCTCTACAGAACAATTTAGAGGTGCCCACACCATGTGTGAGTGGGGAGGGGGTACTTGGAATAAGTTTGCTTGTGGTGAAACCATATAATGCTCAATGTTTCAATGTAAACCGATGTGATATGTATTTGCTACATGAACGCCGGTACAGAAAAATTCTAAATAAATAAATAAATAAATAAATAAATAAAGTGAGGTAAGAGGAGGAAAATTAGCTAAGAGTATGCAGAACTTTTTAACTTCCAAGGAAAGAAGGAAGGTAAGAGCATGACATTTTGTACAGGAATCATGGGGAAAGTGAATTCTAAGCAAGTAGCAAGTCAGGCAATTAAAATAGCTAACTCGGCTCTTCTCATTGTTTTATTTTCTTATTCTCTATTTTGATTCTTTCATTCTTTGTTTCTGTACCTATCCTCTATGTTGCTCTTTGGGCTCTGTGAAAAACATTTTTTTTTTTTTTTTTACAAAGAAGTGCTAGCGCCAGGCTTCTCTGAGGTCTGGCTCAGGAGACTGATGCACTAGCAAAGGCAGCTTCAGCTTCCAGCATATGTACAAGTAGGCACGCAGTAGAAAGGATGAGTAAGAGGGCGAGCAGCAGGATGATGCTAGCGATGTACTTCTGGCATTCATCGTCCCTCAGGCAGAAGACAGAACCTTTAGTGTTTTGCATGGATCTGTGCACATGTGTTTGAATACTGGCCTCAGAGCATACGGATCAGCCTAACAAGGATTTGCCAACAACAAAAACGATGTCACTGTTAGTAAAACATAAAAAATAGATCGCACGTCCGAAAGATGACACATCTGAAAACAGTCCAGGCTCACACACTCACAATACAGGCACAAACGGAAAACAGTATTAAATTGGTAAGTAACAGGAAACAGCCTGCAGCTCCTGGGCTTTATAATAACTTTCTCTGGTGTAACCAGCTTTCTTTCGGGCCGATACTGTAAACCACGCGGGAGAGTGGGCGCACAGGCCACTCTCCTGTGCGCGCGATTCAGTAACTTAATTTATTTAAAATAGGGTCGGCAGTAAAAAGAGGCACTAGGGACACTAGCGTGTCTCTAGTGCCTCTTTTTTGATGGAAGCGATGGCTGTCAGCGAGTTTGACAGCCAACGCTCAATTTTGCCGGCGTCGATTCTCAAACTCACTGACAGCCATGGGTTCAGAAACCAGACGCCGGCAAAATTGAGTGTCCGGTTTTCAACCTGCGAGCCGCGGGTCCATTATACATTTTTTTATTTTTAACTTTTTTTAACTTTTGGGACCTCCGACTTAATATTGCCATGATATTAAGTCGGAGGGTGCACAGAAAAGCAGTTTTTACTGGTTTTCTGTGCACTTCCCCGGTGCCGGCAGAAATTAATGCCTAACTTTGGAGTGCACTGTACTGTATCGGCCTGAATGGTTGCTGATTGTCGTGTGCAAGACATGTGCAAACATAGTCACAGTAAAAGCTAAAACCAGGTTGCTCATCTTAGCAGAAAAGGTAAAACGTGTTTTATATCTGCAACATAATTTAAAGGGAAAATCCCATTTATTGCTAAACGAGACACAAATGGTTAAATTGCATATTTTTTTTTCTACATTCACAATCTCCCCCTTCTTTTATTTATTTATTTTTTAAAGGCTGTGCAGGATTGCGGGGTTTAGGCCTGCTGCCGAGGTAATGTGTTCCCTCCCGAGGAGGGAGAGAAACCGGCTGCTCTTACATCAATGCCTGATGGCCAAAGAAGTAGCACTTCCCTAAAGCCCTCCTGGCTGCCAATGAGACGTGAAAAAAAAAATGGTAGAGGAAGAGAAATAATAATTTTTCCAAAGCAGCAGATTTGGTGAATTTTTCCATTTTCCACCATTTGTATTCAAATTCTTCCATTAAATTCTACACTAAATATTTTCACATATTGGTGGTCTATTAATGAGTCTATTAATGAGTGAAACCCATTACTGCTGTTAAGGCAAACCACTCACTTCCTTTATGCTGCTTCAGCCTCAAGGCCCCTATTCTTTCAAAACTGGTCCCTATGGGGGCAATTTTCAAAGTGTTTGCACTGGGACAAAGACTACAAGTACTTTATATTCATGGGCTTTACATCAACTGTTAAGGGAAACCCTACGTGCACAGACTTTCGTTTTAAAATTTGCCATGGGTAAAAAGCACGTGTGGTCCCTGGCACCTGCTTTTTCTGCGGGTAGAGTTTTGCTGCAAAAGTGCATGCGAAGATTTGAAAATGCCACCCGTGCACGTTACCTTTCCTCCATAACCTAAACATGCCACCGGGACGGCCTCATCTGCATGTAGCTAAAAGTACATGTGTGGCAGACTTTCAGTGACACGGAGAAAGGGAAGTTTTCAGACAACTAAGTCACATGACTAAAACGCTTTTTATCAGCATAAATGGCTTTGAAAATTGTCTTATTGATACTTTTAAAGAGTAGAAGGTTCCTCCAGTGAGCGCATGCGGGGAATGAGGGAAATTCTTTCATCGCTAGGGCTGCATACTATTGCACTGCTTTGAAAAGGTTAATTTTGCAATGTCAAGTGAGCTGAACGGGCTTGTGAGAAGCACCAGTGATCTTGAGGAGATCTAAGAATGCTCACTCTGTGTGATCCATATCCTGGCAGACGGCACAGCCATATGTTCATAACTTAATAGAGAAGAGAATACACCAAATACTGGGAAACATCGAACCAACTGCTAATTTGCATTAGTTGAAAAAGACACTCCAGCCTTCCTCATCATTTTGGAAGGATGCATTGGGGGAACTGAATAGTCAGCCAATGGCAGAGAAAAATTTTTTTTCAAACCTATTAAATGAGATAAGATTCACTTCCTGGCTTTTAAAGCGGGTGACAGCTAACAGGATCTGTATTTGTACTGTATTTGATTGTAACAGGAACTGTTACCTGAAGACTCTTGTTGCCTGCCCTCTGGTTCATTAAATTAGACAGAGAGAGAGAGACATAGTTATGTTCAACCTAAAAACTTTTTCAGATTTAAGAATCCAGTTTTTTACCTGCGGGACAATTAATCAGCAAAATCACACCAGTAGCACATTTGCATACAATGCTACAGTGCTTTGTCATGTGGCAAAACACAATGTCTTATTAAGTGTCAGATCAAATGTTTCTTTTTGAATTTATTTCAAAGCTCAGATGCTTTGCGTCCTTTTAACTCAAGTGATTCTTTTTGCCTATTTAACCTTAAAGAAGTGCTTCAGCTTTGCATGTCAAAAAGCTGGTGTTTAAAATGCTCCTTAAGGGTAGAGACTGGTAAAATAGAGAAAACACTTTTAAATTCAATGGTTTGGACCTTAATGTACACTCAGAGAAGGCTTGCTCCCTCTCCTGTGGGTAAAGGGGTGGCCATGTACATGGCACCCGCAAACAAGCTCTAAAACCCACAAAGAAAACAACTTTTATGGTGCAAAGTAATATATTTTAGCACTACACATCCTTTCAAAGCATTTTAACTTTCTCAACCTTCTGAGCTGGTGATGTTGAACTGCCTCTTAAAGTAGTGTATGAGCCAAACCATTCCTGCTCCTTCAAACCACGCTGAGTCTGAGAATAACATGGCAGATTTTTAAGCACAGAGAATCCTTAGTTGTAAACAAGTGAGGGGAAAGCCAGAGATCTTCCAGGCTCTATGGCACTGCACCGAGAATGAAGTTGGGCAACCTAGATGGGCCTCATGGTCCTTATCTGCCATTTTATTCTAGGTTTCTATATGTTGTAATTTGTGTCTGTAGAAACATGTTTCCCTCTCTGGAACTGTGTTTGCTGTCTTTGAACCTCAAAAGATGGTTATAAGTGACCCTGATTTTCCAACATAGGACCTTTATAATAACTTGCAAAGTGACAGCTCAACTGGGGCACCAATAATTTCAACAATGCTTGCTTGATGTTGATCTGTGCAGAAAACTGCCACATGTTGTCCTTCAAGAATGATATTGTGTTATCGAAAGCTCAGTGCCTTTGGGATTCAAAAGAAGGGGACTGACCTCCGCAAGCTGAAAAGAGAAGAAAAAGAACAAGAAGACAAAAGTTACTGGATGTATAAATATTGCCTATGGTATTTACATGCATTATTTCCGAGGTGTTTTGACTAAACAACTGAGAACCTGAGATCAGACATACTCCAAACATCCAAAGTCCTCCATTAGTAGCTATAAACAGTTAATTTTCAAAGGGCTGAGTTCCTAAATTTAGGTATTTAGTTTCACCAGACCCCTAAATTAAGGACCCTAAAGACTGGGTGACTACAAGGGTGGAGTTAGGGCCTGGAAATAAAGTTAGGAGTTTAGCACTGATTTTCAGAACTAGGCACCTAAATTAGGGGCCTAAATCTAGGAAAATGAAGAGGAGGCCTCAGGTTAGGCTGCTAAGTTTGGGTAAATGTTCAGCTGAAAATTTAGGATCCTAAATTTGACAGAAAATAAGCGCTTGATTTAGGGACATATTAACAGGAGCATAAATTCAGTTTTTTTAAAATAAATCTCTTATTTTGAACACCAGCTACAGCAGTGCTGGATTAAGAAATAAACTACCTAAACTACAGCTTAGGCCCGCAACATGAGGGGGATCTCTAAAAAAAAGAAAAAAATGGGCTCCATTTCAAATTTTATCAAAGTTGGTTAATAAATAGAAGAGATATAGAAAAAAGAACATTTGCTCTAAATAGAGACACTATCGTTCAGCTATGACAAAAATATACATGTGTGGTTACACAAATACCTTTCCCTTTCGCCTTAACCTGAACTAATTGATCGTTATTGATAGGCAGAAGGCCTAGTCTGAGGGAAACCCCCACACACACTAATTTCATGTATAAAGTTTGTATTTCTGCAAGTAAGACTGCTATTAGCTTGCTGGTTTGCAGAAGCTACCGGTAAAATTCTGATTGTGCATTCGCAACTTAAATATGAAAATAAATAAATTCTGTGCCGATGAAACTGGAAAAAATGTGAAGTCAGAGATAGCAGTGTCGTGAAGCGATCCTGCCAAGCTTATACTCGTACAAGGCGCAACCTAGGAGCGATGCCATTTCACAGCGCCCTCCCCGTGGCCTGGCAGTAGTTGGAACACGGCACTTATAGCTGCCATCGTTTGTTTCTGGTCCAGCGTGCTCTCTCAAACCGGCCCCCGCTTGCACATTCGCGCACCTACATCGGCCTGCGCCCAGCTACCTGGTCATTTTATAACATACCCGCTCATCTTTACAAAACAGCCTGGCCGCATGCACATGTGTGCCAGATTTTAAGAGGGTGTGCACGTGTGCCCGCAAATCCCACTTCTATCGTGTAAATCGGGGGATTTTAAAAGGGGCGTGCACTGACACCATTCCCCATTTTACCAGTTCATCCCCAGTTCACCCAGTTAAGAGATAGGTCCTCCAAACCCCCCTAGTCTAATAGCCTTCATTCCCCCCCCCCCCCCAGTTATCCACGACCCTTAAAACCCCACAGATCTGCCTATTTTTATTACTTACATGTCATCCCCAGCAGAAGTAAAGTTACATGGCAGGGGGCCTTGGCGCGCACCGGATGGCGTAAGTATTTACGTGCATATCTCAGGTTCACACCCCAAAATGCCCATGCCCTGGCCAGACCATGCTCACACTCCGCCCCTTTTTGAAAACTTCCGAGATGTTATCAGGAGATTCGCGCTTATCTCGACACCTTTTAAAATCCACTTGGCGCGCGCAAGCCCGACCTATTCACACATCCCCTAATTAATGTGCGTGTCGGGCTTTTAAAATTCACCTTACAGTGCCTATGTGCCGTCTCTCCTGTTTCTTCTTCTTCTTTTTTTAATGGTATTGGGCATCTAACACTTGACCTAGCTTAGATCCTCAGAACGTCATAATCCAGTCCTGAGCTCTAGACATTGTTAGGATATTACTTTGCCCTTCAGAGAGTGCCCTATACCAGGGTGCTTCCAAGGAATTTCTGAATTTTATTACCTTTAGTTTTCACAACAAAAGTACTCTAGATTTGCATCAGTTATTAACGTAATTATAAGTCAAAAAGGGTCTGTTTTGTTTTCTTGTTTAAGCAAACCAATTGTGCTGAAGTCCCTTAGCAGCTGATTTTCCATCAGCCCCCATGCGCCTAAGATCATCAGCTAAAAAACAGCTTGTGGCTGAAGATATCCTAAGATTGGTGGTTATATTGGCTTCTCAGCATTTTTATGAATATTGGCCCCTAAGTATTTACAGCTATCTGATTATAATTAGAATAATTAATGAAAAAACACATAGGGACGGATTTTCAAAGGCCCACGCGCGCCGGCGCGCCTATTTTGCATAGGCCGCCGGCGCGCGTAAAGCCCCGGGACGTGCGTAAGTCCCGGGGCTTCCTGTCGGGGGCGTGTCGGGGGGCGTGTCAGGATGATGCAGCGTTTAGGGGGCGGTGACATGGGCGTGGTTTTGGGCCGGGGGCATTCTGGGGGCGTGGCCGCGGCCTCCAGAACAGCCCCCGGGACCGGACCACGGAGCGGGGCAGCCGGCCGACAGGCGTAACTTTGCCGACAAAGGTAAGGGGGGGGGTTTAGATAGGGCCGGGGGGGGTAGGGGGAGGGCAAAGGAAAGTTCCCTCCGAGGCCGCTCCGAAATCGGAGCGGCCTCGGAGGGAACAGGCAGCGCGCGCTGGGCTCGTTGCGCGCAGGTTGCACAAATGTGCACCCCCTTGCACGCGCCGACCCTGGATTTTATAAGATACGCGCGTATCTTATAAAATCCAGCGTACTTTTGTTCGCGCCTGCTGCGCGAACAAAAGTACGCGCTCGCGCAAGTTTTTAAAATCTGCCCCATAGAGTATAAAAATACCTTTCCCAAGTGACTGCCGTGAGTGACATAGTCATGATAAATAAAAGTGTGACTCATTGGAGACTTCTTTTACACAATGTACAATTTATTCTTTCTATTACAGTACAGTATATAGCTTCATCTTAAGGGTGCTCAGTGATTTCAGATATCTTGTTAGACTTTTCATCACCTACAAGGACTATAATTCTTAACTGATGTTAATTTTAGTATGAATACCTCTGAATGTGTCTGTAACAACACCCCCCTAACCCCAACCCACCTCCCAAAAACCCACCCTGATTCAAAGTGCCCCTCTAGAAGGGTGCGGCAACAATATTTTAACTGCCACGCGCATACTTTATAAAACGAGGCACATTTTTTGCTCGCGCTGCAATATGCTCGTTTAGGGGCGCACACGCGTTCTTTTTAAAATGTACCCGATAGTGCATATACCTATGGTAGCCATGGACTTGTAGTGTACTTTCCACTAATTACATATTGTGTGAGGTTTACTTATATGTGTACTGACCAACATTGTGAAACCAGAACAACAAGGCCGAATGACTTTGGTTCATTGGTAAAAGTGAAGGTCTCTGACTTCTAAGCTCTATGCTTACCGCAGTGCTGGCTCATCTCCTGTCTGACAAACCCGCGAATCTCTTCTTCCTGCAAAAGAAAAAAGCTTGAAAATTTAAAAAAATTACCCTACAATCAATAGAAGGATCGTATGCTGATTAGTAAATTAAGGAATGGATAAAAGGAAAGAAGGGTTGTAGGCATGAGGGTTGGGGGTAACTCAATTGACTGAGTTGCGGACTTATCGCTGCGACTTGCGCCCTTTTCCGTTCCGTCTGTAATTTCTAAATTCAAATAGGAGCACTCATTAATAAAACTGCACAATTAAAGGTGAATTTTCAAAATGTTATGTGTGTAAAAATGAGCAAATTGGCACGTAAGTAACCTCTATTCGCGTACTCCATATTTTATAAATGCAAAAATATGTGTGTATTTTCACTTTTGCACGCACGTATATGCATGTAACAAAAGGCAGTCTAGGGCTGTTCCGGGACAGGACCAACACTTATGCACAGAGGTTGCTATTTTCCAACTTTCTTGTGTATTTATACACCTGCTAATTATCTGGTGTTTATTGTGTAGTACTGACTGGGAGGGAGGCCTGGGTAGATTGGGCTGAGTTCAGACTGAAGAACCAGAAAGGTCTTGATGACCAGGAAAAGGAGTGGGCAAACCAGTGGACTAATTGGTAAACTGGTTAATTTCCTCGGCACGCACATGTTTTAAAATTGGCCACCTTGAGTGTGCAAACCTAATTTTCTTTCATGCATACAATATGGCAATAACTTTTAAACAGCCGCGTGGGTGCACTTGTACACAAATATGCTGGCTTGCGCTCAGTGACATGTCCATTTTATAACATGCAGGCGTATATGCACATATAAACAGGCTGAACATGCGTACATGTGCATACAATTTTACATGGACACGCGCATGTGCGTGCAAATCCCGTTTCTACTGCATAAGTCAGGGAAACTTTACAAGGGACGCGTGCCGACACCATACCATGTTTTCTTAGTTCATTCCCAGTTCGCCCAGTTCAAGGATAGGACTTGCAAACCCCCTTAATTTTATAGCGACCCTTCTCCCTTGTTATGCCCAACCCTTAAAACCCCTTCTACCTGGCCTAAATTCTTTTCTTTTAATACTTACACATCCTTCATAGCAGAAGTAAAATTATGCGGCAGGGGATCCCAGTTTGCGCCCGTGCACGTAAGCATTTGCGCGCACGTGTTTTGGCCAGCCCCAACACGCCCACGCTCCACCCAGACCACGCCTATGCTCTGCTCCTTTTTTAGAAACCTTTCACTTGTGCGCACAGTGGGAAATACGCGCGTCCAGGGGTGGCTTATAAATTCCGCTCGGTGTGCGCTGACCCAACCTGTGCGCATAGCTCCCTCTTTGAGTGCTCACGGGGCTTTTAAAATCTACCTGTATAGGTGTGTATAGGTGGGTAAAGCATGCAGGTTTAATGTATTGAAATACATGGTGTCAATGCATTGCATGTCTTCATGCATCGGCAAACATAGGCGGATTTTATAATATACTATGGGATACATACATGTTTTAAAATACTTTGGTAAACTACGCACGGCCATGCACACACATACATATATATATGCCGTCGTGCACATTTGTTTGAACGTGCAAAGAAATGTGCAAAAAAGAAAGGTGCAAAAGGCTGACCAAAGCATGCAAGTCACTTCTTTGAGTGGTTGTTTAACTCCCTGCTGTTCAGCCAACTTGTTCAAAGACGAAATAATGTGCACAGCGCTGCCATAATGGTTTGGGTGAAGTTTGGTTTCATATTTCACTGTCTAATCAATCGCTTTCAACACGACACAGCTGCTATCAGATCCTTCCCCCTCACCGTCATTCCGGGTGCTCCCTTTTCTCCTTTCATACCATCTAGTCCTTGGTTCCCCTGAAAAAACAAGATCAAAATTGATTTGATGTCAACACCAGAATCCCCCATATGCTTGTGTGATGACTGCCAGGTGCACCATTTGTTCAACAACAACCAAATATGATTGTTTTATTTGCTCATAATATACAGACATTTCAATTTTAAACACAGACTTAGCATCATAATCAGAGGCGGGGGGGGCCCTAAGCAGAACAGGGGCTGGGGAGTGGATAAAAGGAGGGAGTGGGAAGTGGATAAAAGGAGGGAAAGAGGGAAATTACAATACGAGGAAAATTACAATACGAGGAAAATTACAATATTAAAAAGTGAGTCCAAAGACCCCCTTAGGCTGCTCGGGGTCCTAACTAATTGTTTTATATGCTTCTGTTTGGGGCCGGCTTTGATCACATTTGATAAACACCCAGAATGGCTGGCTGTCTTTTTTCCTGTGATTAAACTGGTTATTTTTTGGCTCACCTCTTATTCAGTTAGCAGCACCAGGCTACAAACCAGGTATCCTTGATTCTCCATATCCTTCTTCTGGAGTTGTTATGGGCTTGGTGTATCCTAATAGCACTGGTATTGGAGCTCTTCCTTTTCGGGATTGGAAATTTCACCCTGCAGACACTAGCAATCTGCTGTACTACACTTCTGCCTTATCCAGACTCCATTCTTGGGGTTTGTGATTACCTGTAAGGCCTCTAGACTCAGGGCTATGACAATATAAAGGCATCCTGCCAGCTAAGAAGGCAAAGGGGATGAAAGCGGTTCTCCTAACCTGTTCTCCTCGCTCTCCAGTAACTCCTGGGCTTCCTCTGGGTCCAGCAATGCTCTCACCTGCAGGACCCCGTTCACCCTGTTTCAGGAAAGACATGGAAGAAAGGTTAAAATCCAGGTATTATTAAATGTCTCCCGGAGAAGGAGGACTCCTTTAAACCATATTCCATGAATCTAAACACAGTGCAGGTCCTTCAGTGGCAAAGTGACTTTCATTTGGACCCAAGGCTGATAGTTAAATTCAATGACTGATTGACTTTGCATATGTCATGAGCAATATTCCTCTCTCTTTACAAGGGAGTTCCTGTTTGAATGACTCTCCTGCTGTCTGGAAATTAACCTTGTTCACAAATTTTTCATTTTTAGAATCTGCTGAATTTTAATTTTAAAACTATTTTTATTTCTTTTTCCTCTTGACCTGTTTGCAATAACAGTGTCAGTTGTTTAACTGCTCTACTTCAGTTACGATTTACAGACATCAACTTACCAGGATTCTTCTGCTGAAGGAGCATTTCATCCTGTTTCCAAAGACTGGCTAGGCTGACATGCTGCATGCAGGTGTGTGGTAGGTTTGTCATGGAAGGTGTGTGTATTCTCACAGGCAATGTTTTAGCCAGGTTAATGTTTTGAGTTGGCTGACAAGCTCTGACAGAATGGGCAGCTTAGTAAGGACCTAACCAACTAGATCAAAGCCTTTGAAAACTAACAGGGCTGAGTGGCAAAACTGAGCTCCTTAAGTTTCACTAAAGCAGTTAAACTTAGCCAAACAAATTATGGGCATGCTTCGGGCAGGGTTAAGTCAGGGATGAGAAAGCAGGTGGCTAGCGCTGATTTTCAATTCTACTTTTGTAACTTGGCTGGTCAAATCCAGGTGCTGCAATAGCAAGCTTAAATGTGTTCAGCTGCTGCTCAGCTCTCTGTCCCCAAGCCGGATAGGCATTGGGAAACCCCCCTGCCCCGAGCCGCGATCTCCCGTCCCACCCCCAATCGCCAACATCTGGTGCCCTCCCCCATGCCTCATGGCTCCTGCTCTCCATCTGCATCCATATCTCTCTCAGTCCCCCACGCTCATCCCAAGTGACCCTCATCCAAGTTGGCAGAAGGACTTACTCTCCCCTCCTGACAGCTAGTTAGAGCCAGCTGAAAACTTGCCTACAAACAACCAGGTAAAATTAAATGATTATCTGGGCTACTCAGCAACTCTTTGGAGATTGGTTAGAAAAGCAAAGAAATATGCCCTGCTGCTAATAAGCATCATACAAAGGCAAGGGTAAGGGTAAGAGACCAAGCACAGTGCCCTTTTTCTAGTTATTGTCCCATTTCTCTTTCAGCAGTTTGCTAAAATCTGCATGCAAAGAAAATGTCTGTCAGGACGGAGCTAGGAGTCTTACTTTTTGTCCTTGAATTCCTTCTGGGCCCTTGGAGCCAACTGGACCCAGAGTACCAGGAGGTCCTGGTGCCCCATCCAGTCCTCTTGGACCTTGAGTTCCAATAACACCTGCAGCACCCTGAGAAAAGAGAAGAGTATTTTACTTTTATTTATTTCAAGTATTTCTAGACCGCCTAGCCAAAAGGTTCAAGGCAGTTTACAATAAGACACACAAGTCATATGGGATAAAAGGTTAACTAAAATGAAATAAAATCAGACCTCATGTGTTTATTTATTCTTGATCGTAACCTTTAACTATTGGCCTGGCACTACAAAATCTCAGTAACAGCAATGTCATCAGCTTTCCAGGTCCAGTGAGCTCAAGCCTTGCAATATTGCTTCCCTTTGTAAAACACTTGCAGGGCTCCTTTGGCACCAGATTGCTCATTGACAGTAGCATCTACCTCTTGGTAAAGCTGCCCAACCTGTGGTAAAACGTACCCGGTCCCCTTTTTCTCCCTGATCACCTTTGGAGCCCTGCTGGCCGTCAAAACCTCTGTCACCCTGTAGCAAGAAGAGAAGGAAGAAAAAGATATTTTAGGAGGCGTCAAATGGTTTTATGCTGACTGTACTATAACAATTTAGGGGTCCATTTTCAACTATCAGCTGGCAAGCAAAGTTAGCCGCATAAACTTGCCTTCCTAATTTTGCTGAGATATTCAGTGGCATGGCTGTGCCATTGAATATGCCCAGCTATGTCAAAGTTAGCCGGATAAGTTTATCCAGCTAATTTTATGCAAGGAACCTTTGGTTTTCCTTACCATAAGAGTGTATTAACTTGCTGGTGAGGTTCAGAAAGATTAGTGAGTAGAAGTCTTTGGTTGTGACTCTCCCGTGTGGCCACAGTAGATGGTATGTTCTAGCAGTATATAAACCCCGACCACCATCTTAAATTGTGGATGTCAGTTGGATTTCTTCTGGATGCTTAATTTCATGTTCCTTCCCTGCTGTGGGTCTGCCTTGCTTGTGCAGTCTCAACTTTTGATTATTTTTCCAGGGAATAAGGACTCTGTAAGGTTTTCCTTCACAAAAGACTGAGTAAAGAGAGTTGAAGTAGAGTGTCTTGTCCCTATGTTTTGGTCCACATTTTTTGGTGATTTTAGTATGTAAGAAGGATGTTTTTTTTTTTCCACCCTTTCTGTCTCTGATTGAGTTTCCTCTTTTTGAATAACATTTTGTCTGTGTCTTTGTTGACTGAGAACAGTAGGACCCAGGGACTCAGAATTATTTTGGATCTGGAGGAATACAATCTTTTGGCTAGAAAGACCCCAAGGCGTATCATCTTATCTTCAAGGAGGAATGGCTTTCCATCCATTGCATGAGAGAAGGAGTAAAGGTAATTTTTTCTGACACTTTGCAGTATGGTCCCAGGTGAGACATATTGGGAAAAAGAGGAGTAGATCAGAGCCTACTTGGAACTGACTGGAGGGAATGAGAACATTGAAGACTGAGAGATATGAGATATTTGGAACTTGATATTTAATTAACTGGGACTATATTCTTCCCATGTTCCAGTCTGGGCCAGAGAACTGGAAATTCTGGGAGAAGTTTTACCCTTTCTTCATTCAAAGTAATTGGAAGGAGATGGAGACAAACTACTAAGGAATGGGCTTGATTAAATTAAGGCTTTTGCTGGAAGAGTAAGGTCACAAACTTATTACTTTTATTTTCTAATGTACATCAATTTGCTTTAATCTCAAAGAGCTGTAAACAACCTTTTTCATCCATTTGATCAACTATCTGTAAGTAAAAGAAGTTGGAAACCATTCTGCTTCCAGCGTGATTTTTGCTGTTCCAGACTTAAGAGATTATCAGTGCTGTATATAAAAGGATGTAAAGGCCTGTGATTTTGTGATCCTTGCAAAAGGGCCTTGAAGCTAAGCTTCTCCCAACAGGGAGCCCTGGACCACTCAGAAGTTTAAGCTATCCACGGAGACCGGGACAAATAGGATCTGTTTTATTACTGTGTGCTCTTGGGGACAGTTATTAGGGTTCACCCACCAATGGGTTACATTTAGGACTGCTCTTGGCTGTCCTATAGTTATTGAAACATGTAACCGAAACTATATTGGCACTTTGTAAGATAGTATGACCCAAGTTAAACATTAAGTATATGTGCCTCTCTGTAAACCATTGTGATGGTGCATACCAAACGATGGCATAGAAAAGATTTTAAATAAATAAATAAATCTGCTTATGTCAGCTGGATAATTCTGCAAATTGCCATTTATTTGGCTAACTTAGCCAGATAACTAAACCACCCTTGACATAACCAGCTAACATTTATCCAGATAAAAAGCTGGCTAAGTCTGGGAGGGGATTCAGACCAATGGGAATTTAAATCCTGCAATAAGTCTGACTAAACCTGGCACTTAAGCTGGACAAACCACTTTCAATATTGACCAGTTACTGTATAAGATCTTATGAAGACATATTGTAGTGGGTTTTATATCTCCTAGAATTAGACCTAGTGATCTTGAAAGCTTATGTACAACAAAGTCTTTGGATAATTGTTACATTGATCCAAATAAAAGTTTCACAGCCAGCACGGAATCCAGGTTTCTCCAGAAACGTTCTGGCTAGTAGAGCTCGTCATTTTAACCTCTACAGATAAGTACATTGAGATAAACCTTACCTTGGGCCCAACAATGCCTTCTTTCCCAGGAATTCCTGGAGAGCCAGGGATACCTGGTTCACCCTAAAAAACAGATAAAACAGCAATTAATTGTGATTCTTCCAAAGGTTTTCAAAATTATATTGAGTGTGAACAAGGTGTTTCCTTACCGAGTCTCCCTTCCTCCCCGGAAGTCCTATTCGTCCAGGAATACCTGGATCTCCCTAGAGCGACAGGACATGAAGAGCAAATTACTGCAGCCTAGGAGTATGCATAGGAAAAGCTCTTCTGAATGCAAATCGTGCTTAAGGAATATTTATTTTATATGGTATGATCAACATCAGCTAAGTATCCCAGGCAGACCTCTGAATTAGGGAATCTGGATGGTATGGGACTTGTCCTGATTGTCCAAATATACTCATTTTTTAATTTTAATTTCATTTATATTCTGCTTTTTGGCACTTCAAAGTGGATTATATTCAGGTACTGTAGGTATTTCTCTATCCCTAGAGGGCTCACAATCTAAGGGCCTGGTTTACTAAGGCTTTTCTCCCATCCTATGTCTAAGGGGAAAATACTTACAGGCCGATTCAGTAAAGTCCGTGGGAGTGCAGACGAACGCCCGCTCTCCCGGCGTGCGCACTGGCCCTTCGCCGGTGCGCGCGATGCAGTATTCAAATTAGGTGGCGTGGTAGAAACGGGGAAAAGGAGGTGCTAGGGACACTAGCACGTCCCTAGCGCCTCCTTTTTGACAGGAGTGGCGGCTGTCAGCGGGTTTGACAGCTGACGCTCAATTTTGCCAGCGTCGGTTCTCGAGCCCACTGGCTCGGAAACTGGACGCCGGCAAAATTGAGCGTCCGGTTTTTGGCCCGACAGCATCCCTACCAGCAGATGGAGGCAGAGAACAAAAACTTTGAGGCACTGCTATATTATTCGAGAGGGTCGCCTGCAGTCCCTCAGTATTGACCTATACCCAAGCCAATGTGTAGACAAAGTTTTTTCCCCCATCCAGGGCAAACAGTTAACTCAGGGTTGGAGCCCCCCTAACTGGAGCCCCCACTTCCTAGAAAGGAACTGATAACTGCTTAGCCTAAGTGGCTCAACCTATTTACAATCTGAGAAAAAAACAGGAAATTCAGTTTTTCGGCAGCAAGGAGATGAGTCTCTGGACTGATCTGTTGTATTACAGGAAAGAAAATTAGCAGGTAAGAACCAATTTTCCTTTCCTGTTCATACCCAGATCAATCTAGACAAGTGGGATATACCCATGCACCCCTAAACTGGGTGGGAACCTGAAAGATCCACACGCAACACACTCTCACTGAATGTGGCATCTTCCTGAGTCCAAACATCCAATCGGAATATCTGGTGAAAGTATGAAGCAAAGACCATGTCGTGGCTCTGCATATCTCCTGGGGCGACACTAACTGACACACCGCCCAGAAGGAAGCTTGCACTCTAGTAGAATGCGCGTGCAGACCTACCAGAGTCTTTCGACCCCCTACAAATATAAGCCAAACAAATGGTCTCTTTCAGCCAACGAGAAATCGTGGCTTTAGATTCTTTGCCTCCTTTGTTCCACCGAACAACAGAAAGAGATGATCCAATTGCCAAAAACTGTTAGTGACTTTAAAACCGTAACAGAATCCGGCACACATCCAAAAGATGAAGCGCCTTGGACTGCAGCAAATCCCGAGACCACTCTGGAAACGCCGGCAGTTCTACAGTCTGATTAACAGGAAACGAGGAAACCACCTTTGATAAAAAGGAGGGGACTGTATGCGTTACCCCATGATTTGAAATACATAAGAATGGTTTTCTGCAGGACAGAGTCTGCAGCTCCAAAATCCATCTGGCCGAACAAATGGCCACCAGAAACACTGCCTTCAAGGTCAGGTCCTTTACCGACGCTCCTCGAAAGGGCTCAAATGGAGGCCTACAGAGCATTCTTAGAACCAAGTTAAGACTCCAATCTGGACATATCTTATGCACCGGAGGACATAAATGCTTAACGCCCTTCAGAAATCAAATGACATCAGGGTAAGAGGCAAAGGAGCCCCCCCGCATCATACCCCTAAGGCAACCCAAGGCTAACACTTGCACATGGAGTGAGCGATAGGCCAATCCCTTTGTCAACCCCTGTTGTAAAAAGGCCAAAATGTGAGGAATGTCCACACCTAGCAGGTCCAGCCACTGCTCCAAACATCAAGACTCAAAAACCTTCCAGACCCTGATATACACCAGAGAAGTAGAATGCCTTTTAACTTGGAGCAAGGTGTAAATAACTGCTGCCTGCTGAGGAAAGCTTCTTGCTCGTTGTCCACTCCTGAGACATGAGATGCTGCTATTACCTTGAGGAATCATTCTGCCCAAGCAAAGAACTGCTGGGCCTCCACAGCCACAGGATATTGAGGGGGTGCTTTCAGAAGGCGATGGAGTAACCAAACCGTCAGGAGTAGAAGAATCCTCCCTCATTGATTCTCTTCTGCTTCCTGGTTTGCCGACGCCAGCAATAGTTCTTCCTGAAGTCCCACGCCGCTGACCTCATCAATCAGCAACTCCTGCAGGGCATCTGGGATTGGCTCACCTCTGACTACTGGCAGTCGTATGTCGGGGTGGGGGTGGGGTGGGGGCTAAGGGAAACTTCCACCCTGGCAAAGTCGACTCTCCTCTAGGCGAAATCGCAGCAGGGGACATTGCCCTGGAATTCGCAGCTCCGAGAGACAGAAAGTTGATAATTAGAGTTTACTCGGTGAGTTGTGTGGAGATAGAGGGATAAATCCTCACTTTCCCCTTATGTTTTGGAGGCATCAGTTAGCTCGAACAGCTTTCTTTTCTGAGGAAATAGGAACGGCTCTATTTCTTGACTCTAATCAGGACGCCATCTTGCCCCTTTCTGATCAGCGACAAGAGCGCCTTCTGCAAGGGCCGCATATGAGAAAAGACCCATGGAACCAGATCCAACGTGGATGCCATGGAACCCAGAACCTGCAAATCCCAGACTTTGGGCATCCTCACTTGCATCTGCAACTTCATCACTCTGTCTGGGGTCAGGAACATCCTGCCCCTCTGAGTATCAAACTGCTCTCCCAGAAATTCTAGCGATTGAGTTGGAACCAAATGACTTTTTGTCAGGTTTATTACCTGACCCAGCGATCGCAGTCTGTCCATAACCCACTGAAATGACCAACCACACTCCTCCTCTATCTTTTCTTGGATGAGCCAGTCACCATATATGAATGAATCAGAATCCCCTCTCGCCTCAGGGCCGCCGCCACCAGTACCATCAGATTTGTGAAGGTTTGCGGCACTGTGGCTGGCCCGAATGGGAGATCTCGGAACTGGAAATGCTGCCCCAGCATCATGATCCTCAGAGACTTCTGATGATCCACCCAAATGGGAATAACCAGGTAGGCTTCCATTAGATCCAACAATGCTAGGAACTCCCCTCTGTGGACCGCTGTTATCACTGTGAGCAAAGTTTCCATGCAAAAATACGGAACCCACAAGGCCACATTGACCTTCTGTAGATCTAAAATGGATTGAAACATGCTCTCCTTTTTGGGAACCATGAAATAAATTGAGTAACTCCCCCATCCTTGCTTGGATAGAGGCATTGGAACAATTGCGTCTAACCTTAGCAACCCCAACAGCATATCCTGCACTGCCTTTTGCTTGCTTCGAGATGAACAATGGGACTCTAGAAAGGTCTCCCTGATGGGGCGTGAAAAGTCTAAGGTGTAACCATTTCTTACCACCTTCAGAACCTATTGGTCCGAGGTGACCTTAGTCCATTCTCCATAGAAGCAGGCTAATCTTTCCCCCACAGCCTCCACAGAGGAATGGGCCACCCTGGATTCATTGTGCTGATTTTTCTCCCCCAGTCCCCTGACCAGTGGAATTTATTTATTTTTATTTATTAAGGCTTTTATATACCGACTTTCTTGATACAAATCAAATCAATTCGGTTTACAATGAACTAAGCAGAATATACAATTAACCAATCAACAAGAGATACGGAGCATACAGTTACATTATAACAAGGAAGCCTTAACTTGGAGTAGGAAAATAAAGAAGGGGTGAACGGAGCAATAAATATATAAATAAAATGAAATAAAATATAATAAATACTATATACTGAAGAGGGGGCAAGGGGCCAACCTCTCTTTAATGGATATTATGCATGAAAAATTTGGAGAGTTTTGTTTACAGAGATGTGTGGTGGAGGGTCTGCGGGAGCCCTGAAAGGACAGTTATCTTCCCAGACTGCTTCTGTCTCAACAAAGAGGAATTCTTGCCTGAACGAAAATGTCTCATATTCCGAAAATGGGAATGGGCAGAGAAACTCTTCTTGCCACTCTTTTTATCCTCTGGCAACCTATTTCCTTTTGTCTCCCCCAAGCTTTTCATCAGCTAGTCCAGGTCCTCCCCAAACAGGAGTTTCCCTTTAAAGGGGAGATTATACAACTGGGACTTCCAGTTTCGTAACCACAAAAGCCTGCGAGCTGCCACTGCTGAAACCATGCTTCTGGCTGACGTACAAACCAAATCATACAGCGCATCCACCACGTAAGCCACTCCAGCTTTCAAATGCGCTGACTGCATGGAGCTGCTAGGTCTTGTGGAACCCTGCTTTTGGGTCTTCTGTACCCAGCATAAACAGGCCCTCTGCATCAGACTTTCACAGATTGCCACTTGGAAACTCAAGGCAGACACCTCAAACATCTGTTTTAACTGCATCTCCTGTCTACGATCCTGCAAATCTTTCAGGGCGGCTAACCTCACCACTGGAATAGTTGTGTTCTTGGTCACAGTGGAGACTGCCCAACAGGTCTAAGGTCTCTTCCATCAAAGAGTATAGCTTTGCCATCCCACTCCCAGTTAACCAATTTTTGAATCTTCTTAGGCAATGGAAAGGCAATAGGAGGACCCTGCAGACCATCCAGAACAGATTTACCTCCTTATTCTATGACTCTTCTTGAGCGACTTTGATCCCTAATTCCTCCAAAACCCATGGAATCAGAGGACACAGCTCCTCTTTCCTAAACATGCGGACGACTCTTGGGTCATCTCCCTCTGCCATCAGCATCTCATCCAGATCAGGGTCAGCCTTGTTCGCATTCAGATCAGTATCTGTATCAGCATCCGGATCCACCCCAATGGGATCGCCCCCTCTAGGAACACTTGCAGGATCTTCCTGCAGATCATCGAAATCATCCAAATCTCTTGGATCGTCTCAGTTCCCGTATCATGCCCCAGACCCAGGCACCTGAGCAAGCTCCTAGACCCTCCTGACGAGACCTTATTGGCCTCTTGGAAGGGAATTGTGGCTGGTGCTCCCTGGGCCGCTTCCCCCCTGCTCCCTTTCTTGCCAGAAAGACCTTATGCAGGAGGAGGACAAAATCCACCGAGAACTCCTCCGCATCTTCGGAGACATCATCATGTCTGCTCCCACCTGACTCTCCTCCCCTTCTATAGTCTACTGCTGCAGATGGCCCCTTAGGAGAAAGAGACCGGTGGAGAGTCCCTGGGCTCCCTGGAAGTTGCAGTCTTCTGCCTTCGAACGTCTGTGCCATGGCTGCACCTTCCAGTCCTCCCGGCACCTCTTCCACAGGCCCCAAAATCCTGGTGGCCCTTTTGACAGTGGCCGCATCAGCAGAGGCTCCCTCTCCCCCCCGGCACAGCCGGAGCATAGGGACACCTCATTCAGCCATGCGGACCACAACCTGCATGCCCTGCAGGCTGCCATGTGCTGTTTCAGCGCCATTACCACAAGGAGAAAGGCGGTGGCCTAGTGAAAAAAAAACACCCGGGTGCTTGATCACAGGCTGTGCCTGTTTCCTGCCCTCTGAGTGGCACAGCTGCACAGGCCTGACGAGCATGTGGCAAAAAACCAGCCTCGGCAACCTGCTAGTTAGCACCCTGGATCCCACAGTGGCCAAAGAGCAGTTCTACCTCTCACTCCTTTCGGCGCTGACAGCTCCCACTGATCAGAAGCACCCCTGCTGATGAGCCCCTCAGACCGAAGCTCCTGTTTCTTTCCTTTTCCTTTTTTTTAAAATTAAATTAAATTAACAATGCACAAGATGAAACAGAAATACTTCCCTGAAAGATGGACGACTGCATGAAGAAGACCTCGGAGGGAAAAAGGGAGCCGGTTTTTAGCTTTATATGATGTTTTAAGTTATTTTAACTTTGTTTTTCCAAATATTATGAATTTTTTGTTGTGAGCCGCCCCGAACCTTGGAGGGTGCGGGATACAAATACTGCAAAATAAATAAATACCTACCTCCTGAAGCAGCGGGCTAAAGTCAGACAGGGATAGCCAACCCCCCATATCGCCTGGCTCCACCTAAGGGATGGTCCACAAAGGTACCTAACACCTCAGGGAGCATGCTTCAAATTCTGTCTTCTTTCCTTTTATCTCTTTTTTTTTTTTTTTAAACAGACTGCAGGATTGCACCTCTACCATCTGTTGGAGACAGAGAAATACTGAGGGACTGCAGGTGGCACTCTCAAATATGTAGCAGTGAACAAAGTTTTTGTTCTCTGCCTCCATCTGCTGGTAAGGATGCAAAACCCACTTGCCTGGACTGATCTGGTTATGAACAGGAAACTGTAACTGTAACTGTAGTGGGAACTGGGAATTGGCAAGGACCAGGAGACAAACTGTACCTGGCTGAAAGTTATTATGGGACTCGGAGGAAATTGTTAAAGAGAACAGAATGAATCTTCCTAGAGCTATTCTGGATATCAGTGAGTGCATGAATTAGGGAAATACAACTGCAGCTGGGGACTGACAGATCCAGGAAGGAAACTGTGCCTGCTTGGGACTCAGTGCAGGGCTCAGAAAGTTTCAGCCTGCAGCTCTTCTGGATACTATTAGTACCGGGAAGAGACTGTGAAAATGGGAGAAAAAAATACTGAAGCTGTTGGATTTGAGTGAACTACTGGGGTAAGAACTATGATTTTTCCTGGGGTTTTCTGCTATTTTTACTAATGCTTTGTTTTGCCGAAATCTCAGTAAACTTTGTTTTGGAGTACAAGTTTGGTGTGGGCAGTTAGTTATTTCATGTATGTGTCCTTGGCCCAGTTTTGGCCCTGCATATTATCCTGCCTCCAGCTCACAGCTTGAGAGACTCTGTCCTTGGCCTTGGGAGAGCTGCCCCAAAGGCTGGGACGGTGACCCCAGAGGAATCAGGGATTATACACATTGCTACAATAATCACGAGTATGTTATGAATCCCCAGGGTCAGTCTTTATCCCCTTCAACAACCTTTGAAGGATGATTGTTATTACAGCTTTTAATTCTTCCTGTAGTTGTTTCAATGTTATTAGCTGATCTTGACTTCCAAAATGAAATATCAACTCCTATAAAAACAGACTTTCCATACTTCTTTATGCTTTCTCTAGGGCCATCCATTCCCTATAAGCAAAGTTTTCATAGATACTGTCCTAATCAAATTAACCAAGATCTCACCGCACTGCACTGAATGAAATCAGTTACCAGAAAAATGAACCTATTATGCAGATGCCCTCATTAATTGCATCATGATTAAGGGATTTCTTCATAACAATATACACATCAACATAAACACGCAAATAGTGCACCCACATCTGCGCTACATTCTATTTCTATTAGTACCTTTCATTTGATTTACACAGTAGGGTGTGCAGCGACATTTGTTCTTTTTGTTTTGTTTTATTGTTTTTAATTTCTTTTGTTTTCTTTTTTCTTTTTTTTTAATGAAAAAACAAAATTTTAAAAAGAAAAACAAAATTAAATTTAAAAAAATGTTGAGCTCTACTACTGCTGTAAAAATAAAAGCACTCCTGGGCTCTCCTCCATTCCTCCCCACACCCACAGACCTTCTTACCCTGCAGTTTGAAATATCTTCATGGGGCAGGAAGAATGCCCTGTTTCTCCTGCTCCACTGCTGTTGCTATTGGAAATGGCATCGGCAGACCACGGCCACTGCCATTGTTACATTTTGCCATATAAAAAGGGCACCAGCCACAGGTTAGGATGGCACTACTTTGTACAGCAAAAATTAACCATGGCGCTAGCCTTGGTCTGCTGATGCCATCTCCAATAGCAGCAGAAGCAATCAGGGATCATTCCAGTCCATGCAGAAATTTCAAACTATAGGGTAAGGGGGGAGAGTGAGGAATGGGAGAGTACCCAGGAGTGTATTTTAGTTCTGCAGCAGTGGTGGCAGGGTTGGCCTTCATATTTAAAGCTAAACAAAGGAAAACAAATACAATTTTGATTCTCTTTCATTTCATATTAAAAATGAAACAAAATGGTAAATTTTCATAAAATGTTCCCACTTTGTTTCAAACAAATGCACATCCTTATACTCATAACTGTTTAAAAATGTCTCTGTCCATCCTGTATTCTCTTACCTTATCACCCTTTTCGCCATCCTGCCCACAATTGCCTTTAAAGCCTCTTTCACCCTGAAATACACACAATAATCATAGCATTAATCCAAACCGCATTATAAACATGCCCGAGCATCCCTCCTTGATCACCTGTATAATATTTATGGCTCAGCAACAACAAGAAGATGAATATGACCACCAAGATACATTTCTTTTAATACCCTGTGCCATAGAATATGGAATAACTGCATCCTATCCTTAACTGGCTTGTCTCTTGATTGTAGTCTAGGGCTGATCTCACTATTCCTAGCTGGTAACACTATTTTGCAAATTGTAATGATGTTTTGTAATCATCTAATGATTACCTCTTCCAAATAGCCAGAACACAACTTTGATTGGCCATGATCAATAAAAGCTGCAGCTAAAATTTAAAGAGATGAAGTAAGGAGATTTAGGGTAAATTTAACTGAGGGAGAACCTTTATGGGGTCAATTTTCACACTGCCGGAATTACTGAAAACCAAGTGTACTTTTTGCCTGCGGATTCTGTTTAGTTTTCAAAGTGAAAATGTGTGGAACAGACCCTTGCACCTCCTTTTTCTATGGGTACTTTTTCTAACTAAAACACCTTGTGAACTTTGGAAAATACAAAACTACATGCATTGCTGCAGTCCCTGCCTGCCCTTATGCTGCCCCTGGGAACACCTCCTCTAAATGCAGGTAAAAGCACATGCTGTTTTACCCATGGAAATGCCTTTGAGAATTGTTTATTGGCAGTAAAGGAAAATTGGTTCTTAACTGATAATGTTCATTCCCTACCAGCATATGAAGGCAGAGAATAAAAACTTTTCAGGCACTGCTACATAATAGAGAGGGCCACCTGCAGTCCCTCAGGATTGACCTGTACCCAAACTAATATAGAGGAAAAAACTCTCCGACTCAATCAAACTTTCCCTTCTAGGGCGAACAGAGAACCCATGGTTGGATCCCCCTGAACTGGAGCCTTCACACCCAAATAAGGAACTGAAAACCGACTAGCTTTCTTGGTTTAAAATATATACAAGCAGAAAGCTCTGAATTTAATTCTAATCACAGCTACAACAGTCTTTTGGAACTAAAAGGACAGGCCTCTGCACTGTTCTGTGGTACTCCAGGAATGAAAATTAGCAGGTAAGAACCAATTTTCCTTTCCTTTTCATACCCCAGATCAGTCCAGAAAAGTGGGATATACCCAAGCTCCCCCACTGGGCAGGATCCCGAAAGACCCACTCTCAAAACACTCTCGCCAAACATCACATCCTCCCGCACCCAAACATCCAGTCAGTAATGTCTGGTGAAAGTGTGAAGCACAGACTATGTTGCATCTCTACAGATCTCCTGAGGCAACAACAAGTGACACTCCATCCAGGAGGCAGCTTGCACCCTAGTAGAACGCACTCGTAGCCCTAACGGGGCCGCACGTCCTTTATAAAGATAGGCAGAAAAAATTGTCTCCTTTAACCAGCGAGAGATATAGCTTTAGATGCCTGACTTCCTTCATCCACTGAACAGAACAAAGAGATGATCCGAGTGATGAAAACTGTTTGTGATCTTAAGATACCGCAATAGAATCTGGCAAGCATCCAAAAAATGAAGTTCTCTCGCCGGCGGTGTCTCCCACGACCAATTCGGAAAAGCGGGAAGATCCGCTGTCTGGTTCAGGAATAGCTCTCGCCTGGTTCAAATCTTATCTCTCCAACAGAAAGTTCTCTGTTAAAATTGGAAACAACCTATCTACCTCACACCCCTTACAACAAGGAGTCCCGCAAGGCTCTTCACTCTCCTCTACCCTCTTCAATGTATACCTCACCCCTCTCTGCCAGCTCCTCTCCGACCTTAAACTCAAATTCTATCTTTATGCTGATGATGTTCAGATCATCATTCCTATTCACAACTCCATTTCTGACGCCCTGGAGCATTGGGAAAACTGCCTTGCATCCATTAACTCCCTCCTTACCAATCTCCAACTTACCCTCAACACAAACAAAACTGAACTCCTCCACATATCCTCACACCCCCCTGACCTCCAGCCCAATGACCCTAAACTTAACCTCCTCACAGCTCAACCCTCCGTCGGGGACCTTGGTGTCCTCCTTGATCCCAATCTTAGCATGAAACCCCACATTAACGCTATCCTCAAAGCAGGCTTCTTCAAACTTAACGTTCTGAAGAAACTCCGACCCCTGCTATACACCCAAGATCTCCGCACAGTGATACAAGCCACCCTCACCTCCAAACTTGATTACTGTAATTCACTCCTTCTAGGGCTCCCCCTGTCTTCGATAAGACCTCTTCAATTATTGCAAAACGCCACCGCAAGACTCATCACCAACACACGTAAACATGAACACATTACCCCCATCCTCAAGGATCTTCATTGGCTCCCTATCCTCTCCCGCATACACTACAAAACTCTGACCATAGTTCATAAGTCCATTCATAGCCACAACTCCAACTGGCTCGACCTCCCCTTCACTGCCCCCCAATCCACCCGTACCACCAGATCTGCCAGCTAAGGTACCCTACATGTACCTTCATTGAAAACAGCTCATCTCTCCTCTACCCGCGACCGCGCCATCTCCATTGCCGGTCCAGCTCTCTGGAACTCACTACCTGTCCACATGCGCCTAGAACCATGTGCGATCAAATTCAAAAAGAAACTAAAAACTAAAAGCTCTCACCATCCTCACCTCAGTCTGCTCCCTCACAGGAGACCGCCCTTTTCCTTACATTAAGGAGATAATTACTTTGTAAATTGTTATTCTCTTGTTACGACATCTTGTTTTGTTATTTAATCTATCCTCCATTCTGCCTATGTTTAATTGTTTATCCCCTTCCCTGTTATATTCTCCCTGTTGATATGTACTTTCCAAGCCTTTCAGTTGATATGTGAACCGGTATGATGTCCCCACTAATACCGGTATATAAAAGTTTCTAAATAAATAAATAAATAAAATAACGAGGAAACTACCTTTGGTAAAAAGGAGAGAACCCTATGCAGCATCACACCATCATCTGCAATCCTCAAGAAAGGATCTCTATATGACAAAGTCTGAAGCTCCGAAATCTGTCTGGCTGAACAAATTGCCACCAAAAAACCATCTTCAAGGTGAGATCCTTCACCAATACCCCTCATAGAGACTCAAAAGGAGGACCACACAGCACCCATAGGACCAAATTAAGGTTCCATTCCAGATACAACTTCTGCAGTGGAGGCTGCAAATGCTTGACTCCCTTCAGAAAGTGAATGACATCCGGATGAGAGGCCAAAGACCTTCCCCACAACTTGCTTCTAAGGCATCCCAAGGCTGCCATCTGAACCTGGAGTGAATTATAAGCCAATCCCTTTGATAACTCCCATTACAAAAAAGCCAAGATGTGAGGGAGGTCCACCTGCAACTGATCTAGACCTTCCTCCGAACATCAGGACTCAAATACCTTCCACAAACTGGAATACACTAGGGAAGTAGCAGGCCTCCTAGCCTGCAGCAAGGTGGCAATAACCGGCTCAGAATATCCTTTCAGCCACAAGCATCGCTTCTCAAAAGCCAAGCTGCAAGACAAAAGTGATTCACCCAATCCGAAAAGATGGGTCCTTGTTGAAGCAACTCTTGTAGATGAACCAACCTGAGAGAGCCGTCTACTGAGAGAAGTACCAGATCTATGAACCATGGATGGCATGGCCACTCTGGAGCCCCCAAAATCACCCTTCCTGGGTGACCCTTATGTGAAGCAAGACCCAACCTAGGAGAGGCCAGGGAGGAAACATGTAGAGCAGGATCCCTTTCGGCCAGGGCATAACCAGATCATCCATCCCCTCAGACCTGAACTCTCGCCTGCGACTGAACAACTGAGCCACTTTGGCATTGTCATGTGATGCCATCAGATCCAGCAGTGGTAGCCCCACCTGGAGCAAATGAGGTTGAAGGCCTCCAAGGATAACTCCCATTCCTCTGAGTCTAGCCTCTGCTTGCTGAGGAAGTCTGCCTGCACATTGTTGACTCCTGTGACATGTGATGCTGCTATTCCTTCCAGATGCAACTCTGCCCAGACAAACAGCTCCTGAGCCTCCAGGGCTACCGTGCGAATCTTCATCCCTCCATGACGATTGATGTATGCCACCATGGTCGCATTGTCTGAGATGATCCTCACCATCTTCCCACGAACCTGCGGAAGGAACAACAACAGTCTGCGCACCGCCCTCGTTTCTAGGCAACTGATAGACCAGGCCTCTTCCGCTGGCGCCCACCAACCTTGCACTCTGCCCCTGACAGACCACCCTCCAACCTTTGAGGCTGGCATCAGTGGTCACCAACACCCAGTCTGGAATCTCCAGGTCCACTCCCTTTTCCAAATTGTGGGAAGACAGCCACCATGAGAGACTGGATCTGGATTCCTACTGCAGAGGTAAGGGAAGATGATAATCCTCTAACAATGAATCCCAATGGAATAAAATCACCCTCTGTAGCAGATGCATGTGAACAAACACCCACAGCACTAAATCTAGCGTGGATGCCATGGAGCCCACCACCTGCAAATAATCTCAGACCCTGAGCACCACAAGGTGTTATAGATAAGTTATTTGTGCCTGCAACTTCACAATCCTGTCTGAAGTCAGGAACACCTGGCCAATCCGGGTGTTGAATCGTATACCTAGGTATTCCAAGACTGGATGGGCACTAAATGCCTCTTTGCCAGGTTTATCACTCAACCCAGTGATTGCAACCTTTCCATGACCTGTACCTCCCCCATCCCTTCCTTGCAGGTGGAACTGGAACAATAGCTTTTGCAGTCGAAGTAGTATGTCCTGGACCGCCTCTCATTTCCTTCCTCCTCCAACTTTGCTCAAATGAGCCAGGTAAAGATGGACTAATATCCCTTCTCTTCTGAGAGCCGCCGCTACCACCATCATCACCTTTGTCTGCAGTACTGTCATCAGCCCGAAAGGGAGAGCTCAGAACTGGAAGTGCTGCCCTAACACCATGAACCTCAGAAACATCTGATGTTCTGCTTGTATGGGGATATGCAGGAAGGCTTCTGTCAGGTCCAATGATGCCAGAAACTCCCCCCTGCGGAGCGCTGCTATTACCATCTGTAATGTCTCCATACAAAAGCACAGCACCCATAATGACAGATTGACCTTCTGAAGATCCAGAATAGGCCGAAAGGTGCCTTCCTTCTTGGGGACCATGAAATAAATTGAGTACCTCCCCTGTCCCTTCCCTGCAGGCGGAACTGGAACAATAGCTTTTGCGGTTGAAGTAGAATGTCCCGGACTGCCTTTCATTTGCTTTGAGATGAGCAATGAGACTCCAGAAAGGCTTCTCTGACTGGGCATGAAAATTCTAAGGTGTAACCATCCTTTACCATCTCCAGGGACCCATTGGTCTGAAATGATCTTGGTCCCACTCCCCGTAAAAGTGAGATAATCTTCCCCCTACAGCCTCTATGGAACAGTGGACCCCCATGGCCTCATTGTGAAGACTTTCCTACTCTGGTCCCCTCACTGGAAGAGCCCTTAGAGGGTCTGCTGGTACCCCAAAATGATTGCTGCCTTCCCGAGGTCTGTTTTTGTCCGGATCCTGAAGCACTCTTGCTGGAACGAAACCTCCTTATATCCCAAAAAGCATGACAGGGAGGAAAATTCTTCTTGCTACTCTTCTTGACCTCTGGCAATCTGTTTCATTTTGACTCCCCCAGCTGCCTAATCAGATTAACGAGACCTTCACCGAAGAGCAGCTTCCCCTGAAAGGGAAGATTACAGAGCTGGGTCTTGGACCACATATCCACTGAACAGTTACGCAACCACATTCGTTGACGTGCCATAACTGCTGAGACCATACTTCTGGCTGACATGCGCATCACATCATACAGCATATCCGCCATGTAGGCTACCCCAGGCTCCAACCGGGCCACCTACATGGAATTGGCTGTCTGGGAGGAATCCTTCTCCTGAGCTTTCTGTACCCAGCATAAACAGGCCCTCTGCATGAGGCTACCATAGATAGCCACCCGCAGCATCAAGGCGGAGACCTCAAACATCCGTTTTAACTGAATCTCCAGTTTACTGTCCTGCACATCCCTCTGTATAGCCAACCTCGCCACTGGAATAGTTTTCTTTTTGGACACTGCTGAGACCGAAGCATCCGCTTTAGGAATCATCAACAGGTCCATAGTCTCCTCCGTCAGCAGGTATAACTTAGCCATCGCCCTACTGACCTTGAAGCCCGCCTCAGGAGAATCCCGCTCCTGATTTACTAACTTCTTCACCTTTTTGGGCACTGGAAAGGTCCTTGGAGGGCCACGTTATCCATCTAGAACCGGGTGCACCCTTTCATTATCTGACTCTTCTTGGGCGGCTTAATTCCTAACTCCTCCAGGACCCGTGGAATAAGTAGCCTCAACTCCACCTTCCTGAACAATCGGACAACTCTCAGGTCATCTCCTTCAGCCACTGGCACTTTATCCGTATCCTTGGTGTCCTTGTCCATGTCTGGATCAGCATCAGGATCAGCATCCAGATCCCCCTGTGGAATAACATCTATAGGACTATTATTTCCCGGATCATCCGCAGTATCCTCCTGCAGGTCATTGGACTTGTCCTCATCCTGAACTGCAGCATGCCCCAGAACCAGACGTCTGAGCAAGTCCCCAGATCCCAAGCCCCCAGAGCCTCCCGCTGGGGCCATCTTTCACCTTCTTAGAGGTGCGCCATGGCTGAAGGTCCAGGGACCGCTTCTTCCCTGCCCCCTTCCTTGTCAAATAGGCCTTGAGAAGGAGCAAAACAAAACTGCTGAGAAATCTTACATCTCCATGGAATCCTCGGCTTGTTTGCTGCCATTAAACTCTCCCACCCCCGTTTCTGATCCTCTGTTGCAGCTTGGACCATCAGAGATAGGGTAGGGGGGAGTCTCTAGGTGTCCCAGAAGCCACCTGCTTCCTACTGCACACCTCAGTTAAATTAGCCACATCGCCAATCCTCCCAGGGACCTCTGCTGCAGGCTCTTCTGACCTGGCAACTCTCCGCCTGCTGTTTGCCTCGGTATCCCCCCCCCCCCACCTGAGGCACAGTCCGAACACATTACGGCTGATTTAAACCGGCCATGCTGTGAGCCACCACCTTGCAAGATCCCCTGCAGAGAAGTCATTGCCATTTTCCCTGTGCATGTGGCCTGATTGCAGCACCACACGGTTAATCAAGCCCACCGAGATGCGTGATCACAGTAATCTTGCCGCCAGCGCAATCCACCCTCTTCAAACTGCTCTGGACCCCGAGGCATTCGAAGGCCTGATACTATCACACCCCATGGCTTGATCAGTTCCTGGTGAAGCCTCACACCGCCTGACAGGCCTTGCAGGAGAAAGCTTAGACTTTTTTTTTTTAAACAAATTAAAGGCACAATTCCCTTTCAGGAGAAAACCCTCAATAAAAAGGCATACTTCCCTGAAGGCCCTGGGGAGGAGACATGGAAGGAGAGAGGGAGCTAGACCTGGGATATCAATCCCTCTGGATGTTGCAAGCAGAGACCAGACAGGGATTACCAATCCCCCGCTCACCCGTCTCTAGCTGACAGATGGCCCACAAAGATGTCTAACACCTCAGGGAGCACCTCTTCTGATAACTTCTGTCTCTTTATTATTATTATTTTTTAAATTTCTCTCAGACTACAGATTTGTACTTCTACCATCTGCTGGAGACAGAGAAATACTGAAGGACTGTAGGTGGCACTCTCGGTTATTAGCAGTGCCTGAAAGGTTTTTATTCTCATCCTCCATCTGCTGGTAGGGATGTAAAACCTACTTATCTGGACTGATCTGGGGAATGATCAGGAATACAGACTTTTCCAGAACGGTAGTAAAAATAATGCAAGATGAGGTCACAACTCTTGGGAAGGAAATGACAGGGCCAGTGCATGCATATTTGGCACCCAGGGCGAACCTTTGCCATTCCCCCTATCTCCCCAACAACAACTGGCAGCAGTGGCTCCAACACAGAACTCCCTTCTTTGATGGTATTGGTGATGGTGCAGCACCTCTGTAGACCTCCCACTGGTAGGAATTTGCTGCCCCCAAAATCTAGGTGCTTTAGGCAACCACCTAGTTTGCCTAATGGAAGCACCGGCCCTGCTACAAGACAATCCATATTTCACATATATGTACTACTGAGGTACACAGCATGTGGAGCATACCAAATCATGTCCAATAAATAAGCAGAGTCGTTATTTCAGAGTGATAGACATGGATGCAGCAGTGTGAATGTAATTAATGAGCGGAGGTACACGAAAGAACAGAAAGAGCAGAGAGTGTCTCACAGTCATGGAAAAAGTATTAGGCATAGGGAATAACTGCTGATTATCACTCAAAAAGGCTAATCAGGCAAGTGAATATTAGGAGATTTAGTCTTTGGCTATACCCATGTTTCCAAAACATCTGAAGATCTTCCCTTTGCACTAAGCATTTGATAAGACCCACCAATATCCAGACGCTTTGTTAGCACACTGCAAGATTTTATTCACATAGAGGGAGAAGTTGGATAACAACAAAACTAATATGTTTCCAACCTTAGGGCCTCGCATTCCTAAGGGTCCGACATCTCCTTTCTCCCCTCGGCTGCCTGAAATTCCATCTTTGCCTGATGAGCCCTGGGAAAGAAAGCAAAAGAGAAGTGACATTTCCCGGTTGGATGCTGCACAGAAGCAGATAAATTAGCGAATTGGGGAAGGATGCTTACTGGTTCTCCAGGTTCTCCAGACTGTCCAACTTCACCCTGGCAAAAGATAGCATAAATGTTCACATTTGGATATAGATTTACCATACATATGCCTTCAGTTTCGGTTTTTATTTTATTTTTCCTGGGAATGTCTGAGATCGAAGATTGCCAATTAAAATCTCAGCCGGAAATCTTGGCTTCATTTTTAGTTGCACAAAGTTATGGATGAGTATGAACCTAAATCTGGGCAGCCAAAATCTCTCTGTTGGTAACTTTCAAACCGGCGCGTGGACGCTCTTCGGTGTGCCCAGATATTTTATGTATTTTATGGCTATGATTTGTTATTGGAAATCCAAATGTTTTTTTAACTGTGCAATTGTTAATAAGTTGTAAACCAAAGTGATGTTTTCTATGAATGTCGGGATAGAAAAACTAATAAATAAGTAAATACTTGGCCATTTTATAATTTGTGCACATGTTCAAAAATAGCCTATCCATGCGTGGACGTGCAAATCCTGCTTCTTCCATGTAAGTTAGGGGATTTTAAAAGGGGCGCGCGCCCATGCTATTTCCAATTTCATCGGTTTGTCCACCATTTTGCCCAGTTAACAGCCAGGTCCTCCAAACCCCTCTAGCTTAATAGCCTTCACTCCCCCCCAGTTACCCCAGACCCTTAAATCACCTCAGTTATGGCTAGTTTTTATTTATTTTTTTAACTTACATCTCTTCCATAGCAGAAGTAAACTTACGTGCCACTGGACCTGGGCGCGTGCCCAGGTGCTTAAGTATTTATGCACCCATCTCTTGGTCTCGCCCCAAGATGCCTGTTTCCTACCCCGACTATGCCTACATCATGCCCCTTTTTGAGAAATCTGGAAATGTGCGTGCAGTGGGAGATAGGCACCTACCTGGGCGGCTTTTAAAATTCGGTCAGTGCGCCAGCCCGGCTTGTGCGTGCATCCCCCAACTGATGTACGCGTCAGGCTTTTAAAATTCACCTCTCTGCCTAGAATTAGGTCTGCCATTTAGGTTCGGTGGGTTGTGATTGAATTTAGCCATCTTACATTGAAAATACGCACTTAGGCGACGAAACCTTCTTCTCACCCCTGGAGAGGCCTCTAGAGATTGCCCCTTTCTTTCAGCAGCAAAACTGAGCTGCTGTGAGAAGGGAAAGGTTTCTCCTGCTGAAAATTCACCCTATTTTATTTGATGTGGCTGGGAGGAGGGATGAGACTGGCAAGGTACGTAAATCCCAATCACACGAGAAAACTAAGATCTGTGGCACCCCCACAGCAAACTCTGAATGTGAATAACTCTTTTCATGTCAGTACCTGAACATCTCAATGTGTACCTTCTAGATTCCTTGAGGATTTCTGAATGGTCAAAGTGGGGTTGACAATATTACAGCGAAAGGATCTATACATACCATACATCATTCTTACCTTCTGCCCTCCAGGACCACGGGCCCCTGGGAAGCCTGTGGAGCCCTTTTCCCCCTGCTCGCCTTTCACTCCCTATTAAACCAGACAGCAATGATCACTGGACGTGAAGGAAGGGGACAAAGAACGTCTTTCCCACACACATGGCCAAAATTAATCACAAATATAATTTCTTACAGAAATCTTTACCTACAAAAAAATGACTAAATACTGCCTTTGCAATTCTTGATAATTGTGTTAATTAACTTTTGCTAAAATTATTCTTGGTACCTAATGTTTACTTGAGAAAAATGACTGCTCCTTGACATATATTATATACAAAAAAATCTACCCTTCTTCTCTCACTGTTGCTGAATTGAGATCTATTATGTTACATTGTTTATTTTAGAAATTAGTAACAAGAAAAAAATCTATTATACACCCAGTTACCTTCCTCATAGTTTTTTCTCTGTGCTCACTACTTCTTGTTAGCGATTTCTACCCAAACCATCCAAAGTACTATAAAAGCAGGCATCTCAAAGTATTACAGTATGATATTGCATACCGTCTTACCTAGTGCGTCCCCTTCTCTTAATGAATCTGTTTTGGTGACCTGAGCCATCTTCTAGGAAGCCAGGGTTCTATTCTCATATAGAGACTTGACTGGTCCTTACCTCAGAGTGGTGCATAGACAGGTACCCTTTGTACTGTCATTCTCTCTTCCTACCACCCTTCCATTTGAAGTCTAAATTGACTTTGTACCTTTTCTCCGTTATGGCCTTGGTCTCCTTTATCTCCTTTATCCCCTTCTGATCCCTTCAAGCCACGATCACCCTAAAGGGCAAAAAGAAACATAGTTGTATGTACTCCTATTTTCAAATAAATCCTTTTTCTATGGCTGAATTACAAAATGTATTTAAGTACATTTTTTTTTTAAAATAAATGTTTTAGAAACATCTTAGGACTGCGATTCTTTAAGTGTGCAACAAATCAAAAAAGTGGACTACTTTATTTCACTTTGATGGGAAAACCCTTGAAAGTTATTACATTTTTTATTCACTTCAGGTCAGAAACCAAAAAGAGGGGAACATGAGATTTTAAAATAGGAAGTTTGACAAGTTAGAAAGAAAAAGTGAACAGAAGCCTCAATGTTCCACTTCTATGAATTCTTGTTGTCATCTATAATAGGAATGTAAGCATCCCATTTGGCTGATTAAAGGTTCTGGGGTTGAGAGGTAGCACTTATCCATACACTTATCCTCCTCTTTTTATCCACATTCCACTGCAAATTAAACAATTGTTCTGCTAAACCAAATTAAATAATAGCGCTACTTCATCTTCATGGAAAATAAATCCAGGCATTGTAAGATGTTTGAATGCCTTGCACAAGATGCCAGCCACAGGATCGGCTACGTTTATCATGCATACCCTGCATCTCTAGTGTAGTACTTAACAGTTAGTATTAAATGCCATTTGGTTCTTACTGGTTCTCCCTTGTTCCCTCTGGCTCCTGCAAGTCCTTCCACTGTTACTGTTTCACCCTGCATACCACCAAGAAATACAAACCAGAGTGTTACGAGTTTTAAGTATAAATCTTTGCACTTGCTGTATCAGAAGCAAATGAAAAATCAACCCTGACACATCCATGCAGGGGATACAATGCAAATATTAAGAAAAACACTAGCAGCAAATTTGAGAGACAGATAACCTAACATATCCTGGCTTAAGAGGGAGGTTCATTCCTGTCTTGAGATGTGCAAAACAATCCAGTTTGGAGATATTATCCTGGAAGCTGGAACAATTTCATAGTGGGGTGTACAGAAAACTGTTTTTGACCCATGCATAATGGAAGCCAGTACCCCCAACTCCTATGTATCTATACACAGACACACACCATGAGGGATGATCCCATCATATTACATTGAATGATTATGACATTAATAAGTCATAAGACTGGCCAAAGGGGATGAGAACAAAGTTCCACCTAGCCTGGCATCCTATGACTGAAAGCGTCCAGCTGTGGGTGCTGAAAGAAGAAACAGGGCATGTGTAAACTGTCCATCCACTGTTATTCCAATTGCTAGCAATCATGGTTTAGGAGAACCTGGAGGAGCACACATAACATTGTGCATAGGACTGATCAAGCTTGCATACATTTTCCCTAATCTCCTTTTGAACCCAGTTTTACTGTTTGCCTCCACAATGTCCCATGACAATAAAGTCCAAAGCCTGATAGTTTGCCATAGAAAGAAGTACTTTAAACCTAGGGCACCTTCTAGTTTCTGTATTATAAGATATCGAGAAGAATAATTCCCTATTTTCTTTCACTATATAACTCTGTAGTGTTTCCTCTCAGTCGTCTCTTTTCCAAAATTAAAAGGCTCCTGGTGCGTGCACATGTTATAAAATACGATTCTCGTGTGCACATGCGGGCAGGTGGTGTCTCGCACACGCAAGGGTGGGAATTTTAAGAAAATACATGTGGCGACGTGATTGGGCTTAAACCATTTTCCACCCAGTCCGCTCCAATTAAGGTGTGGACTGGGAGGGAACTTTCCTATCCCCTTTCCTACTCTGCCTCCCTTTTCCCCTCTCCTCTCTTCTCCTCTCCTCCCCAATCCCTAAAACCCCTTTTCCTACCTTTTTTATTTGTTTTGGAACTTACTTCATCTGAATAGGAGAAGTAAGTTCCGCACGCCGGCCAGTTGCCGGTGCGCACTTCCCTGGGACAGGGCCTAATGACCGTTGTCCCGGTTGGCCCCCGCCCTGCCCAGACCCCGTCCCCCCGGCTCATCCCTTTCAAGGAGCCCACCACTTCCACATGTACCGGGGGAAATGTGCATGGCTGGGCCGTTTTTAAACTGCGCTTGGTGTGCGCGTGACCCAGCCATGTGCATATTCCCCGCGTTTTGTGCATGCCAAGCTTTTAAAATTTGGACTTTTGTGTTCTAATTTTTTGGGTCTCTCTACATATGAAAGTGATTTTATACACCTAATCATCTTTGCTATCTTTCTTCGTACCTTTTCTGGTTATTAGGGATGTGAATTGTTTTTTGACGATTTAAAATATCGTCCGATATATTTTAAATCGTCAAAAATCGTTAGAGTCGATATTTAATAGGAATTCCCCCGATTTATCGTCAAAAATCATAAATCGGGGGAAGGGGAGGGGAAGGGGGAGGGTGGGAAAACCGGCACACTAAAACATCCCTAAAAGCCACCCCGACCCTTTAAAATAAATCCCCCACCCTCCCGAACCCCCCCAATGTCTTAAATTACCTGGGGTCCAGTGGGGGGGGGTCCCGTTGTGATCTTCCACTCTCAGGCCACGGGTGCGTTGATAGAAAATGGCGCCGGCGCCATTTTGGTTCCTATCCCTCGACATCACGAGCGTAGGAGATCGCTCCCAGACCCCCGCTGGACCCCCAGGGACTTTTGGCCAGCTTGGGGGGGCCTCCTGACCCCCACAAGACTTGCCAAAAGTCCAGCGGGGGTCCGGGAACGACCTCCTGCACTCGAATCGTGTTGCCGTACGGCCGGCGCCATTTTGCCGTACGGCAATATGGCCATATGGCCATATTGCACTCACCAGGCACAAACAATAGTACGCCGGATTTTAATAGATACACGCGTATCCATTAAAATCCGGGGTCGGCACGCGCAAGGCTGCCCAAAATCGGCAGCCTGCGCATGCCGAGCCGTGCAGCCTGCCTCCGTTCCCTCTGAGGCCGCTCCGAAATCGGAGCGGCCTCGGAGGGAATGAGGCCACTCCGATTTTATATAATCGGCATATTGCCGTACGGTAATATGGCGCCGGCCGTACGGCAACACGATTCGAGTGCAGGAGGTCGTTCCCGGACCCCCGCTGGACTTTTGGCAAGTCTTGTGGGGGTCAGGAGGCCCTCTGAGGCCGCTCCGAAATCGGAGCGGCCTCAGAGGGAACTTTCCTTCCGCCTCCCCCCGTCTTCCCCTCCCTTCCCCACCCCCCCGGCCCTAACTAATTCCCCCCTACCTTTATTTCGAAAGTTACACCTGCCCGAGGCAGGCGTAACTTACGCGCGCCGGGCTGGCAGCCAGCGCGCGATTCCCCAGCCTGAGAGCAGTTTTGGAGGCCTCGGCCACGCCCCCGAAATGCCCCCAGGCCGGAACCACGCCCACGGCCCCGCCCCAGAAGACGCGCAGCCACGACACGCCCCCCAGGAAAGTCCCGGGACTTACCTGCATCCTGGGGCTTGTGCGCGCTGCCGAGCCTATTCAACATGCGTACCCCTTGAAAATCTGCCCCTTTCTGTTTGATTTGTGAATCCTTTCTTAATAATTTTTCATATTCTATGAGTCATTGGATCTATGTTTTAAGATATTATCCACAGTAACTCTAAGGTCTCCTTCCTGAGTGGTAATGATTCCTCTAGAGTCTGCTATTACATATGAAAAGAGCATTCTTTTTCCCAGATTCTTAGATTTGATAAATTGTCTTTTCCAAAAGGCATGTGGCAGCAAAGCATAAAACAAATAACACAAGTCATGAAATATATAGAAACATATTACAATACTTAAAAATATATAATAGACATCAAAATAACATCATAACATACTAACAATACAAAAAATGACAAACCAATAACCACAATAAAACAGACATAACACATAAAATACAAAACACAATAAAAATCTCAATCAAAGGAAATCATAAACTTGAAGGAAATCCTATAGCAGCTCTAAATCAAAATAATAAAATAATCATTTATAGCCATATATTAATCAGCCACTCTAACTAATCCAGGCTAAACTGCAAAAAACAATAGTACAAACCAAACAAAATATTGTAAACATTATTTTGCTTTAGTCAATATTGAAACTCATTTGCCATTTTATTGCTCACTTGCTCAGTTTTGTGAAATCTTCTGCAGACATTGTGACCTCACTATTTACTCCCTTTTCCAAAATGTTTATAAATATATTGAATTGAACTTGTTCCAGCACTGATCCTTTTAGGAAGACTACTACTGTTTATCTTCCTCCACTGCAAATAGTTCCACTGTTCGATTTCTATTTTTCATCCATTTTTGTATCCATGAGAGGACTTCTCTGTTTTTCCACAACTACCTAGTGTCATTAAAAGCAGTTAGTGTGAGACCTTATCTAAAGCTCTTTGAACATCCATGTATACTATATCAACTAGATCCACCTTATCCACATGCTTATTAACACCCTTACAGAACTTCCCTTTACAGAAGACATATTGATCCTTTCCCAACATATCTTATCTGCATATATGACTAATCAATTTTATATTAGAGACTCTACTAATATGCCCAGCTCGGATGTTAGACTATACATCTCATGGTCACACTTCAGTTAACTCATTTCAGAATCACACTCTCACCTTCATGTACAGATGTACTCACTATCCTACATCATCACTCAATAACTAATACACATGATTAATATCATTGAGATAATAAAGTGCAGTACCCTACAAGTGCCAGTGATCAAGCTTCTACAGGTAGGCTATATACTTGGCATTGTAGACCAAAATAACTGGGCAGACTAGATAGGCAGTTGGTTTTTAACTGTTGTCATCTATTATGTTACTATGTAACACACACAATGGCTCACTAACAAACACATAACATACATATATTCATACACCACTTAGTAGCAGATACCTTTTTATGAAGTTGGATTGTCATGGATCAATGAAAAAATATCTTGTAAAGACCAGCGCTTACCTTGTCGCCTTTCAGTCCCATGGGCCCAGAATCACCCTGTTTGAAAAGAAAAATTAGCTAAGAAGAGGCCATCCTCACAAGATACACTGGTGCTGTAATATAATAGAAAACAAGCATTCTTCTAACAGAAATCCCCGCCATAGGACAGATGTACAAGAAGATTATGGGCCAGTGATTATTCAGCCTAAAATGGACATTGCTACAGTGGAAGGCTGGAACTCTTTGGAGTGCTGTACAGTTGAGTTCTGACTAAAAAAACAACAAGGAAGATGGTCAAACAAAGCCAGGAAGAAAACAAAGTAGGGATAAGCCAGTCGCCTTACGTACAGGGATTCCTTTATTTATATTGCTGTTTAAATTCACAGAATGGAAGAAAATATGCACGACGCAGGCCGGTTATGTTAATACTATTTGTCTTAAGATTAACTTTACAAACTGAACAAGAGCCGCAAGGGCGATATCCAGGTGGTCTAATGTCTCTGATTTATTTCTGTGGGAGTGATGGAATGAGCAAATCTTTTAGGTTTCGTCCACATTTATTAACAATTAATAACCTTTTATTCTCAAAACATTTGAGACTTGGCAGTATTGTCCATTGTTTCTTTAACACCTTGCAAATATTCACTGACTTATTCGTAAAGGTCAAGGAACAAACAATATTATTATCAATGTGTTCTCTCTTTTTTGGTTTCAACAAATCTTGTCTATTTTATTCTAATGCAAGCTTATAACCAGAATCAATGCATTTTTCTGGATAACTTTTATTTATAAACCTTGATTTCATTTCATCTGATCTTAAATTAAAAATCCCATCCTTCATACATAATCTACAAAATCTCAAAAACTGTGAGTAGGGAAGGTATTTTTAAGGGCCCTACTATGGAAACTAGTATAATCTAATAATTTATTAGCATCTGTAGGCATACGTCAGTACAGACTCTGCCTTTACTAAATGTGATATGGATATCTAAAAATGAGATAGATTCCTTTTCAAAAACCATGCTGAATTTAAGATTGGTGTCTAGGCTATCAACCATGTATAAAATAAATTCAATCGATCAACATTGCCCTTCCATGTCATCTACATATCTGCACCATAATTTAATATTAATTGAGTAATCATTATCTTGTAAAATTTTTCTTTGAACTTAGCTACATAGAGGTTTGTTATGGATGGTGCCATGGCCGCCACCGTAGCCACACCCTTTGATTGCAAAAAGTAATCTTTCTCAATTTTCGTATTAGGCATACAGATTTTCTTTTTAAATATACTTGACCATTTTTTTTGTGCTTTTTAAACCGTTCTCCTATATTTCTTTGTTTTGATGTGGATCATTTGTATTTTTATTTTTTATTTAAGCATAAGCTTGTGCTCGAGAATTAACTGCACATGTCAATCAACCTGTTTTTTTCTAGCCTTTCGTGCACGACGCTAGCTGATTCATGATTATCAATCCCGATTTGCAGCCCATACATAATCTGTATGTTAGCACTGGCGCCCTATCTTTTATTTGACTTTTTATTAAATTATATAGCTATTATTCATATTTGTCCTGATTTTAAAAGGGCCACACCCATAAATGGGGGTTATGCAAATGGCCGGTCCTTGCGCTCGCTGCGTGCATTTTAGAATGGGTCCAGCCACGTGCATAATCCCCGTTACGCGATTAAGTGCCAAGCCCTGCAAAAGGGCCGGGTCCAGCTGGGGAGGGCGGGTGGCATGGTCTGGGTGGGGAAGGGCAGGGCGGGGGGTGGGCCAGGACAGCGCCATTAGCCGCTGTCCTGGGGAAGCACTCACTGGCAGCTGGCTGGTGTGTGGAGATTACTTCTCCTTCTGGGGAGCAGTAAGTATTAAAATAAAATAATTAGGGAGAGGGTGGATTAGGTTGGGGTCAGGGAGGAAAGGAGAAAAGGTAGGAAGGGAAGGGTTAGAGATAGGAAAGTTCCCTCCTAGTCCACTCCTTAATTGGAGCGGACTGAGAGGGCATTCGGGGAGGCCTGATTGCATCGCCGCAAATATTTTGCTAAAATCCCTTCCCTGCGTGTGCCATTGGATTTTATAATATGTGTGCACCGGCGCGCTCATATTATAAAATGGGCGCATCCATGCTGAATTTAAGATTGGTATCTAGGCTATCAACCATGGACCATGGACCAAGGACGCATGCACGTGTCCTTAAAATCAACTCAATTTTTTTTATATGTTTTTGATATGTTTAAATCCAACATGTAGCAATAAAAGACAGGAACCTTCATTGTGATTGATGATTTCAAAGTTAATCTGGTTGGTGACAATCATGGTGACTCAAGGTAAAAGAATTCATTAATTCTTTTATATGAATAATGCGATCCTTATTTTATACGCCATCAGGAACACCATCCATTTAGTTAAGAATACACTTTAATCATTGGTTATCAGTAAGAGCTTAAAGGTGTTTATTATCCCTGTGCATTGGTATTTACTTCTTGAGAATTAAATCGACCCACGGTTTAATGCATATTTTAAATATATACATTGCAGTAAATAACTAAATTCGTTTTGAAACTGAGGTGTCAAAGTTGCTCTGATTTTGGGGACACCAGCAGTGAAAAAATTGCATGCAACTCATGGATGAATTTTATCTGCCATCGGGAAGGCTGTTTATTTGATGAATAACACGCTGCACCTATCTGCAATTGTTGAGAGTTGCAAGGTAATATTTTAAAAATATTTATGTGGAAGTTAGTGGTTTGCTATAATATTTTTTTTTATTTCCATTGTAGGCATGCCTCAAAATTCCACATTTTAATAAATAAATATGTAACTTTTTTTACATTTATATTTGTGCCAATTTATGTTTTGTTTTGCTATGATTTTTAAAAAAATATTTTCTTTATATAAATGTTAAATATTTTTTTTCATCAAATGTTTAAGTTTTCTTTTCATTTTTTATAACTTTATTATTGAAATATTTTTCATATGAGCTAGAGCACAATCGATTGTGAAGAAATAATTTTGCTTCTAAGAACATAAGAACATAAGAACTAGGGATGTGAATCGTTTTTGAACGATTAAAATTATCATCAGATAATTTTAAAATCGTCCTAAATCGTCAGAGTGCACGATACAATACAAATGCCCCCGATTTATCGTCATAAATCGTCCTAAATCGTTAAATAGGGCTCGGGAATTATTTGGGGGAGGGCGGGAAAACCGGCACACCAAAACAACCCCTAAACCCACCCCGATCCTTTAAAACCAATTCCTTACCCTCCCCCACCCTCCCGAACCCCCCCAAAATGTTAAATTACCTGGTGGTCCAGTGGGGGGGTCCCGGCGCGATCTCCCGCTCTCGGGCCATCGGCGCCATTTTGGCTGCCACTAATTAAAATGGCGCCGATGGCCCGATAAAAAAAAAACCCACCCGACCCTTTAAATCACCTCCCCCACCCTCCCGACCCCCCAAAACCTTTTAAAATTACCTAGTGGTCCAGGGGGGCCTCGGGGAGCGATTTCCTGTTCCCAGGCATCAGCTGCACTAAAAAAAAATGGCGCCGATGCCCCTTTGCCCTTACCATGTGACAGGGTATCCGTGCCATTGGCTGGCCACTGTCACATGGTAGGAGCACTGGATGGCCGGCGCCATCTTTACTCATCAGCCTCTATTATAGAGTATAGTATAATAGGGGCTGAGTAAAGATGGCCGGCGCCATCTTTAAAGATGGCGCCGGCCATCAGCCCCTATTATAGATTATAGTATAATAGGGGCTGATGAGTAAAGTTGTGGTTTTTTTTAGCGGCGCGGGCCTCCCTCTTATCGATCAGATTTCCCACCCCCCAGCCAAACCTGATCGTTAAGACGATCTGGCACACGATTCACATCTCTACTAAGAACATAAGAACATGCCGTACTGGGTCAGAACAAGGGTCCATCAAGCCCAGCATCCTGTTTCCAACAGTGGCCAATCCAGGCCATAAGAACCTGGCAAGTACCCAAAAACTAAGGGGTAGATTTTACAAATCTACACGCGCGCGTACTTTTGTTCGCGCACCAGGCGTGAACAAAAGTACGTGAGATTTTATAAGATACCCGCGTAGCCATGCGTATCTTATAAAATCTGGGGTTGGCGCGTGCAAGGGGGTGCACATTTGTGTATCTTGCGTGCGCCGAACCCAGCGCGCGCTGTCCGTTCCCTCCGAGGCCGCTTCGAAATCGGAGCGGCCTCGGAGGGAACTTTCCATTCACCCCCCCGCACCTTCCCCTCCCTTCCCCTACCTAACCCACCCCCCCGGCCCTATATAAACCCCCTCCCTACCTTTATCTTAAAAGTTACTACTGCCTCCGGGCAGTAGTAACTTACACGTGCCGGCGCGGCAGGCCCCGACACAGGCCGCTGTGTCGGGGCACTCGGCCACGCCCCCGAAATGCCCCCGGACACGCCCCGAAAACGCCACTTCACTCCCGACACGCCCCCCAGGCAAGCCCCGGGACTTCTGCGCGTCCTGGGGCTTGTGCGCACCGCCGAGCCTATGCAAAATAGGCTCGGCGTGCGCAGGGGGGTTTTAAAAGGGTTACGCGCGTACCTTATGCGCGTAACCCTTTTAAAATCCGGCCCTAAGTCTATTCCATGTTACCGTTGCTAGTAATAGTGGTGGTTATTATCTAGTCTTTCTATTATCCGAAAGAGTAAATAACCGATTCACATCTACCCGTTCTAGACCTCTCATGATTTTAAACACCTCTATCATATCCCACCTCAGCCGTCTCTTCTCCAAGCTGAAAAGTCCTAGCCTCTTTAGTCTTTCCTCATAGGGGAGCTGTTCCATTCCCTTTATCATTTTGGTCGCCCTTCTCTGTACCTTCTCCATCGCAATTATATTTTTTTTGAGATGCGGTGACCAGAATTGTACACAGTATTCAAGGTGCGGTCTCACCATGGAGCGATGCAGAGGCATTATGACATTTTCCGTTTTATTCACTATTCCCTTTCTAATAATTCCCAACATTCTGTTTGCTTTTTTGACTGCTGCAGCACACTGAGCTGACGATTTCAATGTGTTATCCACTATGACACCTAGATCTCTTTCTTGGGTTGTAGCACATAATATGGAACCTAACATTGTGTAACTATAGCATGGGTTATTTTTCCCTATATGCATCACCTTGCACTTGTCCACATTAAATTTCATCTGCCATTTTGATGCCCAATTTTCCTGCCTCACAAGGTCTTCCTGCAATTTATCACAATCTGCTTGTGATTTAACTACTCTGAACAATTTTGTATCATCTGCAAATTTGATTACCTCACTTGTCGTATTTCTTTCCAGATCATTTATAAATATATTGAAAAGTAAGGGTCCCAATACAGATCCCTGAGGCACTCCACTGCCCACTCCCTTCCACTGAGAAAATTGTCCATTTAATCCTACTCTCTGTTTCCTGTCTTTTAGCCAGTTTGTAATCCACGAAAGTTTATATTTATTTTTATTAATTAGTCAATAATTTAATGTTTTGCAGCCCCTGATGCAGCCCTACCCCCCGGGTGAAACGCGGCCTGAGTCGGGCATAGTTTATTCCATTCTGTGAATTTAAACAATATAATTAAAGGAATCCCTATACCTAAGGCGAGTTGTCTGCTCCTACTTTGTTTGCTTCCCAGTTGAGTTCTGAGCCAGAAATCATTGTATCCAAACTATTTAACCTGAACAGAAGTTTGAATCTTTTTTAACTGATGTCCCAAAGTTTCAGAGTGAATGGAGCCCTTAATTTCTGCTTTGCATACAGGATGCACCAAGGTCAGAAAACTACAGATTAAAAACTGGGTGAAAACTCAGCATCTGATTGGATACATATCACACCAGCGGGATAAAAAGACTGAAGATATAAAGTCAGCACAAATTGGAAATAAAAGGAAAGTCACAAAAATCATACCAATTAGATAACTTTCGCTTAATCTAGACATTTATGCCTTTTCTTCAGCTTTATCTGTACCAAATATTATAGACCTGATTCAGGTCTTTTCTCATAGACTTGGAGGGGGGAGGGAGCATAATTTTTTAACAGCCCACATAAATTAGACAGCAAATATGCTAAAAGAAATGATCCCAACATACCTACCTGCACAAGTTACACTTGCTAAAACGTTCTGTAAATGATAGCCATTTTTTGGTTACTAATAAGCCCTGGGTGAGTCCTGTTTCATGCCAGAGCTGTTGCGGTTCTGGCCGCGAGTGCCGCAACCAGACCCTTACCTCTGTGATCCTGGACCTACTCCCTCTTCTGGAGGCCTGGTTTTGCCCTGTTTGGCAGCGTCCCTGCGGGGCCGCGCCACTGGGAAGCTTCCCATGGACGTCCTGCTTCTAGGAGCGCGCGCGCACCACTTGGATGCTTTTCTAGGCTGTTTCCCGCCAGCGGTGATCCGCCCAGTTCCTGACGTCAGACGCCGCGGCCTTGATAAGCCGGCCGCGGACACTCAGTCTTTGCCTTGCAACGGGTTTACCTCCCGGTTCCCTGTTGCACCGTGCCCCGGAGTGAGTTGCCTTGCTACTGGCTCCGTTCCTGCTTGCCCGCTACAATGCCTGTCTGGTTCCTGCTTGCCAGCTTCAGTGCCTGCTTGGTTCCTGCTTGCCAGCCACAGTGCTTGCTTGGTTCCCGCTTGCCAGCTACAGTGCCTGCTTGGTTCCTGCTTGCCAGCTACAGTGCCTGCTTGGTTCCAGTACCCGAGTCCTGCCACAGTTCCTGCCTGGTTCCAGTACCCGATTCCTTCTACAGTTCCTGCCTGGTTCCAGTACCCGATCCCTGCTACAGTTCCTGCCTGGTTCCAGTACCCGATCCCTGCTACAGTTCTTGCCTGGTTCCAGAACCTGAGCCTTGTTACAGTACTTTCTACTGTCCTAGTCTGGTTCCAGTTCCCAGTCCTGATCACCAGCTCGCCTAAGTCCCAGCAGTCGGGCCCCTGTGGCTCCTCCTGGGGGGGCTTCAGCTTCCAAGGGTGAAGCCACCTAAGTCCCAGCGGTTGGGCTCCTACGGGCTCCTCCCGGGGGAGTACCAGCCTCCAGGGTGAAGAGCACCTCTACGTCCTGCCTGAGCATCTGCCTCCCGGCCTGCCACATTCTAGAGACATTGACCATCTTTCCCAGTCTCCTGCAGGTCGGCCCAAGGGTCCACTAAACTGAGTTTCCATAACAAGAGCAGTGCAGAAAAGTAAGGGGGAGGATACCATTCAAATACAGCCCCTCCCTTTGAGGAGTCTGGAATGGCCGCCCCCTGTGAGGTTTTTGAAGCAGCTCCCTAGAGGGAGTCGGGGGGGGGGGGGGGGGGGGGGGAGTCCTTTATGGGTTTTGAGAAGTTAGGAGGTAGTTATTGCATTTGTTTGTTATTTTTTGTTTTGTTTTGCCCACAGAGAACCCTTTGAAAATTATCTTCATTGAGGGTAATTTTGTAACATCGCAGCAAAATACCACACATAAGTTACACCAACTTTCAAAGGGATTTTATTTGTGTGTGTTCGCTTTGAAAATTATGCCCACGAAAGTTACTGTATAAAAGTTACACCTGCTATCACAGTGCATACATTTCTGGTATAAATTTACATGCACATTTTATAAATCGAAAAATATGCTCATAAGTGAAAGCTCTACCCCAGCTCTGTCCCCAGGAAAACCTTTGTGCAGTACAGGTAAACCTATGTACGAACATGAGATATGCACATACGTTTACCTGCTCAATGGGCAGACAACTATGTAAAAGGCCACATCTGTGAGTAAATCACTGCTTTATTCATAGAAGTCCCTTTATAGACTATCCCCAGAATTGGAGGAAAGACTTAGAGAATCAGGCCCTAACTGTGTTTGTGAACTTGTCCCTATGCATTAAGTTAGATGATATCAAGCCTATCGATGAGTATCAATTCTCTCCTGTCTGCACATCCGTAAGAGTTGTTTTGCTGTTTAAGCTGTATCTGGCTCTACTAACGATTCCTCCGGGATTACGATCAAGTATATGAGGAGCTGGCCTACTCATACTGGTGCACTTACTTTGTCCCCACGCTCTCCTCGATTCCCGGGAGGCCCCTAAAATTTAAGAAACCATAGGCGTTAATGCAGACGGGACACCGATTCTACTTTTTCCTGGTCCTATGATGCAGAGGTAAAGCATGAGTCCCATTACTTACAGGTAGCCCGCGATCCCCTTCCAGGCCAGGCCGCCCGTCTTCACCCTGACAGCAATAATAAATGGGAAAATGCCTGAAGGAGGTGGTGAAGGGAAGGAAAGCAAAACCATAACGTAGAGAGGAAGTTAAGAAGAAATAGGCGAGGAGAAGAGGGGCAAAATGACAGCGTCAACAAGGAATAAAGAGAAAATATGAATAAAAGAATGAATGGCAAGTAAAAGAGAAGGGAGATGAAGACAAAGAGAAGATCATATTAGGAAAAAGAAAGGTAGATGAAAAGGTTTAGTTACTGGTGTGTTTAATGCTTGGCACTGTTACATACCCTTGAACCCAGGTCTCCTCTTTCTCCTCGAGGGCCTGGCTGACCAACTCCTGCATCACCCTACACGGCAAAGAGAAAAAGGGAAACAGATGCTGCTGGTGAAATTCCCGAATCAATGCTGTCCCTCTGCGTATGACTTATATTCTCCTCAATCACTCTTAGATGGAAATCGTTACTGGTTTAGGCAGTCGGGGGGGTACTTTTCAAAGGGACTTCCATGAGTAAATGGGCAAATATGGCTTTTTACAAAATTGCCTGCCCGACGTACAGGTAAACTTATGGGCAAATGTCATGTTTGCGCGGAGCTTTACACAGACTGGGGTAGATTTTATAAATGTACGCACGGGCGTACTTTTGTTCATGCACCAGGCGCGAACAAATGTACGCTGGATTTTATAAGATACGTGCGTAGCCGCGCGCATCTTATAAAATCCAGGGTCGGCGCGCGCAAGGGGGTGCACATTTGTGCAACCTGCGTGCGCCGAGCCCAGCTCGCGCTGCCTGTTCTCTCCGAGGCCGCTCCGAAATCGGAACGGCCTCGGAGGGAACTTTCTTTCCGCTGCCCCTCACCTTCCCCTCCCTTCCCCTACCTAACCCACCCCCCCAACCCTATCTAAACCCCCCCTACCTTTGTTGGCAGATTTACGCTTGCGGAAAGCAGGCGTAAATCTGCGCGCACCAGCGGGCTGCTGGCGCGCCATCACCCGACCCGGGGGCTGGCCCGGAGGCCTCGACCACGCCCCCGGGCCAGCGCCACGCCCTCGGGCCCGTCCCCGAAATGCCGCGTCACTCACGGCCCGCCCCCGACACGCCCCTCCATGTAAGCCCCGGGGCTTGCTCGCACCGCGAGCCTATGCAAAATAGGCTCGGCGCACGCAGGGGGGGTTTGGGGTAGGTTTTTGGGGGGTACGCGCGTATCGTACGCACGTACCCCTTTGAAAATCTACCCCACTGTGCAGAGGCTTTCCTTGGGTGGGGGGGGGGGGGGTGCGAAATTGGCAAGGAGCTTGCACTTATGTGTGTACTTTGGCATTTTCAAAAGGCTGCATGGAAAACGTCCCCCCAAATTTCTGCGCTGGATTTAGCAAGGTGTCATTGTGTGCTGGCAGCTTCAGTGGGGTCCTTTTCTAAAGGAGAAGTGCATGCAAACGCATATACTTTCCCTTTGAAAACTGGGGTAATTTCTGTGCATATTTGCAGTCTAATTTATAAGGGCTGTTACAAAATCACCCCCCTCTGCAGTCATGGGCTAGTGATCATAACGAAGAGAAATAAACTGTCAATGTGAAGGTCTGATTAAGATAAACTCTTTCTTTCCGGAGGGTGTCAGAGGCACGGGGAGATTTAAGGAGCAATTTTTAAGTCCTGTGGGTAGTTTGCAAGTCCGCATGTGCTTTGTACCCACAAACCTACAAGAAGGGAAACTCCCCACAGAGTTTTCCTTTGAAAATTGGGGGAAAGTTCCCTCCGAGGCCACTCCGATTTCGAAGCGGCCTCGGAGGGAACTTTCCTTCACCCTCCCCGCACCTTCCCCTCTCTTCCCCTACCTAACCCACCCCCCCCCGGCCCCATCTAACCCCACCCCTTACCTTTGTCGGCAAAGTTACGCCTGCTTCCAGCAGGCGTAACTTTGCGCGCATCGGCCGGCAGCCCCGCTCCGTCCTCCAGTCCCGGGGGCTGGTCCGGAGGCCTCGACCATGCCCCCGGGCCGGCGCCACGCCCCCGGGCCTGCCCCCGAAACACCACGGCCCGCCCCCGAAACGCCGCGTCAGTAGGCCCCGTCCCCGACACGCCCCCTTACAAAAGCCCCGGGACTTACGCGCGTCCCGGGGCTTTACGCGCGCCGGCGGCCTATGCAAAATAGGTGCGCTGGCGCGCGATGGCCCTGCGCGCGTAAATCCAGAAGGATTTACGCGCGCGGGCCTTTGAAAATCCGCCCCCCTGTGTGTATTTTCTCTTCCCCGATCTATCTCCATCCCTTTCACTCTGGCTAATCTTATGTGCTCTGCGAAACAGTGCACATCTTTTCACCCACATAGGGGAGGGGAATTTACCGGGGGTAACTGCCTACTATCCAAATAAATTCCTTTGGAAATTGTCTTGGAGCAGCTCCTCCCTCTGAAACTCACTTCCCGAACAGCTACACCTACCCCAGGGCTGTCTCCTTTTCAGGAAGCAGGTGAAAGCCTGGCTTTTCTGCCAAGTCTTTAATGGAAACTGTGAATGACTGCAAGCCACACTCCTGCTGACTGAAACCTGCCACATACACCGACACTGATGCTGGCTGGAGCTCATCCGGCATACACCGCGGCTGCTGCTAGCCGAAGCTTACCCAGCAGTCTACATGCAGTCATTAATTATCATGCCATGCTCATTGAGGATTCTGTTTGTACCAAAGTTAAGGTCTGTATTTGTTACCTTTTTAATGTCCATATGTGTGCGCTAGTTTTGGCAGTCTTTACAAGTGTGACCAACGTATATTATGTTGGGTGAATCTTTTTTAAAAAGGTGGTTAATAAATTGTAATAAATAAAATAAGGGCTAGATTTTAAAAGCCCTGCATGCGTAAATCCTGCCGGATTTACATGCGCAGGGCACTTGCGTGCCGGCACGCCTATTTTGCATAGGCTGCCGGCGTGAGCAAAGCCCCGGGACGCGCATAAGTCCCGGGGCTTTGTAAAAGGGGCGGAGGGGGCGTGTCAGGGGGGCGTGTCCTGGGGGTCAGGGAGCGGTCGAGGGTGGGTCCGGGGGCATGGCGACGGTTCGGGGGCGGGCCGGGAGGGCGGTCCCGAGTCCCCCGGCACTGTGGCCTGTGCCGGGGATGCCGAGGTGGGGCGCGCAAGTTACGCCTGCTTGAAGGTGATGAACACTTCCCTAACACAGTTCTCCATGAACTTGATATGATGGATGGCGAAATCAAATCTTACCTTATCACCCTTCAGGCCTGCAGGACCTGGAGAACCCTACAAATGAATGAAGAAATCCCAGTAAGTTGAATGAAGGCAGTGGCCACAGGAACTCATGCAAAGTGCATCTCCTTTCACAGTGTTACCATCATGCATAAAAACCATTTACAGCTACAAGCAGAATCCTGTCTGTAAGGATCAACTACCAGGGGAGTATTTTGTATTTTTAAAATGGATGTATCTGCATGGCTTGAAATCTTACCGGAACACCTCTTCTGCCTTCAAAATCCTACATATTATCCACGAAAATGTGCAAAACTATAATTGAGGCTCTAAGAATGTTTCAGCACATTGGAGAAAACATTAAGAAAACTGAAATTTAAAATTCCATGAATGTGATATTTTCTTCTGTGGACAAAAAGTCCAAGTGTTTCCTGAAGTTGCTCGTAACACACAGTTACGTCGCAAACAATTTTTGGTATTAAAAGCAAGGGTTCTGGCGTTAGGAGCATCTTTTTATTTAAAATTCCCGTGCAAGTGTCTAGTTGTTCTTCAAAAAAATAAATTCATTTTTCTGGAACCTACCCACCTGGAGGTATTTTTGACAAATAAAGAGCAGGGGTGAGAATTGTAGGAAAAGAATGGAATTTGTCTCTAAATGTATATTAATATACTATTTCCTGTAATTAACTTAGGTTAAATATCTTTGTGTATCCTCCCATTATTGGGGACTTTATTGATGAGGTACAGATAATATTGTTAAGATTTTCTTTTCTTTTTTCAATGTACTAAAGTCATTTTCTTGATTTTTTGCAAATGTGGAAAAATTTGTTAAAAATCTGAATAAAGTATAAATTTATAAAAAAAAAAAAAAATTCCATGAATGTTCAAGCTTTCTTTCAAACTTCTTTTTTTTATTGAACGTTTATTAAATGAAAGCAGAGATTATACTGCCAGTCTTGTTCTCAGCATTGTTTGTGTATTTTTGTGCAAGGTATTATGTATGTCTTTATTGTACGCTGCTTAGGCCCTTTGATAATGTAGCATATACATTTTTAGGTTAAATAATAAATACTGCACTGTTACAAAGGGCGATTTGGTGCACCAAAAGTTAAAGCTTTCTCATTCTCATTAATCAACAGCTTGATTAAGATTCCAACACACTGTCTACTGCTTTTCATTTCATTTCATATAACATTGCTCTGATCATGTGCATCCCTGGATAGCATGCATCCGTGGAAGACTTACCGCTGGTCCAAGGGAACCGGGTAGACCTTGTGCTCCTGGGTTTCCATCTCTCCCTGAGACACCAGGCAAACCCTTCAGGAGATAAGTAATCATCACTCAATAATTGTACTAGTCACAAAACTAGTTGTTTAAATTGATGTGTCCACTAGTTAACCTGCATCAACACAGCTGGAGCACGAATCAATTTTATCTCAGTCTAGTCTAGTCTAGACTCTAGTCCAGTCCAGTCCAGTCCAGATATTAGCACTGATGTACCAACTTCTTCTCCAGAGGGTCAATGGATAAGTAGTATTATAGGTAGTATTGTATCTAATTATCTAACGCACTAGTGTAATCTTTTCTTTTTTTTTTTTTTTTTTTAGTAAAAACCACTGTGTTGTGCCAATGCATTGCAGAATAATATAAGGAATAAGTAATATTTTAAAGAAGAGCAGACACTCATAACTATTAATAATGGCAAATGAACATTCTTATACCTTCCCAACACAGGTTAAGAATTGCTATGTTGGAACACTACAATCCTTAATTTATTTATTGATTTGTATAATCAAAGCAGAGTATATTGGTATAATATGTCTGAAAATGACTATAGTCAGTAAACTTTGTGCATTCATACTTCTGTGCTAAATTCTTGCTGGAAATGAAGGAGGAAGTACGAGTAACACTCTTTAAAAGATATAAACCCAATGTCTCTCTTACCCTTTCTCCGGGTGGTCCTGGTAGGCCTTGCTGTCCATTTTCTCCTCTTAGGCCCGGCACTCCAGGGGTACCTGCATGACCAGGAAGACCAGGGGGTCCAGGGGGTCCAGGTATACCAGGGTCCCCCTTGAATTGTGATAGACAACAATCAGTTTCATTCTATGAAAATGCCTGTGGTACCGAACGTTGTAATAAATATCCTTCTAAAGGGAATACCCAGCAGAAATATTTACAATATCTGCTTTTTTCTGATCCTCTTCTTCACCAAATCTGTTTTCCCTTTTCATTCCTGATATTTCCATTTTGCTCTTCCTTTTTTCATTTATACGTCTACAGAAAGATTAAGCTCCCAATTTCTTAATAAATGGCCATTCCCAAAGTCGCTAAGCATTTTTTAAAATACACTTTGGGGTAGATTTTCAGAGCCCTGCTCGCCTAAATCCGCCCAAAACCGGGCGGATTTAGGCGAGCAGGGCCCTGCGCGCCGGGAAGCCTATTTTACATAGGCCTCCCGGCGCGCGCAGAGCCCCGGGACTCGCGTAAGTCCCGGGGTTCTCGGAGGGGGGCGTGTCGGGGGCGTGTCGGGGGGCGGGCCCGGTCGTCGCGGCGTTCCGGGGGCGTGTCGGCAGCGTTTTGGGGGCGGGTACGGGGCGTGGCTACGGCCCGGGGGCGTGGCCGCGCCCTCCGTACCCGCCCCCAGGTCGCGGCCCGGCGCGCAGCAGGCCCGCTGGCGCGCGGGGATTTACGTCTCCCTCCGGGAGGCGTAAATCCCCCGACAAAGGTAAGGGGGGGGTGTAGACAGGGGCCGGGCGGGTGGGTTAGGTAGGGGAAGGGAGGGGAAGGTGAGGGGAGGGCAAAGGAAAGTTCCCTCCAAGGCCGCTCCGATTTCGGAGCGGCCTTGGAGGGAACGGGGGGAGGCAGCGCGGCTCGGCGCGCACAGGCTATACAAAATCGATAGCCTTGCGCGCGCCGATCCAGGATTTTAGTAGATACGCGCGACTACGCGCGTATCTACTAAAATCCAGCGTACTTTTGTTTGCGCCTGGAGCGCAAACAAAAGTAGGCTGTTCGCGCTCGTCTGAAAATCTACCCCTTTGTGTAGGCTGTGTAGTTTTCTAATTCCTCTAAATAAAAAATTAAAAATAACTAAAGTAAATAAATACCTTTTTCCCATTAAGGTTCATACAAATACTTCAATAATTTCCAAAGTCAAGAAGCATTCAAAGGATTAATTGCTTTAAAACATAATGCTCAACATAGTATTGCTAAGGACATTTACCTTCAGACCTTGGGGTCCCATTTGACCTGGGGGACCCTGCAACCCAACTCCTGTTTCACCCTGAGCATTTGAAATAAAAAAAATAAATGATACATTATCCTACAGAGCTTGTACATAGATATTCTTACAAATACAGTGCATGGGACTACTTAGATGTCCAGGCCAGTGGATCCTGAAAAGCTCAAATTGTAACTCCAAAGGTTTAATGGACTGAAAGTTTTCAGGATCACTGGGAAAAACTGGCTTTGGAGAAAGAGACTCCAACTGTTCCATGAACTGCTTGAAAGTTCGGCAGCTGCTCAACTCGGAATTTGTCCAAAAGAAGAGAAGTATTACTAAACGAGGGATAAATCTGACAACAGGCCTCATTTTGTTTATAAGATAAGGAAGTATGGAAAGAAGACTAGGAAAGGGTATGACAGAGACTATGGGAGGGAGAAAATAATAAGGGACACAGAAGACCTGATGTGCTAAACAGGTATATGCATTTATTAAAAAGGAAACGGGGAAGTTTTAACATTTCCCATCTTGTTTAATTTAGTTTTTAAAACAAAAGAAAAAGAAATAAAATTGTGTTTTCCTTCATTTTGTTAAATCCCCCCCCACTACCACCACACTTCCAGGCCCTGTCTCGATCCTCCCTAGTTTCCTGCCCCTCCGTCCCTATTACCCTCTTGCTGGAAATGTCTTCATGGAGCAGGAGCAATCCCAGGTCGCTCCTGCCCTGCAGCTGCCACTATTGCAAACGGTGCCCGCAGACTGGGGCCAGCAGCACTGTAAATCAATGCTGCTAGAAATGGTGTTGGCCAGGCCTAAACCCAGGCATCATTTTTTATGGCAAAAAAATTCACACTGGTGCCAGCCTCAGTCTTTCGGCGCTATTTGCAATAGCAGCAGCTGCAGGGCAGGAATGACCAAAGATCCTCCTCCTGTCCTATGAAAACATTTTCAACAAGAGGATAAAAGAGCAAGGGGTCTGGGTGGAGGAAACTGGAAAAGATCAGCTCAGGACTGGGAATTTTTTGGCTGAAGACCTGATATTTTTTTACTTTGGTTATATTTTTCATTGTGTTTCATTTTTCTTTTAAGAAATGAAACATCAAATGAACAAAAAATCAAAAAATATGTCTTTGCAACCCCTGAAACTGAAAGGTTTTCTTGTACAGTTATCTGTGGGAAAAAATGCTTAAGTACATCTGGTGCAATATAATTTATTTCTTTAATCCTTTTTATATTCCACAGTTTCTTATATTCAATTCAATGCGGATTACAACAGTGAAAACATAGCAAAATAAATGCAATATAAATGCACTATAAGAGGCATTCAAAATGTGTTTGCCCTCAATCTGACACTCACTTTATCACCTTTGACCCCAGACGATCCTTTGGAACCCTGTGAAGATCCAAAGAGAAAAGTAAGTGATGGAAAAATGTATAGGAGTCAATACAAGGACAATATCAAAGCCCTTTCCACAGAAGAGGAGGATTTGACCATTGCCCAATTTGTCTGCAGTTAAAGGTATGCTTTTTGTTTAACAGCAGGCATACTTTTATCCATGGAATCTGGAGGTGTTCCTGGGGGCATTGGGAGGAACAATGTGCACAGTTCTCAGTCAAAAACTACCCACAAATAAAGCAGGGGGCAATCTCTGCAAGTACCTTTTTCTTAGTCAATTTCAAATGACTTGGTTTACTGGTGCAAGCTCGTGCATTTTTAAGACCAAGAAGTTCCATGTAGAACTGCTTTCCAGGGTGTGCATTCATGCACATCCCTGCATCTAAGTGAATCCAAAAAAATACCCCTGTCAGGCTGCCCTTAGACTCCCTGATAATTACCAAAAGTATAGTGTGCATAGGAAAGATATTGGGGCATAGACACATACACTCTAGATTCATCAAAATGCATTATTAACGCATGGATAATGCCCATGATAAGAAAAAGGGGCATGTTTAGGGAAATTTTAAAATTACGGCACCCTGCGAGATAACATACTGCTCTGCATCAGTAGTGTGGTAAATTTATTGCCATTTCTACTATGTTCTCTCACCCTAGCTTGATGGACTCTATAACAGGGTACCATCAAGCTAGGGCGAGATAACATAGTACAAAATTTCATCTTTGTGAGACTTTCCTCACTCCAAATGATATCAAATCTTCACCTAGGTGAACTGTGCTGTTTGTTCGTCTCACTCTACATGAGAAATTGGCCCCTAAACCCTAAAACATCACCAACACCTCACCTCGAGCTATTAGATGGCCCTCCTTTAGAGATATAAATACTTCACTACTATGCTTGCCTTGTAGATAGACACACTCTCATATTCTTTGTCTCTTCTAAATTCTAAAAATTTATCATGAATTGCATTATGGCCATTTTGGGCATATCGCCACAGCATGATATTGCCCCTCATTTTCATAAATCCCACCCAAACTTCTTCCTGATCCCACCCCTTCCAAAAATTTGCATTCGTGCCATGCGCTAGCGTTATTATCGCATGCATTATGGTGTTATCACATGCATCAATGCCATAATGCATTTTGATGAATGACCTGGATAGTGAGCTAATAAGTCTTCTTCCCTTTGGAAAGTAGGATAAAATGCATTTTTTTACTGTTTACTTTAAAGAATTCAGAATGGTTATATGACAAAACAAATTCATCTATTGCCTGGTTTCAGACTTTTGAGATATTTTTATTATATTATTTATTTATTTAAAATATTTCTTTCACACATATCTATAAATCCTAAGTGGTTAACAAAGGCATACACATGGATCAACATGAAACAGTATCTGCTAGTGACACTGAATACAAATCACACAAAATTACACAATTAAAACACTAATAAAACAATTACAAGGAAAAATGCTACTATTTAATATACTTGGGAAAATAAATAATAATGACCAGTCATTCTCAATGTTCCTGCTAATGGCTGTGGGGGTCTGCTGACTGTGTTCTAACTGCAGGTCATAGCCAATGACTAGGATTATAGCATGAAGTATAGCCCTCATTTAACTTTTTTGAAAATGGTTTTAAAATGTATTCTGTTTGAATTTCAAATGTATTTGAAGAAAAATTAACCTGTGACTGTACTATACCTTGCAATAAAATTATTTTCAAGGAACACAAACTTCACCGACCTATATGACTATACATCTAAAAATTAGGGATGTGTAAAATGTGCAAAATACACAAACAAGGCCATTTTCAGTTAATTCAAGATGGAATGAACCAAAAGTAGCCTCCTATAAAAACACCTAAAATTTTGTGGGTATTTTCATATTTGTGCATTAAAAAAAAAAAAAGAGCCTCCAGTGCAGGATCCGGCCCAGAGGTCTTGTCCCATCACCGAGGCCTGGCACGGAGGCCAGGTCCTGTTGCTGCAGTTTAGACCTGGTGTTGAGGCCTAGTCCAAGGCCCAGTTCCACTGCTAAAACCTAGGTCCTTCATCAGAACCCGGTGCTGGGGCCTGGCCTGAGGCCTGGTCCCATCGCTGAGGCCCAGGCCCAGGCCTCTGCATTGGGATCAGGCCTCAAGCCAGGCTTCAGTGATGGACCCAGGCCTTGGGCCAGGTTCAACCTGAGCCTTTTTTTTTGTGGTTCAATTTGTTTTTAACCAAACTGAAAAAAATTAAATGAACTGAATCAATGAAACCCCCCAATAACAAAAACAAACCAAATAAAAAATGTTGGGGCTGCACATCCCTACTTTTAATTATTGCTGTGTCTCATGTGATAGATCCTGCAGGAGGTTGTTTGCTATATGTACACAAAAGTGGTGTACTAATGGTGAGTGTGGGGTGCGGTCCACCCTGGGTGACAGCCAGGAGGGGGGTGCCAGCTGGGAGGTCGGCGGCCGCGAGCGGAGCCCATCCCACTCGCAGTATAAGAAGGAGGCCTCTGGACTGTGAGCGGTGGAAGTACTGGGCAGCCACCTACAGTGCCATGGGTCTGGAGCCAGCAACTGTATAGCTTTTTCTTCTTCCTACCCCCCGTGGCCCGGAAGCAGAAGTGGTGGGTCTGCGCAGGCAGAAAGAAGGAAAGGTCATGCAGTTGTGGCCTGAAACAGGAGGAAGTATTTGGCACCACAGATGCAAGAAGTACAGCTGCACCAGCCCTGTGCCATCTCAAGAAAAATGAAGAATCCCCATCTGTCGCAGGGGCTGAAGGAGGAAGCTGCTGCTGTGCTTCTGATGGGAGTGGGGTAGGAAGTGAGAGAGTGTTTGTGTCTATGTGTGTGTGAGAGCGTGTGTGTGTGTGTGTGTGTCTAAGAGAGTCTGCGTGTGTCTGTATTAGAGCATGTCTGTGTCTGTGTATGTGTATGGGAGTGAGAGTGCATGTTTGTGTGTGAGAGAGGGAGCTGTGTGAAGGGGTGTGTATGTGAGAAAGAGAGAAATGGAGGGAGCCTATGTGCAGGGGTGTGTGAAAGTGTGTGCAAGACAGAGAGGGAGCCTGTGTGAAGGAGAGGGGAACCAGAGATTACTGGGGGGAGGGGAGGAGGGACGGAGAAGTAAGGGGAGGGGAGGAGGGATGGAGAAATGAATATTTGGGGGGGGGGGGGGGGGGCAAAGGAATTATCTACCCCGGGTGCCAAATACTTTAGGTCCGCCACTGAAGAACATATATGCAGAATGGCAGAAATGGAAATCACTGGTGCAAGTTTAGAAAGGAGAAGATGCAAATAATGTTTTCCAGAGACAAACTTGCTAACACATCTTTTTCTTTGTTATGCAATGTTAGATCATAAGATTGAGAGGCTGTGCCTAAGAGTCAGGCCTAGGAATCTTCATGCAAAGCCTTTGTTTTTCTTCTGTGCATGGCCTATCACAAGATTTGTCTCACACACAGGACAAGTAACATCTCTAGGGGGAAACCCACTTGCTGTGCTCAGTGCTGTGTACATCTAGCAGTGCTAGAGAGATGATAAGTAGCAGTAGATTATAGACTTGGAAGTTCCGTGCTCTGCATACAATTGTCAGTAGGTATTGTCTAAACAGTAGATCCTGGTTAAAATGTCCAAAGAGGCAAAATATATGTTAATCAAATCTAATCACATAATTCTGAAGAATGTGCTGCCTGTCTCTGCAGTAAATCACCACTTCCCTGATCCCTGCTGCATTTCTGGTGACTTACAGCTTCTCCAGAATCTCCTGGCTCACCAGCTCGCCCAGTATCTCCCTAGGAGGCAGAGAGGAAATAAAGACATGGGACACTTCTGATGAAGAAAGAAGAGACTACAGCTTCATCATCCCCTCAAGCACAATACTTTTTTCTCCTCCTCCATCCCACAAGCAAACACAGGAATCAAAGAACTGGAGGAGATGGTAAGATTAAGAACTTCAGCTCTGGGGAGAGATTATAGTTTGCTGTCAATCCAAACCTGACTCACACTGCAGTTTGATGGTGCAAGAATTTAGACCTTTTTTTCTTTTAAATGGTAATGTGGGTTCTGATTCAAGAAACCCTTGTAGGTAAGTGCCACTGATTGGCACGTGGCAATACTTTTTCATCCAACTAGAGCAAAGTATTGTGGCTGCTGTGTTAGTCCACTGCCATCTTCCCCATCCCTTTACTGAACTATAATGGAATATGCAGACAATCTCATGCCTAGCTGACTGTACTATTTAAACCCAGATGGGCTGATATTCAAAAGATTTACCCAACAAAGAGCCTCATTTACAATGAATTTTCCCCATAGACATAGAATGGGAAAAAAAAGCCTTAGTAAATCAGGCCCTAAGGATTACATTTACTAAGCAGCGTTAAATGATTAATGTGCGAAACGGTGTTTATCGTAAGATAATTGCATATCATGTGATATTTTGACTTAAAAACCGCCCTGTATTGAAATTAGTTACTTTGCACGCATTTACATGCATAACATTTACTAATACATGCAAAGCACTTAATGCACAGGAAATCCTATGCAAATAAAATAATGTGGCTTGCCTCAAAAAAGCAAGCCATGTTATTTTATCGAAAACGGAGAAGCTATAGTTAAAACACCATGGGGGCATTGGAACGCTAATGCGCATTCCGATGGTTCCAAGATGTTTCTTAAAGGGCCATGTGGCCCAAAAATGATCTCTCTCCCAAAGTGTAAAATGTCCCCTGGGGGACATGGCAGACCCTGGCCCACTCTCAACTGCCTGCTAAGGTGATCCCCATAGTAAAAAGTACAAAAAATAAATACTTGTAATTGTATGTGGTGACGTCCCATCTCCCTTCCCAAAACCCCTCCCCTTTGAATAAAATATCCCCCAGATTCCTCCACCCCAGTCCCCCAGTTCCATAGAATATAATATTTGATATCTAATGACCCTCCATCCCCAGACCCCCTCCCTCTTTAAGTTAAAGGAAGTCCCTGGTAGCCTAGTGGCCCACTCTGGAGACCCAACCATACCTAGTGGTGGTGAGGAGTACCCCCAGGTTCCAGGCCGGTTGAGGGCATTTCCAAAATGTCACTGACAGCACTCCGGGCCGCCACTAGACACCAGGGATTTTTTCAGCAATAAAAAGTATCACTGTGAAACTGCTGCAATATTTTCCCAGGAAGGGACAAAATATTGCGAGAATTTGCACCCCCTCCGACATTTCGCTCCTCCCATGGTAAAATATCGTGGTTTGATAAATGAACCCTTAAAATTGGGTTTTAGTTGGGTACATCTTACCCATTTACAAAATCTGCTAACTTTGTGAGATTAAAATAGCATGCCACGCAAATTTGGCTGGGTAAAAAATGGGTCCAGGTTAGAAGCATTCCTGACGTGGCTTTCAAATTTAGCAGGGTAGTCCCAGCTATGGAAACAGCAGGCCAGATATTCAGTCATACAACTAGCTGGGTAACCTCAGCTGAATACCATTTAAAGACAAGTGGGTACATATACCCAGTTATGGTTATCTTACCCACCGAGCAGGTTTTTGAATATTGACCCCACTATTACTGCATTAATCTGATAAAAGGGCAGAATGCTCTCTAGAGCTAGTCACAGGTGTATTGAGTTAGTCCAATAAGAAAGTCTTACCTACATCTTATTTGTTTATTTGTTTGTTGACCATTATCTCCTCTATATAGATATGCCTCTATCAGAGTACTGAACGTAGCTTTACAGTCATCTTCTAGGCTACCTCTACTCCAAAATTAAATTCAGCCGGAAATGAGCTGTTTCCTTTTTGGCCCAACCAAACCAAATTCGTTTTCCCTGCACACCTCTAATCCTCACTACTGTTTCAATCTAGAGGGCAATTCTAGGTTTTATAGTCATTTATCTTCTGACCTTTTCTCCTCTAGGGCCTGGAAGTCCTCGGTCACCTTTTACTCCCTGAAAAATAAAAAAAAAAAAGCCAATAATGAGGTTTATTTTTAAATTGCCCCCCCCCCCCCCCACACACACACCTTCTACCCTTATTATCACACTCTTGGTAGGAACAGTATAATAAATGTTTGTGACAGCCATTGCCAGTGTCCGGCAAGGTCAAGGCTTCAGGAGACATACACTGGGCTCCTGGGCAGTGCTTCTAAGCCATCTGGGAAGAGTCAAGGATTTTTAAGTGTGGGGGATCCCGTGCCTTGACTGGGAGAAAGGATTAAGAAGATTCATTAGTACTGAATGCTATCTGGAAAAAAAAAATGGACTGAGGGCTAATTCCTATGCTGGGAAGGGAAAGGAAAGAAAGGAGCTGATAGTATTCTGATTTTTGGAAGAAGTGCATTTTATTGTTGCTGCTGCTACTACAAATGCTGTGGAAACCTGGGTACCCGCAGAGATTTTTATGAGTTTTACTCTGACTGCTGGTACCCAGATTGCAAAGTACACAAGTTTTCATTGAAGATGCTTTTTAGAATGAGACCTTCATTGTTCCCAAGGCATGAGGCTGATAGAGGCTGTTATCGGTTGGGGATCAGTCAGAGGGGGTCACAGAGGGAAAAAAAGGAGTTTGTGGGGCCTTCCCTGTCCAGCATAGTAAATTCAGCCCTTGGCTCTGAGTCAGGTCCATCACACCACCTGCTTGGCCGTTTTTGTTTTTGAATTCACAGAGACTGATGCTCAGCTCACAAACAGGCAGCAGACCCTAACATTTCATGTGCATCAATAGGGGGTTACATAAAAATATGGGAAACATTGAAAAGAAATTTACAATAAAACCCTCACTTACTGGCTCACCAGGAATTCCCACTGCTGAATCACCAGGAGCTCCCTAAAAGACAAACAAAATTATGGTTGAAAAGGATTTGTAAATAGTTTAAATGATCCTTTTAAAACAAAAATCTATAGTGTTAATCATTCAGGCAAAGGGCTGGTGAAATTGAGATTTGTTCATTTTGTTGTTTTGAACCGTTAGGGCATGATTTTCAAAAGCATTTACACACTTAAAATGTAAATACTATAAACAAATGACAACAGTTTTCAGATTAAAATGGCTATTTGTTTCAATCCATGCATAGGTTAATAAGCAATAATATATATCCTGGATCTAGTTAATTGACATATGATCATCAGCACATTTGGGTGTTTTCCATTTCAAAGTAACATAGCAATGACAGCAGATGAAGACCAAAAGGTTCATCCAATCTGCCAGCATGCTGCTTATGGTTGTAACTGCCGCTCCATGCAAGTTACCCTCATGCACCTCCTTCTTCATTTCTGGCCTCTAGGGATCCGCAGTATTTATCCCATGCCCTTTTGAATTCATTTTGTCCTCACCACCTCTTCCAGGAGAGCATTCCAGGCATCAACCACCCTCTCTGTGAAGAAATATTTCCTGATTTTGGTTCTGAGTCATCCCCCTGGAGTTTCATTCTGTGATCGCTAGTGCTACACTTTCCCTTCTAACAGAAAAATTTGTGCATCATTAAAACCTTTCAGGTATGTGGAGGTCTGTATCACATCTTCCCTGAACCTCCTCTCTTCCAGAGTATACAGATCTAGATCCTTCAGCTTCTCCTCATATGTCTTCTGATACAGACCCTACACTATTCTGGACCCCCTCCGTCCAGTCTCTAAACTTTTTAATATAAGATCTCCAGAACTGAACACAGTACTCAAGGTGATGTCTCACCAAGGACCTGTACAAGGGCACTATCATCTCTTCTTTTCTTACTGGTTATTCCTCTGTTTATGCAGTCCAGCATCCTTCTGGCTTTAGCTACTGTCTTGTCACATTGCTTCGCTGCCTTCAGATCGCCACACACTATTACCCCAAGGTCCCTCTTCTGATCCATGAACATTGGACTTTTGTTTCCCATCACATATGGCTCTTTTGGATTACCACACTCCAGATGCATGACTCTGCACTTCTTGGCATTGAATCCCAGCTGCCAAATCTTTGAACACAATTCCAGCTTTCTTAAATCATTTTTCATTCTCTATACTTCTTCAACATGTCCACTCTGTTGCAGATCTTAGTATCATCTGCAAATAGACAAACTTTAACTTTTTTTCCCTTCAGCAATGTCGCTCACATAGATATTGAACAGAACCGGTCCCAAAACCAATCTTTGTGGCACTCCATTTAACACTGCTCTCTCTTCAGAAAGGTTCCATTGACCATTACATGCTGAATTCTGTCAGTCAACCAGTTTGTTATCCATTCCACCATCTGGGCCTCCACTCCCAAGTTTCTCATTTTATTCATGAGCCTCTTATGAGGGAATAGCAAAATCCAAGTAGATCATATCCAACACTTTTCCTTGATCCAGTTTTCTAGTCACCCAATCAAAAAAAAAATCAGATTTGTCTGACAGGACCTTCCCCTGGTGAATCCATGTTGCCTCGGGTTCAGCAACTCTCTGGATTATAGATAGTTCACTATCCTTTCCTTTTGCAGAGCCTCCATTCATTTTTCCACCTCCTACCTGTAGTTTCCAGGCTCCTCTCTCCTACTATTGTGAAGTAGGACCACACCTGCTCTTCTCCAATCTTGAGACACCTCTTCCATTTTCAGGGATCTATAGAACAGGTCTTTCAGCAGACCCATCAGCACATCTCTGAGCTTCCTTAAACATGAATTTTAAAAGCCTGAACATGCCAAACCTGGGAGATATGCGCACAAGTCGGGCCAGTGTGTGCCGAGTGGATTTTAAAAGCTGCCCAGATACACGTGCGTATGTTATAAAATGGCTGCATCCCTGTGTGCAGGCCAACGACCCGTGAGCTGATTTAAAAGTTACCATCAGTGTATCCTGGAATGTACTTCATCCAGCCCCATGGCCTTGTCCACTTTCAGTTTCCCTAGGTTTTCCCATACATTCTCTTCTGTAAATGAGGTTAGGTCTACTCCACTTCCAACTATGGTCATGTCAACGATTAATGATCCTTCTCCAGGTTTATCTTTAGTGAACACTGAACTAATATATTTGTTTAATATTTCCACCATTTCTTCATCTCTCTCTCTCTCTTTACATTGCTCCTTGTCACTTTTTAATTTCACTATACCACCTCAGGCTTTCCTCTTTCCCTGATATATCTGAAAAATGTTTTTTCACCTTGCTCTACCTCTTTGGCAATCTTTTCTTCCACTTGACCTTTTGCTTTCCTGATATCTTTCTTCATCTCTCTCAGTTTCACGAGGTATTCTTCCCTGAGTTCCTCTATTTGGGATCCTTTATACTTCTTGAATGCTGTTCTTTTTGCTTTTATGTTTTCAGCCATCTCCTTTGAGACCCAGATTGGTTTCTTTTTCCTCTTACTTTTATTTACGTTTCTAATATATAGATTTATTGCCTTTGCAATAGTTCCTTTTAATTTGGCCCACTGTTGTTCTACCTCACCCACTTTTTCACAGTCTTTGTTCTTCTTCCATATATGTTCCCATTTTGATAAAGTTTGTATTTTTGAAAGTCAAAACTTGGATCTTCATGCTACTTCTCTGTATCCTGGCAGCAATATCAAACCATACCATCTGAGGATCACTGGTGCTCAGATGAGCACCTAACTGGTCATTAGAAATATTATCCCCTAGGTTGAGTATCACATCCTCCTTTGTGTTTTCCGTTGCCATTTGTTTGAGCAGAGACTCCAGAAAGGGCATCCACTATCTCTCTACTTTTTGAAGATTTCTGAAGAAGGGATGCTCTAATCCATATCCTGCAAAATAAAATCTCCAATGAGCAACTTCTCCCTTTCCCATTGTAATGAGTTCTGAAAAGACTCAGGATATTCAGGTGTTGCGCGGCTCTCACCCTGGCTGAGAGACGTAGGTCCGGTAGTGGTCCGCAGAGCGGGGTAACCTGAGAACCTGGTCCCAGCAGTATGGTTGATGTAGACAGATCCGGTAGTGGTCCACAAGCGGAGTACGCCGAGAATCTGGCAGAGTGAAGCAGAGAGAGAGCCTGAAGAGCTGAGGTACTCACAGGGTTGGTAGCTGTAGTCAAGGTGGTAGCTTCCTCTGTAGAAGATGAGCAAGCAGACGGGCCCGAGGTCCGTGGTGCAGGTTACCCTAGAGAGAGTAGGCCCTCGTGGAGTGAGTACCTAAGGTCGTCCGGCAGGGTACCTGGAGAAACAACAGATAAGACCCCAGAGAAGTGGGTGTCCTGGGTGGTTAGAGCGAGGCAAACCCTGGAGGGTGGATAGAAGCAGAAGGGCCAAAGAGGAGCGGGTACACAGAGCTTCCAGGAATCAGTGAGGTACCCTGGAGGGTAGTAGGAGATGTTCCAAGCGGGCAACGTAGAAGCGGTCAGAATTAGCTGGACCGTAATCCTTGCTAACTCGTAGCACTGTTGGTGAGCGGAGGCTAAGTACCTGGAGGTAGTAACGTCATGCGGTGGGGCCGCCTCCGAGGTTCCTGCCATAACGTATTCAAATGTGTGGGTAGCGCACGCGCGCACACCCTAGGAAGAAACTTGGTGAACGCAATCGCCCTTGCCGGTCCGGGGATGCCGGAGAGGTCGGCAAACAGCAGCACAGGTAGCCATATTTCCCAAGGGAGAGGAGAGAGGTAGAAAAGAGGTAAGGCAGAGAGGGCGCAGCCATCTGCGACCAACGGATGCAACAGTTTTTGACATAAAGAGCTATTCCTTCCCCTTTCTGTCTTCTCTATCCTTTCTTAACAAGTTATAGCCTGGGATGGCCATATCCCAATTATAAGACTCATTGAACCATGTCTCCATAATAGCAACAATGTCCAAGTCTATCTCCACCATTAGGGCCTGCAGGTCTGGGATTTTATTGCCCAGTCTACTAGCATTTGTGGTCATAGCTTTCCAACTTTTCTCCCTTGTTTTGCTACTCTTCCTAATCACCCTTTCTGCTTTTTGAGCTAATTGATTTTGTTATTTTCTCCTTCCACTTCCTGTATTGCTTGGAGGTTACATGCCAATTTCATTGGCCACTTCCTACCAATGTGTTTGCTTTGTTTGAAATCTCTTTATATTTTTTCTAGTTATATAGAATTTTAAGAACCTTTGCTAGTCTTAAGTTACTATATTTATTAAGGGGAAAAAAGGGCTGGTCTCTACAAGAGTGGCTTATTCCTACCCACCCCTAGAATGTTTTCTTAAATAGTTCTTCCAACAATTTAGTTTTAGTGAATAGATAAGACCCGAGTTCCAATTTAACAACTTGTATATCAGTCACTATTAGCGAAATGTCTTTTATTCAGTGTAACAATTGTGGTGCTTATGTACCAAGGTCTACCATTTGGAGAATTAAAAATTATCCAATTTGCCTTCAGCTGTCTGCAATGAAAAAGGGGCTTATTCATCTGAAAGAGAAATTGTCCAGGTTTACAAAACCTGTCCTACCTTGCAGCATCTAGAATATCTCTCCCAACACCCACAGAGGATTCAGAAACCCAGGTTTACAGTGGGCTCTAGTAGAACAAGATCTGTGACTCTGAGACACCCAATTTTCCCAATTATGCAGCATCCCACAGTCTCCCCTACTCCCACAAAGAAGTCAGACATCCAGGATTCAGAAACCCAGGAATAAATGGATTACAATGGGCTCTGGTAGAATAAGGCCTGTGATGAAGAGACAACCACTCTCTCCGCTGTTACCCTTACATAATGCCTTTTCTGCATTGGAAAACAAAGAAGCTCCAGTAACAGAAAATGAACTGATGTCTGAAAGGGATGAAGTCACCCAGTGCACCCAGAAACTGTTTAACATTATCAAATGTCATAAAAGAAAGCTTTTTCTGCTGGGAGACTCAGTCATCAGGGGAACCAATCTGGGAACTCATTTTGATGGGGACATAATAGTTAAATTCCTTCCAGGATCCTCAGTTAGTAGAAATACAATTATAGAAGAAAGTAGGGACTCTGATGTCAATGGTATCATCCATCTGGAGTCCATTAACCTCGTTAGAAATGGTATCCATGCAGTATAGAAAGATTTCCAAAATCTAGGGAAGAAGATTAGACATTTGGCAAATACTATTGCCTTTTTGGAAGTATTTCATGATGTCCAGTGTCACACAACCTGTTATGTTATCTGTTTCAAAGAGTAAAATGAAATGTGAATAAATAAAGTACTTAAACAGCTGTTGTCACTCTAAGGGAAACCTTAAACAGTATAACACCTAGAGGTAGATGCTCTGGTAAGAGCATACTATAGTATGATGGCTTCCTAGTCAACCAAAGAGCCCATGACTGAAGCTTTTGGATAGGGATGGAGAATGTGGAGTGCCATATAATTGTAAAAACTGAATCCAGAGGTTTTGCAGTAGTCTCAGAGGCCAAAAGCCTGATTTGCTAAGGTTTTTGTTCCATTCTGTGTCAATTGTGAAAAAAGCTCAACAAATCAGGCTCCAAGTGAAAGCACTAGCTCTCTGGAATTCTCTAAAGCACAAGTAAAGTGATAGTAATGAACAATTATGGAGGCTTCTCTTCTTCAAAACTTGCAATAACATGTTTATGGGTGGGTCATAGGTACTCTTTGTAAGCTCCAGGTCCACCACTGCACTGGGATTGTGATGTTAACCTGCTGTTTGCCCGCTGGTGGTCCAGCTGGCTACCCACCAGGCCACAAGACAGAACTCTGACCATATTCTTTGAGAAGGATGACCTGATTGCAGTGGAGAGTGAGAGAGCCTGAGACCATCCCTGAGACATCTTCATGCACTCCAGATCAGCATAAGATTAACTGGCCAAAATATTACTTTAAATTGGGTAGTTAATTAATTTTCATTTATATTCCACATGTCTATTTTATCAAACTACAAATATATTAAAACAACATACAATAAAACATAACAATAATAACATAACTGGCAATGTGTTAGAGATGTGCAAGTTAACTTTGGGCTAGACACAGTTGTTTTCATCACCTTTGTAACAAGAGTGGTTTAGTCTGTTAAACCAAACGTAAAACAATATTTCTCATATACAACATAATTTTATATTTTATGTTGCTATAAGAAAAATTATTGTTATCCATTTTAAGAAAAAGTATAGACAGTCTGCTCTCTTTACATCAGCTTGGACCTTATTTTATCTGATTTAAATGTCACATGAACCATGTAAGACTAATTATTCCTTATATTGTCCATTTTGCAAACCACTGTATCCTGGAGATTTGTCAAGTTTTAATGTATACTTAGTTTTAAGTTAGATTTTATGATTCTTTTCAATGTTTTTTAATGAATTATTGTATGCTATGTTGAATTTATTGTATAGAAACATTGTAAACTGGTGTGAAGGTTTATACCATCATCGGTCTAGAAAAACCAGGAAATAAAATAAATAAATAAATAAACTCTCTTGGGATTTATTTATTTATTTATTTTGAACTTTTATATACCGACATTCATGTGCAAACAGTACTCCTCTGGTCATATTTTTACCAAGGTTTACTCATTCTTACACTCTTAATATGTTGTTTTCTTACCTTTTCCCCTTTTGTTCCAGGAAGACCAGCACCACCCTAATTGCAGGAAAAAAAAACAAAACAAAACAGAAGACTGTATAATTTAAAATGGTCATTTCTGTGTTTTTAAAGCTAGGGGAGAGGTGAACAGAGTAGTATGGGAAGTAGCTGTATCTAACATTTGAGGAGCTGAGTATGCATTTACAACTGAAAGGAGGAATCACAATTAAAGTAGAATAGAGGGAATGATATTGGAAGACTTGGCACTGATTATATGATCTCAGCCATGGTATCCCTCCTGTTGAGGAGTGGATGGAAGGTTTGTCTGAATTTCTAGAATGAATACCATTAAAAGGGAATGATTTTCATTCATTACAGGTCAACTTTTCTGGACCAGATGACTTGGCTTAAATGTCATTACAGTAACCCTAGGCTTCGGTAACTTTAGAAAACCAAAACATGTCCTGATTACCTCTCCCGGTACTCCTGCATCTCCTGGTTCTCCTTTAGGTCCAGCAGGACCTGTTGGTCCTGGAATACCCTAAAAAGAAAAGAACAAGCTATTGAAGTCTAAACCTTCATTAACAAAATAATAAATGTTAGCCTTCTGACAAGAGAAATGCTGTATTAGAAAACAGTGCAACAATCAGGTTGGGAAAATAGTGCTACACAGTGGGCACCAAATAACTACACTTCATAATTTGGCAAGCTATGGCTGCAGCCAGGTACATAACTATTTGGATAATTAGCTAGGAAGTTATGATCCGAAACATTACAATATTAATTATTTATACGAGTATACTAATATTATCTCAAGTTAAACTGACGTGTATTTGGATTTATTTTTGTGATACAATTACAGTGTTCCCCTACAGTACTCAAATAGAGTCTACTTTGGGACACATCCAAACAAAGGAAGCCAAATAGAATGGTCAGTCTTATTTATTTATTTATTTAACAGTTTTTATATACCGTCGAACGTTGGGAACATCTCATTGGTTTACAGGGAACAAAAATTAGCAACAGGCTTTACAGTGAACACAGAACTAAAGGGGAATATAATTTTAGTAAACAATAGAACTGAATGAAATTTAAGGGGTGCATGGGAGAGGGAGGGGCTAGGAGGGGAGGAAGACAGGCGGGGTGGAGGGGAGGTAGGGAGGGGGAGGAGGAGGAAGTATGGAACAAGGGCTAGGGAGACGAGTTTGGTTATATTTATCATCACATGCTTAAAAGGAGGTACTAATAACAAGTTATATACAAATAATATACAGAATATATACAGTAGTTAGCTTGCGAGGGAGTTAGGACTGAATACTGGCATTGGCATCACTGTTTTTTTCTATATTTATCAACAAATTATCTGTAGGTAGTGCTTACTGATTTCATTTTTGGACATAAGAAATACAAATTTATAGAAATAAAAAAAAATCAAAACTAGCATGAATGATTATTATATAAATACCATTTTTCCAGGCAGCCCCATTTCTCCTTCTTTTCCAGGTATTCCTTCTCTCCCAGGTAATCCAGGTTTTCCTGCTTCACCCTGGAATGGGAATAAACAGTTTCTTTGTGCTACTAATTAGAATCTAACCCTCTCTTACAGCAAAATGAATACAGGGGCTGGTGGTGACTAATGCCCTTCTCTATCATTTCATCAGCTATCAATTCAATTCAATATTTCAGAATGTCCCTGTCTTCGCATCACAGAGAACACTCTGCATTTGATGGGCAGGAAGGGCCAATTTTGAATAGCCTTGCATTGCTTACAATGCACACAGGTACTTTTAGGCCACATACAGTGCTAGTGTCTCAAAGAGAAACCATCCGTGTAGTTTCCCTTTGAAAATCAAGACACAAAGCACACATGCGAAAACTGCTCATGTACTTTGCATCTGCTCTTGGTGTGGGTGGGCAAGCCAGGGGGCAAAATACAACCACTAACCTATACAAGCCCACCAGGAATGCCTTGCTTTAATTCAGATAGAGGTGCACAAAATATGAAAAAAGAACAGACTAACAGCTAAAATCAGGTAAAGGATCTTGTCCTGGAGGGAAGGAGTCCCTGCTATTGCTCAACAGACGCAGCTAACAGCCAGCCTCAGGTGGATGTGGACCTGGCAGTTCTGGAGGGAGTCTGTGACCCCTGGCCATGGCCTGTGCTGAGCAGGCTGAGCTACATGGGTGGGGGTTAAAAATGGGAAGCTGACCTCCCTCCTGTAGTTGCAAATGAAGGCTCATGGCACCATACATAGCCCCAGCAAGAGCTGACTTAGATTAAAATGCCATTCCAAAGGCGCAGGAGGAAACTGCCAAGCCCCAATATAAATGAATACACAAATAAAGCCTCCTTGTACTGATACTCACATGCAAACACCTGTCAGTAGAAATATGAACAGCAGAATAGTATCTAGAGGAGTTGGCAAGTAGATGAGCTTACCACTTGTCCTGTTACTCCAGGGACTCCTGGGGGTCCCTAAAGGAGGGAAATAATACTGAAGGTAGTAAAGTCTAGAATCTTCCGTGTTACACTGGCATCAAAACTCAACTCAACTCAAACAGACTGAGATCTGTAGAAACAAACCTCACACAGGACTCAGAAGAAAAAAAACAGACTGAATGAATGAGAAAAGAGAGGAGAAAGAAGACAAGCAGAGGTGTGCAAGGGGAAATCTTTTGTTTTATTATGTTTTGTTTCTTTTATTTTTATTGTTTCATTTCTGCACTTAATGACACACAGAAGCGAAATTAAATGCTGTTGTGTTTTGTGTTGTTTTCGATGGGAATGTTGCATTGAATTCTGTCCTTTAGAAATGACAGCACAACCCAGAAGATAAATATATGAATGAGAATGCTTGGAGAATGGATAAATATAGGAAACGTGAAGTATAAGAACATACCACAAGTCCAGGAGCACCAATAGGACCTGGGGGACCAATGTTTCCCTGAGCACCTGGCAAACCCTAGAAATAAAAATTCAACTGTACATTAATGCCTTTCCTGCTAGCCATTGACATATGTTCCCTGTGAATGAAATCTTCATTACATGAGCTGGCTCCCTCCCACTACAGTCCCACACATTTCTATGTAAAGGACTTAGGCAATATCAAACACTCTTATTAAAACAAAACTAGTTTCCCAAATATTTATATGATGTTGATAATAATAATACTGATTCTTATAGGATGCTCCATTGCATAGCTAATTATTTCAAAAGCTATATATTCCAGTCATTTTTGTACGAGCAATCATTGTTAATGTATTGGCACGACATAAGAGTTAATAAAACTATATAATGCAGTAACCTTGTGCTGAGAAGATTTTCTGATTCTTGGGACTATGTATTGCTGGTATTACAGTAACTGAAAACCAATATTGTAGTAATTGAAATATTACAGTAACTGAAAAACAATACTGCATGGTATCTAGTGCTGAATTTTTCAATGAAGGCCTTTCAAGTCCACACAATACAATCTTATTCAGGGGTCAGGATTCTCAATAACGTTATTAACTTGCTTAATATCTCACTTAAGGTTTATTAAAATTCTTTATATACAGTGCAATGATAGAGAAGGCCAGGGGCAACATAGACTGAGGAATGGAACTTCCTTACCCGCATACTGGTTCCAGGTTCCCCTTGATTTCCCTAGAATTGCAAAAGTCAGAATTAAATAATTTATATATATATATATATATATTTTTTTTTTAAGTGCTTAATTCTCTTAGTGCTGAGAGACAATATTTATTTCTGATGTGCTCCTGTCCTGGATTTCCTCAAAATAGTGGAAGGGATGTCTACGGGAATTCCCAACCTCTGCCTGTTTTGCAAGGATATGAAGAATATTTTACCAATATATTTAGAAAACCTGCGTGAAAATGGCCTCCCTTTGCCTCCATGGAAATGAATACATTTGCAGCATGGTAACCATATTAAAATAGCCATTAGTAGATTTATACATTTAAGAAATAATGAAAAGGAAAATCTGTTTCCTAGTACTGAGAAACAAAGTTTGTGAATGAGGCATGTCACCTCTCAGAGATACCTTTAGTCCAGGAGGGCCTTGTGGGCCTAACAGCCCTTGGGGACCCTAACCAAAGAAAGAAAGGGTACCATTAGAAGAGATAAAATGCTTGCCATCTATAAATTATTTTCACTTGAGGCATGTACCTCTCATTTCTTGCAGAGTGATAACTTCCATTCACAGTAACACTTTTAAGATGCTTTTACCTAAGTGTTTGACATCATCTTAAAGACTCCAGTCCTTCTATACAGTAATGCAGAGAGACAAACATTTTTCAGTGGACAGGACATTCCAGAACAAGACATCATGACATGATGCTGGAGGCATAGGATTAGGAGTAATGAAAGGAAGTATTTTCTCACAGAAAGGGTGGTGGATGTACATAATTGGGATGCATATTCCTTTAAAATGAAACAAATTGTAATTGTTTTTAAAGCAAAATGGAAAAAAAAAAACCCCAAACAAATGAAATGTTGTTAGTTTTTCTTTCCATTAAAAAAAATTGGAAGTGTAGCCACCCACTGCTAAAACCCGCCTATTGCCACTAATAAACCCCACCCATCGCAACTTGGTGCTATTACCTATAACAGCCTCCTGTGCTACTTTTTGGCCCCATCCATAGGATACAATTCTTCCTTACAATAAATTTATTTTTACCTCAGGTTGACCAACATCCATTTTGAAAACCATTGGTGGCAGGGCAGGAGCAACTAGGGATTGAATTGGGGATTGCTCCTGCCCTCTGAACACCCACAGATGGGGGTAAGAAGTGATATGGAGGGGGTCAAGGGCTGGCACTGGGCCCAAGGGGCATTTATTTTTAACCTTTAGCATAATGGGGCAGAGAATGGACCTATACATTTTCTTTTCTTTTTGTTTTATGTTTCTTTTTTTAATTTGTTGTCATTTTTATTTTAAATATACAAAACAAAAAACTAAAAACCAAATCAAAATGAGTATTATACTCACAGCGGAGATATGCAGATAGGACCAAATAATCACTGTGCAGTTAAAAGTCAGGGCTGAGAGACAGAGACTATCTACAAGGCCCTCATAGTAGTTAAGTATTTATATCTCTATAGGAGGGCCAGGTGAGTTGTTAGTGGTGTTTTAGGGTTTAGGGGCCTGTTTCGACAGTACACCTTGGTGAAGATTTGACGTCATTTGGAGTGAGGAAAGTCTCACAAAGATGAAATGTCTACTATGTTCTCTCACCCTAGCTTGATGGAGTCCATGGGGGTAACTGGGGGTAACTTGCTGGTGTTGCAGTTTCTGCGTTAACAAATAAGCCTTGATACTGTTAATGCAACTCCATCGTTGCTCTCTGCTTCAACAGCAGTGGGAAAAGGGGAATTGGATTCAGACAGCAACCAAAGACAGCCCTGACTTTTACAGATTGGAGAACAAATAAACATGGGGGTAACTTGCTGATGCGGCTTTTACTACCCTTAGTCACTAACAGGATCATGCATCAAAATGCGCTATGGCGTTAACGCATGCGAAAAGATAGTATCAGAAATGCAAATACATTTTGACCATTTCTGGGCTGGGGAGAGGGGGAGAGAGACAGAGCCTCTGGGGAGGGTCTCACTGTGTGTACCTATTTATATCTCTATAGGAGGACCACCTAATAGGTCGAGGTGAGGTGTTAGTGGTAGTTTAGGGTTTAGGGACCTGTTTCACATGTAGAGTGAGACATACGAACAGCACAGTACACCTTGGTGAAGATTTGACATCATTTGGAGTAAAGAAAGTCTCACAAAGATGACATTTCTACTATGTTCTCTCACCCTAGCCAAGGTGTTCTCTAGTCACCCAATCAAAAAAATCAATCAGATTTGTTTGACAGGACATTCCCCTGGTGAATCCATGCTAACTTGGGTCAAGCAACCCACCAGATTGTAGATAGTTCACTTTCCTTTCCTTCAGCAGAGTCTCCATTAATTTTCCCATCTCCAAGATGAGGCTAACCGGCCTGTAGTTTCCAGCCTCCTCTCAGCTCCCACTCTTGTGAAGCGGGACCACCACTGCTCTTCTCCAATCTTGCGGCACCAATCCCGTTACTAGGGATCTATTGAACAGGTCCTTCAGCGGACCCGCCAGCATATCTCTGAGCTCCCTTAGTATTCTGGGATGTACCTCATCCGGCCCCATGGCCTTGTCCACTTTCAGTTTTCCTAAATTCTTCCTATATATTCTCTTCTGTAAATGGAATTTCCTCTACTCCACTCCCATCCACAGTTTTGTCAACTAGCGACAGTCCTTCTCAGGGTCTTTTTTAGTGAACACCGAACTTAAATAATTGTTTAATATTTCGGCCATTTCTTCATCTCTCTCCACACATTGATCTTTGTCACCTTTCAGTTTCACTATACCACTTTGGACCTTTCTCCTTTCTCTGATATATCTGAAAAATGTTTTGTTGAATGCTGTTTTTTGCCTTTATTTTATCAGCCACATCCTTTGAGAACCAGATCAATTTCTTATTTCTTTTACTTTTGTTTACTTTTCTAACATATAGATTTGTAATTGTTCCTTTCAGTTTGGTCCACTGTTTCAGCTCTTTTATTTTCTCCCAGTCTTCTAGTTCTACTTCCAGGTATGCCCCCGTTTAGACAAAGTCTGAACTTTTGAAATTCAAAACTCGGTTCTTCATGTGTCCTCTCTGTATCCTATTTGCGATATCAAACTATACTGTTTGATGATCACTGCTGCTCAGGTGGGCACCCACCTGTACATTAGAGACATTATCCCCATTAGTGAGCACTAGGTCAAATATAATTCTCTCCCACAGGGGTTCCATTACCATTTGTTTGAACAGAGCCCTTTGAAGGACATCCATTATCTCTCTATTTCTGGTATATTCCACAGAAGGGATTCTCCAGCCTATTCCCAACAGATTAAAATCTCCAACAATCAACACTTCTCCCTTCTTTCCCACTTTTTGGATGTCTTAAACCAGATGTCTTTCTAGTTCTTCCATTTGAGTCGGAGGCCTGTAAACCACTACAGTAAAAATGGATGCACCATCATCTTTTTTTAGGATGGCCACAATGCTTCTTCTCTACCCCACATTCCTTGCACTTCAGTTGCTTGGATATTTTTTTTTACATAAAGAGCTACTCCTCCCCCTTTTCTGTCCTCTCTGCCTTCCTTAACAAGTTATAGCCCAATATGGCCATATCCCAATCATGAGACTCAGTGAATCAGGTCTCTGTAACAGCAACTATGTCCAAGTCCACTTCCACCATTAAGGCCTGCAGGTCTGGGATTTTATTGCCCAGGCTACGAGCATTTATGGTCATAGCTTTCCAACTCATCTCCCTAGGATTGCTGCTCTTCTTAGTCATCCTTTCTGCTATTTTGAACTGATTGACTTTGTTGTTTTCTTCTCTCAATTCCTGTATTGCTTGGGGGTGACATGCAATTTCATTGACCATCTCCTGCCACCCCCACCTTCTAGTTTAAATGCCTCATAGTATATGCTCTGAATTTCTCACTTAGCATCCTCTTTCCAGCCAAGGACAAATGTAGACCATCCTTACAGTATAACCTTTTACTGTTCCATACACAGCCCTATCCACCAATGTATCCAAAACTGCTTGATTTACACCATGCTTTGAGCCAAACTTTGACGTTATCTATATGGCAGAGCCATTCCTTCCCTTTCCATGAACAGATAATACTTCTGAAAAGCAATGGTCTTTGCCATGGGTCTAATCTTTGTTCCTAGGTTTTGGAAGTCCTTCTGTACTGCAAGGATACCATGTCTAGCAAGGTCATTGGTTCCCAGATGGATGATAACATTCATACTGGAGTCTCTACTTTCTTCTGTAATTGCATTGTAGATACCAGCCTTTTTTAAATTAACACAGCTACTTAATACAAACTAGCAATATCAATATTTGGAAAAATAGAGATTTCAAAGCATGCAATACAGAAATGCAGAAAAATATCACCAAGAAAGCAATCTATAATATGGCTAACTTTACTTCTTTCAACTTAACTGGCCACAAGAACAGATAGCAATGTGTGTCTCTTAGCATTCAATTCTGACTAAGGAAGTTCTTGATGAGCCATGCACTATGAGCCACCCTCCCCAAAGGAGAAAAGCTCAATACTATTTTTTTTTTTTTTTTAAATAATCATAGCGACTTAATACAGACTAGCAATATCAATACTTGGGAAAATAGAGAGAGATTTCAAAGTATGCAATACAGAAATGCCATTTTTAAAGATGGCGCCGGCCATCCAGTGCTCCCTCCATGTGACAGGGGCCGGCCAATGGCACGGATACTCTGTCACATGGTAAGGGCAAAGGCCATCGGTGACATTTTTATTAGTGCTAGCCGACGGCCCGAGAGCGGGAAATCGCTCCCGGGACCCCCACTGGACCACCAGGTACCTGTAAAATGTTTTTGGGGGGGTCGGGAGGGTGGGGGAAGCAAAGGGATTAGTTTTAAACTGGGTCGGGGTGGGTTTTTTGTTTATCGGCTCGGGCGCAGCAGATAAACAAAACCGCGATCGGGCCCGATGAAAAAAAACCCACATGTGAATCGGAACCGGAATCCGAACCGATTCCGGTTCCGATTCACATCTCTACTCTATTCTTCTTCCTCCACCCTCCACAGATAAGAGCAAGAGTAGACACAGCTTTCCCTTTGGGACAGTAAAATTACCTGTTCCTCCCTTTGTCATGTTACTAATAATTGGGAAATATTTACAGTAAAGCATGATGATTTAAATTAATCCAAGCAAAGAAAGGACATTTGGATCATTCTAAAAGTGCGAACTATGAGTAGTATTACTCTACAGCATACTGTTTTAAGCAGCTTTCCTCTTGTTCCTTTTAGAATATTACATCTGTAAGGTTTTTCTGTTTGTCTTACCTATATTCCTCCTAAAGTACTGCAAACCAATTTGTCTCCTTTTTTCAAACAATTTCTTCTTGCTAAAGTTGACTTGAATAATATGATTATTCTTGGTGATTTTAATCTGCCTCTCAATGTCTCGTCACAATCTAATAACTGTGATCTATTTTTGGAAATTCTGTCATCATTTGGTTGGACCCAACTGATTAACACTCTGATTCATCGCCTGGGAAATAACTTGACCTTGTTTTTGTAAATAATTCCAGTCTTCAACTTCCATCAGATACACATTTGATTACTGAGGTACCTTAGACTGATCATTTCTTGATAAGCTTCCTCATAACACTCTCTAAGAGCCCCTGTGACTTTAAAGCACCTTCTCTCATATTTTGTCACGGCTTCATTGACAATTCAAAGTTTTCTGAAAATCTTCATTCAGTCATAGATTCTACATGTTCTAATGAAATCAATGACCTTGATTTATTTGTTTCTGGCTGGCAAAATGCTGTTTCTAATATACTTGATGACATGGCACCACTTAAAACAGTTGCCCTTACTAAAAACTGTCCTCATTCCTGGTTGACTCCATCTTTGATTTCCCTTCGCAATTCCCTTAGGAAATAAGAACGCCTATGGCGTAAATGTCCTACTGCCTCTACTGTTTCTAATTTCAGAATTTTACTTGCCAAATATCAAACTGATACACTTGAAGCTAAATGGAACTTCTATTCAGAAAAAATGTTTAAAAACTAGGTGATAACACTCACGCACTATTCAAGTTTGCCAAAAACTTAACTAGCGTACCTAATTCTGAGATTTCTTCTCTCAATAATCTTTCTACTGAATCTTTCCTTAAACATTTCTCTCTTAAGACAGAAAAACTTAGGGCCAGATTTTCAAAGGGGTACGCTCGTAAGATACATGTGTACCCCCCGAAAACCTGGCCAAAGTACCCCCTGAACGTGCCGAGCCTATGCTGAGTAGGCTCGGCGGCGCGCACAAGCCCCTGGACGTGCGCAAGTCCCGGGGCTTTCCTGGGGGGTGTGTCGGGGGCGTGTCGCGGTGGCGCATCCTTTGGGGGCGGGGCCGCGGGCATGGTTCCAGCCCGGGGGCATTTCGGGGGCATGGCCGAGGCCTCCGAAATGGCTCCAGGGCCTGGGAATCGCACGCCGGCGGACGGCCCGGCGTGCGCAAGTTACGCCTGCATCGGGCAGGCGTAATTTGTATAACAAAGGTAGGGGGGGTTTAGGTAGGGGAAGGGAGGGGAAGGTGCGGGGGGGGGGTGTGGAGGGAATGAAGGCAGGATGCGCGGCTCAGTGCGCACAGGCTGCCGATTTTGGGCAGCCTTGCACGTGCCGACCCCGGATTTTAATCTATATGCGCGGCTACGCGAGTATCTATTAAAATCCCACGTACTCTTGTTTGCGCCTGGTGCGCGAACAAAAGTACGCGTGGGCACAGATTTATAAAATCTACTCCTTAGTCTTTCCTTTATTAATGTTGTTCCCTGATATCTTGCTTCTATCACTTTGACACCAGAGATTTGGTGTACTTTTGAAGATTCTTCAGTTCTTGAAATTTCCAGCATCATATCGACAATGAATAATGTTGTGTGTCCTGCTGCGAATGTCTCCATAGCTTTGTTTAAAGCCTGCAAATAAGTTATTGCTCCTTTTTTATCCAAAATTGTTAATCAATTTGTTGGATAGGGTTATTTCCCTGATTGCCTAAAAAGAGCTGTCATTAAACCACTTCTCAAGAAATCCAACTTAGATCCTTCTGATTGTTTTCACTCTCATCTCTCATCTCTGACATTTTTATCTAAAATTATTGAATCTGTAGTGCTCCGTCAATTAATAACCTTTATTGAAGAGAATGAAATCCTAGACCTGCATCAGTTTGGTTTCAGATACTCTATGAGCACTGAACTACTCTTAGTTTCCCTTGTAGATTCTAATCGAAGAGGTCTAGACTCTGGACAACAATTTCTTTTGGTGTTGTTAGACATCTCATCAGCTTTCGACACCATAGATCATGAAATTCTTTGTTACCGATTGCATAAATCTGAGTTATCAGGAAATGTACTCAAATTGTTTCTCTCTTAGGCCTGGATTTATCAAAATGCGGTAAGTACCGCATGTGATAGCAAAAGCGGTGTGTTTTATGCTAATATAGCATTTATTGCAATAATTATGTGTGCGAAGAGCTAAGTTAGCACAAATTGCAATACCCTTTTCAGATTCTGTGATAAGTGCCAACCTGTTGTATTTCCTGCATTCAACCACTGGGGAGAGAGAGAGAGAGAGAGAGAGAGAGAGAGAGACTGGCCATAATGTCATGGCCCAAGAGTCCATCAAGCTATGTTGAACGAACCTTGCCCAAATCTCATCTTGGAATTAGTTTCCTCACTCCGAAGGCCATCAAATCTTCACAAGAGACCACTGTTCTGTTCGTAGGTGTCATGTACAATGTCAAAGTGGCCCCTAACCCCCTATACTCTTACCTAATCCCCACCTCGAGTTACTAGGTGGGCCTACCATAGGGATACAAATACCTACCTATGGGCCATGCCATTATGGCCAGGCTCGCTCTCGCTCTCTCGCTCTCTCTCACTCTCTCTCTCTCTCTTCAATTCACCTGAAATAGCCCTTACAGGAGACATTGCAAAGGGCAATGAAACCTTACTGCACGGTCACGGCAGCTATTGCACAGCCTAACACAATTCAAAGGGGTGTAGTTAAAATCGGTGTTATGGCTGTGCAATAGCTCTTCGCAGACAGGCTAACCCAGCCCACTCTCCACCCCTAACTCTTCCTATTTTTGGAATTTGCATGCGTTAAACACGTTTTCGCATGCAGTAAGGGCCTATCGCATATTCACACAATATCATCTTAAATCCGGTGTCCCGCAAGGATCTGCTCTGTCCGCAGTTCTATTCAATATTTATCTTGCCCCTATTACCAAACTACTTGCCACAGTCACTGACGAATATAAAATCTATGTGGATGATATTCAATTCTATATGTACCTACACCCTACTTAGGATAAAACCCTCAAACACGTTCATCTTTGCTTGTCATCCATTAAACAATGGCTCCATCAAAACAAACTGTCTCTCAATAGTTCGAAAACTGAAGTTCTTTTAATTCATAGGCCTCATTCAAAACAACCTCTTCAAACTATGGGGCGGATTTTAAGAGCCCTGCTCGCCTAAATCCGCCTAAATCTGGGCGGATTTAGGCGAGCAGGGCCCTGCGCGCCGGTGCGCCTATTTTACATAGGCCTACCGGCGCGCGCAGAGCCCCGGGACTCGCGTAAGTCCCGGGGTTTTCAGAGGGGGGCGTGTCGGGGGCGGGCCCGATCCGCGCGGCGTTTTCAGGGCGTGTCGGGTGCGTTTCAGGGGCGGGCCCGGGGACGTGGTTATGGCCCGGGGCGGTCCGGGGGCGTGGCCGCGCCCTTCGGACCCGCCCCCAGGTTGCGTCCTGGCGCGCTAGCGGCCCGCTGGCGCGCGGGGTTTTACGTCTCCCTCCGGGAGGCGTAAATCCCCCGACAAAGGTAAGGGGGGGGTTTAGACAGGGCCGGGCGGGTGGGTTAGGTAGGGGAAGGGAGGGGAAGGTGAGGGGAGGGCAAAAGAAAGTTCCCTCCGAGGCCGCTCCGATTTCGGAGCGGCCTCGGAGGGAACGGAGGTAGGCTGCGCGGCTCGGCGCACGCCGGCTATACGGAATCGATAGCCTTGCGCGTGTACTTTTGTTTGCGCCTGGAGCGCCAACAAAAGTACATGAACGCACCGTGTTTGTAAATCTACCCCTATATCTTTTGAAAACACTTCCTTTTCTACTAACTCTCCAATCAAAAGTATTGGTATTTGGGTTGATTCAATTTTATCATTTCGACCACATATCAAGTTTATCATCAAAAATGGTTTCTAAAAACTTCGTCTTTTGTCCGGCTTATGCCTGTTGCGACCGTCGCTGCCCGACGTCTCCACTACGCCCACCTTACCTCTTTGGCGACTCCCTCTTTGCCAGTTGGAACTTTGGCTGCCACGGCGTCATGTTTCCGTTCCCCTCCGGCATCCCCGGACCGGCTAGACACTGCACTCCACCATGTTTCCCAGCAACCTAAGGGCGTGCGCGCGGCCCCGACTCAAGTACCAGCAGTGGCGCGAACCTCAGGGGCGTCCCCCTGAGATGACGTCATCCTCACCGGATATTTAAGGTCTCTGAATTCGCTAACTAATCAAGTTAGCAAGGGGGAAAGGTTTACCTAACTTCCTCCAGGTATCACTGCGGATGGGATTCGCTCTCCGCATATCTTGCTACTCTGCCTCCTCGGACTTTACCAGGGGTACCTGCTCCTCGGGGGTCTCGCTTTCTCTTTTGCTTTTCAGATCGCAGTCTGGAACCGATACTTGCTCCTCGAGGGCCCACGTTCCCGGACTTGCTATTGAATACCACTTCTGCCAGGAAGTCATCGCTGCCTACAACACCAGTGAGTTTACATCTCTCTCTCAGAGCATTCTCTGGAACCAGGTACTCGCTCCTCGAGGGCCTACTTTATTCCAGCTCCTGGGCTGCTTCTAAGAGACTATTCTGTGAGTGTTATCATCAAGGTTCTGTTCCTGAACTCTGCATACCCTGCTTACTCACTATATTCAGGTTCTCTACAGCTCAGTTATCCAGGTTCACTGTTCCAGTATCTGAGGGACTGCAGCCCAGCCGGGCACTTCCAGCTCACTACTGCCACCTCTGGTGGTTCCATATACTGTTTAATAAAATGACTAGTGTGTGTCTGTCTCTTACTCTGAGCCTGACCGGTGGTCCCTCTCGGGATCTTCCCCCAGGGGCATGGTCATCTGCCACCGGCCCAAGGATCCACCCACAACTACCTCAAACACTAACAATGCCACCTACTGCATAATAATGATTTTCTGACTATCGTACGTGTAATCATTTTTCCCCACATTGACTTTTGTAACAGCCTTCTACTTGGGTCTTCCATCCAACTCATTATATTCTCTACAACTTCTTCTTAATTTAGCCGCCAGATTAATCACTGGACCCAGATGCTACAAACACATTTCCCCTGTTCTTGAAAAGTTAAAGTGGTTGCCTATAGAACGAAGAATTCATTATAAAATTTGTATGACAATTTTCAAACTTTTAAGCTTTCATTCCTGTTCATGGTCCAATGCATTACTCAAAATATATAATCCCTCTTGAGAGTTGAAATCATCTCAATGTGGCTTCCTTGATGTTCCTTCTGCTCGCCATGCTCACCTTTCTGTCACACAAGAATCAGCTTTCTCAGTTGCTGCACCAACCCTCTGGAACTCTTTACCTATGGAACTCCAGTTAGAAGACTCCGTCAAAAAATTTAAACTCTCCTTAAAAAGTTTCTTCCTAAAGCAAGCTTTCCATTAATGCACCTGTAAGACTTTCTTTATGAAAATTTCATCTGAGGTTTAAATGTATGTTTGTTTAATTGTTTTTATTTGTATGCTTATGCTATCTATTTTTATGAATGTATGACCTGTAAATCGCTTAGACCTATTTTGCATTAAGCAATTAATACATTTTAATAAATGAAATGAAATAAGGCTGTTTAAGCATTCACCATAGGTTAAAGTGAAGAAAATTCCAGCAATGGAAGGTTCCAAGGGTGTAGAGTACTTTTTGATTGATTTTCCTGGTCCATCCTAAAACTGATAGTCTCTGCCTAAAATGTGCATTAGTGTCTCCACGAAGCACTAGAGGGAGTCATGGACCAGGGAACTGGAGAGAGGCAACAAGTGACCCTGCTCTCTAGGGCTCCAGGAGAGGAAAGGGCAGATTTGCCTTTTCTCACCACATGAGAGAGCATGTTTGCTTTCTCACATGGGTTGGAGGGAGTTCCAGGAGAAGCCCAGCAAGCAAAACTCAAGAGAGTTACTTTCTCAAGTTCAAAGGGAGAAGGAGACTCATCTGGGAGCCTGAGTACAGCCAACTAGGGATTGTGATACCAATTATCTTTCAGAGAAGAGGAATTCACGTTCCAAGTGGGGTCCTAAAGGAAAGAAAGACCAAAAGGAGCAAAGAAGGCCCAAATCCCCTCACTTGTTACTCAAGCAGCCTGAGAAATTGTCTTCTCTCCTGACTACTTGCAACTGACTATTGTTTTTTTTGTGAAAAACTGCTGTGCCTGTACTTTTCCCTTCTTTAGTTCTTGATTTTGCTTTAGTAAAACTACATTTGTATTTTGGAACACAAATCACTGTGTGGACAGTTTTTATTAAGAGACTGTGTGAGTGATCCTCTGATTCTTACATCTTTGCTGCTCCTGGAAGAATCCACTGCAATCATGCCTTCCATCTGTCACATCCTCAATCTATCACTTTCCTCTGCTGCTGTTCCTGCTGCCTTCAAACATGCTGTTGTCACAAAACTCCTCAAAAAATCCTCACTGGACCCTACCTGTTCTGCCAACATCGTCCCATCTTCCTCCTTCCTTTTGCTTCCAAACTACTTGAACGTGCTGTTCATCACCACTATCTTGACCTTCTTTCATTTCAAGCCATTCTTGATTCCCTTCAGCCTGGTTTTCATCTTCTACATCCCACAGAAACAGCCCTGCTTATGGCTAAAACCAAAAGCCTTTGCTCATTCCTAATCCTTCTTGACCTATCTGCTGCTTTTGACCCTGTTGATCACCACCTACTGCTTGATTCTCTGTCCTCACTTGGATTTTGGGATTCTGCCCTATCTCGGTTTTCTTCTTACCTTTCCCATCACATTTTTAGTGTTTCCTCTGGCAGATCCTTCTCTATTGCCATCCCATTATCAGCTGGTGAGCCTCAGGGTTTAGTCTTAGGCTATCTTCTCTTCTCTTTGTATACTAATTCCCTTGGTGCTCTGATTTCCTCTCATGGTTTTCAATACTATCTTTATGCTGATTCCCAGATTTACTTCTCTGCACTAGAAATTTCATCAGAAATCCAGTTCCAGATCTCAGCCTGCTTGTCTGACATTGCTGCATGGAAGTCCCAGCACCACATTAAGATCAACATGACCAAGCTCTTTAACTTTCCCCCAAGTCAACTTCTCCTCTTCCTTCCTTCTCTATTTCTGTGAATAACACTGTAATCCTCCCAATCCACTGAACCCATAACCTCCTTCTCTACACATATCCGAAACCCTGCTAAAATGGGTTGTTTCTCTATAATCACCACCAAAATCCATCCCTTCCTTTCTGAACACACTATTAAAACCCTTATCCACTCTATAATCACCTCTCACTTAGACTATTGCAGTCTGCTCCTTATATCATCTCTCTCCAATACAATCCATCCAAAATTCAGCTGCACATTTTGTCTTTCACTACACCCATATAACTCTCCTTCTCAAGTCACTACATTGGCTCCCTATCTGTTCCCACATATAGTTCAATCTTCTTTTACTTACCTAAAAAAACCTTTACTTTGCAGCTCCTTACTACCTTTCTTCTCTATAACCCTTCTTGTGCACTCCAGTCATCAGAAAAGTCACTCCCATCTCTGCTCTTCTCCTCTACTGCCAATTCCCGACTCCATGCTTTCCACCTGGTGGCACCCTATGCTTGAATAGACTTCCTGAGCTGGTAAATCATGCTTCCTCTCTTGCCTCATTTAAATCCTGTCTAAAAACCCATCTTTTTTTAGGCTGCTTTTAAACCTTAATCCCTGATTTCCTGTTTACAGCCTCATTGATTTTTAACCATTGTCTTAATAAATGAAATTCTCAAAGTTTCTTTTCCTCTGTATGTTTTTGATTGTAAGCTCTACTGAGAAAGGACTGTCTCTTATATGTTTTTAAACACTGCATATGTTGAGAAGTATTAGTAATCCTGATCTAAAGTTATATCAGTTTTCCCAATCTTGGCAGTATCTGAAAGTGGCCCCTAGCCTACATCTCGGAGTGCCTGGAAAAAGGTGGGATTACCCACCATTCTTAAACATCCAGCGAGGCTCACCTGTTCTGTACTGACAGTTGTAAAAAACATCAAAACGTACAATGCAGAATCCAATCAAACGCTGGAAATAAACTAAAATGAATTTACTGCTATAATCTAAATTGGCACTTTACTTACAGGAGGTCCTTGCGTTCCTGGATCACCAGGGGTACCCTGTGAGAATAAATTGACAAAATAGTCCAAATTGAAGTCTTTACAAGATAGGCTGAGCCGACACTGAAGCTGCTGAAGTTACATCGGTTTTAAGCAAGAATTGTCTGAAAAAGTGAACTCTTTATCACATAGACCTGACTGGAATTGTTGTGTCCAATTATTTGTTTTGCAGTGCAGATGCACTACAGAGTATGAAGTAGTAATGTGCCTCATTTAAATATGTGGTATAAAAGACATGAAATTTAGCGTCACTGCTCCAGTGCAGAGAGAAACCCGATGTGCGCATCAGCTGCTTCCGTTGGGTTGTACCATTCCCAATGCCCCATTCATTTAGTTTTTTGTTTGGTTCAAAATAAAGTCTGACTGCTGTGCCAAGCCACATGCAGAGGTCTTATACCATGTGGACAGATGCCCATCATGGTAAAATGCTTAGCAAATACATTCCAAGTATGCTTGAATCTTAGCAGAACCCTGATCTCCAGCCATGGAATGTATATAAAGGAAAGAACAGTCATGACAGACCTTTTCATGACCTGACCCTCTTGCATGAGCAACAGAGTTCTTTATTTCCAGAGAAACAATGTCATCTTGTAACACATGCAAGTCCTACTTAATATCAGAGACATTTTTTTACAAAGATAACATTTCAATTTGAAAAACTACTTAAAGCAGACGGTGAGAGACAGAAGGAAAAGCAAAACCTACCGGTCGACCTAGTACTCCCGGAAAGCCTGGCATACCCTGAAAATATTTAATTCAAGCCAAATAGTTAGAGGAGAGCCACCTGAAGCAGTCCCAGGTTGGTTTAGGCCTTCAACAACAGAGGTCATGGCAAGGACAAAGCTGCACTAGACAATGGAGTGGACAGACATTCCGACCGGCGACCAGACAGAAAGCACAGAAACCCATCAGGAACAAGAGTAGGCAAGCCAACCTAACCAGTGGCTCAGAATAAAGGCCTTGTCAATGGGTTACTTACAGCTGGGCCAGGAGGCCCTCTAAACCCCTGCAGGCCCTATATTGAAAGCAATGGACACAAAACAGCAGCACATGAAATAACAGAACACTGCAATTCAGAGAATGCTCATTTCAATCAAATCAATTTCAAATAAACAAGTTATAGCAAAAAGATTGCCTGCATCTTAGCAGGTCAGACCAACGGCAACCACAATATTACTAATTACCAATAAAATGAATCTCGCAAATGAACATATGGAATATTTATCTTGTCATCCTTCACAGTCTGTAAGGCGCTGTAAGTGCCTGCTAACTCATTTGATTTTAATGAGCATTCTTATTACACAAAAATACAATGAAGAAGAAAATCTTTTCTTTCAGAATCTGTTAGCAAGACATTAAAATGCACCATGGGATTATAATATTCATATTAATAGTAACAATAGTTTTAAGGGCAAAGCATAGATAATCTTCTTATACAAAACAGGTATTACTATATACTGTATATATACTGTCTCTAGTCCTTGGTATGAATGTATTTATTTCATAGATAAAGTATGTATATACAGTATAAGTGCATCTACATATTCTCTGAGCAGTTAATGTCATGTAGAGTAAATCTATCCATTTGTTCACATTATTGATACCATACATTTTTCTATGTCTTTTACGGCCTGATTTATTAAGACTATCTATGGGAAAGACCCTGATGAATCAAGCATTTCCTATCTTATTTGGTCAATCTCTAAAAGTATGTGTTCACCCATTTTGAAGTCTTCCAATGTATCTATCAATTCATATATAGATCCAGTTGGTCATTCAGTTTCTTGTGTTTTCTCACCACAATATTCCCATATTTATCTTCTCAAGCACTCTTCCAAACTTCCCTCACTGGCTCACTCATTGATAACCCCATTGTCACATCTAGTCCACTCCTCACTATTATATTTTCACATGCATTCTCCCATGTACACCCTTCCATTTACAATTTATCATTCATCGAAGCATCCTTGTCATACAGCTGTTCCTCATTTCTCTAATTTCCTTATTCATCCTTTTGCAAGACCATCCCTCCATTCTATGCAAATGTGGCAGAAACTGTAATCTTGTAGTAAATAGCACTGGCATGGCAGTGCAAACACTGAAATACTCAAATCAAATGTACTTTTCTTCAGACTGTGTTAAGACAGTCAAAGGACATTCAGTTAATGAACTCTTGTACAACTTATACAATTTCATGTCCAGGGAAGACATGCAATAAACAGGCAGACATGAAAAATTGTGCTCTGTGGATTGGCAAAAGTAAATGCATTTCAAAATCATCATATTCTGTCACATGGAAATGAAAAGGTTTGCTTGCATTTTACTAGAAAATACTCAGAAAGCTGACTTTATTTTCCCTTCTATCTGAGCCATTCGCCTTCCTTCTCTTCTGCTCACTGTAACTGAACGGCATAGATGGCAGAAGTGAGACCACAGGGCTCTGCTATAAATATTCTACATTAACAAAAACTCTTCTGAATCCTATTATTGATGGGTTTTTTCCCGCTTTACATTCAATACCAAAAACTGATTTGGGGAAAGCGAATGCATCCAAACCACAGAGAAGCCTCCTACATGTTTGCTGTAAGCAAATCTTGGGCCTATGGACTTCTTACAATAGATACATTGGCTAATTCACCTAATACCATGAACCTAACTTAAATAGCTTCCTAGCCAATAAAGAAATTGCATGGGCTCAACTGATTTTAAATTATTTTCTTAGTCCCTATTCACCATTCTTACTTACCGGTTTCCCTTCCGTCCCTGTGAGCCCCTTTTCGCCAGGAGGACCCTAATGGAAGCAAGACATTATTATTATTATTATTATTTATTGATTGATTGATTTTATGTACCATCATTTGGTGGAACCATCACAGTGGTTTACATAGTAAAACATAATCAAAATAAAAGACATGATATAAGAAGTAAAATTACAATAAATTACAAAATGCAAAAAACAGAGAAAGGAATTACAATGAGATGTCTAAAAATCATAGTAAAAAGTAAAAAGGGTGGAATGATAAAAGTCAAGTTAAAAAATGCATAATAAGAATCTCATATGCATGATGTTTTATCTGAATCCTCATAAGCCTTCATAAATAGCCAAGTCTTCAGAATTTGGCATGGCCATCAGTGAAGCTACATTTCTATGAATATCACGAAAAAAATAGCAAAGTGCATTACAGATTCCCACAACAGACGTACTGGATCCAGTTGGGAAAAGAGGTTTTTTTTAGAGTAATGCTAGTTATCAAGCCTGGAGGAGGTAAGCCTGCATCTCCTCCCGCCTCAGTTGGGGTAGCTTTCAGGGGGCTTTTAGGGGATTGTGGGGGGAGGGGGACTGGCCTTCACAGTTTTGAATCAGAAAGACAGAAGAAGGTGGGGGTGGTGGTCATGAGGACCCTTTGGCTGTTACAGTTTTGAATCATGAGGGTAGGTGGGAGGGGGGATGAAGGAACTGTTGGTTCCAGACTGTACCTGTATTGAGGGGGTGGAAGGTGGGAGAAGATTTAGCTGGCTAGCATTGATTTTCAGCATTAGCTGGCTAAGATTAGGCATGCGGTTTCAGTGTCCCTCATTCTGATTTCCAGCCAAAATTCCAACCAAAAATCAGCTTAACTTAGCTGACAAAATTTGGCCGGCTAAATTAGTCACTCAGCACTTTTTTGAAAACCATTCTTTATGTTCTTTTGTATCCTATGGATCGTGCACTGTATAGCAATGGGAGACACTTTTCTTCCGAGTATAAATACTTGTATGTTATTTCAGTCCAGTGCTACATTCAAAGATCCACTTCCTCATAGTGGGAGGCAGACACTCACCGAAGCTCCATCCCTGCCTTTCTCCCCAGCTTCGCCTCGGTCTCCTTTCTGACCGTCTGCACCCTGCAATTGAAATAGTTTGCATGCAGTCAGAGCAGTGAACAGGAATGCTTTCAGTCCTGACAACATCCTTCCAGTTCTCTTCAGTATTCACATGCTCATGTCAACGATTTATTAAAGCTGCCTGAGATACCCCCCACGGCAGGCTACGCGCACCAATCTTGCTTGATAAAGTCGTGGGCTGCTGCACATCACTCATGAGCCCGCAACATACAATGATCCCCAAGAGTTATACTTTATACTGATCTGATGTCTAGGCCAGTGGTTTTCAAACTTTTTTCTATGGGACTCAGTAGAAAAAAAGTTTTTCTTCTCAGGACCAAGTGGGAAAAAAAAAAACAATTCGCCCCCCCCACCCCCCCGCATGTGTGCATTCCCCAGTCCCCATTGCTCACTTTCACCCCCAACCCCTGCTCACTTTCATCATACCTTTCCTCCCCGGTCTCCAATGCTAATTCTTACCTCCCCCACTGCTCACTCTCATTTCCCCTCCCCCCTAGCCTACACTGCTCATTCTCACCACTTCTCCCCCTCCAGCCTTCATCACTCACTGTCACTGATACTCCCGCTCTGCGTGGCTCAGTCAGTGTGAGCCACACGGTGCCTGTAGTCTCAGGCTTCTTGGCCCTCATCGCAAGAACAGCGCTGAGAGTACGGCTACCATACAGGTCTCAGGAAGTTTGATCCACATGGTACCTACATTCTCAGCACTGTTCTTGCGATGAGGGTCAAGAAGTCCATGAATACAGGGAATGGGGCTGCAACCCAGTTACTGGCGTGCAGCGACTCAGTACTGGGTCACGACCCCAACTTTTAAAGCCACTGGTCTAGACTGCACGAAATTGAATATGAAGGAGCTGAAAAGGAAAACAAATGGCTCTAGAATACTCATCACATTCAGTTTCCTTCTCAGGATAATCTCCTGCTGCACATATATTTAGGTTCAAATCTTCTCAAGTATTCTTTAGGAAGTCAAACACAGTGCAACTAAGAATGAAAATTGCGTGAAGAGGTAACACTACTACTATTACTACTTTTCATTTCTATAGCGCTACTAGACATTTGTAGTGCTGTACAAATACACATAAGAGATAGTCCCTGCTTCATACAGTTTACAAATATACAGGATAAGTAGCAAGTAGTCAAAGATTTTTCTCCTTTTAGTAACACTCAGACAGCAAAAGGCAAGTCATGAAGACTTACTATACTCAGACCTTATCTCCTTTGGGTCCTCTCTCTCCGTCATCTCCGGGGTCTCCCTGCAGAAGAGGAGGAAGATGACTTACTAAGTGCCAGCAGGCAAACTACAAGTAAAGATTGCAAAAATGGCTGAAAGACAGTACTCAGCAGCATCCTAATAGGTTTTGTGCCTGCCTGGTAAGGGTGTGCACAAAAAAACTTCTCAGTTTGCTTTGGATTTTCAGTTCGGTTTCCTGTTTCATTTAGTTCATTCGGTTTGGATCAGAAGTGCATTTATTTCATTAAGTCATTTGTTTCATTCATTTCCATTAAAGTCAATAAGTGAAGCAATGCACTCTATTCTTTAACTTTGGGGTTTTCCATCCAAGTTTTATTAAACGGTGTCAGGCATCAGCACCCCAAGACACCAAGAGTGGCATGAACACGCCATGGCACCAAAAGAGAAGCAAAGGGCACCAATAGTGTCATGAATAGCCCAAGCCACCATGAGAAAGGCAAAGTAGCACAGTGGCAAGAGCACCCCAAAGTATCAAATGGGCAAATCAACATTGCCCTCACAATGTCACAGGGGCCGACCGTCGGCCTCTATGACATAGTGAGGGCAAAGGTAGCGCTGGCGCCATTTTGAATACTGGCAATATGGCCCGAGTGCAGGAGGTCGCTCCCGGACCCCCGCTGGACTTTTGGCAAGTCTTGTGGTGGTCAGGAGGCCCCCCCCAAGCTGGCCAAAAGTCCCTGGGGGTCCAGCGGGGGTCCGGGAGCGATCTCCTGCACTCGGGCCGTATTGCCAATATTCAAAATGGCGCCGGCGCTACCTTTGCCCTGTCACATGGTAAGGGCAAAGGGCCATCGGCACCATTTTTTTTTAGCGCAGGTGATGGCCTGGGAACGGGAGATCACTGCCCGTGGCCCCCCTGGACCACCAGGTATGTGTAAAATGTTTTGGGGGGGGGGGGTCGGGAGAGTGGGGGAGGCTAAGGGGGTAATTTTAAAGGGTCGGGTGGCGTTTTTTTTATTGGGCCACCGGCGCCATTTATATTAGTGGCAGCCAAAATGGCTGCCACTAATATAAATTATTATTGGGGGGGTTCAGGAGGATGGGGGATTTGTTTTAAAGGGTCGGGGTGGGTTTAGGGGTTGTTTTGGTGTGCCGGTTTTCCCGCCCTCCCCCGATTTTTCACGATAAATTGGGGGGATTTCTATTGTATCGCGACTCTAACGATTTTGGACGATTTAAAAATTATCTGACGATTTTTTTAAATCATCAAAAAACGATTCACATCCCTACTCATTAGCTGACTTTGCAGCCTTACCATTTGAGCACTGTACTGCTTCCCTGTCATTGAGGGAAGGGAATAGTTTTCCATAACCATAAATTTTTCCATAACCATAAATTTTTCCATAACCATAAATTGTGTTTTTCCCTTAAAACATAAAAAAAAAAATACTTAGAAAATATGACCTGTAGATTTCTTTGTTTTAAGAACTAACACTGGGACCATTCGGGTTCTGGAGAAAATGTGTTTCCTATTTTGTTACTGACCTTTGCACCTTTGGGCCCCGCAACTCCTCGTTCCCCAGGCAATCCACCAGCAGGGTCTACTGCTGATTCTCCCTGGGAAGAAAAAACACCCACGCCAAATCATTCCTACTATCTACTCGTTTATTTACTGAATTCCCTATTTTTGTTTGAAGTTTAGCATTTTTGTTACTTAGTTATTCTGAGCAGAAATATTTGTGAACATAAGTTGTTAACAGATCAGGGTTCTTCTTTCTTTCCTGAGCTGTCAGCTTAGCCATGGCTGCAATCAGGGCTGGGGTATCCCAACAGGCGAACTAGGAGGTCACCTTGGGCGCCAGCCAATGGGAGGCGGCAAAGAGCAGCCATGTGGGACCATGAGCGGAGCCCTTCCCACTCACGGGCGAGAGAAGCAGAGACTCGGCGGGCCGCAAGCAGCACCCATCCTGCTCGCGGCAGAGAAAAGCAGACACTTGGCGGGCCGCAAGCAGCGCCAATCCTGCTCGCGGCAGAGAAAAGCAGAGACTCGGCGGGCCGCAAGCAGCACCCATCCTGCTCGCGGCAGAGAAAAGCAGAGACTCGGCGGGCCACAAGCAGCACCCGTCCTACTTGTGGCCGAGAGAAGCAGAATCTTGGCGGGCCATGAGCGGTGCCTCTGTTTGTGTGTGTGTGTGTGTGTGTGTGTGTGAGAGGGCTTGTGTATGTGTACAAGAGAGCAATGGTGTTAGTGAGAGAGAGGGAGGGAGCCTGTGTAAGGGTGCGTATGTGAATGAGACAAGGAACCTAAATGTGCGTAATAGAGGGGGCCTATCTGACAGGCCGATACAGAACAGTGCGCTCCGATGGAGCGCACTGTAAACCTGCCCTTGGACATGCGTTTTCCCTTACCCCTTATTGAGTAAGGGGCAGAAAACGCGCGTCCAACCCGCGGCACCTAATAGCGCCCTCAACATGCAAATGCATGTTGAGGGCCCTATTAGCTATGCCTGCGCGATACAGAAAGTAAAATGTGCAGCCAAGCCACACATTTTACTTTCAGAAATTAGCACCTACCCAAAGGTAGGCGCTAGTTTCTGCCGGCAATGGGAAAGTGCACAGAAAAGCAGTAAAAACTGCTTTTCTGTGCACCCTCCAACTTAATATCATAGCGATATTAAGTCAGAGGTCCCGAAAGGTAAAAGAAGAAGAAAAAAAAAAATTTAAATGGGCCGGCGGCTGTCGGGCCGAAAACCGGACGCTCAATTTTGCCGGCGTCCGGTTTCCGAGCCCGTGGCTGTCAGCGGGCTCGAGAACCGACGCCGGCAAAATTGAGCGTCGGCTGTCAAACCCGCTGACAGCCGCCGCTCTGGGTCAAAAGGAGGCGCTAGGGACGCGCTAATGTCCCTAGCGCCTCCTTTTGCCTGTTTCTACCGCACCACCTAATTTAAATACAGAATCGCGTGCACAGGCGAGTGGCCTGTGCGCGCGCCGGGAGAGCGGGCGTTCGTCCACTCTCCCGTGGACTTTACTGAATTGGCCCGAGAGTGAATGAGGTTGGGGCCAGAATCGGGCCTGGACCGGGGGGGGGGGGGTGCAAGGCAAAAGGTTCACCTAGGGCGCCTAATACCCTTGCACCGGCCCTGGTTACAGTATTAGTTTTGCTACCAATGAAAATATTGTAGGTATCAATGCACTTTCTTTTCCTTAGCTAGTTTTGTGAACAACATTTTACCTTGGGCCCCGTGGGACCCATTGGGCCTGCATCTCCTTCCTTGCCCTGTTAAAGACATAAATATATTAAAGACATGATAGTTCCTGAAAATCACAACAAAACATGTTTTTAGCTAAATTCAAATTCAGTAAAATTATGGTTCTCACCCATTTACATATTTGCACTGCTTGCAGCTGATTCAGCATGCAGCTGCACTCATTGTTCCAGGGGGATAGTATGACCCCAGTTTCGAAGAGCCTGTATTGCCTTCTGATTCCCTACAGGGTTCAGTTTAAAGTTCTATGTTCGGTTTTTAAAAGTTTACAAAGGCAGGGAGTAGGCTACCTGAGGGCTCAGACTGTGCCTAATGAACCAAATTGTACCTCGAGGTCTTCCCAAGGCTTTTATCTGTCAGTTCCATCACAGGAGGAAGCATACCTTGGTGATCAGGTCTGACAGGATCATTGGCCCTTGACTATGGAACAGACTTTCAATAGAAATTTTCAGTATATAGGATTATTTAATGCTCCATAAGGAAGTGAAAATTTGGCTTTTCACAGCTGCTTTTCTTTAATGGTGATTATTTTTATAGTTTTATCTTCACTGGAAGATTGATTATTAGACAGTTTTTTTGTTTATTTAATGTTGTACATGTTTCATGATATATATGTAATTTATTTTATAATGTACATATTTTTGTTGTTCCTTGCTCAGAGGACTATGGGACAATTGAGCATATATTAAGTCTAATAAAATCCATAAATAGATAAATTACTGTAAAGTCTGTAGATACGGTTTACCCATAGACATTACACCAGTTTTCAAAGGGAATCTAAGGGCCAGATTTTAGTAGCTAAGTGCGGGCGTAGATTTGTGCGGGCAACCTGGTGCGCACAAATCTATGCCCAATTTTATATCATGCGCGCGCCTACGCGGGGTCCAGGGTCAGCAGGCGAAAGGGGATGCACACTTGTGCATCTTGCACGCGCCGAGTCCTAGGGGAGCCCCGATGGCTTTCCCAGTTCCCTCCATTCCCTCCGTCCCCCCCACCTTCCCCTCCCTTCCCCTACCTAACCCGTCCCCCAGCTCTACCTAAATCACCATCCCTACCTTTATTTTCTAAGTTGCGCCTGCCTCTGGGCAGGCATAGGTTGCATGTGCCGGCCAAGTGCCGGTGCGAGATTCCTCCGGCACAGCTGCTGTGCCGGAGGCCTCAGTTCCACCCCCGCCCCACCCACTCACCGCCCCTTTTTTCAAGCCCCGGGACATATGCATACATATGAGGAAACGCGCTCTATCCACAGCGGGCCCGTCACTCTGGAACTCACTACCACCGGACCTCCGCCTAGAACCGTGCCATACTACGTTCAAGGTGAAACTCAAGACTTGGCTCTTCCTTCAAGCTTTCCCAGAGAGCTAAAGCAGGAAGAACAAACATCCAGCCTTGTCTTACCACAATAATGTAATGCTCACATTGAGTCAGTTTTGTTCCAAGTTGTTATCTAAGTTGATCTTAGTTGTTTCTAAATATAATATATATACTGTATTATAGTTCTTCTGTTCATTACTTTATATTTGATATGTTCCATGTAAACCGCCTACCCGGCGATAGTTAACTCTGTTAAATGTGAACCGGAGTGATATGTATTGTATACAGGAACTTCCGGTATATAAAAACCAATAAATAAATAAATAAAAAATAAATATGCGCGACCCAGGCTTGCACGCGTCGCCGGGCCTATGCAAACCTTATGCGCGTAACCCTTTTAAAATCCACCCCTAAGTATATGTTCCCTTCAAAAATTATCCCACCAAAAACTACCTGCACGGAATTACACTTGGTAATGTGTACGCACAGTTTTGGGTGGGGGGGGGGGAAAATGATGTGCATATTTGAAGATGCAAAAGGATGTCTGTAATACCAAAACCCTGCTCAGCCCCGCCCACAAGAAAGCCTCTTCACATAAAGTGTTACGGTTCCGTGGCGGCAGACCCCGACGGGACCCCCCTACCGGCTCTGACGCTCCTCTTCACGCTCCGCACCGCACCATGGCAGGCCTCCCAGAGCCTGGTGCATGGCCGCCAACGCTGTCCTACTTCCCTCAGCAAGCTCCTCCTTGACACGCGCAGGAAACTCCGCCCATTTAAGGGACAGTGATGCGACAGAGGATGATCTCATAAAGGAGGCAGTATTTAGACCTGGTAGCTGCTGTGGAGAGCTGCCTTAGCAAAAGGTTGTCTCTCCTGAAAGTTCAGTTGCTGTTCCTGTTCCATGCCTGGTTCCTGCTCAGTGCCTTGTTCCTGCTCCTGATCCTGTATCCGATCCTTGGCTTGATTTCTTGGTTTGACCTCAGCTTCGTCTCCAGACTTCCTTCTTATCTGCTGCCTGCCTTGAACCTCTGGACTGTCATTGACTCTTCTTGTCTTCCGCCTGTCACGACTTGGACTGCTCACTACTTCTCTCGTCTCCAAGAGACCTCCTAAGTCCTGCGGCCCTCTCAGTACCTAAGGGCTCAACCCGCGGGGAATGAGGGCTGGTATAGGTAAAGGCCCAGTCAGGTCTCCTGGTCTTGATCCACTTCCCGGCTATGAGCATCACTGCAGGCCTTCCTGCAATAGTTACATCTCTTACTCTAGCCGGCCCAAGGGTCCACAAACTCAACAGTTTGCTAAGGCCATGGACCCGGTGGATTTGCCCGGCCTCCACGCTATACCAGGGATGGCCCAATGAATACAACAGTAGCATCAATGTCTAGAGACTTTGTCCACCATGGTGGAGCGCTTGGTCAGTCATCTGGACTCCGCTCCAGGGCTGGGGGCAGTTGCCCCTACCCCCATGGTTCCAGTTGCTCCCTCTCCTCTGACTCATATGCCGGTGCCACCTAGGTTTGCCGGAGATCCAAAGCAGTGCAGGGGGTATTTGAACCACTGCTTTATCTGATTCTCACTCCAGGCCCAGCAGTTTCCAGCGGATAAAGGTAAAACCTCCTTCATCTTGTCCTTGTTGGATGGCAAGGCCCTGGCCTGTGCGTCCCTACTGTGGGAGCGCGGGGATCCCATTCTCAGAGATCTGTCTCGCTTTATTCAGACCTTCCGTCAGATTTTTGATGAGCCAGGTCGTTTATCCACTGCCACCTCCGAACTGCTTCATCTCCGCCAAGGGTCATGCCCGCTGGCCGAATTTGCAGTAGAATTCTGCACTTTGGCGTCCGAACTGGGTTGGCGTGAGGACCGCCAACACGGTATTTTCCTCGAGGGGTTGTCTCCCTGTATCAAGGATGAACTGGTTGCTCGAGACCTCTTGGTTGGACATGAGTCTCTCATTGATCTGGCTGGAAAAATCAATCGGCAGTTGCAGCAACGTGCAAGAGAACTTAAGCCTGCTCGTCGCCTGGTTCCCCTGGCTCCCTCCTTCACACGCCCGATGGCTCATCAAGCGATATCCACGGGTGCACCGGAACACGGGAAGGAGCCCATGCAACTGGGGCACAGTCATCTCACTGCAGAAGAAAAGCTGCATTGAAGAACTTTGAGCCTATGCCTTTACTGCGGTGGTAAAGGGCATCTGTTGGCCCAGTGCTCCGAGCATCCTGGAAATTCCTGGGTCTAGGTGTCTCCGGGGGGGATGACCCTAGGCTGCATCAATCCTGCTCCCCAATGTACTGTTCCTGTCTCTCTTCAGTTCCCTGGGGGTTCGCTCACGTTGGCTTTCATTGATTCCGGAGCTGGAGAAAACTTCATCCTGGCGGAATTAGTACGCCAGCTGCAACTTCCAGTGCTCTGCCGCAGCCCACCGATGATCATCTCGTCCATTTAAGGGGAGCCACTCCCAGGTCGAGTTACTTCCTGCACAGCCCCTGTGACCCTCCTTACTGGAGTCCTCCATAAGGAGGAAATTCCCTTCTTCATCCTAGAAAAGGCGGTCCAGTTGTATTGGGTCTCCCTTGGTTACAGAAACACGCGCCTACTATTGACTGGAAAACTCTTCAAATCACGGTTTGGGGTTCTGAGTGTTTCACTACCTGCCTGCACCAGAAGCTGCAACCACGGGTGCAACTTGCTACTATTACTACCCTCCAACTACCACCACAATACGCCGACTTTTCAGACGTCTTTTCCAAGGAGGAGGCAGAGACCCTTCCGGCGCATTGTCCCTTTGCACAATCGACTTGCTACCTGATACAGTTCCACCCCAAGGACGGGTATACCCGCTATCCTTGCCAGAGACTCAAGCTATGTCCAAATACATAAAAGAGAACTTGGACCGGGGGTTCATTCGTCCTTCTTCGTCCCCAGCTGGTGCCGGGTTTTTCTTTGTATCCAAAAAGGATGGATCATTAAGACCCTGCATAGACTACTGGGGACTCATTGCCATCACCCGCAAGGATCGCTATCCTCTCCCTTTAATTCCTGAGCTCTTGGACCCTCTTTATGGAGCCAGAGTATTCACCAAGTTGGACTTGTAGGTCGCATACAACTTGGTCCAGATCAAGCCAGGGGACGAATGGAAAACCACGTTTAACACACGCGACGGTCATTACAAGTATCTTGTGATGCCATTCGGACTTTGTAATGCGCCCACAGTCTTTCAGAATCTGATGAATGAAATATTTCAGGATATGCTACACAAGGGAGTTATTGTTTATTTGGATGACGTCCTAATCTATATAGGGATCTAGCCACCCATCACTCTGATGTCCGCCGGGTTCTCCAATGTCTCAGAGAGAACTGCCTATTCGCGAAACTTGAGAAGTGTCTTTTTGAGCAACCGTCTTTACCCTTCTTGGGTTACATTGTCTCCACCACCGGCTTCCGAATGGACCCGGATAAACTAGTCAGCATCTGGGAGTGGCCGCAACTGGTGGGGCTTCACTCTGTGCAACGCTTTCTTGGTTTCGCCAGCTTCTACAGAAACTTCATTCCTCGCTACTCTCACATTGTAGCGCTAATTACGGCCCTGACCAAGAAGGGTGTGGATCCTAGACACTGGTCCAGTGAGGCCATTCAAGCATTCAAGGAACTCAAGGCCGCCTTCCTGCAAGAACCCTGTCTCCATCATCCAGATCCAACCTAGCCATTCATTGTGGAGGTGGACGCCTCTGATCTTGCGGTGGGGGCAGTCCTTAGTAAACATTCTAACCAGGGGACTCTACTTGATTATCTGCTTTGTTAAAAATATGAATCTCTTCCATTTCATTAACTCCTCCTATCCCTTTTAGCCTAATCCCTGTTAAACATGAAATTATTGTAAAGCTTGTTGCTATGTTATGTTACAATGTGAACCGAGGTGATGTTGCTAACGTGCCTCGGTATATAAAAAAACCCTTTAAATAAATAAATAAATAAATAAATAAAAATACTTCCCTGCTCCTATTTCTCTCGTAAGTTTTCATCAGCTGAAAAGAACTATGGAATTGGCGATAAAGAATTGCTAGCAATAAAGATGGCTCTTGAGCAATGGAGGCAGTGGCTGGAGGGGGCGCAGCACACCTTTACGGTCTACACCGACCACATAAACTTAGAATATCTCAGCAAAGCACAGCGACTGAATCCACGTCAAGCTTGCTGGTCCTTGTTCTTTAGCTGTTCAGGAAATTCTTGATGTCCGCCGGCAACATAGATGCTGGGAATATCTGATTGCGTGGGAAGGCTTTGGTGCTGAAGAGAACTCATGGGAAAAATCCTCCAACATTCTTGACAAGGCATTGCTCCAGCACTTTTATCAGACACACTCTGGCAAGCCTGGCCCTTCTCGGAGGGGGCATAAGAGGGGGGGTACTGTTATGGTTCCGTGGCGGCAGACCCCGACAGGACCCCCCTACTGGCTCCGACGCTCCTCTTCAAGCTCCGCGCCATGGCAGGACTCCCAGAGCCTGCCGCATTGCTGCTGAAGCTGTCCTGCTTCCCTCAGCAAGCTCCTCCTTGACACACGCGGGAAACTCCACCCCTTTAAGGGGCAGTGATGCGACAGAGGATGATCTCATAAAGGAGGCAGTATTTAGACCTGGTAGCTGCTGTGGAGAACTGCCTTAGCAACAGGTTGTCTGTCCTGAAAGTTCAGTTGCTGTTCCTGCTCCATGCCTTGTTCCTACTCCGTACCTTGTTCCTGTTCAGTGCCTTGTTCCTGCTCCTGATCCTGTATCCGATCCTTGGCTTGATTCCTCGGTTTGACCTCAGCTTCGTCTCCAGACTTCCTTTTTGTCTGCCACCTGCCTTGAACCTCTGGACTGTCATTGACTCTTGTCTTCCGCCTGTCATGACTTGGACTCCTCACTACTCTCGTCTCCAAGAGACCTCCTAAGTCCTGCTGGCCCTCTCAGTACCTAAGGGCTCAACCTGCGGGGAACGAGGGCTGGTATAGGTGAAGGCCCTATCAGGTCTCCTGGTCTTGAGCCACCTCCCAGCTATGAGCATTGCTGCAGGCCTTCCTGCAGTAGTTACATCTCTTACTCTAGCCGGCCCAAGAGTCCACGAACTCAAAAGGCTTTCTGCATGGTCATTTATCCACATATCAGGCAGGTAATTTTGTAAAAGCCCCTTTTCATGGGAAAGCTATTTTACCTGTGGAAATGGCTTTGAAAATGACGCTGTAGAAGGGTCATTTTCAAACATCCCGTGTAATTTAATACTATCCCAAGTTTCAAAGTAAACTTGCATGAGCAGGTTCGCTTTGAAAATGATCCCATCAGATCTACTCTGCACAAGTTACACCTTCAGTTTGATGCGCACTCAATTTTCTTGAAAATCTACATGCATACGGTCGAAATTTAAGAAGAAAGCGTGAAAGTCCAAACCCCCTCGCCCCAATGGCATCCCCAGGAATGCCTCTGCTCAGCCCGGGTAAACTTACGAATGAACAGGACACGCAAATGTTACCTACACAGCAGACAATTTAGTAAAAGGACATTTCTGTATGTAAAACACTGCTTTACCCACAGAAGTCCTTTTGAAAAGAAACCTCAGGGAGGGTAATTTTATAACTGTGCACGGTGAGGTAAAGTCTGGGCCTACCTTTCACATGCAGACTTTACCCAGAATTTTCTACGTGAACTTATGTGGTAGGTTCACACTGAAAACGTGCGCACTTAAGCGCACAAACCCACCCTGCACCAAGCTGGCTCATTCAAGGGCATGACATGGGCGGGCAAACCTAAGGCCACACTTTTCAAAATAAAATAGCATGTGCGCAAGTCTGAATAGCGCCCCCCCCCAGCTGTGCCCCTTTGGAACATCTCCTGCCAAATTGCATAAAAATATGCATGAAGCCAGGTCACAAACCCTGGGCTATTTTAGTACAGGAATTTACTTGCATAAAACCAGGTTTTATGTGCATAAATGGCTTTGAAAATTCAGCCCCAAAATATGCAGGTACAAATGATTTCTTTCTAAGGCTCGTGGAATAGAGAAACTAGAACCATTTATATTTATTTATTTACTTTACATTTTTTATTTTGAAGCAAATGCTTGAGGCAATTTACTAAATCAATAGAAACTTGCCTCGTCTCCATTAACTCTCTACTCTCTAACCTCCACCTTGCTTTAAACTCCTCCAAAACTGAACTCCTCATCATTTCAAATCACCCTGACCGGACGCCACCATCTGCTTGTGACCTCACCCTTCCCTCAAATGCTTTTCCCTACTTCGTGCGAGATCTCGGTGTCTCCCTAGACCACCAACTAAACTTCAAAAGCCACATTAACACAATCATAAAGAGAGGATTTTTCAATCTCCATATCCTCAAAAAGCTTAAACCCCTACTCCATTCGCAAGACTTCTGCACAGTCCTGCAAGCAACAACGTTATCAAAAATGGATTACTGCAACTCCTTACTTCTAGGCCTTCCTTACTCTACTATTAGACCCCTGGAAATGTTACAGAATGCTATGGCAAGAATCCTTACAAATACACGCAAACCCGACCACATCACCCCTATTCTTAAGGAACTCCATTGGCTTCCCATCTCCTCCCGCATCAGATACAAAACCCTCACCATTTTTCACAACTCCCTGCACAACCACAATCACTCCTGGCTTGAGGATGTTCTTCGATTCTGCTCCTATTAGAACTGCACTTTCAGGAACCCTCTACACTCCTTCCCTTAAATGTGCTCACCACACCTCCACCAGAGAAAGAGCCCTATCCATTGCAGGCCCCTCCCTCTGGAACACTATGCCACTTGAGCTCCGACTAGAACCATGCATTCTGAAATCCAAAACAGGGGTTAAAACATGGCTCTTTAAAATGGCCTACCCTGATCCGGATCCTGTGTAGTCCCCCTGCTCCCTCTACTCCTTCAGAGAAAGAGCCCTTGTCATTAATGTACTCATAGCCTTCTCCTTTATTCCTTTAATTATACTCTGTTTTGTCTCCCATTTCTCTTCACCTCCTTATTTACCCCCATTTATACCCCTTTCCCCCTTCTCCTGTCCTTATACCCTTCCTTTTTCCCTATAGTAACCCTTTTATACCCATTTTATTTTACCCCTCCGCTATCCTTTAAACCTTACTTTTCCCTATAGCAACCCTGCTAGTCTATATATAGTTGCCTTTCTGAACGCATAATTTGTAATGTCATATATAGTGTTTCCTGTATGTACTAGTTAAAGATAATGTATATTACTGTATATAATACTTTTTGTTATTATTGTATATAATACTTTTTGGAGTGTATAATTTATATAAGGTTATCCACAGTGTATAAGGGTATACACAGTCCCTTACTGAGTGCATAATTTGCAATGCTACTTATTATGTTCTTCTGTTGTTTTCCATCAGGTACTGTTCCTTTTCTCCTCTTCCTGTTTTTCCCTCTCTTCTCTTGCCCCTTCTCTCTTCCTATCTACTCCCTCTCCCCCCACCCTGGTTTTTTGTCATTTCCTCCTTCAGTTATATTGTAAACCGGCATGATGTACCCACGAATGTCGATATATAAATAAATAAATAAAATAATGTAATAAACATCGCCTCATGTTACCCAATTTCCTATGACCTTCTCCTCCCTCCTCATTATTTCCATTGCTTCCCTCTCTTTGTCGCATTGTTTTTAAATAATCTCCATCTTCTGTAGTCCATTCTTTTTCCAGTTTGCCTTTGATTTAATCTTTTTAGTTTTTTTTAACTTAAGTTTGGAACGTGTTTATGAATCTATCCGTCCATCTCTCTAGAAGCATTATAGCTTTCCCCAGAGTGATCCGATCAAGCTCAGATTTGGGGTGAAGGCCAATTGTGGGCCTGAAACGTATCCCTACTGAAAGTGACCTCAGCTCCAGGAGGTGGAAGCCATTTTCCATTGGGTACAGCTGGAAAGCTCTAGAAAATTCATGCAGATGTGAGGTTCTTCACTGCCTTCCTTGTTTCATATAGTACTCTTGATGTCTTCTCTTCTTGTAGCAGTAATGCTTATGTTTTTTTAATAGAAAAATATTTTATTGTACTTATTTGATAATTTCATTATTATGTTGTAGCAAAAGCCGCTATCTACATACAATTTGCACAAAAAAGAAAATGGGTTAGTGTGGTGATCTGTGTGTTAACTGTTGCATTCTGCCATGCATGCTGTTCAGTTCCCAAGCCAGACCTCTGCTCCCTGGGCTGGCCAGCGCTGGGGATGTTGCAGACGCAGCATTCTCAGTCTCTTGGAGGAAGTCTCAGTCATCGTGCAAAGGCAACACTTAGTGGCTGGACAAGAGCCCTAATTGCCGGGTTCCAGATGGAGCCCTGCTGTGTGGGCCCCCTGCTAAAGACTGTTTTTAGAATGACTGGGCTAAATGAATTGAGTAGGAGATATAAAATAGAGGGACTACCACTCCACCCCTTCCCCCTCTAGCTACAAATGAAAGCTCAAGGTGCCACAGCCCAACCAAAACCAGTTCTGATTGAGCTGGAAGCCCAAAACAGCAGAATTCAAATGCAGGGCCAAAACAAAAAAACGAAACTCGTTACTGCACATAACAGCTATATTTATTCATTTGCACCTTACCTGCTCTCCTCGATCTCCCTTTTCACCTCTGTCTCCCTGCAAAGTACATGAAAATGTAAGTCTTATACAGGATTTGAATCACTTAAATGAATCTGGGTTTTAGTGTTAAACAAACACAGCCTAAGAAAGGCGGCAAATGGATGCTACAAGGAGGAAAGGTTCACGTGCTCTGATGGATCCTGGACAAAGGTATCACACACCACCACCACCTACTTAACAAAAAGAAGAAACTCCCATAACCCTCTGTCTACATTCACTCGGGTTCCTTTCCCAGGAATGGCACAATCTATAGAGATTCCAGAAGATTCCAGAACCCCAGCAGGCTATGACCTATCCTTCCACCTCACATTCTGTCATATGCAGCCCTGACTCAACTTGTGGAAGGATTACAAGAACTCAAATACATTGAAATACATAAATAAAAAGAGTAGGATCTGAGTCCAAGCCTTACTGAGGATCTGCAAAATGTTTGGAAACATTGAAACTGGACTACCTGCATTGCTATTAAATTGTTGACACTTCACAGTATAAGTTAAATCATTATTGAAAATCGAAATTGTTTTTTTTTTTTTTAAATTTGATTATGGTCTGACCTGGTGGCTCAGTGACAGTGCTATGCACTATTGAGCCAAGATTCTGCTCCCTGAGTCATCCAGAACTGGGGATACAGTGGAGGCAGCATTCACACCCCTGGACTGGGGGGAGAGGGGAAGAGCATCCCAGTCATCACACAACAGTGATACCTAGTGGCCAGACTTATGGCCCAGGTCAGCTGGGTTGCAGAAGGAGCACTGGTGCATGGCCCCCATGGCCAAGGACTGTTATTGAAATAACTGGGCTCAGTTTAGTTGGCAGGAAATATAAAATAGGGGCAAAATCCCTGGCCTGTTTCAAATTAAAGTTCATGATGCCAGATCCCATCCTCAGTCCTGATTAAGCTGGAAGCCCAAAAGGATCTAGGAAACGTCTGAGCCCCCCTTCCCCCCCCCCCCCCGAAAAAAAAATTAGGATTGCATTTCATGCTAATGACAAATACTGGACTAATAGCACCAGAAGCTGAATTCATCTTGTTCTAGTCATGCAACAAGTTCAATGAGGATAGCTGATAGTCTAAGCTTGCTGGGGAGATCACCTATGGAGGGAAGAGGGACGTTCAGTTTTCATGACCCTTTGATCCTGAAGTGTCCACTGGCATGCCAATTGGTGCAAACTGTGCTTTTGTGATGTGAACATAATTCCATTGGGAACTGATGTGACACCATTAATCAAGTTTAGTTAGACAGAGAAGTAGCTTTCAGAATAGGTACCAGATTTGGTCATCACCAGTCTGGGCCAGAGCAATCCACTTCTTAAAATTATTTTTCTTTCCTTCATTGGAAATGCTTTTGGCTAAGAATTTGTCAATGGGAGTTGATATTGGTGCCACTGAAGCCATTGCCATGGTTCTCTTTAATTAGGAATAGGCCATCATGATGTTAGCACAATACAACAGGATCATGGCGCACCACACAACCTCCCAAAGCTTTTCCATTTCTCTTTCAGTTACTGAGCTAGGTGGACCAACTTATTCCTGAAAATGTCACTGTTGACAATGGAAGCTATGACATGGGAAGTTCCCTCTTCTTCCCTCCTATCACCTTTCTTCCTCATTCTCGTAATGCACAGGTTTTGACCAGCAGAACCATCAATCTAACCCAGCATCAGACCGAACAACCATTTCTACCCTTTAAATCCCATTTTTGCATAGTACTTTACACTCACTTTCTCTCCTGCTCGTCCTGCCTCTCCGACTTCGCCTGCACGGCCCGGCAGTCCTGGAATCCCAGGTTTTCCTGGCTCTCCGGATTGGCCAGGTGGCCCTGCTGGTCCAGACTCTCCAATAGCCCTTCCTGGTGGGCCCATAGGGCCGGGACTACCTTGATCTCCTTTGTCTCCCCTCTGTCCTCTCTCCCCAGGAAATCCCATTACTCCCTACAAAGAAAGAGGCCCCTTTTATTACAGGGTTTTAAACACAGTATCACATTATACCACTATGTAACGTACTATAACTTGATTGCAAAGTCCTGCCTTGCATATTATGATTTATAAAACATCACAGACCCAGAAGGTAATTTTGGAATTAGCCAGAAAGCTCTGTAAATTCTATTTAAACTTTTTAATTTCAGTTGGTTTGCTACTGCACAAAGCTACCTTAGTTCTGTGTTTTATTTGGGATTTTCTCATCATTTTGGTTATAGTTAGCTTTACCGATGTAACTAGAATAAGACAAAGAGCTGGGTTCAGCAAGGTCCTTTCCTGTAGACCCGTAATGATAAAAAAAAAAGTCAAAGCAGTGATTGAATAAGTCAATAAAAACCATAGAAGTACATCTTTGCCGGGGGATCCCCTGTCGCCTGGCTCGCCATGTTCTCCTTTCTGTCCTTTCCGTCGTTCAGGGACAGCGATAAACCCTCCAGAGCTTTCGTCATAGGTGTCCATCATGTCTTTGAGGAGTGAAATCTGCAAAAAAGAACGAGGCACTGCTGAAAGGAAGTACATAAGAAAGATTGCTGACATTTTACAAAAGAGTTATTATGCATCCCTACGTGGCGCATTTTGATGTACGTATATTTCTTACAAGGTAACTCCGTTCAGCCAGACTTTTTCTGGAGGGATTAAAGCGTAAGTAGGTAGCTGTGTGGCTGTGCCCGCTCAGTGGCAGAAGGTGGAGATGCCATGAAGGGTTGAACAGACAATTTAAAATTCAGGTTGTTAAGCTACCAGCGATTTCCTTGTCCAGTATATCTCTTTACCTTAATCCCTATAGATTCCAGGGTTCTTTCAACATTCTGAAAAAAACAAAACAAAACATCAATGAAATCATTGCTGAGGAAAGTAACTTAGCACTGTCGTTCCGAAATGTTTAACACTGCAATGATACAGTATACATTGAACATGTGGCAAGAAGGACACATATGATACAGGTATTGCAATTGTTATTTTTGGTATGTAAAGAAGCCATGCAGACAGACAGACAGACAGACACACACTTCTCCTTGCATTCATCAAAAAACTTGGAATCTTGAAACATCTAAACAAAAGTGGAAAAGCTTTCATTTTCTATACTGAGTATAACTGGTGTGAAGATCCTCGATCTAAAAGTCTCTTTTTGCATCAACACAAACTGGATGAGTTCCTAATCTGGATAGTTTTACTGATTTGCAAGTTTTTCCCCAAAGGAACAAAACTAGGAGAAAAGATTTACCCCCTATGATTGTTTGTACTGTGCCTAATCTTAACTATTTTAAAGACACCACATCTTGTAATACAGAGTATGTCATGCTAAAATTACCATGAAGGAGACAAAGGAGAAAGGTTACTGAAGTATTGTTTTATCATCCATAGCCTGAAGATTTACCAAAAAATAGCAGAATTCTTCAAAATAAAGCCATTAAGAAAGCATTGAACCAACCAATTCCAATTGACCCTTCAATTGGGAGTTTATGTGATGATGTCACAGTGAGGGACATGTCACTAGCCTTGATGACCTTGGTTGCCCTTTATCAGAATGGGTTGCTAAGTGACAGTAAATCTCCTGAATAACAACATCACTATTTTCTCGTGCATGGTAGGAGTGTGTGTAAAAAGAAGAATCAGAGGTGAGGAGAAGCAGAACTGAGATGGGGAGAGGAGAGGAAGATGGAAGGATGAGTAAATATGGGGTCAAAGATGGAGAAGAGAGAGAGGTGGATGGATAAGTGACAGAGAGAAAGTGATGATGAAGGAATTAGTAGATTATGGAGGTCAGAGATGGAGAGGAGAGGGAGAATGAGTGATGAATGACAGAAAAGGGGAAGATTGAGAGGTGAGAGCAGGGGAGGTTCTATAATGAGGCAGGGTGAGGTGACCGCTTCAGGCGGCAAGATTTAGAGGAAGCAAAATTGCCCCTAACATCTTCCTGCCCATGGCCGCCTCACCCTCATACCTGGTAACTCTCTGGATTTGACTCGGAGACTCCGGAATTCTAAAGGAATTGCCGGGTCTCCGGGCCAGCAGCAGAAAACTCTGGGCAGTGGCGTACTGAGGGGGAAGAAAGCACAGCTTCTCCCCCCTCCCTGCACCCCTGGGTGCAATAAGACTAGTGGGGCTGTGGAAAGGGAGAAGAGGCCTGTGGGCGCTGGGAGATCCCATGCTGCCTGGCAGCCCAATTGAAAAAAGCCCTGGCCACTGGGCGATCCCATCTCACTCAGCAGCCAAAATGGAGGAGGCCCCATGGCCACCGGAGGATCGCTTCCCACCTGGCAGCTCAACTGAAAGGCGCCCCGGCCACTGGGGGATCCCATCCTGTCCGGCAGCCGAAATAGAAGAGGCCCCATGGCATCCCATCCCACCTGGTGGCTAAAATGGAGGAGGCCTCATGGCCACCGGGGGATCGCATCCTACTCAGTGGCCCATCTAAAGGAGGCCCTGAGTTGGCAGAGTATGTGTGTATGTATATGTGTATGTATGTGTGTAAGCATGTGTGTCTGAGAGAGAGGAAGCATGTGTGTGTGTGTACATGTAAGTATGTGTGCTGAGAAAGAAGAAACGTGTACCAGTGCTTGAGAGAGAGGAAGCATGTATATGTGTAGAGAGGGAGCCAGTGTGTATATCTATGTGTGTCCAGGATTGAGTGGGAGCCAGCATGTCTGTATGCCTGACAGAGAGGGAGCCAGAGTGTGTGTGTGTGAGTGTATGTGTGTGTATGAGAGGGTGGTGGTGTAGTGTGTAGGTGTATATATCAGAGGGTGTGTTGGTGTGTGTGTGTGTGTATGTGTATATATATGAGAAAGGGTATTTGTGTGTGTATGAGAGGGTGTGTGTGTAAATGTGTATATATGAGATAGTGTGTGTGTATGTATATGTATATATGAGGGTGTGTGTGTGTGTATATGAGAGGGTGTGTGTATGTGTATATATATGAGAAGGGTGTTTGTGTGTGTGTATGTATGTATATGTGTGTATATGAGGGGGGGTGTGTGTGTATATATGTGTATTATGAGAGGGATTTTGTGTGTGTAAATGTATATGTGTGTATCTATGAGGGAGAGTACCTGCGCACATGTGTGTGTGTATATGAGAATACATGTACATATGTGTGTGAGAGAGGTTAAAGTTTGTGCACCCTCCTCCAATCTACAACAATCTCAGGAGGACTGGAAATCTAAAGTTCCCAGAGACTACAGCTCTGTCTCTTAGACTTACTGCTTTAAAAAAAAAAAAAAAAAATCAGATCGCCTAACAGAGCCAATGCTTGGAATAATATCTTGTGAAGTTCTTATGTTCTTATTTTCCCAATAATTCCAAAAACATAGTAATTTAAAACCAACTCACAGGAGTGCTTCCTTGATCCCCTTTCTGTCCAGCATCACCAGGCCTTCCCTGTGAACAAAAAGAAAAACAGTAAAGGAAGCAGATCAAGAAAAATAAACATTTCCATGTTCTCATTGTCACCAAGTCTGAAAAATGTGAATTCAGAAAGCAAGAAAATCATAGATTAGTAGTACACTGAATACCCCAAACATAACGCCAGCTGTTGGGTTTACAGTGCTTTGAATTAGATACAAGTGCTGGTTGACATTTCTGGTTGATGTTGTGAATGAGGTGTATGTTAGTGGTGAGGTCATATGACAGAAGATAATGGTGATATCCCCTAGGACAGTTTACTGGAGATCAAACGTGCTAGATGTATTCGGTAACACTTATTGTAGGAACAAATTAATTTTCGGCACAAGGATCACAGACCCTTGACAATACATATAAGAGAGGTTTTCCACCTCGGCATGCCCTACTTTTAACTGCTGATTGTTCATTGTTCGTTATGAGAGGTGTGAGCCAATTGGGACTTGAAGTGTTATGTACTGCAACATCACAATTCAACTCTGCAGTACACCTTGAGGAGGCAGACAGTAAAAACATGCTGTCCTCTCACAGTCTCTTTCACACCTAAGCCAAATGGATCCTATGGAAGGCCATTGGGTTGACACCCTGGGTATCACATGCATGACTTTATAAAAACTTTCCTGGCACCTTGTGAGAGACGTGCTGTCTCTTGTTTCTCAAATCTCTCATAAAAGGATTCCCTCTGCTCTAAAGAGAAATATAGCACACAGCCAGCCTCATTGATCGATTCCCATTAGCTGTCCATAATTGTATGCATCAAGTGTCACATATCTATGTGCATTTTAACTCTTTAGTTTACATATTCTCACAGATTCTAATGTTCTTCATTACCTTTCATCCCCTCTAATAGTAATGTCAGATGATCTGAACAGTTTGAACTAAGTCCCTCCTATCCAGAAGTCAAGGATATTTCAGTACTCACATGATCCCCTTTGGCTCCTGCTTCTCCTCTATCACCCTGAAAGATCAGGAAATGCAGAAAATATGAGGAAACCTGCTACACCGGTGAGACAGGCCAGACATTAAATGCAAGAATCAACTCACATAAGACTCAACATTGAAACCAGACCACTGCAGCAATGACCTTCCGATTAGGATAATTAAAGGAAAAATTAAAGCAATCCAGGAAATGTTAAGGCTTTTGAAATTAAAATGATCAGACACTTTGGAACTGATAAAAACAGGACTCAAAGACCCAAGTCTCTTAATTCAGTATGAGCTATAAAAATGATACTGTGGCTGTCACCTTCTGCTCACTCCTCAGCGCCCACCCCTGTCCAGCCCGCTTTCCCTTCACACTCTCATCTGAATGCCTTTTATGATTCACTCATATTTTCTGGTATTGTCATCTTTTGCTCATTCTATTCGGACCTGAGGAAGAGAAAGTTAACTCACAAAAGCCAGTTAAGAAATGCATGAATTTAGGCTGATAAATAGGTACCACCTTATTTTTTTGTTTTGTTTTTTCTAAATGTTTTTTGTTAACCTTTATTTCCATGCAGATAAGAAATAGGATAGTTTTACTGCTGTGTATTCCACATCTCAGAAATTATGCCTGGAACCTTTGGAGACCTGAATTACTTTCAAAACTTTTTATCCAAAACTAGAAGGCCTTAATTAGAAATCCGGAATGTGCTCACAGTACTTCTCCCTGAAACTCTCTGAACACTATTAACACACTATAATTAAAGCGTGGCCACTAATTAATTACAGTCTGTTAATAGTGTTCAGAGAGTTTCCGGGAGAAGTTTTGGGAAACATTTTCCACACGGATGTGCAGATTTTCTACCATGCGTGTGCCGGCATCCACATGGTGGAAAATCTGTGGGCCACATGCACATGCGCGCCGGATTTTATAATCCGTGTGCATATGAACGGGGTGGCGTGTGCAAGGAGGGGATTTTTGCAATTTCCGCACCCCTAGGCTCCCCAATTCCCTACCCCCCTACCTACCTACTTCAGCTCCTGAGCTGAAGTAAGTTGCACGTGCCGGCAGCCGGCCGGTGCGCGAGGCTGAGGGACAGCGAATAATGGCGCTGTCCCGGCCTGCCCCCCGCCCCTTGCAGGAAGCCTGGCACTTGTGCACGTACCGGCCTTTACACATGTGGCCGGGCCTTGTACCATGCACATAAAGGCCGGAATTTATACGACAGCTGGCGGAAAATCTACCCGATTATGAGTACATTTTGGATATCTAATTAGGATGTTCTAGTTCTGGATAAAAAGTTTTGAAGGTAATTCAGGACTTCGAAGGTCCCAAGCAATACATTCTGAGATGCAGCGGACGCAGGGATAGGTCTTTTCCCTGCGTTGGCTTCTTTTCAAGGGAGAAATCCAGAATGTCATACTAACACACACTGCTGTGTTTTTCAGCAAAGATGGTATAACCCCTAATCAGCAGCACTCCCTGCTAATCATTTTCTTAGGAGGAAAACACTTATCCAGAGATTTTTAGCTGCTTTGTCGCATCATATGACATTTTTTTGTATGCTCTAAAATATTGCTTTCTAAAGCTTTTGAAACAGAATCTAATACCTTTAGTCCAGAAACACCAGGCATACCAGGTAAACCCTAAAAATTAAAAAAAAAACCCCACAGTCATTTTCATTAAATATACAAAATGCCAAAGATACATGATATTTTGTTCAAAATCAATTATTGCTGTTTTGTCTCTACTTGAAACGTTTTAAGTGAGCATTTATATTTGCCATGAAAAGAGAGATTGGCATCTTGTTTATACACACACAAGGTCCAACACATCTGCTGTGCTTTAAGCTTCTCTACCCTAGCCTGGCCTGCTAAAAGCCTTAACCTCAACCTTGAGATACCATTCAGCAGACATAAGAGATCTTTCAGCCTCTGTACTAGACAGGTCCTCGGTAGAGATCTGTAAACTTTTTTATAAAAGAGATTCCTAAGCTAGTCATCAAAACTGCATACAATCACTGGATTCTTTTAATAAGTTCACAAATCTTAACTAGCAAAATCCACAGGAGATCCACAGAAAACCACTGTGCATCCATACAAAACTCACCAAGCATTTACAGTGGATTTCCACAGATTTTTTTGTTTTTGAGCGACTTCATTAATTCCAATGGATTTTGTTGGCAAAATCTGTGTGTGGCATCCACTACTATTTTTGCCCCGTTTTCAGCAGCTACTGTTTTTTGCATCTTTGATCATTTGGGGTCCTCCCCCTGCAATATTCTCTCCCTTTTCTGGGCTGTGGCTCAGAGATATAAATTTCCCTCTGAGCATGTGATCTTGGTCATTGCCTGTCCTTAAGAGGATTGATCTAGAGGATTCTGTCTGCTTCCCTGGTACTTGGCACCCAAGGGGAGTGGAGATTTTGAGAGTGGAAGAGGAGTGGAGTTTTGGAAGATTTTCAAAGTTTGGATTTTGAACCAATTTCCTGAGAGAAGGGCAAACCCTCTGCATCTTGAAAGGCTGGTTTCTGGACCTTTTACCTTTGCAACAAGTTAGCAGCAGAGGTTGGAGGTTGTGGAGTTTTAGAGACTTTGAGATTTTTGGAGAGACTGTTGGAGTTATCTATTTTTGAAACCTCAATTTTTTGAACAAGGGGTTTGTCATCTTTCCAGCCCCTATTTCATGCTGAAACTTGAAAGAGGTTATCCTACCCTCCAAGGGAAGGGATTATAGAGCTGGCCACTGGTTCAGTTGGGAGAACAGCTAAGAGACTTACCATGGACAAAGAGACCATTGCTTTTTTATTTTGATTTTTCTGATGCTATTTTTAATTTTTTTCCTTACTGGCCTGGATTCTAATTTTCAAACTTTAAGTAAAATTTTATTTGAACACCATTCTTGGATTCCATGGTTATAGAAAACCACTGACCGGTCACCAGGAAGAGTGGGATAGGTATGATTTTGATGACTGTATCCATGACTGCATCAGGGGCCCAAGAGGTTAAACCTCGCCCCCCCATTGGCTGAACTCTGGTGTCTCTAGGGGAAACATGTGCGAGAAAAGGAGAGATCCAAGGTGTAGAAGAGCTGCCTGGGAAACTTTGTGATCCCCTAAATTCGCTATACCCCACAAAGGGGGAGTTAATGTGAATTTTGTCAAACTCAAACCAGGCTGAAATCATCTGACATCTCTGCCCCTGGGTACCTCCTGATATTATCATTCCAAATTGTGGGCATCAGTTTGTTGCATGCACTTCTGGGGGCTGAGCCATCCCCAGAGAGGTAATGACTCCATGCTTTCTCTCCCTCTGACCTCCAGTCCTCTCTCTCCCTTTACTGGTGAGTATTGTTCAAGTCTACATGTTCCAGGTTAGGGTAGTTCATAGCTGGAAGGACCCACCTGGCCAGGTGGTCCAATCTGACCTGGCAGTCCAGGAACACCAGGAGGCCCCGGAGGGCCTGTTATTCCAATATCACCTCGCTCTCCTTTGGAACCATCTCGACCCTGTTGGAAAGAAAAGGAAATGTGTTTTGATGCATTACTATATGGTATAGCAATGAAAACTTTAGTAGTACTTAATATTGTTGACGCTTTGTCAACACTGTATTGCTAAACATAATGGGGGTAATTTTCAAAGACTTATGCAGGGGTTGTGCATGTAAAGTCAGCATATATATGCGAGTATGTAGCCTCTGTGTGGTGTGAGCCAATTTTGAGAAGGGCAGGAGTGCACGCATACTGTTGCTGCCATGCAGAAAGGTATGTATGTGCAAAGAGGGCCTTCCGAGGTGAGGACGGGAAGTATGTGCACATTTACATATTTTATAAACCGAGTACATGTATATGTCATCAAGCATGCACAAATCCTTATACACCTGCTAATCAAGGTGCGGATATTAAATCTGACTAATCTTTTCTCTGTGGTTTTTGGGTCTGGAGCAAGTGGTGGAGGGTGTAAGTCAACTGGTGAAGGACTGTGTCAGCTGCTGGAGGTCTCGTTGAACTGGTGCTTGGAAGTAAAGGCATAAGTACTGCCATAAGTGAGATACGTGTATACATCAGTCAACTTTATGTAACTCCTGCCTTCACGTATAAACTGAGAGCTATTATGCACATATTACAATTATTTAATGCATAAAATACTTGCGTGTACTTTTATAAAATAGATCTATAAATTATGTGGGGCTCTGCATTAAAAAAATGTGCGTATACTGAAATATACATATGTACTTTCAAGATGGTGATACGTGATATATTATAAAATGCAGATGTAGCTTTAGGCACATTTATGTGTGTATGTGCTGTTATGCACACTGTTGAAAATTACCCTCAATATACATAGTAATTCTATAGGCATTATGCAACATACAAGTAGAAATGTGCAGAACCAACTTACTGAAATGAGTAAATACAGTGTAATATTCGGCTTGCCAACCGATACATTTGGCTGGTTTTGCTTATTGGAGGCTAGCAGCTGGAAGGCCCTTAAAACCAACAATGTAAGTGCCATTTATCTGCCGGCCCCTGGCCTCCCTCAAAGCTGCAGACACTTCCCAGAGACTCCGTCCCTTCTGCTGACTCTCCAGCTCTGTTTGTAGTGGGATTTAAATCAGTTCAGGGCCTTCACAGTAGCTCCATCCCCTTTTCAAACAGGAAATCCACATGGGGAGGAGGAGGAGGTGTATATTGCAGGGCTGAGGAGTGCTCTGGAATCACAGGCCTCGCATTAGCAGTTTTCTACATCTACATCTACTACTTCTATCTCCTAGCTTCCCACACTAGGGAGGAGAGTTGGCACCATGGAAACGGAAAAGAGGGTGGTATAGAGGAGGTGCGGTGAGGTCAGGACAGGGGGCAAAGAAGATGAGATGAGGCCCATGGTGGGGGCCACAGAGAAGTTGAGGAGGCTAGACAAATGATCAGAGAAGATATCAGAGGGGGAGGGGGCATAGAAGCCAAGATGATACTGGGAGGAGGGATGCAGGGGAGGAGAGAGCTGAGTTAAGGTTCAGGAGTGGGGTCGGGAAATTATTTTTTTCCTAGAACATATTCCTATATAAGGTATATGTGCCCATCACAAAAATGGGTATCTACACAACGTGACATCCTCACTGTTAATATGCTTGTACCCTTCTGTATCTTTAGATGCTGTCACCATAAAGTAGTCTCGTATTAAGGAATAGGACACTATCCTAACATGGTTATTGATAGCTGCTAATGACATAATCCATAGGACAGTAACATCTAGACATACTAAATCTTTAGATAGGGTTTCTGAGTTACTTACCTGTAACAGATCTAAAACTGGCAGTCAATACAGGGCACTTTGCTCAAACCTTTTGTAGATGTAAGATGCGGACATGGTACTAGAATAATCAACTACTGAACTAGTGATGTAGGCCAGATCTGCACGCAAGTGTCCAGAATCCTATTCTCTACCACTATGACTATCAAAAATAGACCATGGCTCAAAGCAGACCTTATTACAGAACCCTCAAATAAAGAAGGGAAAAAGATCAATATTCTGGGAGGATATGATTACTTACTTCTCTGCCAGGGGCTCCTGGGTCACCTTTGTCCCCCTAATGATTAAAGATCACAAGAAACATTTATAAAAATACAAATTATTCAGTAAGGCAAAAAATTTGTTCCTGCCTCTTTCCATGCAAAGAAGGATCCTGAACACAACATGTCTTCAAAATTGTTGGGTTAGAAGCTAAAATGTAGGCATGAACTTTGAAAGTGCTCTGGCATTTCCTCTCTCTGACCCATTCTTGCAAAAGGTCTAATAAAGAGAACAAAATGAAAATCTGGAGAGCCAGGCACTGTTTCAAGAGATAATATTTTTATACTTCTAAGGGAAGGAGGAAGATCCACCAAAGGGTATGAGCTCATAATGCCTACCAACAGTCCACAGCTGACTTCAGCTTGAACTAGAGATGTGCTGTCATTTCTTTTCTTTTGTTAAGTGCACGCTAAAATATTTAGCGTGCACTAAAACCAAATGACACAAACCCAAATGTAAATTGCTTAGACCATGCTATGTATAAGTGGTATATAAGAAACTTTTAAATAAATACATAAAAATGAAACAACATTCTTTTGCTGGCACATCCCCTAGCAGGAAAACAGACTGGAGACTTCGCGGAAGTCATGATTATTCTATTTAGTTTATCCCTCCTGAATGGCTTGGTTTGTTATTTGTTTTATCAGTATTTTTGTTATTATCAATGGTGATTAAATACTTTTGTTTTTGAAAGTATGTTTATTGCTTGGATGTATTTTTGTTTTAATTTCCAATGTTATATCGTTGTACACCGCTTAGAGCTGACAAATATGGGCGACATCAAATGTGAATTATAAATAAATAAATCCCTGGTCCTCCCACTCTCTTTCTATCATTCACGCAGCTCACAGATCCAACAGAACCTAATTCTCCCAGAGGCAGCAGTACCCTGATAACAATCAAGCCGCCTTCTGGTCAGCTGCACACCTCAGTAAAATCTCTCCATCCCCAGTAGAACCTTTCCACCCTCCCCCCAGTACAGCCACTAGGTTCTCCAAACAACACCTCAGCTCTGAGCAGTCAAAAAATCTCTAGGAACCACCAATACTTGCCTTTAAATAATTTTACAGCTGTCGTGTGTATGAATAAGCAGCTGCACCAAGTACTACTTTTCTGCCAAGGTATTGCTTAGTTTTCTGTTTCAGGTTTTATTCGGTGTATATATTTTTTAAGTGATATAACTGGCTTTGTGTCTGCAACTCTGACAGGACCCTGAACTGGTAACTTTCAGCTATACCCTGTTCCCAGGGAGCGAGGTGAAATGAAAAGGGAGAAGACTGAAAAATCGTAGTGCTTCCCCTTTTATGGCTTTTCCTCTCTACTTTAACAAACCCTTTAACCTTTTCTTTGTTGTGAGTCCCTAAGGGCAGTAGGGCACCACACTTTCCTCAGTGGACTTGGCTGGCACTACTGCTGCCCAATGCCAGCTGCAGCTGGAGAGTAATCTTATCCTGCCAGCATGAATCAGGGAAGGAGGGGGGCACAGTAAGGAAGCCTGGAGTGAGGGGAGGTTAAAAGCCTCCTAATAGCACCCTCAGGATGCCAGGCCTGCAACGGTCTATGCCAGGCTTTCATTTTCAGTTATGCCAATTCAAGCAGTCCTACACAACGCTACAGAGTTGCACACAAAGAAAGCTAGGCAGATGGCTGGTGATTCGTCTTCCTACCTTCCTCCCGTCTTCTCCTGGGTTTCCATCTTCTCCCTAAGCAAATAATAATCAAAGGCCAATTAACCCATCGCCCACCTAAAGAACATCAGCAGGACATAGCTGGCATGATTTTTTTTAACTTTACATGTATTATCATTTTTAAATAGATTTTGTGCACAACTGCAGTAAAAAAAAACCAAAAAACAACAAAAAACAATCCAAAATATTATTTCAAAGGAAAAAAAGAAGAAAACTATTCCATTCATGCTACCAGCCCATCAAATTGAGAGGGAGGAGCACAATATCAGGAAATAACCACCCAAATGGAAAAAAGATAAAAGAAGCAAAATGCTACTAAACCTCCAATAAATGTAATCAAGATATCAAAAAGCTTAAACAGGGACAGTGGAAATGGGAGAAGCAGCAGCAACTGGTGCCCGGACCAATGTATTACTCAAAGAAGCCACCAACTGAGAAGGTTCAGTATATGATAGCTCCTGGAGCTCTGACATGTTTATACCTATAAGCACAGAACGGCTAACAAACCGTACTTGCACAGATATCAGCTTACAAAAAACAATTGCAAATATTAAGCTTTTTAGCAAGTCACCAAAATTATGTACACAGTGGCAACAAGATGCTTTGCAGAAGGTCATTATAAAGCAAGCAAGGAGCAGCCACTGATAGGTATCTTTGGTTCTACTGCATTGTGAGCTGCTAAAGAGCTACAGAAGAACAATATCTTCCATTAGTAGTACCTGAAATGCAAGGGTTTCCATTTCTTACTGTAACTTCCAAATCATTCAGCAGGATACTACTTACATTCTTTCCATTCTGGCCTGGTTTTCCATCATCTCCTGGTTTGCCCTAAAATGTAAGACAATAAATGAACAAAGAAAACAAGACTCTCCCATTTCTAGATAAAGGTACTTTTCCCCTCTCTTCCTCCCAACCCCACATCCCATGAGGTTTTATCCAGTTTCAGTCATGTCATTCTGATATCAGCCATTTCATTAAAACAAAGAGGTCCACATTCAAACTGATTTGTCTGGCTTAGTCAGACAAACCGATGGGATTTCAAATTCCCATGGTGTTTACTGCTACTGATTTATCTAGCTTAGGCTTGGATTCATCATTCCTCGCAGAATGATGAATCCTGCGAAAACGGGGGGCGGGCCTGCGAAAGCCCACAGTCTTCGCACCACGGCGGTGCACTGGCTGCCAGCTTTCGTACCGAATAGCGCCACCGTGAAAGGCGGTGCTATTCGGTGTGCTACTGCCGACGATAATGTTAGTAACATTATCGCCGGCAGCGAAGACACTGCCGACTCCGCCCCTCTCCACCCCGACTCCTCCCCTCCCCACCCGACTCCTCCTCTCCCCCTAATTTGCATTCTCTCGCATGCGAAAAGGCCCTCTTCGCATGCGATAGAGGCTTATCGCACGTGATACGGCCGTATCACGTGCGATAAGTGTTGTGCTCCTCCTGCGGCAGGAGCCGCGGGAGGTGCTTACCTTCACGGCCCGGAGGCCGCAGCTGAAGCTGGGGTCTTGCCTGAAGCGGCCGATGCCGGGTGCTCCCGTGGCCAGGCTGCCATCGTGCCGGCATGGCAGGAGCTGTCCTGGGTCTCTCCAACGCGGCCTGGAGGCCGCTGAAGCTGTAACCTGTTCGGCTGTGCTGTCCCCGGATCTCTCCTGTGAGGCTGACGCCACCGACTATGTTGGGGCCTGCCCTGAGGCCAGCTCTTTCGCTCTGCCTCTTCTCTGCACAGCGGCAGCATGGCCGCAGTCCAGGGTCCTGCCCCTTTCCTTCTTAGGGGCGGGCCCGCAGCTTCCTTTCAGATTTAAAGGACCAGTGCAAGTGTGGTCCTCTTCAGGCTCCTCCCTAGGCGTTCCTGCTTCGCCCTACAAAAGGGCTCCATGCTCACTTCCACGCGGCCTTCGCAAGGAGCAAGTTCCTCCCTGAAACTGTTCTCCAAGTAGCTGGTCTTCTTGGATTTCCTGCATTCTCCATTCCTGCTTGGCATTCCATGTTCTTCATTGAATCCTTCATCATCTTCTCTATTGTCTTCTCGTCTGCTCTCTGCCTATGTCTCGTCCTTTCTGATGTTCCTTCGTCCAACCTGATGTCTTGATGTCCGTCCTGTCCGATATCCCAGGCTTCGTTGATCCATCCTAGCGTGCCCCGTGACCTGCCCAGCTGGGTAGGTAGGGTGCGCTGCGGCCCAGTGGTCCACGACCACCCCTGCTTGGGTGTGTAGGGCGCTGGTGGGTCTCTTCCATCGTCAGAGCTGAGGATTGCCTTGTTCCTGTCTGTCTCCTCCTGGATCTGGAGTCTTCTGGATGTCTGCTTCGTCCGTCCTGGCTGCTCTTCACTGAGTATCTGGAGAGTCCATCCCGGATGTCTTGGATCCTCACCTTGGAGGCTCGTCCCTTCTCTTCTCCGATGCTCTGGACTCCGGCTACGCCTAGCCCCCGGCAATAAGCTCCAGTGGATAGCCTGAGGGCTGTTCTGGCCACTACAGTTCTCTCCGGCTGAGGGTGTTAGAGTCTACCCGGAGTCTTCTCCATCTTGAGTTTTTATCCTGGTTTTAGCTTGTCTCTTCTCGTCTGAATCTGAGTCCGTCTGAATCTGTATCCGTCTGAACCAGAGTCCTCATCTCATCCTTTGAAGTCTGAGTCCTCGTCTCATCCTTCATCGTCTGAATCCTGTCACCATCAGTATCCATGTTCCAGTCCTCAACCACCTCTGCCTCATGCCCGGCTTACCACCTCTGCCACTCCCTGCAGCAGGTCTAAAAGGGCTTGGAATGGTCGGAGGACCATTCAGAGACCACCATTGCGTTGGTGGTCTCATCGAGGCGTGCAGGTCGGCAGGGCTTGGTTGCTCCATTCACAGATGAGGTATGTTTCACCGCAAGGGTACACACTATCTATCCCGCGCTGGGGAGTGCCCCCTAGCACTCCCGTCAATCACAGCGCAACAATAAGCCTTTGATAAATGACCCCCTTAGTTTTTATCCAGATACATTTATCTGGCTAGGTTTTTATCCAGATAATATCCAGATAAGTTTATCCAGATAACATAGCCAGACTGCTTGCAGCTGTATGTTGACCTCTCTATGTCCACAGCCAACTCAAAGACTCACAAATCTTAGTTGCAATAGATCTCAACAAACCTTCTATAGAGGTTTGATACAACTGAGCCAGCCTAGTAGGATAGTGCCCTTCCATCTTTCACCATGCCCGTATGGAAAATGGACAAGGAGGACAAAATTACTTACAGATAATCCCTGGGCTCCCAACGGCCCAACTGGACCTGGGGGACCATGCTCTCCCCTCAAGCCTGGCAGCCCCTGCAAAGAAATCGTGTTAGAAAGAAAGAATATAAACCATTGAAAAAGAACACAGAACATATATTATAATGCAGGTGATAATCTGGAGAATGATTTTGAAAGGCATTTGCCTGGGTAACTGCACAGATACTTAGGTAAATTCCCCAGGCTGAAAACTGCCATCCCTTCAGCAATAAAAAGTATGTGTGTGCATGAATGAGTTGGGTTATCATTTTGAAACTCCTATGCATACTTTAATGTGCAAAGTTTGCATCTGCTGTAAAGTCCCCACCAGTCCCAAATTTTCAAAAAGAAACTCTGTGGAGTTTTCCTTTGAAAATTAGCTTGTAGATTACGAGTATAAAGTCCCCATGGACCTGCAAGCTGCATGTGGGGTTTCAAAATTGCTCCAAATGTTTCAATGTCCATTTGACAAAATCAAAGTCACCTCTTGCAATGGAGTGGCAATGGATGATGTCATTGTGGTGACACATGCAATTTTTACTTTCAGCACATGATTATAACTTCACTCCACCCAATGTGCCTTGCGTGATTATACATCCAATACACATCCAATAATCTAATTTCTATGCAGATTTAAAGGGGCAGTATACAAATATTTCCATAGATAAGGAATCTGATCCCCTTCCCCCCCCCCCCCTTTCTCTGAGCCCTATTAGCATATTTTTCTTCTTTCAAAGGGCACTAGCCCTGCCCCACCGGTAATGTGCTTAGATACGGTGCAGGCAGAGGTCAGCATCATTGTTATTTTTTTCCCTATAGAATAGTGTCAGACAGGCCCAGACTCAGGCTGGGGATCGCTCCTGCTCCGTGAAGAAAAAGACAAATATGGAAAGAGATGTGGTGGGGAGGCCTGGGAGGGTTTTGTTTTTGCTTTACAATGGGATTGGACACTTTTTGTTTTGTTTTTCTTTTCATATTTTTTTCATTTTTAAAATTCGCCTTTGCTGGTTTTTTTTTTTTCCTTCATTTTAAATAAATGAAAAACAATTGACAAAATAAAGGAAACAAAAATGAAAATGATAAAAATGTCTGTGCAAACACCTACTGTTTTATGGCCAGGGGTGGGAGAGAGTGAAAAAAAAGCAAATCCCTTGTATATATCCCAATGAAGCCAAACTTGCTTTTTGATCCCTGGTGTGAGGTTGGAAACCATTCTCTGGATCCCCGGTCACTTCTCACACCCTGACACAGTGCTAGACCTTTCCATATCGATCCCCATATTGAGTAAACTCCTTCACTGTGTCCAGGGAGGGGTGATTAGTGCTGAATTTAGAAGTTGGCTCCTGTATTGATGCCAGGCATACAAACAAAACAAACCCCACCAAACATGCCTTACACCTGTGTGCACTATAGAGATGTGAATAATTTCCTTCCCGAGGCAGGTGTGATCCTTGGGGTGCTGCTGTCCCATCTGAGGCAGCCTGACAAATAGTGCCAGAAGACCAAGGCCAACCCCATTGTTGATTTCTTCCATACAAAATGGAGCGGGCCTGGGATTGGAGGGAGGCCCGAGTTTTTCTGTTTGTTTGTTTTTCTCTGACGAGACCTGACATTTTTTGTTTTGCTATGCTTTTCATTTTATTGTTTTTTGTTCATTTTCCAAGTTTGTTTGGGGGGGGGGGGTGTTCATTTTTTTTTATTTTAAAACAACAAGCACCACTGAAAACTAAATAAAAGAAAAACAAACTGAAACAAAAAAAATGTCTTTCCAAACCCCTAGCACACAAATTCCCATTCACTACTGTAGAGTGCATAGCTGAATCCAATACTTACATCTCGTCCAGGGTCACCTTGCTTTCCTTGGTCACCCTAAATACAAAGAAAACCATATATACTGTTAAGCTGGTTCCTAATTAGATTTTGTTCATGTCTTGGCAGTAGTATTTGCGTCTTCTCTTTTAAATGAATAAAATGACAGATTTATAATAATTGGAGAACTCCATCCATTCTTCCATTAATCTCTGGCTTGTACAAACAGTGCAGTGGCAATGTATTATGTTATTGTATGAGGACATGCAATTCAAGAGATGATTTTTGTCCCATCTTTCAATGCAGGATAGTTATACCACAAACATAAACTAACTGGCTTCAGAGAGAAAAGTATATATTGTATATGGCTTGTAACCACATATGAAACAGCAGTTTCAAATATTACCTTTTTAAGAGGCCTATTTACTAAATGGTGTTAATGTGGTAAAGTATGTTAAATGTTGAATTTGATACTTAATGTGCATCAAAACAGTGTTAGCTTAATATTCACACAAGCTTTACCGATATCACTGACAAAATAAGGCGCGATGCAAAGAAAATATTAATGAGCTGTGTTGCATGCAAAACAGCTCATTAATATTAAAATGGATTAATGTCACTTGATTTGCAATAAGTCTAGTTAACTTTCCCTTGCATGCAGTAACAGGTTAACCTGTCTGCCAGTACTCATGACATATTCCTCCCCTTTCCTGGAACCCTACAGAGGCATCTAGCCCCGAGATGCATCCCTCTCCCATCACTGACTGAAAAAATGCCTCCACAAAACTAGATTCCCCCTCCCACCTACCCCTTCTCCTTGGCACATCCAGGTAGTCCTGGCTTCCATTTCCAATGCGTGGGGAACACAAAAGAACTAACTATCCATAACACTTTTTTTTTGTTGTTTTTTAAATAAAACAAAAAAAGGAAGGAAACAAACTAGTTGATCTAGTCAGTGTAACATCAACTAAAAGAAACCTGGAAATCCCAGAAGAAATGCTAGAAAGACCAGGACCGCAGGTTATGCCTCTCAATCTGCTGGAGTCAGAGAAAATACTGAGGGATCGCAGGTGGCACACCGGTATATCTGGGGGGTGCTTTTCAGTTTCTCTATGACTCCATCTGCTGGAGGGGAGGCATAACCCAGCAGTCTGGACTGATCCTGGTACGTACAGGGAATGATTGGTTACCACTCTTTGTGAAGACAAGGATACAGAAGTGAAACATGGACAAATGGTAAATAATAAAGAAAACATAGGCATTTGAAATGTGACATTAAGGAATTCTGAAGATTAACTGAAAGACATGATCTCAATTGAAAGAGTGCATGAGATGGTGGGAGACTAATGAACTCTTGGTGGAAGACCTGGCCAAAAGGAAAATATTTTCTGCTCATGAACTCAGAGGCTCTGGTGGAAAGTTAGCTAATCTACTAGTAATGAAAAGGCAAAAGAGATAGAGGAAAACAGAGCGATTTGGGGCAATGAAGTTAAAACATGGTCAAGATCTGAAAACATGGGTGACGTAAAGAGGAAAGCTGAGTACTGGGGGAAGTGGTGCACCATAGTTGCCAAACTTTGTATCGAAGACAATTCTGGTTGATGACTATGCTGACCTTAAGAATCATTAAAGTAAACGCAACTGATTTATGACTGCAGTCTCTGGTGAGGCGGCACTAATCTGATGGCCCTATTTCTTATGGCCTGATGTATCTACTACAAATGTTACTTGTACAGAGAAACATAGAAACATGAGGCAGAAAAAGACCATATGGCCTATCTAGTCTGCCCATCCACACAACTACTCAGCTCTATAATCCCTATCCCTATACCACTCCCTTAGATGACTGAGTATCCCTATAAAGATGCTAGAAAACCACTAGCTTAGACAAGAAGCCTCCATCTCTCACCATTGCCTTTCCTTCTCTTAGCCTCTATTCTTCCCCCACTCTATTACTTACTCTTTGCCCTGGGGGTCCATTTTGTCCAGGTTTTCCATCCAACCCATTCCGACCATCAAGCCCCGGAGGACCTCGCTCCCCCTACAAAAAAAAAACCAGATAGAATGAGAGCTTTGATTGTGGAATAATTAAACAGACACCATGGAATTCAGTCCTGTTTCTTCAGCTAAGAATGCAGATGAAATGATTTCTTGAGGCTCCATCATCACTACTGCCAGTTGCTCATTGGCTCACCTAATGCGCTTCATCCCACTGGGAATCTGGATGGAATTGCACAGGATCCGGTGGAATGAAGGACACCAGTGAGGGCCTTCTTCTAGGCAGATGTTGTGAACTTTCTAAAGAAAGGAGGAAGAAAGTTGCAAGATGGAGAAGGTAGGAGAATACCCTACTGGCAGCCTTATGATAACATATAGCATCCCGTACAGATACAAAAGAAACTTCTATTCATGATATAACAAATTCTCTCTTGGAATGTTGCTTTTATGAATATGGCTGTTCATGATCAGAGTTTTTACAATCTTTATTTCAATGTTTGCATACAAAGAGCCAGGAAAGCCAGTATCTGAATTTGATGGTGCTGTCAGAATTCGTTCAGGTTAGATGCTTTTTGCATGTATCCAATATAGCATTTTACTCGTCTATGTGCTAATTGTATTACTTTGGTATTTATTGCTTTATGCATGTGGTTTTGTGTATCACTTTGTGCCTTGGTTGAGGCAATTATTAAATCTCAATTAGCATAAACATATGCTTACTGCAATGTAAACATGTCTCCCCAGGGATGATGTTTCTCTGTGTACAAACGCAAGGTATGGATCAAAACCAGGGCACCCATAATCCCAGCTGATGTAAAAGTTAAGACGTCCATTAGCTTAATCCAGCAGAGAAAGGTTGTGTGTTACCTACAGTCCCTCACAGGGACATAAGTCAGGTAGTAATGGGATAGCATGCAAGAAACAGAGAAATACAATTTCTTTACCTTCTCTCCTGCTGGACCTTTATCACCAGAATCACCCTGCACAGTTCAAACACAAAAGGCAGCACAGGTCAGAGATCACCAAAAACAGGCAGGTCACCTAACAAACCATTACAGAACTGGGATAATTTCAAACAAGATGCCTAGTAATAATCAAGAATGGAAACTATAAAGGAAGCAATACAATGAGCATTAAAAACAAAAGAAGCCTTACCCGAGGTCCAGGTGGCCCTCTAGGTCCTTCTAGCCCCTGAATAAAAACAATCCAGTGTTTGAAACATGGAAAAACAAAAAATAAATACTCATAAAGCCTCAATTCTACCCTTGGCTACTCAATGATGTTTGGACCTGTTTTGACTGTGCGTCAAACTAATGGTCATATTCCATTTGTAATTCATTCTTTCAATATAATGAGCCTGATGTTCAGCAGAGCGGGGAGCAAATAAGTTAAAAGGATAAACTTATCCTAGATATTCAGCGGTGCGCCTGAGTCACTGAATATCCACAGCTATATTAAAGTTAGCCAGATAGCTTTATCTGGCTAATTTTAGAACTGCTTTCATGGAGTTCTAAAGGTTTCTGGCTAAGTTACAGGGTAATTTTCAAAGGAAAATATAAATGTAAATGTGATAAACTATCATAACACTTTCAAATGCCCATTTCCCCATGTTAAGTGCACTTAACATGAGTAAAACCTATTGACAATTCAATAGCATATAGCATTGTTACAGTATATGATATTGAATTGTGAATGGGTTTTACCCGTGATGAGTGCACTTAACATGAGTAAAACCTATTGACAAGTGCACTTAACATGGGTAAATGGGCTTTAGAAAATTGCTACAACAGTTATGTTACATTTACATTTTCCTTTGAAAATTACCCAGTAAGTTAGCCAGAAATGCTGGAAATCTGCGTTTCTCCAGCTAACATAGCCAGAGAAGTGGCTCTATCTCTGAGATGGCTGGATAACTGGTTATCTCAGGAGTGGCGAGCATGGCAGGATTTTTAAATCCCACCACTTGTTCAGCTAAGTGCTCAAAGTATATTTTGTAAGATCAATTCATAAAATTGTTACTTTAGGGGGTAATATTCAAATCCTGCAGGTCTGCAGAGTTTACCTTTGAAAATTTGAGTGGCGCAGGACACTGCGTGTACTTTTATATCTGTGCCCTTTGCACCTGCCTGGCCAGAAAGTACATGCAGTGATTTAAAAATGAAACGACTCTCCTCAGCCTGATCCTGCTGCTTTTTCTCATGTGATTTTACAGTGTCAGCCAGTGCCTGTAACTTTACCTGCAGTGAGCAGAGACAATTTTCAAAGAGGCTTTTTATGCAGGTAAACATGCGTTTACGTGCCTAAAAATTATCATGACCCCTACATCATAATTGTTCTCCTTAAGATATATTTATTATTATAGTTGTCTAAGAAACCCTCTTTTATACTCCCTGTTCTTATATACATATATATCCCTTGTATATTGTTGCATAGATCTATTAATTACACATATATCTCTTGTATATTTGTTTTCCACATTCTTTTTACTGTTCGTTGTAAGGGCTACGCCCACAAGTTATTAGTTATATGTAAACCGATACGATGTGCAAACGGCTATCGGTATATAAGAAACTCCAAATAAATAAAATAAATAAATAAAATAAAAAGTTTTGAATATGTAAAAAGCTTTTCCTTTTATTTACTGAGTACTCTGCACATTTTCGCCCGAATTTTTGATGGGATATGCGCATGGCTGGACCCTGTGCACGCCGAGCACATTTTAGAAAGGGCTCTGCCACGTGAGTATCTCCCAGTACGCATAGAAGTGCTGGGCCAGTGAAAAGGGGTGGGCTGGGGGGTGGGGTCTGGGTGGGGAGGGGCGGGGGCTGACCGGGACAATGGCCATTAGGCCCTGTCCCGGAGAAGTGCGCACTGACAGCCGGTCAGCGCGTGGTACTTACTTCTCCTCCAAAGAGGAAATAAGCACTGAAACAAAAAAATAGGGTAGATAGGGTTAGTTTAGGGATCAGGGAGGAGAGGGGAGGAGAGGGGAAAAGGGAGGAAGGGTAGGTAGGGGTATATGAAAGTTCCTTCTCAGTCTGCTCCTTAATTTGAGTGGACTGGGAGGGAACTGGGCAAAGGCCCCCCCCCTCCGCGTGCGTGAGTCGTGACCTGCCCGCACATGCGTGTGCATGTTATAAAACTGGTGCATCCGTGTGCACACACCAGGAACCTCACACAATTGAGCACTTGCGCCGGGTTTTAAAATCGACCCCTTAATTTTTAGTTTTTGGTCTGGGTGGGGATGGTATTTAGGGTTTTGCTGCTCTTAGGCACTTTTACTGGTTTTACCCCCAACCTCCTGAAGGAGCTGTTACAGGGTATCAGAGGGCTGTTCTCTGCTGAATGAGATTCTGCAAAGCTGGATGGCAGCAAATCTTAGCCAGCCTGCTGCCCCTAAATGTTTGCCACCCTAGGCACAGCCATAATAGGTGCCTATTGACAATTCCAGGGCTGGGTCTGGGTGCCTCTTGATTTGTTCCAATATATTGCCTTTAATTAGGCCACACTCTAAGAACCACCTTGGAATTTCCCAAGGGAATTACACTAAAGATAATCTGTCAGATCTAAGGGGCCAAAAGCAGACTGTTCGTAAGAGAAACCTTATCTTTTGGGGGTGGTCACCATCAAAAGAGGAGTTAGGGGTTCTTCAGATCTTTGCCACTTGTTTACCCTTTCCCAAGTATGCATTCATGGTGTTCTGCGCAGCTGGTGCTTACCCTTTCTCCGGGGACTCCCGCCAAGCCAGCCTCTCCCTTTTGACCTTTCATTCCATGCTCTCCAGGGTCACCTGCATCACCCTAAAAATGTTTTTTAAAAATCCAGTGTCAGGTTAGGGTGGGATTATGCACATGAAGTGTTCCAACAAACGTGTTTCTCTGAAGCAGGCTACCTGCAGCTTGAATATCATCGTCCTTCAGGAGCCAGTCACATAGAGTCATGATGCTGTGAGGTTGTCACTGACTGGGCAGACCTTACTCACATGCATAGAGACGTGTGCTGTTTATTGTACCAAGAGCTGCTTAATTTTTTGCTTAACTGAAAACCACTTTTAATTACATCATAGGTGGAAATGTGTTTTATGTTAAACGGGTGTGCAAAGAAACTTATGGTCCCTTCCCTAGGGACTATGTTTCTTTTACAGGAAGACATATTCAGACTGTCAGGGTAGTGAGTGGTTTGAACCGATTGCTGTGGCACTCCCTGCTAGGAATGGCCATAGTAGTGCAGCCCTGGGTTTGGTCAGAAAAGTTGGAGAATATTCCAGTGTCAGGATCTGGAGATGAGAGAGAGAGAATTTCAGTCTCTTATTTCTCTCAGGAGTTTGGGGAAGGGGGAGAGCCTGCTTTCTGTCCCTACTGCCTCCAAAGTCCTTTGGGGAACATAGAGAGCCACACAGAAAAAATCCCTGTGGTGGGGCTTCTGATACTGCACTGTAAGGAGCTGTATCTGAGGGATCCAGCAGTGGGGTGAAGAGTATCCCCACTCTGAGGGAGTAAACCTCTCACCCTGGGTCTGCCTCTCTGTCGGGGGGGGGGATGACAGAAGACCAAGGGAGAGCATAAGCGCAAGGATAAGACACCCCCCTTGTAAAATGGCAGTACCCACTTTTTACATTTTAAATACTGAAAGACTACAACCTGCAACTTTCTAATTTGACCTGTTTATTAAAGACCTTGTGTGCAGTGTTTCCTTGGTGCTGTGCCACCTAAACGCTTGGTGCCTTGAAGGTAATCCTTCCCCCCACCCATCATCAGAGGATTCATGCCAGGGTTTGCAGAACTGAGTCGGACTAAGACCAGGCACTGAATGTGCCCCAGGAGTATCAGGTAAGGGGACTTCAAGCATATTAAAAAATGCTAAGGGGTAGATTTTCAAAAATATGCCTGATTTAAAAACATGCGCACACAATCACGCGCATGTTATAAAATCGGGGGTCGGCGCGCGCAAGGGGGTGCACAATTGTGCACCCTGCGCACGCCAACACCCGCGGGCTTCACCCATTCCCTGCCCCCTAATCTGACCTTCCCACCCCTTCCTCTAATCTATTCCTACCCTAGTCCTATCCTAAACCCCCCCACATTTTTATTTACCTTTTGTGCCTGCCTGGAGGCAGGTGCAAGTTGCACACGCCAGCATCCTGCCTACACGTGATCCTCCAACACAATGGCAAATGGCCACTGTGCCGGAGGCCTCTGGACCTGCCCCTGCCCCACTCCTGGACCGCCCTGCCCCTTTTGTAAAGCCCCGGGACTTAGACGCATCTTGGGGCTTTACACGCGTTGTCGGGCCTTTATAAAATAGGCCCGGCGCATGTAATCCCCCCTATGTGCGTAAATCCTCTGGATTTACGCACGTAGGGCTTTTAAAATCAGCCCCTAAGGCAATTGGAACCTGGGGTTATGGTTCCAGTAAATTTGGAGGGTGCTTGCCCTTCCTCTATGAGACCAGGTTTGCTGAAGATGCTCTTAATTCAGTCCTCTCTCAACAAGAATTCACATTATAAAAAGCATTCATACAATAATCAGGGCCAATTATCTTTCATTATTCAAAAGAAATTCAGGCCTGTGCTGGTACTTTACAGCAGCGTTTCTCAAGCTTGTCTTGTAGATATTCTGAAAACCAGACTGGCTAGGTCAGTGGTATTCATTCCCCATCCTTGATAGCTATAAACAGATCAGGTTTTCAGGATATCCCTAATGAATATGCATGAGATAGAGTTGCATTCAATGGGGGCAATGTGCATGCAAATCTATCTCACGCATATTCATTACTGATGTCCTGTAAACTCGACTTGTTTTGTTGCCCTCAAGGGCTGGGAGTGAATACCACTGGGCTAGGGGCTACATCAGGACTGGCTTGAGAAACACTGCTTTAGAGAACCACACAGTCAGTCATTCCCAAGTCAAACATTGAAACGTTACTGTGGGGATACCTTACAGCAGGACTTTCCAAACCTGTCCTGGAGACTGCACAACCTGTTGGGTTTTCAGGATATTCATAATGAATATGCATGCATGATTTCCATGAATTAGATACTTGGTTTATGCACATTTATCTCATGCATATCCACTGTGTATATCCTGAAAACCTGATTGGCTTTGAAGTCAGCAGGACAGGTGTGAGAAGCCCTGCCTTGGAGTGCACATGGCTGCAAAGTTTGGGTTTGTGGATAACAAAAAAGGAGATCTTCCATTTTGATTAAAATAGACACCTGGAAACATATAATATTGTAGCAGATAAGGACTATAAAGTCCCGTCTAGTCTGCCCAGTTTCATTCTATACGCACCAGTTCAGCACTGGTTTTCCCTTCAGTTCTTCACAGCTAGGGATCCTCTGGGCTTATCCCATGTTTTCTTGAATTCTGTTACCATTTTTATCTCCACCACCTCCAATGGGAGGCCATTCCATGAATCCACTCTCCTTTCCCTGAAGAAATATTTTCTGATGTTGCTCCTGAGTCTTCTCCCTCACCCGATGTAACTCAGGGCTTCTTGCTGTAGAATGTTCTTTCCTTGGGAGAAGGTTTCGTGCCTTTGAAGCATTAGAATGTCTCTATCTTTTCCGGCCCCCATCCCTCACTATTCACAGGACAACATGTTCACCCCAATAAGACAAGTCACAAATTCTGCTTTGGCAATGAAATCTTCAGTTTGTTCAAGGTACAAACTTATGATATTATTACTGTATTATGGTAGGGCAGCAGGGCAAGTAATTGCATCGGAAACAAGCAATTTCATACTGCAGCAACAAATGAAGGATGAGCAATATTAAAAGGGAGCGTCGTCATCTCTTTACCTTGTCTCCTTTTTCTCCTCCTCCTCCTCTGTCCCCCTCACCCTAAGAAGAAAGAAGAATTATGAAAAATAGCAACAAATTATACTGGACATCTTTATTCGTGCTTTTGGAACAGGTTTACTTGCTTGCTAAAATTATAGCAGTGAAGACCCAGGCTTAGAAAAAGATTTTATGTTTTATTCATATTTACAATGAATGAAAAGGGGGAAGATGGGTAAAATGTTATCAATGTCCGGGGATAAACATAGCAGCTTCTACCGAAATCTCCTATGGCAAAAACCCTAAAACCCACCCCGAACCTTTAAAAGAAATCCCCCACCCTCCCGAACCCCCCCAAAATGTTTTAAATTACCTGGGGTCCATTGGGGGTTCCCGACGCGATCTCCCTCTCTCTCTCTGGCCACGGCTGCGTTGAGAAATGGCGCCTCGCCCGTATGACATAGTGAGGGCAAAGGTAGCGCCGGCGCCATTTTGAAGATTGGCAATACGGCCCACGTGCAGGAGGTCGCTCCCGGACCCCTGCTGGACTTTGGCAAGTCTTGTGGGGGTCAGGAGGCCCCCCCCCAAGCTGGCCAAAAGTCCCTGGGGGTCCAGTGAGGGTCCGGGGGCGATCTCCAGCAGGCGTGACGTCAGGAGCCAGGAAACAAAATGGCGCCGGCGCTACCTTTGCCCTGTCACATGATAAGGGCAAAGGGCCACCGGCGCCATTTCACAACGCAGCCGTGGCCAGAGAGAGAGAGAGAGAGAGAGAGAGAGAGGGAGAACACGTCGGGACCCCCCCACTGGACCCCAGGTAATTTAAAACATTTTGGGGGGGTTCGGGAGGGTGGGGGATTTCTTTTAAAGGTTCGGGGTGGGTTTTAGGGTTTTTTTGGTGTGCCGGTTTTCTCGCGCCCTATTTAACGATACAATACAAATGCCCCTGACGATAAATCGGGGGCATTTGTATTGTATCTGCACTCTAACGATTTTGGACGATTTTAAAATTATCTGACGATAATTTTAATCGTTCAAAAACGATTCACATCCCTATTAGGGTATTGGCCCAGGCTGAGGAACAACTGAAGGAAAACACTCCTGCTTTCTCTAACTCTTAACCAAAATGCTACTCCTAGAATTGCTGCAGCCTGCTTTGATAAGCAGTGGAGGGCTGGCCATTCCAGCAACCTCAATGGAGAAGCTGTTCAAAATGGAGCATCCCTCTCTTCACTACCTTCCCTATCCTAGCCCCCAGGGTTCAAAACTAGATTCTTATCATGATGATCTAAAGGGTCATCACGTATATATATGCATGTCTTACACGCTTTATGAATTTTGCTGTTGTTTTACTCATTAATATCCTCTCTCATATCAAACAGGTAGTGGAATGTGTTTTATGGTATTCTTACTTCACAGCCATTGCTAGCTCTTTACCTCTCTTCACTAGGAAACAATTGCCTTATACCTTTCTCTTTTCTTGGCTTAATAATATCTGCCCAGATAAAATGGTGCTTCCATTGTCTGGATGGGCATATTTAAGGTAGCAATAGTCAGAGGTTTTCAGCTTTCACATTAATTTATTTGGTAGTATTCAGGCACATCACAACATTGCTATGTGGGGGCTCCAGGGAATGCTGGGCCCTGGTTGAATAATTAACAGACTCCTGAGCTGGCCAGCAGTGCTGACATCACTCAGAAACAAGCCTATCTACCTATCTGCTTGTGCTCCTTACCCCTCAGTCAAAGGATGCACACGAAGGGAAGCCCAGGGTAAGCTGATCTTTTGCATCGAAAGGAAAAAAAACATACCCAATGGGAAAAAGGAATCCGGGGAGGAATGATTCAGATGTGCACTACAACCACAGAAACAGATAAAACACAAAGACGCGTGTAGCTTACAGATCTTCCTGGAGGACCTGGAGGACCTTGAGGACCTTGTGCTCCCTGCAGACAAGAAAAGAGAAGTAACAGATTTTGATGGACCAAAGACATATTAAAGGAATTACAGTTGCATGAAAAAATGAGAATAATGGGATGAAGCATGCCAAGAACCATCTACATTATGATCAGGTTCTCTTATCTCTCCTTATGTAAGGTTGCCATTTTCAGACTGTCAGCATTGGGACAACAACAACCTGTACTTTTTCACCTGTGGGCTTTGCCCCAGTTCTGAAAGCGAAAGTGTGCTTAGTACTTTCTTTATGAAAATTGCTGGGAGTACAAATTACATGCGGTCACATGCCCCTGTCTTTTGTGCAGGTAGGTTTTTGCTGGAAAAGTACGCATGTAGATATGAAAATGCTGTCTCCATGCGTACTTTTTCTCCCTCAATCTAAACAGGCCCTGGAAATGCCTCATCTCTGTGTAGCTAAAAGCCTGCATGTCACAGAAGAATGAGCAGACATTTAGCTACATTGTGGGAGGGCAAATTTCAGAGAGCCAATTAACACAGATAAAATGCTCTTTACCCATTCAATTCCCTGTGAAAATTGTCCTCAATATTGGCAAAAAGAAGCCACAAATTGTAAGGCAGCAGTTAAAACTTAGTTTTAAAGCGAGAGTTTAAGCTGAGATAGCTATTTAAAAATATTGAACAAAATGAAAAGATCTGATATAAATAAAGAGAATATTACTCACTGGTTCTCCTCGATCACCTTTGGTCCCAGAATGTCCTGGACTGCCCTGTGGATACCAAAATGAATCAGTAGAGTAGGGATGTGCATTGGTTTAAAACAAATGCACATTATGAACCAAATGAGGCCATTTTTGTTTTGTTTAGTTAAATCTGAAACAAAGAAAACATGCCACCACAGAACCCCAAATTTGGGGATTTTTCATTTCCACAAATAACGCCTACTATTTGCAAATAGTGTGCACTATTTGCCAAATTGAAAAATCCGAATAAAAGAAATACCACAAAACAAAATATGGCCCAAATCAGGTCAAAAACGAACAAACTGAAGAGAACGAAAAATATGTCTGTGAATGACTATCTTTTGAAATCCTTGGATTTTGGAGGGGCTGCAATAGCTATTTTTCTGGACATAGCAGCTTTTGATTCTATTGATCATTCAGTTTTACTTACCAGATTGTGGGAGCTGTTTTATTGAATTTTGATGAAGTGTTGAATTATAAAACTACACATACATCAAAGTTTGTATGTGAAGTTGTATAATTAGTAGTTTATTTTGTTATTGCTTTATGTTTTGGCTGTAGTCCGCCTAGCATGACTTGTTTATTGTAGGTGGAATATAAATATTTTAAATAATAAATAAATATTTTGCCTGCACATCCCTTTGGTAGAACAGAGTTAGAAAAGCAGAGTTCCGACCCTTATTGGAATGTAGCTTAATGCTGGTGGATGCAGTGCTCACATTTCTTCCTTGCTCTCCTGGTTCTCCAACGTCCCCTTTCTCTCCAGGGCTGCCACGGATCCCTGGTATACCCTAAGAAGAAAAGGATTCAAGATTTCATGGACACTGTAAAACTGTATTGAATGAGAAAACACTGACGAACTCGAACTCTCTCAGTGGTCCTGGACATCAAGAAGAGGGGTCGAGGAAGAGGTTTAGGTAGGGGAGGAACCTGAAGAGACTCTAGCAAAGCAGACTGAACAGTAAATAAATAGATACGTTCATTCTCTAAATATAAGGCAGGAAGTAACTGCTATGTTCTAGACTGAAAGGGAATGGCTCTCGGTCTCAGGAATGCCATGCTGGGTCAGATCAAGGTCAACTGAAACCAGCACCCTGTCTCCGACAATGGCCAGTTCAGGTCACATGTCACAAGGACCCAGCAGCCCCCCAAAAAGTAGATCTATCTTTTGTTGCTCACTCACAGGGATAAGCGATGTCTTTCCAAAGTCTACCTGGCTAATAATTATTTATGAACTTTTCCTTCAGGAGATTGTCCAAACCCCATTTAAACCCAATTATGCTAATTACCTTGACTACTTCTTCCGGCAACCAATCCTATAGTTTAATTCTTTCTTGAGTGAAAAAATACTTTCCAGGATTTATTTTAAATCTGCTGCTTATTAATTTCATAGTGTCCTCTAGTCTTAGTGCTATTTGAAAGGGTAAATGATTGTTCCCTATTTACTCACTACACCCCACTTATGTTTTTTTTTACTTCTATCATATTCCCTTTCAGTTGTTTTCCAAGCTGAAGAGCCCCAACCAGTTTAGCTTTTATTCATCCCCTTTAACATTTCTATTGCCCTTCTCTGTACTTTTTCTAGGTCTGCTATGACTTTTTCGAGTTGGGACAACCACAAATGTCCGCAATACTCAAGGTGCAGTCCCGCTTTAGATCCATACAGAAGCATTATTATATGCTCTGTTTTGTTTTATGTTCCTTTCCAAATAATTCCTAGCATTCTGTTTGCTTTTTGGACTGCCGCCAAACACTGAGCCAAGGATTTCAACGAGTTGTCCAAAATGATGCCTAGATCTTTTTCCTGGGTGGTGACTCCTAATGTGGAACGTAACATCATGTAATCACAGTCTGGATTATTTTTTCCCTTTGTGCATCACTTTGCACTTGTCCACGCTGAAATTTCATCTGCCTTATAGATGTCCAGTCTCCTAGTCTCACAAGGTTCTTCCGCAATTCCTCACAATCTGCTGCTGTTTTTACAACTTTGAATAATTTTGTGTCATCTGCAAATTTGATCCTTCACTCATTGTTCCCTCTTCCACTATTGTCTTTTCTCCATTGGGAAAACTGACCATTCAGTGCTACTCTCTGTTTCTTACCTTTTATTTTTATTAATTATTTTTTTAAACATTTTAACTAGTTACCAATCCATAGTAGGACATCACCTCCCTTCCCATGACTGATCTTATACAGGAAGCAAGTATACTTGTATACTACCCACTCACAAAACTGACATTTTTTCAAGTAAAAAGCTTCCCAAACAGAAGTTAATTTTTTACATTGAAGGGACTAGTCACTTCCCTTGAGTTCTACACCGAAGTGAACTTAGCTGTGATTCCTGTGATTTAATAAAAGAGTCCTCCACCTCCCAGATCACAATATAAATGTGTTACATCTGGTCACTGTACACCTAACTATGCACTAAACAGCAATGTCCATTCTTACCCTGAGACCCCTTTCTCCATTTTTGCCTGGAAGACCAGATTCACCCTAGGGGGAAAAAAAGCAGACCAATCAATAGCAAATAATTAAAATTAAAAAAATACAAATTTTACAACAGATTGATAGGGTGGGTGACTTTCTAAAGCCATTAACCTGGGTAAAAGATCTTTTAGAAAATAGCCCAATCTTTATGCAGTAAGGGGCAGATTTTAAAAACTTGCGCGAGCGCGTACTTTTGTTCGCGCAGCAGGCGCAAACAAAAGTACGCTGGATTTTATAAGATACGCGCGTAGCCGCGCATATCTTATAAAATCCGGGGTCGGCGCGCGCAAGGGGGTGCACATTTGTGCAACCTGCGCGCGCCGAGCCCAGAGCGCGCTGCCTGTTCCCTCCGAGGCCGCTCCGATTTCGGAGCGGCCTCGGAGGGAACTTTCTTTCACCCTCCCCCCACCTTCCACTCCCTTCCCCTCCCTTCCCCTACCTAACCTACCCCCCTGGCCCTATCTAAACCCCCCCCTTAACTTTGCGCACGTTGGCCAGCTGCCCCGCTCCGTGGTCCGGTCCCGGGGGCTGTTCCGGAGGCCGCGGCCACGCCCCTGGAATGCCCCCGGGCCGAAACCACGCCCACGTCGCCGCCCCCCAAACGCTGCGTCATCCCGACACACTCCCGACATGCCCCCGACAGGGACGCGCGTAAGTCCCGGGGCTTTACGCGCACTGGCGGCCTATGCAAAATAGGCGCGCCAGCGCGCGAGGGCCCTGCGCGCGTAAATCTGTAAGGATTTACTCGCGCGGGCCTTTGAAAATCCGCCCCTAAGAGTACGCACACTCTGCCTCAATGCACATCCTCTTACCCGCACTGAGTGGAGGTGTTCCTGGGGAGTGGGGTTAGGGCAGGGAATGCAACAATGTAACTACTCTTGCATTTTCAAAACTAAGAATGTTTTTCAGGGAAAATATGTCGGCAGACAAAACAGATGTAAATCTCCGCAAGTGCTTTTTCCCGGGGCAATTTTCAAAGGGAGAGTACACCTGTACTTTTCTTTTGGAAAATGGTGCAAAATCCACAGGGAAGACGTGCCATTGAACTTTGCACCTGCCTGCACAGTTCTGAAAATAGCCACCAAAAGAAACAATGAATTTCAAAATAGAATTTGATCTTACCGGTGTTCCTTCATCTCCTTTCTCTCCCCGCTCGCCCTATAATTGGAGGTAAATCCAGAGAAAGCAAAGCCTAGGTAAACAACAAATCTCCTGCTCATTGACTCACATAAGGCACACTGAACTTTCCCAATGATTTTAATGTCTTTGAACATCAAAATGCAGATCTTCAATAGTGTCTGAATATTGGCTAAGTGGAAATGCATTATGTTCTACAAAAAGAGGCATTACTGGCCAAAAATTCCAAAAAATACAAAAAACTTATTAGATATCAAAAAGGAGTCATAAATACATAACAAGTAAATCTCGTACTATAATATAAAAAAAGCTTAGTAATCTGTGGTATGTGCCACAAAACCCAAATCCAACATTATCAAATCTAACACAAGAATAATTTAAACTTCCATATTAATGGAGTACCAAATTTAATATTAAAAAGGAGGCAAACATATACACATACTCATGTGCCATTCATATCAGTTTGGAAGTGCAAAGCATTCTGCAAAATGTCATTTTCCTCCTGATATATTGGGATCTGTTTGTTTCCTCCCCAGTGGTGCTCACTCTTTTCCATGGGTACTACCAGAAAACTCACTCTCTGAATCGCAGCAACCTGACATAGCCCAGTAAAGGGTCAGAGAACATCACCTGCAAGAAGCTCTACAACTTCAGAAGACATTGTGTAATTTAATGCTATTTTCTCCTCTGAAATGCTTTTGTTTTTTCTGGATAGCAGCTGACACTGTGCCTCATGGTTACCAAGAATGCATAAGACAATAATTTATTTATTTTATTTATTTATTTAAGGTTTTTATATACCGGCATTCATGAAGCAATCACATCATGCTGGTTTACATATAAACAGGGGTGCAATAAATACATTAAAAACATAAATAACGTGTCGAAGAAAAGCAGTTACAATAAACAAGGGCTATTGAACTGGGAGCGGAGGAAATAAAGATAGTTTAGTAGAGACTAAATTATATAAAAGGAGATGAAGTACAGCTGCTGTGTTGGATATGTTGATGGCGAGGCGCATTAAGTTAAATCCGGGAAAGCTTGCATAAACAGCCAAGTCTTGAGTCTTTTTCTAAAGGTTAGGAGGCAGGATTCAATAATCTACTGATGTCTTTGGTGCCATAATATTGTCAGTATTATCATTTTTTAGAGATGGCATTAGCAGGAATAATGAGTTCCAGTAGCCGTATTGGTCGTGGATCTGAAGGAAGGACCCATGTAATCTTGAAAGCTTACTAGCACATCTTTGGATTATTCTTATGTTAGGTCAATAAAAGGTATTCCATCCCATAAAGAATACAGAAATGCTGCAAGAATGCTATCTATCCAGCTTCCCTGGAGGAGCAGTAGAGCTACCAAGAATATCCAATTCTAGAAACTGGGACGTATGGGAATACTATAGGAAGACATACATACTGCATTCCCTGCAGGGAAGTAACGATAAGGGTGCAATACTTAGCTCTTCCCTTCACTGTCAGTGGTTGCTCCCGGGTTCAGGGGTTCCTTCAATTTACATGGGGTGACCCGAAGATGAGAAACTATCAGAAATCATGACTTTACCTCTTTTCCTCGCAGTCCGATTTGCCCAGGTGAGCCCGGTTTACCCGCATCTCCTTTCTCTCCTGCATCGCCTTGGTCCCCCTGAGTGAGAAAAGTTTGTAAATTAAAAACATCAAGTTCAGGGTAGTTACTGCTGCTACTTCTACTCAACATTTCCATAAGTGCTGCTAGACGTATACAGTGCTGTAGAGATGCACAGTCAGCTGCAAAATAATGAAGGGCTCAAGCAACAGCCAAAAGACTTTCCCCAAATAATTCCTGTATTTCTCACACAAATACATGCACACAAAACACATAGAAGAACACTTATCTCCTTAGACAGAAATATTACCTTTGCTCCGGTTTTGCCTGTCAGGCCTATAAGACCCTAATGAAAAAAATCCAAACAAAAATTTACATACCCATAGCTTTTACCATTAAAAGAAGACATCTCAGGGTACTGATCGGTATTCTGAATAATTGAAGATGACTCACCCTTTCACCTGGCTCTCCTTTTGACCCTGGCTCACCAGGAATGCCATAACCAGGGAGTCCCTATATTGAAAGCAATTAGACAAAACATATTTAATACATATTGAAAAAAAAAACCCAAAAGCTATAGAACCTTAGCCTGTCTTTGAGTATTTATAACTAAAAGGTTCATGCTCGGGCAAGTACGGGGTGGAATAGTTCTAAGGAAAAAAAATTACATTATTTCTGTTGGTGCAATGGAGTTGGAAGCAAAATCAACAAGATCAGGGCTAGGTATTAACACTCACTCATCCTTTGCCAATTTCACAAACATTTTGCCATCACAGAAGAGTGGTTTTAGGTCAGCAATGGACTGTCTGCCACTGAAACCAAAACTCACAAAACGTAAAAAACCCAACGCTACTTTTTTCACATCTTTGATCTATTTAATAACATTCCTGGGTTCTGAGCTGTCATTTGCCACCTCTTGAACGTTCTTCTATGTGGAAAGGCTTTCCTTATAGATCAGGGGTGGCCAGGTCCGATCTCAGGAGCTACACGCAGGCCTGATTTTCAGGATATCCACAATGGTTATGTTGCGCACCCTGCCCATGCTCACCTTTCCAACTCTCCTGCAGGTCCCGGGTCGGCCTCCCCAGCAGCAGCCGCCAGCACCTCCAGGCCTCGGCGTTCCTCAGCGGAGGTCGCCGGGCCTTCCTCCATGCACCAGGCCTCACAACGGGGATCGGCATCTTCTGTGGCGTCGGCCCTGCCCTTAGGTGCGCGCGCGCGGACTGCCCGCTGCCTTGCAGGGCCAGGGGCAGGTCCTAGCTCCGCGGCGCGCCCTGATTGATCGCAACATATAAGGAAGTGCCTGCCTACACTTCCTTGCCTTGACAATCAGGTCGACACCATGTGTGTACTAAGTTTGCCTCCGCGTTCCAGTCTTGTTCCAGTCTTGTTTCAGCCTTGTTCCAAGTCCTGTTCCAGCGTCCTCCTGTTCCAGCGTCCTCCTGTTCCAGCGTCCTTCTGTTCCAGTGTCCATCGGTTCCTCGTCTCCCCAGGTAGTACTTTTTGGACTGACTCTCTGGTACCGACATCTGCCTGCCTTGACTACGTTGATCGCTGCCCAGATACTGACCTCTGCCTGCCTCCTTGATCACGTCTGACTTCTGGAACCTGACCCCTGCTTTGGCTGACCATTCTTGGACTGACCTTTAGAACTCGACCTCTGCTACCACTGACCTTGCTTCCTCGATTCTGGCCCTGCTCCTAGCCTTGTCATCTCAGACTCTGTTCTGGCCTTCCTTGACTCCTCAGGCCTCCACACCTGACATCGACCGCGCACCCTTGATCCTGGTGGGCACACCATTGGACTTCCTTTCTGGGAGACCCTGCGAGGCCCAGCTAGCCCAAGTGGCCCAGGTCCCCAAGGGCTCCACCCAGGGGGACCACGGGCCTCCAGTGGTGAAGCTCCAGCTAGCCTCTGTCTCCTTCTGTGCTCCGCCTCCTGGTGGCAGGAGCTTCCTGGGTCCGACCAGGGAGCCGAACTACACTGCTCCAGGACAAGGGTCCACCTCCAAGCGCAACAGGTTACATGTGAGATAGATTTGTATGCACTGCCTTCACTGTATGCAAATCTTTCTCATACATTGTGTATCTGTCTCAGATCTGCCAATTATGTAATTTCCATGATAAATGCAGTCTTGCCACTGTAATCCATGCCATAATCACCAGCCAAACGTATTCCTGCAATTCCTTATACAAATCAGTTTGAAGCACCTCCAGCTCCTACAAGGTTCTGCTGAGAGAATTTTGGTAGATGCTAAAGCAACTGATTATATCAAGTCTTCTTCACTGGCTTCCAGTAAAAAGCAGGATAAAATATAAAACTGTCTGTTTTGTCTACAAATCATTGAATAAACAGGCCCCTGGATACCTCTCTCAAATTCTCTCCCCAGTCTGCAGAAAAGGCTCTTCTTTCCTCTCCTCCCTTGACCGCTGCCAGATTGTCCTGCAGGAGACTCCGTGCTTTCACAGTTGTTACACATCAAAAATTTGGAACAAATGACCACTAACTCTGCGCCTGGAGCTATGCTATCTTAAGTTCAGGAAAAAAGCTATGGCGTGGCTTTTCAGCTAGACCTTCCCCTAAGATCCACATCTTTGAATCAACTTCCTGAACCCTTTACAAAAGACTGTGTGAGGCACAATAGGCACACAACTGGTTCTTGAAACTATTCACAAATGGGATTTCATGTGCCAGATCCCAGTGCTACGTTAATTGCATATTCTGATTTGACTGTAAGCTGTTCTTTTGCCTCTGTTCATTTAAATTTATTGTAATCCACCTTGAGACCAACTTTGGGAAAGGCAGAATACCAAATATTCATAAATAACTAGCTAACTAACTAACTAAATAATGTGGGATGATGTTTCTGTAGTTAAGCAGTAAAATATTTCAACTACTGGATTTGGAAGTTCAAGCACATCTAGTGGCCTCCAGTTTATTGTGCAGGGCAATTTTCAAAACAACCTGGGTACTTGCAAAGTCTGCGGGGACTTTAACCCATGGACTGTGCACCATTTCTCAAAGGAAAAGTACATATGTGCTTTCACTTTGAAAATAGGGAACAAGTACCTGCAAAGGTTTCCCCTGCTGTAGATACTATTTCCTTGCAAAACAATACGCACAATTCTGAAAATTGCAAAATAATAAGCATTGCCTCCCCTGAGCTACCCCACCTCTGCGGGTAAATGTGCACACATTGTTGATCCCTGCATGTACTTCTCCTCAGGGAAATGGTGGGAAACTGTCAGATAGCCAGTTTACCTGAATAAATGGATTTTGAAAATTGATATCATGTAGGTCGCTATGCCCCTTATCTGGCTAAGTGGTGGGAGGGGAATAGGTGGATAAATACTTATCTGGGTAAGTGATGGCCGCTCATTGCGGCCAAATTTTTTAAATGTACCACTTAACTGGATAATTCAGAACTTATCCAGCTAAAAGGTGAATTTCAAAAGCCTGGCGCATGCCAAAATCGGGAGATATGCACGCATGTCGGGCCAGCGCATGTAAAAGCCACCTGGATATGCGCATACTTGCTGGTGCTGCATGCATAAATGAAAAGTTCAAAAATAGGGGTGGGGCGTCGGTATGGGAAATACTTTGATGCACAGGTGCACGCCGGGGCTCCCGCCACGTAACTTTACTTCTGCTATAGATGACGTGTAAATTGCAAATCAAAAAATTCTAAGCACTTCAGTGGGCGCTTAAAGGTCGGGGCTAACAGGGGAGAAAGGAGGCTATTAAAAGAAGGGGATTTGGAAGTCCTATCCCTTAACTGGGTGAACTGGGAATGAACTACGAAAACGTGCCAATGGCATCTTCATGAGTGGCTTTTAAAATCCCCCCCCCCCCCCAGTTATGCGGTAGAAGCAGCATTTGCGTGCACAGGCGGGCATCCATTGCACATGTGCGCACAGTCAGGCTATTTTATAACATTTGAACCTATATGTGCGTATATTATAAAATGACCGTGTCCCTGGGTGCAGGTCGACAAACGTGCGCACATGTGCGCCTGCACACCGCTATGAAAGTTACCATCCCTGCAAGCTGAAAAACTGTCCTCATTATATTTATTTATTTATAAGAATATGCCATTCTGGGTCAGATCAAAGGTCCATCAAGCCCAGTATCATTTTTCCAACAGTGGCCAATTCAAATCGCAAGAATTTGGCAGGATCCCAAGGGGATATAGATTCCATACTGCTTATCTCAGGGATAAGCAGTGAATTTCTGCAACTCCACCTTAAGGGGCGGATTTTAAAAGCCCTGCTCGCGTAAATCCGCCCGGATTTATGCGAGCAGGGCCTTGCGTGCCGGCGCGCCTATTTTCCATAGGCCGCCGGCGCGCGCAGAGCCCTGGGATGCGCGTAGGTCCCGGGGTTTTCCGAAAGGGGCGTGTCGGGGGCGTGTCGGGGGCAGGACTGGATGACGTGGCATTTCGGGGGCGGGACCGGGGGCGTGGTTTTGGCCCGGGCGTTTTGGGGGTGTGGCCGCGCCCTCCGGAACCGCCCCCGGGTCGAGTCTCGGCGCGCCAGCAGCCCGCTGGCGCGCGTGGATTTACATCTCCCTTCGGGAGGCGTAAATCCGTGGATAAAGGTAGGGGGGGGTTTATATAGGGCCGGGGGGGGGGGGGTTAGGTAGGGGAAGGGAAGGGAAGGTGAGGGGAGGGCGAAAGAAAGTTCCCTCCGAGGCCGCTCCAATTTCGGAGCGGCCTCAGAGGGAACGGTGACAGGCTGCGCCGGCTCGGCGCGCGCCGGCTGCCCAAAATCGGCAGCCTTGCGCGCACCGATCCAGGATTTTAGAAGATACGAGCGGCTACGCGCGTATCTTATAAAATCCAGCGTACTTTTGTTTGTGCCTGGTGCGCAAACAAAAGTACGCGAATGCGCTTTTTAAAAAAATCTACCCCTAATTGTTTATGGACATTTCCTCCAGAAACTTGTCCAAATCTTTTTTAAACACAACTACACTAACAGCTTTCACCAGATCCTCTGGCAACAAATTCCAGAGCTTAATTATACATCGAGTAAAAATATATTTTCTCTTATTAGTTTTAATTTACAACTTAGTTACTTCATTGTGTGTCCCCTGGTCTTTGTTGACAATATTGAAAATTAGGGTTATTACTTTACAATGAATTCTGGATTGGACAAGGAGCCAGGAGAGTGAGGGGGTGATGTGATCAAATTTCCTTGTTCCTAGTAATAGTCTAGCAGAGGCATTTTGGAGTAATTGTTGCAGTTTTAGTAAGCTTGAAAGTAGGCCTAGTAATAGGGAGTTGCAGTAGTCTAGATTTGAGAATATTAATGTTTGTAGGACAGTGCGGAAATCCTGTGTTGTTAGTAGAGGTTTCAGCCAGTGTAATATTCTCAGCTTGGTGTATCCTGTTTTTATTAATTTGCTTTTTTGCTTTTTCATGGTGAAGTTCTTATCGATTTGTACTCCTAGGTCTCATACTTCATCTGAGGGAGTAATATTAATAATTCCTAGGTCTAGTGTTGGTGGTTTGATTATCATTGTATCTCTCTTTAACCACACAATTTCGGGTTTTTTGGATTTAGAGTTAGTTTCAGTTGAGAACGTTTTTGTTGTATTTCCTTCATGTATGTTGACAGGGACAATGCAGTTTTTTCAAAAGTTTTGTCAAAAGGAATGTAGAATTGGGAGACGCTGTTTGCCACTAGGCAGGATGGATGCATAATCCTGTAGCTCCTGTAACTCTCCATCTCAAATACCTGATTAAACTAGCAATGCGAACTAAAATTTATATACTGACCCGATCAGCAGCTGTATAAGGACAGCCAGATGACTACGAGGAAAAAAGACAGTAGCAAGACTAAATCGGCGGAAGAACTGAGAAAATCGGGGCCTGACATTTCAGAGTGCACCGCAAGAGACATGGAAGGCCTGGAAGCTGATGCCCCAATACTATATCTGCAGGCGGCAATTGAGTTTACCCTGACTCTAGCTGATTTATCAACTAAATCCGTCCTGCGTGAATGGTTCATGACGTAGAGGGCTGAAATGAAGCAGAATAAAGAGGACTTACTTGCCTCTTTCTGAGAACTCAGGGAGGATTTCATGGTACTCGGTCAGCATGTGGATGAAATCGATGTTCGAGTAGATAAACATGAAATTGACATCACCTCACTTACCGAGCATAAAAAAGAAGCACAAGCTGAAATTCTCTCTCTGTCAGAGAAAATAGAGGATATCGAGAATCGCTCATGGTGTCTAAATATCAGGCTGAGGGGGATACCCGAAACTGCTGAGTTCACAGACAGCATGGCGACTTCCAAGGCCTTCTGCTCCTTTTTACTAAATCAAAACGCCGATGACCAGGAACAAGAGCAAGCTAAAGAGAACTCTATAATACTTGAACGAGCGCATAGAGCCTTAGGAGCATGACGAGACAGCAGACCACGAGACATATTTTAAAATTTCATAATTTTATTCAAAAAGAAGCCGTAATGGCAATTGCCAGGAAAAAGAAACTCTGGACTTGGAAAAATGTGGAAATAGCAGTGTTCCAGGATTTGGCGATCAGCCCACTCAGAAAGAGGTTTGAACTGCGAGCTGTCACTGAAGCACTAAGCGCGCGGACATCAGATATAGATGGAACTTCCCCTTCGCTCTGTCTTTTCAGCGGGAGGATGTCACATACTGCTTAAAGAATGAACAAGAAGTGAGGATTGTCTTCCAACAAGCAGGACTAGAGCTGTGGATACCATCATAGTCGACGGGAATCAAGAAAAACGAGGAGTCAGTTCTAAAATGGCGGTGCATCGAGAGATCCAAACGCCGCGACCCGAAGAAGTTGCCTTCACCGCCAGGACACATGTCAGATCAAGGCTGATTAGGACTGATAGGATCAATTTAGAGCCTATCATTCAGGTATTTCATTGAGGACTTGTTCAGCGTTTGATATAATGTATTAAGTATTAGAATTGGGCAGAGTTAAAACATGTTGTTTACATTATTTTCTCGAGGTGGGGGGAGAGACAGGATGAGCGTTCAGCAGCCAAGAATGGCCTGTCCTCCTGTACAGGGATCCACAGAGGAGGTTAAGGGGATTGGAAAAGGGGGGGTTCTCATAATCCAGATAGGGGCACAACTTTCTTTCAAACTCATAGATACATGTATTACAGGGTATACTGGAGTCTGCCTTAAAATGCAGTATCCTGTGTTATTGGTGGAAACATTTGGGTATACTGGGCAAGATGATAATTATGTTGGAGCATTGTTACCATTCACTCTGAAATGATTTGAATTGTCACGCTTAACAAAGGCCTAAACACTTACAGAAAGCGCCATATATTTCACAGGGAATTAAAAACCTTAAATGCCACAATAGCATTCGTGCAGGAAACTCATGTTGGGAAAAGGCATGAGCGTTTGATATCTTTTAAGGAGTATCCCCATGCTTTTCTAGCAGCGGCAGGTAAAGATTCTCGCTTCGCTGGCACGGGAATACTAATTTCTTCTACTGTAGTTTTCAATTTATTAATGCAAATCGCTGATGAGAAGGGCAGATATATGTTTATCAAAATTAAAATGGGACAGGATATTTTTTCCTTAATATCTTCTTATGCTCCTACTCATGATCAAGTATCCTTTTTGCAACAAATAAGGGGACTGCTGGAGAAGCATGGGGAAGGTACTATTATATGGGGAGGGGGGGAGATTTCAACCTCACCATGGATACTGCTTTGGATAATTCCTATCAAAGTACTAAGAATAAGGATTCTCATAAATAAAAAGATAGAGTTGTTTTAAAATCTATTATGTCTGACTGGCACATGGTGGATATCTGGCGGCAGCGCAACCCATCCTCAAGGGCCTACACCTATTACTCTAGACCACATAATTCTTACCCACAAATAGACTACTTTTTGGTATACAAATGCTCAATACTTAAAACTAAACAAATTGAAATTGAACCGATCGCGTGGTCCGACCATGGGGTGGTATGGATGGATTTGGTGGCACAGGGAGGCCATAGTGGTCAAACCTTTTGGCGAATTAATGTCTCCCTACTTAAGCGGGATACAGTAATCCAAAAACTGGCAGATACACTGCGTGAATACTATCATTATAATTCCCAATCCACGCGTTCGGCCAGCTGCTTGTGGGAGTGTTCCAAGGCAGTGATCAGAGGTCACTGTATTGCACAAGCAGTAGCTATCAAGAAGGAAAGGGAAGCTTGCAGGGAATCTCTACTACAGGAAATAGCTATCTTATCCCAACAACATTGTCGTCAGCAATCCGCAATGATTTATAAGAAGCTTTCAGAAGCTAGATTTAAGCTGAAGACCATAGATGATCACCAAATTACACACCAGTTAGAAAAAAATAGGCAGGAATATTATGAGGGGAATGATAAGGTGGGTAAAATGCTGGCCCGGCAGTTGAAAGCCCGTATTTCACAGAGCATCATCACTAAAATAAAAGATCAGAATGGAACACTAACCACTGATCCTAAAGAAATACGACAGTGTTTCACTGACTCTTATGCTACGCTGTACAGTCCCAACCAAAATATACAAGATTCTGATATTAAATCCCATTTGCGTACTGTGGAATTCCCATCACTCACCTGGTATCAGCAAAAAGCACTAGATAGCCCTATTATGGTAGGAGAGGTGAGGATGGTGATCACCTCTCTTTAATCGGGTAAATTTCTGGGCTTAGGTGGACAACCTGGGGAATATTACAAAACCCTTCCTGATATACTGGCTACTTCGCTTACAGACCTTTTCAACCATATCAAGGATGGAGAGCCATTACATGATCAAGCCAATATTGCAGGCATTACAATCCTACTCAAACCAGGAAGAGATCCCACATTATGTGGGTCTTACAGGCCGATATCTTTAATTAATCAAGACCTTAAAATTCTGGCCCGCATATCAGCCCTCAGATTAAATAAATATTTACCTTTATTAGTACATTTGGACCAAGTAGGCTTTGTTCCGAAAAGAATGGCAGCAGACAATGTCCGAAAGATCATAGATCTGATATGGTGGGCAAAAAGGGAGGGGACACCTGCTGCACTTCTTTCCATCGATGCAGAAAAGGCCTTCAACTTAGTTCACTGGCTATTTTTGTTCCAAACGTTAGTAAAAATGAATTTCGGCCCTTTCTTCATGCAATGGATCACTCAACTATATAATAACCCCAAAGCTATGGTGAAAGTAAATGGAGGCTATGGAGACAAATTTGTAATCGGCAGGGGCATCAGACAAGGTTGCCCACTATCCCCATTACTCTTTGCTTTATTCCTAGAGCCTTTTTCAACACGTATCCGAACATCTCACACTATAAAAGGGATTCAATTGGGAAATTACAATTTCAAGTTATTGCTTTTTGCTGACGATATAATGTTTATCTTAGCAGACCCTTGCCAGTCATTGAGTGGGGTAGAAAAGGAGTTAATATCGTTTAGCAAAGTTTTGGGGTTCACGATGAACGTCGACAAATCAGAGCTATTAAATATTAATCTTCCATCATCTGAGGTTCTTACCATATAAGAACATAAGAACATAAGAAAATGCCATACTGGGTCAGACCAAGGGTCCATCAAGCCCAGCATCCTGTTTCCAACAGTGGCCATATCTCGCATATTCCCCTTCCGATGGGCAGTCTGGGGGCGGGGCCAGAGGCCTCTGACACAGCGGCCATTTGCCTATGCGCATGAATGCTGCTTCTGCCATGTAAGTGGGGGGATTTTAAAAGACACGCGCGCTGAGGTCATTACCAGTTTTCCCAGTTCGTTCCCAGTTCGCCCAGGTAAGGAATAGGACTTCCAAACTCCCCTAGTTTAATAGCCTCTCTTCTCCCCTGTTAGCCACAACCCTTAAAACCCCACTGATCTATGTCTCTTTATTTTATAACTTGCACGTCATCCATTGCAGAAGTGAAGATATGCAGTAGGGGACCCCAGTGCTAACTGATGTGCTAATTTCAAGTTAAAATCCAGGAACACCCATGCCCCGCCCAAACCCTGCCCACACCCCGCCCCTTTTTTGAACTTTTCATTTGTGCGTGTAGGGGCAAGAACGTGCATATCCAGGTGGCTTTTATAATCTGCTTGACGCGCATCGGCCCAACTTGTGCCCGTATCTCCTGTTTTTGGTGACTTTTAAAATTCACCTTAATAGTTTTTCCTTTGCTCTCTAACTCATAAAATTATAGGAGGAAACAAAAATTGTTAATAATACTTACTCGTTCTCCTTTTTCTCCAGGTTCTCCTCTAGAACCTTGGGGTCCTTCTTGCCCTGCAGGGCCCCTGTCACCCTGGAAACCAGCAAAATACTGAAATTCAGCATTGTGTAGCAAGATACCATGAATATCTTCAGAGGTTTCATCTCCTTTCTTTTGTTTGTTTCAGTAAGTAATAAGCACTTTTACAGAGAATGCTATTGGAGTCAATGAGGGCAACTTTCAAAAAGATTTACACATGTAAAAGTAGCATTTATCGTGGCAATTTTCAAAAGCCCATTTAAGAGCCTAAAATGCATTTATGCACATAAAACCTATTGACAATTCAATAGCTTATATCATAGCAATTTTCAAAAGTACATTTATGAGCATAAAACCCAGTTTTATGTACATAAATCCTTTTGAAAATTACCCCCATATTTAATCAGGATTTCACTTTTCAAAATTAGGTGTTTATTTTCCAGTTAATTCAGGGTTCTTTGAGATTAAGAACTGCAGGGCGATTCTGAAGGTCATAAATGAAGATAAGACAGCTATGTGGTTGGTCTGATTAAGATCATAAGAGTGCTAATGAGGGTACAATGGGCGTTAAGGTAGTCGGTGAGGATGGGTTTTTCATAATAGTGAAGATGTGATGCAAGAAGGGGTGATGCATTGAGGGCAGTGGGCAAAGGGGAACTGGATTCAGACAGCAACCAATAAGGGCCCCGAGTTTTACAATTTTGGGAACAAATAAACATGGGGGTAACTTGTTGATGCAGCTTTTTACTACCCTTAATCACTAAGGGCTAGATTTTAAAAGCCCTGCGCGCATAAATCCTGCCGGATTTAAGCGCGCAGGGCACTCTCGCACCGGCACACCTATTTTGCATATGCCGCCGGTGCGCGCAAAGCCCTGGGACGCACGTAAGTCCCGGGGCTTCGTAAAAGGGGTGGGAGGGGGCGTGTCTGGGGGGCAGTCTAGGGCGGGTCTGGGGGCATGGCAACGATTCAGGGGCGGGCCGGGAGAGCGGTCCCGAGTCCCGCGGCACTGCGGCCTGTGCCGGGGAATGCCGAGGCGGCGCGCGCAAGTTACGCCTGCTTCAAGCGTAGGGGGGCGGGGATTTAGATAGGGCTGGGGTAGATAGGGGAAGGTGGGGGGACGCGGAAGGAAAGTTCCCTCCGATTTCGGAGTGGCCTGACTTTTATGGTCTGGGAAAACGTTTTCCGCGCGGCTTTATTGGACCGGCCTGAGAGTGAGGAGATCACATCATTTTGGTAAGCAATCAGGTAGGAAAGGAAAGAGCCCTTGCACCTATTGGGAGTAAAACATTGTTCTATTTGCCGGGAAGTGGCAGAGAGCTGTGCAGCTGAGGAAAAGAGGCAATCAAATCCCACTGGAACTGGAGATGGAGGTCCTTGGATTTGCAGCTGGCAAACAGACTCAGGACTTTGGTGTAGTGAGAGATAAGTGAAAACCAAAAGCCATTTACAGGGGCCTTTATCCCAGAGAACAAATCAGACCCATTCCTGTTACAGCTTGTCAATAGCACAGCTAAAAGTTTGGGGGTGTTGCTGGCAAGGTGCCCATAATCAGGGAACTGCAAGAAAAAGGAGTATATTCCAGCCTGAATTTGTTATCTTTGCTGAAAGGGATATTGCTTGGGAAAAGGAAAAATACAAAAAACAAAGAGGAAGTGGAGATGACTTTTGCTGCAGGGAAACAGATGGGGCAGATTTTAAAAGCCCTACGCGCGTAAATCCAGCTGGATTTACGCGCACAGGGGAGTTATGCGCACCGACCCCGGATTTTATAACATGCGCGCAGCTGCGCGCGCATGCTATAAAATCGGGCGTAGATTTGTGCGTGCCGGGTTGCGCACACAAATCTACGCCCGCGCGTAGGTACTAAAATCTGGCCCATATTCTGTTAACCTGCAATGTTCATCAGGTTTTCTGCCTTCTGCATTCTCATAAGACAATCTAGACCCCACTGTTTTTTTGCACAAAGAAAGCAACTGAACAATAAGGAGTATTAATCCACTGAGTACCCAGCAGCTAATTATCAGCTGAGATTTGTTAACTGTTCACAACATTATTCAATTGCCTGACCTAACAGGTGTACAATACTTTCTTCAGTGATATTTAAATATTTATTTTAGTGCTACTTTTTCTTTACTGTTGTTTTGTTCTGCTGACTTCTACTGTATTATCCCCCTGTCCCCTTGTTTATACCTGATTCAGTTATATGTTGTTGCACTCAGTGGTCCGCAGCCCTGTGCTGCAGACTGCTGTTCTTACCTCCAGCCCCGACCGTGTGCGGGCTGCCCCAATGCCGCGGCAGGTCTTCCTATAGCCTGCGTGGCTGACAGCTGCTTCTGACTAGGCCTCAATGCACGCCGCTTGAGGACACCACTGTGGATCCATGAAGTCTAGAGGGCGTGAATAAAGAGGAGGCAGCAAAACACTGCACGGAGCAGCAGTTGCCACAGAGGCATTCAAACACTGCACGGAGCGGCAGTTGCCACAGAGGCATTCAAACACTGCACGGAGCAGCAGTTGCCACAGAGGCATTCAAACACTGCACGGAGCGGCAGTTGCCACAGAGGCATTCAAACACTGCACGGAGCGGCAGTAGCCACAGAGGCATTCACGGAGCGGTATGCCAGTGGCCAGTAGTTGGTGTTCCACCTTCACGGAGCGGAAGGATGGAGGGCTGCTATCTCCAAAAAAACCCAAAAAACAAAAAAAACAAACAAAAAAATAAAAACAGGGGTGGGTAAGAGTATGGGGTAGGGTGTGGCCTACTTGTTACAGCAGTTGCTACCCCTAATTGAGCTGGACGTTCACTTGGATGCAGATACGGCGCTGCTCTCTGGATTGGTGGTGGGGTGGAGGGGAATTAGGGCTGGAGGGTACTGGAAGCCAATAGTGACAGGTGGGAGAGAAAAAAAAGGGGGAAAAAATGAATAAAGTGCGTAGCTTGCTGGGCAGACTGGATGGGCCTTTTGGTCTTCTTCTGCCGTCATTTCTATGTTTCTATGTTTCTATGATTCCACCACGGGCTGCCCCTAGGCATGTGCTCATAGCCAAATAGTCTCAATTTAAAGGGCCTGCAGCGGGAGATGCCCCACGGTGGTCCCTGATGACTTCAGGAGCCCAGGCCTATCTAAGGCCTCCTCTGCAACACCTTCCTTGCCTCAGCAATAGGTTGACTACCTCCAGGTAGAGCTAATAGCCTCAGGGTGCTCCAGGGTTACTGATCCTTGTTCCTGAGTCTCCGTTTCTGTTCCTGCATTCCTGGTCTGTGTTTCTGAGTTTGTTTCTGGTCTGTGGTTTGTCTTTGCTTCTATGTGGTCAGTCTTCAATTCTTGTCTCTGGTCCTTGTCTCCTTCTTCGTGGTCAGTCTTCAGTCCTGTTCCTTAGCCTTCCTGGTCTCTTGCCTGCTTCTCCTGCCCGGCTCCCTTCAGTTGGATTTCCGATTTTGACTTCAGCTTGCCTCTCAACCTTGATTGAACTCTGTCTGCCACTGACCACTGCCTGAACCTTGATCTTGATTGAACTCTGCCTGCCATCGACCATTGCCTGCTGAATGCTGCCTGCCCTGACCGCTGCCTGTCTCTGGCTCCGCCTTTCTTCGGCTTGCCCCGGACACTGGCCTGTGACGCAATGACTATAACGGATCTTCACCTCCACTTCAGAGGCCCGCATCTAAGCCCTGCTGGATCCGGCACCTGAGGGCTAACCTAAGGAGAACAAGAGCTAGTATAGGTGACGCTCCAGTTGGGCCTCTGTCAGGTCTGCCAGCTGATGGTGGGGACCTGCAGGGTTCCTCCTTGCAGGTTGCGTCAACTCCACCTCGGTCCAAGGGTCCACGCCCACAACATATGTTATCAGTAAAAAAGCATAAAGCTCTCCAAGTATGTGGTGATTGTCTGAGGTACCCTATTACAAGGAATAGGGTGGAAAAAGAAAGTCCTAACAAGAAAAGGGGAGAGGTGGCACAGGTGGGCACAAGGTTCATCTAGCCCAATGGCTATAAGGTAACCCGCAAATCCCACTCTGTCTGTCTTTACCCACAGGTGCAGGTGGGGTTCTGTTGCACCATACCCCCTCCCTTGGTGGCTATTTACCTGTATTACCTGAGGGAGGCACCACACAGAAATGAACCTCACTCGTAAGCCAGGGTATACAGAGTATGATCTCAATCTCTCAAATTTACTGGTAATGCCCTTCTTAATACTTGCATTGTGCCCAACAGAGCTTCCTTCTGGTGTTATATGCACAGGCAACATGTACCAATGTGTCTGGAAGTTCTTTATAATCAGACCGGGAACACCAAATACAACTGGAACAATTTTTGTATCATTCTGCTACATTTTCTTGACCTCTGATTGCAACATTTGGTACTGGAGGAGCTTCTCTATTTCCATATAGTCCATAGAATAATTGCTTGGTATTGACACTTCTAGCAAGCAATGCCGTTCTTGTGCTTTTCTCCTTTACCATAACATCCAGTTTTCTTGCATCAAGCTTTTTATCAGTTGGAACAGGAATGTCCCAAGTGATCACAACTTCTTCATTCTCTAGAAATCTCACAGGGCCAGTGCTTTTCTGATCCAGCGATGCTATAGTGTTTACAGCTTACAGTGGATGACACCTTGTTATGCCTTTCTGTATGCAGGCCTTCTGATTATCAGTGCTTGACATCTAGTGATAAGGCATGTTAATCATTTCTAATTTTGATTTATAGAATTGTTTTACAGTGTTTATTTATTTATTTACTTTACGTTTTTTATATACCGGTGTTCGTTTACACATCTAACTGTGGGATTAACAAGGTATAACAAATATCTACAATAAACACCTATTTAATTTTTTTACATCAAGGGTGTTTTATCTGTGTTTATCAGTAAAACCTAAAATCAGAAGTCTTAATCGTAAGGAAGTAAAAATTTAAGTAATAGTTGATTGGATCTCTTTTCTGTTCTTATTAACTGACAGTGCTATAAGGAATTCACAATTAAATATTTCTGCAATTCTAGCAGCTTTGTAAGATACTGGTAAGATTGCTCATGGGGAGGCCAAGTGAGAGTTATTAGTGCCGCAAACTGTTGGGGAATCTTTTTGGATCTTATGACCCTTCCACTGTCCTCCTATGGACTAAGTTATTTATAGCAAAAGGCTTCCCATATTTAACTTGGTGCAGTTACCTTAACTCCTTTGCCTCCAGAAGGACCACCTCCCTGAAATCAATAGGCAGAAATGGAAAGGTTGGTGTTTAGAATAATGACCACCATCAAGCATATCACCCATCCATTCACTGAACAGCGTCTACAGCAGAGCCCTTCCAGGACTTTCCTTCAGTCACAATCTTATTTAGATTTTAGTGACAAGTCACTCCAATATTACTTACCTTCCTCGTGGCTGTTAAGAGTAACATTGTAATGCCACGTTAGCCATAATTATTAACACATCTCACCTACCCAATATATTTTAGTGATTAACTGTTTAGTTAGTATGTACTAATGAATTGTTTAGCATATGTAAGTCAGTCACAATGATCGTCATTGCTCTCATACCTCACTCTAACTATAATGGAGACACTACAAGGGTGAGAAATGCAAATTATTATCATTAATTCCTTAATTCCTGTAACTGTGTATTTATCATTTTGTGTTGTAACCTGCTTTATTTCTGAAATACAGAAAAACAAATTAATAAACTAAACTCAATTTTGGTTCCATGTATCTTATTATACCAGCAAGGGACATTTCTGGAAATCTAAGCCTAAATAAATAAATACAAATAAATAATTGATGGGAATCACTCACCCATGTTCCAGGTTCACCTGGCGGTCCTTGGTCTCCCTGGGGAGAAAATAGGAGGTGAATACTGAGACTGTTTTACAAGGACTTCCTTGACACTAAATTGCACTGCGAGGTCAAATAGTATTTGTGCTTTTACCATCTAAACAGGGAAAAGTTTTAAAAGAAGGCTAAATGTATCAAAGGACTTTTGGTAAACATTACTTCCAATCGCGAGTTTTCCACTGCATTACATGGAGACTCCATGGCCTTCGCACCTTGCTTTCTAGTCAAATGTTCAGACAAGAACTAATGACCATTACCTTTTCTCCACGAGGGCCGGCATTGCCTGGTATGCCCTGTTTTGAAAATTTAAAAAAAAAACAGAAGGCAAGATGAATAACAACCAAAAAATAAAAAGACACAACATTTTTTTTTTTTTGACACAGATTTCCTTTCTTTTCCAGCTCAATCGGAGCCAGTGCTGGGATTCTGGTGCCATGAGCCCTCATTGGCAGCTACATGGGAATTTATTTTCCTATTTTAATAGACCCACCCTCCCACTCTTCCTGATTTGGACAAACAATCCTGAGGCCGAGGGTGCTGAACTCCAGGGCACCTTCTGGAACGCTGTATCATGGGCTCTAAATCCTGTCACCCAGGTGTTGCCCTTAATGAAGATCCTGGTTTTCTCCCCTCCTAATAAAGCATTTCCAGCCCTAACAGGGAAGACCCGACAGGGACTGAACCAGGAACCTTCTGAATGGCAGTGAGCAGCACTGTCACTGACCCACATTTTTTATGTTATTCAGTTCTTAACATTATAGAATGACACCATGATTGATTTCATACTGTATTCCAATAAACTAATGTTCGCAGGCAAACCCTGCAGGTTAAGAACATAAGAACTGCCAAACTAGATCAGATGACAGGTCCATCTAGCCCAGCAACCTATGCATGACGATCAATGGGTGCACAGAGGAGGCGGGTAAGAAACAGGGCACACGCAGACATGCCAACTCACTGTCATAATCTTTCAGTTTCCAACACTCATGGTTTAGGGTTACACTGAATTTTGGGTGACATCACTGACCCTCAAATTAAATAGCCTGGGACTGATCTGTTTTACATACATTTTTCTCTTTCCCCTTTGAATCCAGTTATTACTTTTTGCCTCCTCAATGTCCTATGGCAAGCAGGTTAAACTTACTGCATTCCCTGGAGATCCAGCTGGTCCCATTGGCCCTTGTGATCCCTGAAACAGCAAAAGAGAGACTCTAATAATACAAGTAGGACAAAGATACTGAGCACTGTCTTTCTTAAGTGTCCCCCCTCCCCCGCAAAGAGAAATAATACAGAGGCAGACATCTTTAGAACTTAAAAGAAAACTCATTAGTGCCGCAGACAAGATGTGTGATATTTCCAACTTTAGAGATTGCTTTTATTTAGACTCTCCCTCACAACTGCACACTCATGCACCACGCTAACAGCCAGCCACTCGTTTACCGGCAGAACCAGTGTTGAATTCAGTCATTCTTCATCAAGGTCTGATCTCCTTTACATCACAGGATGAGGAGAAGGCCAGGGAAGAACACTGAAGTCAATATTCAAAAGCCATTTAGAAAGATAACTTAAAGTTAGCCATCTAAATGGCAAGGTTTGGGATATTCAGCCCCTTATCCAGATAGATTTCAACTAGATAAGTCATTATACGGCTAAAATCTAAGCAGATTAAAAAAAAAAAAGGGATGTTCTGAGGGCGTTTCAGGGATGAGTTCAATTTTCTGGCTAATTTAGCTGATTTTCAGTTCTATTCAGCTAAGTTAGCTGGCAAGTTTGGACCTGCTTCAGAGCAGGTCTAAAGTTATCTGGCCTTGTGTGGCCGGATAACTAACTACTTAACTGAGTACCTTCAAAAGATATTTGACTAAGTAGCACTGTAAAAATAATTAAGAAATAAAAGGCCTGTGGGCAAGCCTCTCCCTTCCCCAACATATTGTACAAGATCGGCTAACTCACCACCTGTAATATTTTATAATATTTTATATAGCTGCCACAGGTCATTCTCTGCCTGGAAAAAAACATCAGGAGGTTGCAGGACAGAGAACAAGAAAGGCTGGGTCAGCGAGCAGAGGTGGGGAGGGAAAGAGAGCAGCCCTAAGAGGAGAACAGGGCCTCTGATAGCAGGATCTGGTGAAATGGCATGGAGGGACAAAAAGATAGCTGGAGAGGAGAGAGTGAAGTGGAACTGAGTGATTAAGTGGGAGAGTGTAAATTTGCAAATTGAAGGGAGAACAGGGACTCAGATTGGGTGGGAGGGGGGGGGGGATTGAGGGAGAGAGCAGAAGGGAGGGAGAGAGAATAGCCCCAGGTGGGAGAGAAGCCTGGGTATGAAAGAGCAGGTATTTGGATTGGGGGGTGGGGACAAGAGCGAGAATTGGGGGATTGAGTGGGAGAGCAGTAACGCAGGGAATGGAGAGAGGGAAATAGAGAGGACTGGGTGATGAGGTAGGGTGAGGATGCCTGTGGAAGAAGAGCAAAGTCTCTGGGATTGAGTTGGCGGGGGGGGGGGGGGGGGAGGGGAGGCACATGGCTGAAGATTTGCCTAGGGCACCTAATACCTTGCACCATCCCTGGTGAGGCAGCTCATCTTACCATGGCCCGAAGACATCAGGAGGCCCGCGGAGCCATAGTGGAGCTCATCCCACCACGGCCCAAAGATAACAGGAGTCCTTTTATGCATGTGTGTGAATGACTGAGAGCATGCGTGTGTCTGAGAGCCTGTGTGTTTGTGGATGCATATGGGTGTGTCTGTTTGACAGCCTACGGGGCAGATTTGCAAAGGGTTTCGCGCGTAAGATACGCGAGTAACCCCCGAAAAGCTGCCCTTGCCTGCCCCTGTGCACGCCAAGCCTATCTTGCATAGGCTTGTGCTTGTGCACAAGCTCCGGGATGCGCGTATGTCTCTGGGCTTGCAAAAAGGGGCGGGGTGTGGGCGGTCCGGGGCAGCCTGGGGGCGGGGCGTGGCCTGAGCCTCCAGGCACAGCGGCCATTTGCCGATTTTGGAGTGGCCTTGGAGAGAACGGAGGCAGGCTGTGCGGCTCGGCGCGCGCAAGTTGCACAATTGTGCACCCCCTTGCACGCGCCGACCCTGGATTTTATAACATGCGCGTGGCTGCGCGCGCATGTTATAAAATCGGGCGTAGATTTGTTCGTGCCGGGTTGCGTGAACAAATCTGCGCCCGCGCGCAGGTTTTAAAATCTGCCCCTATGTGTGTGTATGTATGAGAACCTATGTGTGTGTGTCTGTGTGAGAGCATATGTGTATGTTTGTGTACCTGTGATAGCCCATGTGTCACATATAGGCTCTCACAGATACACACCACACATGCATAATGTCCCTGTGAGGGAGAGGGAGCCTGTGTATGTTAGAGAGAAGGAGTGTGTGAGAGAATGAATGTGTTATTGTGCGTGGATATGAGAAAGAAGATAAAATTTGGGCGTCCCTACCTCCCCCAATCCATGACAATCTCAGGGTGACTGGAAATCAGAAAATCACAGGTATGAAGAGGAGGAGATTTTTTAAAATCCTTACTCGTTTTAATTATTGGGTGTAATGTGATAATTCTGCTCTTTCGAAATATTTAATTTTTTTTGGGGGGGGGGGGGAATAGGACATTTTTTAATTATTGGATTTTTTATTCATCAGTTGTTTTGAAATATTTATTGATGTTTGGGAAATGTAATATGTTCTATTCATTAACTGTTTGAAATATTTATTCTTTTTATGAATATGATTTTACTATTATGATTGTTTTATAATTCTTGAGTTGTTTTTTCTAAACTAAAACCTCACTATTCAGATTAAATTGCCGTGTTGGCACTTTGCGATAAATAAGTGGGTTTTGGGTTGCAGTTTGAGCACTCGGTCTCTAAAAGGTTCGCCATCACTGCTCTAGGGTCTTCTTTCTGCCTACAGGCAGGGATGGGCTGCCTCTGAGAAAAACAGCATTCCTAATAGAAGTGTCAGTATTAAGCGACAATTCTGTACTCTGCATGGCGAGAGAGAAGATCATTGAGTACCACCAAGAGATGTAATCAGAGACCAAGAAAATGTGGTCTAGAGAAACTGAAACAATCCTAAATGTTAAGGCACCACTCGCCTTTTTAAAAAGAACATCCAAGCTCACCTCAATATATTGCCCCAGCATTTGCCTCCTGGGAAAATTGGAGATGGATGAATTGTGAAGGCTTGTGTGTGGTGAACTTTCTCAGGGCCAATGCAAGGATATGAGCCACTCTAGGTGAATCTTACAGCCTTGTTCCACCCCTCCCCCCACCCTATCACCTGCAACACACACAATTAATAATTATGCATTTATAATAACAGATTTTATATGAAAAAGTATATTTAATGTAGGGTTTTCTGAGGTAAAATGATCACTTACAACATGTATATTCTGTAGTGTCAACTAGGAAACCCTGCAAAAGACACTTGAAACCCATAAGGTATCAGGCCTATTGTAAAGTGTGTTGGGTTTGGACTTGGCCGTCAGAAAGTCATAGAAACATAGAAAAGATGGTAGAAAAGGATCAAATGGTCCATCCAGTCTGCCCAGCAAGCTTATGGTAGTATCTGCCACGCTGTACAAGTTACCTCCATACTTAGTTTCCCCACACCGTAAAAGTCAGGGCTCTTGTTGGTTGCTGTCTGAGTCCAATTCCCCATTACCACTTGCCGTTGAAGCAGAGAGCAATGTTGAAATTGCATCAATAGTATCAGGCTTATTGGTTAAGGGTAGTAACAGTCACATCAGCAAGATAACCCCATGCTTATTTGTTTTCCCAGACCGTAAAAGTCAGGGTTCTTATTGGTTGCTATCTGAATCTAATTCCGTTTTCCTCTTTTCCCTCTGCTGTTGAAGCAGAGAGTAATGATGGAGTTGCATCAAAAGTATGAAGGCTTATTGGTTAAGGGTAGTAACCGCCACACTAGCAAGTTACCCCCATGCACTCTTTTCTTCATTTCCATCCTCTTGCCTTTAGGGATCCACAGTGTTTATCCCATGCCCCTTTGAATTCTTTCACTGTTTTTGTCTTCACCACCTACTCCGGAAGGGCATTCTAGGTATCCACTCTGAGAAGAAATATTTCCTCATGTTGGTTCTGAGTCGTCCTCCCTGTAGTTTCATTTTATGACCCCTAGTTCTACTGATTTCTTTCCAATGGAAAAGATTTGTCAATTGTGCATCATTAAAACCTTTTAGATATCTGAAAGTCTGTATAATATCTCCCCTGCACATCTTCTCCTCCAGGGTATACATATTTAGGTCCTTCAACCTCTCCTCATAAGTCATTTGATGGAAACCCCCCACCATTTCGGTTGCCCTTCTCTGGACTGCCTCCATTTTGTCTCTGTCGCTTTTGAGATACACAATCCAGAACTGAACATAGTACTCCAGGTGAGGCCTTATCAAGGACCTATATAAGGGGATTATCACCTCCTTTTTCTTACTGGTTATTCCTCCCCCTTGCAGCCCAGCATTCTTTTGGCTTTAGCTATCGCCTTGTCACATTGCTTCACCATCTTCAGATTTCTAGACACTATCACGCTAAGGTCCCTCTCTTGCTCCATGCACAACAGCCTATCACCTCCCATCACATACAGCTCTTTCTTGGCATTGAATCCCAGCTGTCATATCCTCGATCACTGTTCAAGTTTCCTTAAATCACGTCTCATTCTCTCTACTCCTTCCGGCGTGTTCATTCTAATGCAGATTTTAGTATCATCTGCAAATAGACAAACTTTACCTTCAATTTCTTCCACAATGTCGCTCACAAAGATATTGAACAGAACCAGTCCCAGAGTTCCTTGTGGCACTCTGCTTAACACTGTTCTCAGTTCAGAGTAGGTTCCATTTACTATTACATGCTGTCTTCTATTCATTAATCAGTTTGTAATCCCTGCCACCACCTTGGTGCTCACTCCCAAGCTTCTCATTTTATTCACAAACCTCCAGTGCGGGACCATATCAAAAGTTTAGCTAAAATCCAAATAGATCACATTGAGCACTTTTTATACTTTTTGAATGCTTTTTTTTTTTTTTTGCCTGAATTTTTTCAGCCACCTCCTTAGAGAACCAGATTGGTTTCTTTTTCCTCGTACTCTTCTTTATTTTCCTAACATATAGATTTGTTGCCTTTCTAATAGTTCCTTTTAATTTAGCCCACTGTTGTTCCACCTCACCCATTTTCTCCCAGTCTTCCAGTTCTTCCTCCAGATACATTCCCATTTTTGCAAAGTCTGTATTTGTGAAATTCAAAACTTGGGTCTTTGTGTGACTTCTCTGTATCCTATTTGCGATATTGAACCATATTGTCTGATGATCACTACTGCTCAGGTGAACCCCCTACCCAAACATCAAAGACATTATTCCCATTAGTGAGCACTAGATTGAGTATCACACCCTCCTTCGTGGGCTCCATTACCATTTGTTTGAGCAGAGCACCTTAAAAGGCATCCACTATCTCTCTACTTTTTGTAGATTCCACAAAAGGGATGCTCCAATCCACATCCAGTAGATTAAAATCTCCAATGAGCACACTTCTTCCTTCTTTCCCAACTTTTGGATGTTGTCGATCAAGTCTCTGTCCAATTCATTCGTTTGGGTTGGAAGCCTGTAGATCATAGCAGTAAAAATGGATACACCAGCTTCTATTTTTAGGATTGTCCATGATTCTTCTTCTTTACTCCACGTCCCTTGCAATTCAGTTGCTTGGATATTGTTTTTGACATAAAGAGCTGCTACTCCCCCTTTTCTGTCCTCTGTCCTTCCTTAAGTTATAGTCCAGGATGGCTGCATCCCAATCATGAGACTCAGTAAACCACGTCTCCATAACAACAACCTTGTCCAATTCCACCTCTACCATTAGGGCTGCAGGTCTGGGATTTTATTGCTCAAACTACGAGCATCTGTGATCATAGCTTTCCAGCTGCTCTTCCTAGTTGCTTTTTCTGTTTTTTTTAATTGATTGATTTTGTTACTTTGTCTTCCCACTTCTTGTATTGTTTGGGGGTGATATTCCAATTTCACTGGCCACCTCCTACCACCCCTACTCGCTAGTTTAAATGCCTGATAATGTATGATCTGAATTTTTCACTTAGCATCCTCTTTCCTGCTATAGACAAATGTAGGCCATCCTTACCATATAATCTTTTATTGCTCTTTACATGGCCCCAGCTTCCAATGTATCCAAAATCAAAACTGAACTGTAATTATAATACCAAAACAACACTAACTGCAGCAATCAAACAGTAACAATCCTACCTAAGAAAATGCAACACTGTAAATATTACTCCAGGCCCTAAAACACCAATAGACATCCTATTAGGAAAACAGAACACATCAGGTTACCATAGATCACTACACAGAAAATATACAGATGCAGAATACCTCACCTCGGTCACACATGCAGAGTACAGACAGACCCTCACTACATACACATTAAAGAGACCATAAAGTATAAATAAAAATGTGCAGACAAAAACTGAACTGATTCTCTCTCTCACTCACTGACTCCTCCAGTTTCATCCCCTCTCCATAAACTCACACACACACACACACACACACACACACACACACACACACACACACACACTCTCTCTCTCTCTCTCTATCACAATCTCTCTCATTCCTTCTCTTCCCTCACACCCCACTCACCCACCAGATCTTCTTCTACCCTGCAGGTGCATCACCATCTCGTCCCGGGTCCTCTTCCTGCTTGCATTGGGTGGGAACCACTCGGTCATCATTTGGTGGTACTGCTGTCACAGCAGCTGGGACCTTCTTTCTGCCCCTGAGATAAAGATGGACAGGCCAGGGCCTGGATGGCCCATCCCATTCCAATGCCTTTGCAGTGTTGCCAACTCTTACTTGAAGAAAGTTACTAGATTTACTATGAGAAGTCTCCAGATTGGGTAAAAAGTAATTGAAACCATGCTGATACACAGTAGCATCAGCATAGCTGGTGAGCCTAAGATTGGTAGGGAAAGCAGGGAGGCTCACACTCACACACATTCTCTTGTTCTCTCAGAAACGGACACACACATACTCACATTCTCTCAGTTATACACACTTTCTGAAACATGCTTCGACACTGTCACACACTCTTGCAGACTCTCAGACATAAACAATACACTTTTGCAGGCACTCTGACACACACACACACACCCACACACACACACACACACACACATGCTTCTACTACTGCTCATGTGCTCATTTAGCAAGTATCCCCTCCTCTGGACTGGCTAACTAAGGGCATCATCATATAAAGCTCTGCACTTGCTGTCAGCCCTTACCCAGCCAGCAGCAGCCACCTTTATACTTCCTCCAGCCTCTTCAGGCACTCACCGTCTCCATTTGCTTTGTAAATGGTCCACTGCACTGCCCCTCTCTGAGCTCAGCCCAGCCAGTTCACACAGAGGCCTGACTAGCAGGACAGAGAACATCCCCAGACTCCCAGCAGCAAAAAATAATATTGAGATGCTCCACAGTTGCCAACAAGCATCAGCATTACTTTATCCCTTTTGATATGACGCCCGGTGATCTTATAGCTATAGTTTCAGTGCATTATTACAACTATTACACTCATTTGATAATTTTGTATTACTTTATGTCTCAGTAGATAGGATATGTTTGATTCTGCAAACCCCGATTTATTTTAAATTCTTGATAATGATTCCTAAAGATGTTTTCATTATTGTCTTACCTTCTGTCCAGGCAGGCCAGACTGATCCCCGTTCTCCCTAATGATAAGGAAAAAAATAACAACAGGATATTAATCTTCCTCTTTTTCTCGGACACACCCAGCAGTGATTCTCATCTGTTTCTGATTTGTTTCAATTAAGTTTCAATGCAGGCCCCAGAGGGTCACTTTTCTAAGAGCCACTGAGTGGCAAACATAACCAGTTACCTTTAGGAATATCTACAGCCAAACCAACTGGCTAAGTTTGTGGCTGAATATTTGCTTAAAGCTAACCCACTCATCTAGTTTTAGGTGTGCAATTAGCTGGTCAGTGCTGAAAATCCCACGCCAACCGGCTAACGTCTTTCCCTGGACCTAACCACACCCCTTTTTTTTTTGACTAGCTAAATTTATGCTTCTTGTTCTTTCAGGTGGGTTAAATTTAGGCAGTCTAGGAGGGATGGAGGGAGAGGGAATTTTTCAAAAGCAGCTGTTTAAGTGGCCAACTCCTGATTTTAGCCAGTTACATCTTTTGAAATTTCCCCTTGGGGTACATTTTTTCAAACAGCCTGCACTGGAAAGAACGCCGCCACTTTTAGCATGCATACTTCTGCAAATTTTCAAAAACCAAACCTCCCTCTGTGAAAACGTAACATAAAGTCGGCAGGTTAAAAGCTTTGGCGTGCACAGCAGCTCATTTGCTCGTTTGGAATTTGCCCTTTAACGTACAAACAAATCCAGCTAAGGTTCTTCCCTTCCTTATTCCTAGTGGCTGAACAAATAACCAGTTTGCACCCTCCAGCTGGGAGAATGGCCAGAGAACCTCATACTTTGTATTGGTGCCTTACTGAAGTGCAGCACAGATACATTCCAGTGTGCTCAGTGAGCAATGACAATACTTTCAGTAACATTTTCCCAAATATTTGAGACCAATTTATTCAAATCACTAACAGAGAAAGGTTCTTGTACCTGTGCTGCATTAGCACAGCAGTAATATCAGCCAGTGGTGTTTGCAACATCGATTCTAAAGTCAATGGATCTATAGCCTGTTTTTCCATTCAAGTGGCAGTAGGATTGCATCAATAATTAGCAGCTGCACATACAGGGGGCCAATAATCAGTCTCTGTGCTGTCTTGCAACCCACTGCAGCTAATTTTAACCTGTGAAGTTTGCAGCAATAATGAAATCAAAACTACATGACTAGTTCTGCTTCCAGTATTGCCTGTTAGGCACGGGCCGGTCTTGAACAGGTGCTGTGGGATTTGGGAGCTTCTCCAGTAGCATTCTGTCTCCTGGGGACTGTCTCGCAGCCAACTTACTGCTGGCTGTGTCATGTCCAGGTTCCCCTGTATCCTGATTGGCCCAGGGGGAACCAACCAAGACTGTCTGGGGTATTCCTTTCTCTGCCTCTGCTCATTGCTGGTTCAATGCATCCTTGATCCAGACCTCCAAGCTTTGGTTTACTGTGCTACTTCCATGTTCCCGATATAGTTCCTGTGTCCTGGTTCCAGTCCCCAGTCCTCTGAGCTCCTGCTTTTTGGTTTACTGTGCTACTTCCATGTTCCCAATCTAGTTCCTGTGTCCTGGTTCCAGTCCCCAGTCCTCTGAGCTCCTGCCTTTTGGTTTACTGTGCTACTTCCATGTTCCCGATCTAGTTCCTGTGTCCTGGTTCCAGTCCCCAGTCCTCTGAGCTCCTGCCTTTTGGTATCCTGTGCTACTTCCATGTTCCTGATCTAGTTCCTGTGTCCTGGTTCCAGTCCCCAGTCCCCAGTCCTCTGAGCTCCTGCTTTTGGTTTACTGTGCTACTTCCATGTTCCCGATCTAGTTCCTGTGTCCTGGTTCCAGTCCCCAGTCCTCTGAGCTCCTGCTTTTTGGTATCCTGTGCTACTTCCATGTTCCCGATCTAGTTCCTGTGTCCTGGTTCCAGTCCCCAGTCCTCTGAGCTCCTGCTTTTTGGTTTACTGTGCTACTTCCATGTTCCCGATCTAGTTCCTGTGTCCTGGTTCCAGTCCCCAGTCCTCTGAGCTCCTGCTTTTTGGTATCCTGTGCTACTTCCATGTTCCTGATCTAGTTCCTGTGTCCTGGTTCCAGTCCCCAGTCCTCTGAGCTCCTGCTTTTTGGTTACTGTGCTACTTCCATGTTCCTGATCTAGTTCCTGTGTCCTGGTTCCAGTCCCCAGTCCTCTGAGCTCCTGCTTTTTGGTTTACTGTGCTACTTCCATGTTCCCAGATCTAGTTCCTGTGTCCTGGTTCCAGTCCCCAGTCCTCTGAGCTCCTGCCTTTTGGTTTACTGTGCTACTTCCATGTTCCTGATCTAGTTCCTGTGTCCTGGTTCCAGTCCCCAGTCCTCTGAGCTCCTGCTTTTGGTATCCTGTGCTACTTCCATGTTCCTGATCTAGTTCCTGTGTCCTGGTTCCAGTCCCCAGTCCTCTGAGCTCCTGCTTTTGGTATCCTGTGCTACTTCCATGTTCCCGATATAGTTCCTGTGTCCTGGTTCCAGTCCCCAGTCCACTGAGCTCCTGCTTTTTGGTTTACTGTGCTACTTCCATGTTCCCGATCTAGTTCCTGTGTCCTGGTTCCAGTCCCCAGTCCTCTGAGCTCCTGCTTTTTGGTATCCTGTGCTACTTCCATGTTCCCGATCTAGTTCCTGTGTCCTGGTTCCAGTCCCCAGTCCTCTGAGCTCCTGCTTTTTGGTTTACTGTGCTACTTCCATGTTCCCGATCTAGTTCCTGTGTCCTGGTTCCAGTCCCCAGTCCTCTGAGCTCCTGCTTTTTGGTTTACTGTGCTACTTCCATGTTCCCGATCTAGTTCCTGTGTCCTGGTTCCAGTCCCCAGTCCTCTGAGCTCCTGCTTTTTGGTTTACTGTGCTACTTCCATGTTCCCGATCTAGTTCCTGTGTCCTGGTTCCAGTCCCCAGTCCTCTGAGCTCCTGCTTTTGGTTTACTGTGCTACTTCCATGTTCCTGATCTAGTTCCTGTGTCCTGGTTCCAGTCCCCAGTCCTCTGAGCTCCTGCCTTTTGGTTTACTGTGCTACTTCCATGTTCCTGATCTAGTTCCTGTGTCCTGGTTCCAGTCCCCAGTCCTCTGAGCTCCTGCTTTTGGTTTACTGTGCTACTTCCATGTTCCTGATCTAGTTCCTGTGTCCTGGTTCCAGTCCCCAGTCCTCTGAGCTCCTGCTTTTTGGTATCCTGTGCTACTTCCATGTTCCCGATCTAGTTCCTGTGTCCTGGTTCCAGTCCCCAGTCCTCTGAGCTCCTGCTTTTTGGTATCCTGTGCTACTTCCATGTTCCTGATCTAGTTCCTGTGTCCTGGTTCCAGTCCCCAGTCCTCTGAGCTCCTGCTTTTTGGTTTACTGTGCTACTTCCAGGTTCCCGATCTAGTTCCTGTGTCCTGGTTCCAGTCCCCAGTCCTCTGAGCTCCTGCTTTTTGGTTTACTGTGCTACTTCCATGTTCCCGATCTAGTTCCTGTGTCCTGGTTCCAGTCCCCAGTCCTCTGAGCTCCTGCCTTTTGGTTTACTGTGCTACTTCCATGTTCCTGATCTAGTTCCTGTGTCCTGGTTCCAGTCCCCAGTCCTCTGAGCTCCTGCTTTTGGTATCCTGTGCTACTTCCATGTTCCTGATCTAGTTCCTGTGTCCTGGTTCCAGTCCCCAGTCCTCTGAGCTCCTGCTTTTGGTATCCTGTGCTACTTCCATGTTCCCGATATAGTTTCCTGTGTCCTGGTTCCAGTCCCCAGTCCTCTGAGCTCCTGCTTTTTGGTTTACTGTGCTACTTCCATGTTCCCGATCTAGTTCCTGTGTCCTGGTTCCAGTCCCCAGTCCTCTGAGGCTCCTGCTTTTTGGTATCCTGTGCTACTTCCATGTTCCCGATCTAGTTCCTGTGTCCTGGTTCCAGTCCCCAGTCCTCTGAGCTCCTGCTTTTTGGTTTACTGTGCTACTTCCATGTTCCCGATCTAGTTCCTGTGTCCTGGTTCCAGTCCCCAGTCCTCTGAGCTCCTGCTTTTTGGTTTACTGTGCTACTTCCATGTTCCCGATCTAGTTCCTGTGTCCTGGTTCCAGTCCCCAGTCCTCTGAGCTCCTGCTTTTTGGTTACTGTGCTACTTCCATGTTCCCGATCTAGTTCCTGTGTCCTGGTTCCAGTCCCCAGTCCTCTGAGCTCCTGCTTTTTGGTATCCTGTGCTACTTCCATGTTCCCGATCTAGTTCCTGTGTCCTGGTTCCAGTCCCCAGTCCTCTGAGCTCCTGCTTTTTGGTTTACTGTGCTACTTCCATGTTCCCGATCTAGTTCCTGTGTCCTGGTTCCAGTCCCCAGTCCTCTGAGCTCCTGCTTTTTGGTTTAATGTGCTACTTCCATGTTCCCGATCTAGTTCCTGTGTCCTGGTTCCAGTCCCCAGTCCTCTGAGCTCCTGCCTTTTGGTTTACTGTGCTACTTCCATGTTCCTGATCTAGTTCCTGTGTCCTGGTTCCAGTCCCCAGTCCTCTGAGCTCCTGCTTTTGGTATCCTGTGCTACTTCCATGTTCCTGATCTAGTTCCTGTGTCCTGGTTCCAGTCCCCAGTCCTCTGAGCTCCTGCTTTTGGTATCCTGTGCTACTTCCATGTTCCCGATATAGTTCCTGTGTCCTGGTTCCAGTCCCCAGGTCCTCTGAGCTCCTGCTTTTGGTTTACTGTGCTACTTCCATGTTCCCGATCTAGTTCCTGTGTCCTGGTTCCAGTCCCCAGTCCTCTGAGCTCCTGCTTTTTGGTATCCTGTGCTACTTCCATGTTCCCGATCTAGTTCCTGTGTCCTGGTTCCAGTCCCCAGTCCTCTGAGCTCCTGCTTTTTGGTTTACTGTGCTACTTCCATGTTCCCGATCTAGTTCCTGTGTCCTGGTTCCAGTCCCCAGTCCTCTGAGCTCCTGCTTTTTGGTTTACTGTGCTACTTCCATGTTCCCGATCTAGTTCCTGTGTCCTGGTTCCAGTCCCCAGTCCTCTGAGCTCCTGCCTTTTGGTTTACTGTGCTACTTCCATGTTCCTGATCTAGTTCCTGTGTCCTGGTTCCAGTCCTCTGAGCTCCTGCTTTTTGGTATCCTGTGCTACTTCCATGTTCCTGATCTAGTTCCTGTGTCCTGGTTCCAGTCCCCAGTCCTCTGAACTCCTGCTTTTTGGTTTACTGTGCTACTTCCATGTTCCCGATCTAGTTCCTGTGTCCTGGTTCCAGTCCCCAGTCCTCTGAGCTCCTGCTTTTTGGTTTACTGTGCTACTTCCATGTTCCTGATCTAGTTCCTGTGTCCTGGTTCCAGTCCCCAGTCCTCTGAGCTCCTGCTTTTGGTATCCTGTGCTACTTCCATGTTCCTGATCTAGTTCCTGTGTCCTGGTTCCAGTCCCCAGTCCTCTGAGCTCCTGCTTTTTGGTTTACTGTGCTACTTCCATGTTCCCAATCTAGTTCCTGTGTCCTGGTTCCAGTCCCCAGTCCTCTGAGCTCCTGCCTTTTGGTTTACTGTGCTACTTCCATGTTCCCAATCTAGTTCCTGTGTCCTGGTTCCAGTCCCCAGTCCTCTGAGCTCCTGCCTTTTGGTTTACTGTGCTACTTCCATGTTCCCGATCTAGTTCCTGTGTCCTGGTTCCAGTCCCCAGTCCTCTGAGCTCCTGCCTTTTGGTATCCTGTGCTACTTCCATGTTCCTGATCTAGTTCCTGTGTCCTGGTTCCAGTCCCCAGTCCTCTGAGCTCCTGCTTTTGGTTTACTGTGCTACTTCCATGTTCCCGATCTAGTTCCTGTGTCCTGGTTCCAGTCCCCAGTCCTCTGAGCTCCTGCTTTTTGGTATCCTGTGCTACTTCCATGTTCCCGATCTAGTTCCTGTGTCCTGGTTCCAGTCCCCAGTCCTCTGAGCTCCTGCTTTTTGGTTTACTGTGCTACTTCCATGTTCCCGATCTAGTTCCTGTGTCCTGGTTCCAGTCCCCAGTCCTCTGAGCTCCTGCTTTTTGGTTTACTGTGGCTACTTCCATGTTCCCGATCTAGTTCCTGTGTCCTGGTTCCAGTCCCCAGTCCTCTGAGCTCCTGCTTTTTGGTTTACTGTGCTACTTCCATGTTCCCGATCTAGTTCCTGTGTCCTGGTTCCAGTCCCCAGTCCTCTGAGCTCCTGCTTTTTGGTTTACTGTGCTACTTCCATGTTCCCGATCTAGTTCCTGTGTCCTGGTTCCAGTCCCCAGTCCTCTGAGCTCCTGCCTTTTGGTTTACTGTGCTACTTCCATGTTCCTGATCTAGTTCCTGTGTCCTGGTTCCAGTCCCCAGTCCTCTGAGCTCCTGCTTTTTGGTTTACTGTGCTACTTCCATGTTCCCGATCTAGTTCCTGTGTCCTGGTTCCAGTCCCCAGTCCTCTGAGCTCCTGCTTTTTGGTATCCTGTGCTACTTCCATGTTCCCGATCTAGTTCCTGTGTCCTGGTTCCAGTCCCCAGTCCTCTGAGCTCCTGCTTTTTGGTTTACTGTGCTACTTCCATGTTCCCGATCTAGTTCCTGTGTCCTGGTTCCAGTCCCCAGTCCTCTGAGCTCCTGCTTTTTGGTTTACTGTGCTACTTCCATGTTCCCGATCTAGTTCCTGTGTCCTGGTTCCAGTCCCCAGTCCTCTGAGCTCCTGCCTTTTGGTTTACTGTGCTACTTCCATGTTCCTGATCTAGTTCCTGTGTCCTGGTTCCAGTCCCCAGTCCTCTGAGCTCCTGCTTTTGGTATCCTGTGCTACTTCCATGTTCCTGATCTAGTTCCTGTGTCCTGGTTCCAGTCCCCAGTCCTCTGAGCTCCTGCTTTTGGTATCCTGTGCTACTTCCATGTTCCCGATATAGTTCCTGTGTCCTGGTTCCAGTCCCCAGTCCTCTGAGCTCCTGCTTTTTGGTTTACTGTGCTACTTCCATGTTCCCGATCTAGTTCCTGTGTCCTGGTTCCAGTCCCCAGTCCTCTGAGCTCCTGCTTTTTGGTTTACTGTGCTACTTCCATGTTCCCGATCTAGTTCCTGTGTCCTGGTTCCAGTCCCCAGTCCTCTGAGCTCCTGCCTTTTGGTTTACTGTGCTACTTCCATGTTCCTGATCTAGTTCCTGTGTCCTGGTTCCAGTCCCCAGTCCTCTGAGCTCCTGCTTTTGGTATCCTGTGCTACTTCCATGTTCCTGATCTAGTTCCTGTGTCCTGGTTCCAGTCCCCAGTCCTCTGAGCTCCTGCTTTTGGTATCCTGTGCTACTTCCATGTTCCCGATATAGTTCCTGTGTCCTGGTTCCAGTCCCCAGTCCTCTGAGCTCCTGCTTTTTGGTTTACTGTGCTACTTCCATGTTCCCGATCTAGTTCCTGTGTCCTGGTTCCAGTCCCCAGTTCTCTGAGCTCCTGCTTTTTGGTATCCTGTGCTACTTCCATGTTCCTGATCTAGTTCCTGTGTCCTGGTTCCAGTCCCCAGTCCTCTGAGCTCCTGCTTTTTGGTTTACTGTGCTACTTCCATGTTCCCGATCTAGTTCCTGTGTCCTGGTTCCAGTCCCCAGTCCTCTGAGCTCCTGCTTTTTGGTTTACTGTGCTACTTCCATGTTCCCGATCTAGTTCCTGTGTCCTGGTTCCAGTCCCCAGTCCTCTGAGCTCCTGCCTTTTGGTTTACTGTGCTACTTCCATGTTCCTGATCTAGTTCCTGTGTCCTGGTTCCAGTCCCCAGTCCTCTGAGCTCCTGCTTTTGGTATCCTGTGCTACTTCCATGTTCCCGATCTAGTTCCTGTGTCCTGGTTCCAGTCCCCAGTCCTCTGAGCTCCTGCTTTTTGGTTTACTGTGCTACTTCCATGTTCCCGATATAGTTCCTGTGTCCTGGTTCCAGTCCCCAGTCCTCTGAGCTCCTGCTTTTTGGTTTACTGTGCTACTTCCATGTTCCTGATCTAGTTCCTGTGTCCTGGTTCCAGTCCCCAGTCCTCTGAGCTCCTGCTTTTGGTATCCTGTGCTACTTCCATGTTCCCGATCTAGTTCCTGTGTCCTGGTTCCAGTCCCCAGTCCTCTGAGCTCCTGCTTTTGGTATCCTGTGCTACTTCCATGTTCCTGATCTAGTTCCTGTGTCCTGGTTCCAGTCCCCAGTCCTCTGAGCTCCTGCCTTTTGGTTTACTGTGCTACTTCCATGTTCCTGATCTAGTTCCTGTGTCCTGGTTCCAGTCCCCAGTCCTCTGAGCTCCTGCTTTTTGGTATCCTGTGCTACTTCCATGTTCCCGATCTAGTTCCTGTGTCCTGGTTCCAGTCCCCAGTCCTCTGAGCTCCTGCTTTTGGTATCCTGTGCTACTTCCATGTTCCCAATATAGTTCCTGTGTCCTGGTTCCAGTCCCCAGTCCTCTGAGCTCCTGCTTTTTGGTTTACTGTGCTACTTCCATGTTCCTGATCTAGTTCCTGTGTCCTGGTTCCAGTCCCCAGTCCTCTGAGCTCCTGCTTTTGGTATCCTGTGCTACTTCCATGTTCCCGATCTAGTTCCTGTGTCCTGGTTCCAGTCCCCAGTCCTCTGAGCTCCTGCTTTTTTGTTTACTGTGCTACTTCCATGTTCCTGATCTAGTTCCTGTGTCCTGGTTCCAGTCCCCAGTCCTCTGAGCTCCTGCTTTTTGATTTACTGTGCTACTTCCATGTTCCTGATCTAGTTCCTGTGTCCTGGTTCCAGTCCCCAGTTCTCTGAGCTCCTGCTTTTGGTTTACTGTGCTACTTCCATGTTCCTGATCTAGTTCCTGTGTCCTGGTTCCAGTCCCCAGTCCTCTGAGCTCCTGCCTTTTGGTTTACTGTGCTACTTCCATGTTCCTGATCTAGTTCCTGTGTCCTGGTTCCAGTCCCCAGTCCTCTGAGCTCCTGCTTTTGGTTTACTGTGCTACTTCCATGTTCCTGATCTAGTTCCTGTGTCCTGGTTCCAGTCCCCAGTCCTCTGAGCTCCTGCTTTTTGGTTTACTGTGCTACTTCCATGTTCCTGATCTAGTTCCTGTGTCCTGGTTCCAGTCCCCAGTCCTCTGAGCTCCTGCCTTTTGGTTTACTGTGCTACTTCCATGTTCCTGATCTAGTTCCTGTGTCCTGGTTCCAGTCCCCAGTCCTCTGAGCTCCTGCTTTTTGGTATCCTGTGCTACTTCCATGTTCCCGATCTAGTTCCTGTGTCCTGGTTCCAGTCCCCAGTCCTCTGAGCTCCTGCTTTTGGTTTACTGTGCTACTTCCATGTTCCTGATCTAGTTCCTGTGTCCTGGTTCCAGTCCCCAGTCCTCTGAGCTCCTGCCTTTTGGTTTACTGTGCTACTTCCATGTTCCTGATCTAGTTCCTGTGTCCTGGTTCCAGTCCCCAGTCCTCTGAGCTCCTGCTTTTGGTTTACTGTGCTACTTCCATGTTCCTGATCTAGTTCCTGTGTCCTGGTTCCAGTCCCCAGTCCTCTGAGCTCCTGCTTTTTGGTTTACTGTGCTACTTCCATGTTCCTGATCTAGTTCCTGTGTCCTGGTTCCAGTCCCCAGTCCTCTGAGCTCCTGCCTTTTGGTTTACTGTGCTACTTCCATGTTCCTGATCTAGTTCCTGTGTCCTGGTTCCAGTCCCCAGTCCTCTGAGCTCCTGCTTTTTGGTATCCTGTGCTACTTCCATGTTCCCGATCTAGTTCCTGTGTCCTGGTTCCAGTCCCCAGTCCTCTGAGCTCCTGCCTTTTGGTTTACTGTGCTACTTCCATGTTCCTGATCTAGTTCCTGTGTCCTGGTTCCAGTCCCCAGTCCTCTGAGCTCCTGCTTTTTGGTATCCTGTGCTACTTCCATGTTCCCGATCTAGTTCCTGTGTCCTGGTTCCAGTCCCCAGTCCTCTGAGCTCCTGCTTTTTGGTTTACTGTGCTACTTCCATGTTCCTGATCTAGTTCCTGTGTCCTGGTTCCAGTCCCCAGTCCTCTGAGCTCCTGCTTTTGGTTTACTGTGCTACTTCCATGTTCCCGATCTAGTTCCTGTGTCCTGGTTCCAGTCCCCAGTCCTCTGAGCTCCTGCCTTTTGGTTTACTGTGCTACTTCCATGTTCCCGATATAGTTCCTGTGTCCTGGTTCCAGTCCCCAGTTTTCTGAGCTCCTGCTTTTGGTTTACTGTGCTACTTCCATGTTCCTGATCTAGTTTCTGTGTCCTGGTTCCAGTCCCCAGTCCTCTGAGCTCCTGCTTTTGGTATCCTGTGCTACTTCCATGTTCCCGATATAGTTCCTGTGTCCTGGTTCCAGTCCCCAGTCCTCTGAGCTCCTGCTTTTTGGTTTACTGTGCTACTTCCATGTTCCTGATCTAGTTCCTGTGTCCTGGTTCCAGTCCCCAGTCCTCTGAGCTCCTGCTTTTTGGTTTACTGTGCTACTTCCATGTTCCTGATCTAGTTCCTGTGTCCTGGTTCCAGTCCCCAGTCCTCTGAGCTCCTGCTTTTGGTATCCTGTGCTACTTCCATGTTCCCGATCTAGTTCCTGTGTCCTGGTTCCAGTCCCCAGTCCTCTGAGCTCCTGCCTTTTGGTTTACTGTGCTACTTCCATGTTCCTGATCTAGTTCCTGTGTCCTGGTTCCAGTCCCCAGTCCTCTGACCTCCTGCTTTTGGTATCCTGTGCTACTTCCATGTTCCCGATCTAGTTCCTGTGTCCTGGTTCCAGTCCCCAGTCCTCTGAGCTCCTGCTTTTGGTTTACTGTGCTACTTCCATGTTCCCGATCTAGTTCCTGTGTCCTGGTTCCAGTCCCCAGTCCTCTGAGCTCCTGCTTTTGGTTTACTGTGCTACTTCCATGTTCCTGATCTAGTTCCTGTGTCCTGGTTCCAGTCCCCAGTCCTCTGAGCTCCTGCTTTTGGTTTACTGTGCTACTTCCATGTTCCTGATCTAGTTCCTGTGTCCTGGTTCCAGTCCCCAGTCCTCTGAGCTCCTGTTTTTGGTATCCTGTGCTACTTCCAAGTTTCTGGTCTGGTTCATGAGCCAATGTTCGAGTCCTCCAAGCTCCCGTTTCTGGTATTCTGTTTTACTTCCTGTTCTTCATATACTGTGCTACCTCCAGTTCTTGTTCTGCTCCTGCATGCCTCTCAATTCCTTGGACTATCCACTGTGAAGGGATAGTGAATAAACTACCTAGTTTAGTTTCCTGACCTGGCTTCCAGTCCGTTTGTAACATGCTACCATAACACTGAGCTCAGGAATGCCAGTCCATGGGGGCTGCCCACATCTCATCCTAGGGGATTTCCCTGACATATCCTGACATTGCCTAATGAAAAACTACCTGCAGAGATTTCACCTGCTCTCTTTGCAGGTAATTTTCACCACAAAACAATGCACAAAATTTTGAATATTTGTTGCTTTTTCCTCCCTCTGCTTGCCCCAGGAATGCCTCTGCTGCACGCAGATAAAAGTGTGCATGTTGTTGAACAATACATGTACATATGCCAGCATACAGACAGGGCATTTCCATGGGTAAAATTCTGTTTTGTCTTCCCTGTACTATTAGGCATCCCTGAACCTCCCAGCCTAGCAGCACTCCGATCCAGCAGTTCTTTATCTAACTGGCTGCTCTGTCCAGCACTCTGCATTATCTATTCGAACAAGGCCTCACCTTCTCTCCTGATTCACCATTCTCTCCAGGCTGACCACGGTCCCCCTATTGTAGAAATGAAAAAAAGAGTATTTAAGGACACTGGTCTTCCCAGTTTCTTCATTTCCTGGCTAGGAACATCAACTGCCAATACTCCTCTGAGAGAACTTCCCGGTATTTCCAAAGACAAAAAAAAAGTAGCAAGATTATGCAAAAGGAAAAAATAAGCCCCAATGCCTACAAAGAGCAAGATGTGATTTATCTGATTTGCAGGATGTAACAGTGACATAGTGACATAAAGTCCTTTGTGATATCAAGTGCAGATGTAGGACATACTGGAGCCCAGGATCCTCCTATAACTGAGCATCTGTCTCTGTATCTCAGAGTCAAGAAAAACTGAACAACATCATTTAGTCTGATGGATAAACTTATAGTATGAATTTAGCTCAGCTGCAAAAAAATTATACTACAGAAAAAAAGTAAGCAAATTTAGTCACTGATTTGGCATCTGTGATAAAACAGAATTTCCTTGCATCTATGCTTTCCTGCTCTCTTTATAACTCTTCAAATCCCCTAAAGAGCCATCAGCTAAATATATGCCTAATGAACATTTTCTATCTTCATATTTTCTTCCAGTACTTACTTTACTGCCGTGTTCCCCAGGAGGTCCTCTGGGACCCTTGCAAGAGAAGTTAAAAACAAGAAAACAAGTCATATTTCGAGCAGTAATTCTCTCGGTAGGGCATTGAATGGCAATTGGTACCTTATATGGGTTAAAGACCCAAAGTAGAACATATCCAGAAAGTACAAAGAGCTCTGGTAAATGACCTGTCCAGTGGAATCTATTGCATCATTAATGCCTACACTGAGCTGCTCCTCCCCTTCCAGCTGATTGGCCTCCAACGGTTGAGGAGGAGCTTCCTGACATGCTTACTTAAAAGGAAGAAACAATTCAAACAGAATTATTAGGAATCATTTTCAAGTTCCACTGTTGAACCCTTCCATAGCAGAATGTTGCAGGAAACTCTTGTGATGGAACTCATGTAAACCAAATGGAGGTGTTTATGTGCATTTACTGTGGTTTGGGATGATGTATATATCCACATCATGTTTTTCTTGGGCCTATGAATATATGAATTATACAGTTTATCATGGAGATCCTGCCAGCTTATGAATTCATATTTTGAGTAGTCCATGTTGCCTCAATCCACAGGTTCTCCTGAAGTGTGTAATGCATCAACTAAAAAGCTTGTTAGTGATGTGACTCACTCGATCTCCAGGATCCCCTGTACGTCCTGGTAAACCTGGAGAACTTTCCCCTGCTTCTCCCTGTAAGTATAAATAACCAATGAATATGGAATACAAAAATATTACTGTGTACATGAATGAGATGCACATATTTCTTAACATTGTAAGGCAAATTAGCAAAGCACAAGACATATTCACTGAAACCGCTATTTGCTCATAGGAGTTTGTTTTGGGCGTGTGTGTGAATGCTTTGCCTACTGTAGAATATGATTCTTCAGAGAAACGAAGCAACAGAGGGCCAACAATTTCGGAATTCAGTTCTCTGACCTTCTGATGCATTTCTGAAGGGGTCAGCTTTGCTGTATATGAACTGATAGAGACCTTACACTCCATGGTTAGCTTGCAGATTCTAATAACTCAGAAAATTAACTTGAATGACAAGAGAGTAGGGATACCTTTGCAATCAGGAGAACCTTTAATGAGAAGCATGTACATTCTACACACATCGCACAAATTAGAATGAGATGCTGGGTGGTATAATGACAAATCAGTAACTTATAATGCATTCATCCCAAAGTACAGTGAGCACCTAAAGTATTACAAGTTACATTTCAATTATGATTTAATATATATCTTAAAGTAGCAAATATCAGGACTAGTAAGAGAACAAATTAAAACTACAAAGTATCCTCTTCTCTTTGAAAACCAGTCCCTCCCTCCTTCCCAGAACACCTGCAATAGCCTGTCTCCTCACCTCACCCACTTACCCTCTCTCCCTTCTGTCCAGAAAGACCAGATGGTCCTCTCGGACCTGGCGGACCAGGTGCCCCAGGAAGGCCCTGAATAATAACATAAAACAGTACGTTTAAACACTGCCAGCCTCCACAATGACTTGAGTTGATATTAATTTCTAGTTTTCCACTTTCTGATGCAAAGAACAAAAAACGTAAATAAGTATCATAGATAACTGATCTGAACCACATAATTACAGCGCTTTCAGTTCTCATACATTTATTTATTTGTTTTAAATACAGCCGGTTCATTTTGTTATAATGAAAAAATCTTGTTGCAGCATTTGTCTTTGTGTTCTATTTACTGCTCCATCTATTAAATGTATTTAATAGATAGACAATGGCAAGCGTCTTGAGACCGATACATATATGGAGGTCGGTATTTAAAGGGTTGTCTGGGTAACATTTAAAGTTACTCATACAATACCAGAGATTGAAAGATTTCTCCCTGTTCGTGGGCTGCATTTTGTCCAGGTGACTTATTACCCAGACAAAATATAACTGGGTAAAAGAGGCAGCACTGAGGGGTATTCTGGAGGCAGAGCTAAACTGTAGCTGGTGAGCACTGACATTCAGCGTTACCTGGCTAAAGTCAGCTAGGAAAATCTGACTGAAAAAAATACCTGTCCTTAACTTACCCCATAATTTTAGCAGAACACCTATCCAGGCATGTTCCACTGACTTATCTGGGGAAAGTTAGCTGGATAAATCTGGTTAGAAAATGCCTGCCCTCCATGTTGAGACATTTCAGGTTCCACTTTCAATATCCTATTTTGTATATCTAGCACAGTATTATTCAAAGACAAAATCACCAATTTTAAATCAGTTAAAGTAGTCCAAACATGGAGAAAAAATTGTAAGACTTGAAAATCAAGTTGAACAAATTGAAAAGATTCAAACAGGTCTGATTCAGGGAGAACTTGTGAATAGCAGGAAAATTGAAATGATAGAAAATACATTAAGATATAACAACTTAAGAATTCTTAATTTCCCCAATGTTAAACTTATATCACCTTTTGAACAGTATAAAAAATTTATGCTAGAGAATTTATTAATAGATATAAGTGAATTACCAGCTATAGAGAAAATTTTTTTTATATCGAAGGGGAAAAAAAAGAATGAGGTTTCACAGCAGAATGTAAATTTACAAAATGAGATAAATAACCTTACTGCTTTTCTAGAACAATCTATGTCTGACCAGGTAGATTTTAGGGGAACATTGTGTGTGAAATTCTCAACAAGCTTGGATCGGGATAAGATACTTAAGCTGTCTTTAAAAAATAGAGAAAAATTGTTCCTAGGTCAGAAGGTTTGGACCTTCCCTGACATAACTAAGAATACTCAAATTCGTAGAAGGAGTTTCCTTCAGATGAATCAGGAATTAAAAGATATAGGTGCACAAAGTACAGTGTATTATCCAAGTAAATGTGTTGTAAAACATCAACAAGAGAGGTATGTGTTTTTAGACCCAGTTGAGTTAAGAAAATTTCTTGATGCTAGATTACCTGCTCAGGTTCCTAATCTCGGCACTGTAGTAGAAATACCATAATTTTCCTAAAAGTTATTACTTGTAATTGCTCAAGAGAATGCTATCTTGGTTCTTTAATTTCTTTATAACAGGGGATGTTCTTATTCAAGGAGAAAATAGGTTCAATTAACCAATATACTTTAAATTGTTTGCTTCTAAGATTTATTAGCTTAAACTTAAATTCTCAAATGGTAATTTTCCTCTGTTTTGCCTTTACCTATGTTTAAATGGCAAGCTGTAATTGCTGTCTGTATGTAAAAATTATTGGCATAAATAAAAAAAAATTAAAAAAAAAAAAAAAAAAAAGAAAATGCCTGCCCTACAGACACCCGGGTAACAAAACCCAGCGAAGACTGATCTCATTTAGACTCATTTTTATATGGTATAATACAGAAAGTTATCCTTACAAAGATCATTGCTATGAAAACGAGGTCTCTTAACATTTAGACTAGTACATGCAATATATTGTGCACTCTTATTTTTATGTACAAACATAACTGAGCTGTAATCTCACCAGTTTCACCTGTGCACCCCACCACCCACATTCTCACACACCACCCATTCACCCCAAAACATCTGGAACCTGGAAGTATAAACCTGAACACGTATTTCAAGTCCATTTCGCCGAGCAATTCGGATCTTCAGCTCTAAGTTCAACCTCTAAAGGAGTAAATGTTTGGTCATATTTAGGACCCACTAGAAATTTATAGGTTCAAGTTTTGGCAAAATAAACCGACCACTTTGATGGTCCTATCTGATTTACTTCTATTTTATCTGTAGCTTGCAATGGCAAAAGTGAGGTCAACTTCATCCAAAAGATAAAAACTTCCCCAGCTACTCCCTTTCCTGGCTGTTGTTTGTTTTTTTGTTTTTTTTTAATTTAGCGTACACTACAAATGTAAGCACATGAACATTTAGCACATGCTAAAACTTTAAACATGTAGTAAATTGTTTTTGCATGCTCTAAAAATGAGTTCGTGTGCAAAACAAAACAAAAAATGAAATGAAAAATATTTTTAAAAAGAAACAAAATGAAATTTTTCCCTGCAGACTTCCACTGGCTGCTCCCAGCATATCTAATATCAGCTTCAGGACCAGGAAGAAATGACAGTTCTCTGGAATTAGGATGCCTGGGGTGAGGCATGGATGGGAGAGAAGCAGTTTGATGTTTAATTTGCTCAAACCTCTGCTTAGCATGCAGTTTTTCTCTATAATGTTCTAGTCTTCGGCCTGCACAAATCCAGCTTATAGTCAAACTCAAGGCACCTGAGCACACTGGGGCAGATTTTTAAAAAGTACATGCGCGCGTACTTTTGTTCGCGCAACCGGCGCAAACAAAAGTACGCTGGATTTTAAAAGATACAAGCGTAGCCACACGTATCTTTTAAAATCCGGGGTCGGCGCACGCAAGGCTGCGCAAAATTGGCAGCCTGCGCGTGCCGAGCCACGCAGCCTGCCTACGTTCCCTCCGAGGCCGCTCCGAAATCGGAGCGGCCTTGGAAGGAACTTTTTTATTTGTCCCCCCCCACCTTTCCCTCCCTTCCCCTATCTAACCCACCCCCCAGCCCTAACTAAATCCTCCTCCCCTAGCTTATTTCGTTGAGTTATGCCTGCCTCTGGCAGGCGTAACTTGCGCGCGTCACCGGCTCCCTGCCCCGGCACAGGCCGCTGTGCTGGAGCACTTGGCCCCACCCCCAGACCACCGCCATGCCTCTGGACACGCCCCCGGAACGCCCTGAATGCCGCGCCACCCCGACACACCCCCGACACGCCGCCCCAAGCAAAGCCCCGGACTTACGCGCATCCCGGGGCTTTGCGCGCGCCGGCGGCCTATGCAAAATAGGTGCACCAGCGTGCAGGGCTTTTAAAATCTACCCCACTGCGTTTGTATATCAGCTTGTTATGTGGCTAGAAGTAGAGGAGTATCCTCATGCCATCTAAATGATGGTGTAAATCATGCATATTAGCAATACATTTGAACATTTTTTTAATATTGCCTGGACCTGTATAATCTCTATTCACGTATCTGAAATGCGCCCCCCACCCCCTCCATAGGTCTCTTTTCTGTGTGGCTAAAAGCATGTGTGTTGTGAAAGCACACACCAACTTTCTGCCAGCTAAAAAAAATCCACTTAGCCACACTGGGTTTATTTAGGTACATTAACCCTTGTTTTATGCACATAAAAGGTGCATAAGTCTTTGAAACTGTACGCCAGAAAGCAGTACAGAACATCTAAAGCTTTCAGACATCTGTTTCTGAAAACCCCAAACAGCTCTGAGTTCTCCCATTCGTTGTAGAGATTATCGGTAATTGTCATTCTGGAACTCTTGATGTATAGGATATATACTCACTGGGTCACCTGGTTCTCCTTTGGAAGATTCACCATTGATAAGGCCAGGGGGACCCTATGGACAAACAAGGATGTTAACGTTCATTCCACTGTTCCTGTAGAACATCATTGGATTCTGTAGGCTGCTGCACACCCATGGTGGAACATACAGAGAACCATTTTAGGCCCAATTCACAGCAAATTGGGACTTGATGAAATTTCCCAGCACAATGTTGCATGCAATCTTATGTGAATAAAAACAATCACCGGCAGAATGGGGTGCCCCAGTGACTGCAGGTAGACCCAGCGGGGGTACCTCTGTTGAGGTGGGGGCTGCACTGGTGCAGTGGGACAGCAAGTACAGTTTTCTTCCTGTGGCACTGAACCTTTGAATAACTGTATGTGTAGCTCTCTCCCAGGACATGCCTGTGTGAAGCATGGCCACTGTCTTTGTTTTGAGCATGTGAGAATGGCCAAGTGTCATACGAAAACACAAACTATCCACTGGTGGGTCATCTGTGTTCTATACCAGGATGAAAGCATTACTGAACAGGAATCTTCCTTCCCTTAACAATCATGGCTCCAGGCACAAGGCAGCATTCAAGTATATTCCAAGTGAGAGCCAGCGCCCTGCATCTGCCTTTGTGCCTGTGGCTTCTTTCTACAGTCTGTCTCTGTTTGTCCGTGTAAGCAAAGCGTGCAGACTCTAGCTCCTGAATAAGCCTACATTGTCAAACTTTCTGCCTCCAAACACTCGCTTCATGTGACAACAGGTATGGAACTATCCCTTATATGTAATTGCATAGTGCTGTGTACGCGTAGTAGTACCACAAAAATGTTAAGAAACAGTTTTAGTAGATATACCTTTGACATTTTGGACACTATGCTGAGGATAATAAAATATTTTCTGTGCTACTGTATATCTTTTGTAAGAACACGCGAGCGGTATCTTTTGAGCCATTGAATTATCACCCTAGGAGGATCACAAACAGTTTGAAAAGTATAGTAGACGCACATACACATAAGAAGGCTTCTGAAAGCCTCATGCTTCTAATGGCAACAGTGAAGACCGGGGTTAGATTTAAGGCCTCCTAACCAATCTAGCCACCATCATTACAAAGAGAAACTTAAAAGACACACAGTCCCACTCTTTTAATGCATGCAAAGAAGAAATTCACTTACTCTCTCACCTCGTTCTCCTTTGTCTCCCTAGAACAGGAAAAATATGACATATGAGATACTAAAGTAACTTCTGAAGATTGAGATGCAAAACCCTGGAAGATTTACCACATCAGGAGCCCAATCAGATTGTCAAGGGAGGAAATCATGTCAGTCATACTCATCTTTTGTCTCTCACGGAGCCACTATAGAAGCTAAGTCTCAAAATGGCTTGTTTATTTTAGGACTAGAATATGACTTCTAGGTCCATTTCCACCCTGTCATACCTTAAATACTTTTTCTGAAGAAAAGCCAGTGAGGTTTCTATACGATGGCTTTGAAGAGTTAAGCATGGATCCTGATCCACAAGTTAAAAAACCAGTGTTTCAAACTGACAACTCAGCCACACAATAAAAATACAATCATTTTACATTTATTTAATTTTTTATTCTGTGGTGTATGCACTGTTGCTTGCCTGTGTGTCTCTCTTTGTATGTTTTGTTTCAAGCATTAACTTATATAACAGGAGAAGGAAAAGGCATACCTTGATAGAAAGTCCTGAGGGTCCTTGTGGACCAGTTCGCCCTGTTGGTCCTGGAAGACCAGGATCTCCAGCAATTCCTCTCTGTCCAGGTGTTCCAGGCTGACCAGGAGTCCCCTAGAGAATCGGAAAGGCTGTCAGTTCTGGGGTAAATCCCATAGATTTTGGTGGAGTTCCCATTTAAATAGTGCAGTCTTGACATTTCATCTTTCAAAATCACAGCTAGTCACTCACAGAACAGGTTACGGTGAGTGGAAGAAAGGGATAGTCTAATCCTCATGATTACAGAAAACCTGCCTGCAGTCAGAGAGTTCTTTAAGTTGGGAAACCCAGTGCTGTACCGTGAATAAAACGAAAGCTAGAGTGCCAACCTGCTTGACTGGCAAAATGGATATTTTGATGTTGCTCCTCTGCCAGTCACAGAAGCACCATAACTCCTCTCTGGAGCCTGGTGCAATGCCATGGGTCCCATCTCCTGCGCTACGCCAAGTCATCACACTTTAGGAATTGTCACTCTTACCATGGAAGTCACAGTCTGCAACTGAATAGCTAATATGTGAAAAGTGCACAAGTTACTCACTGGATTTCCAGGTTCCCCTTTCCTGCTGGGCAGCCCTTCTCCACTGGGGTCTCCCTGCACACAACAAAGGATCCAAAAATCTGTATTATGCACCTGAACTTTCTCTGCAGTGCTTAACTCAAGAATACCTACTGGAAATGAGTTTATATTTTTACAGGATACTGAATTCCATTGGTCATGATGCTTGTTATCACACTTGACAGGGCCAAGGAATACAGCTAGGATTAATCAGTCCAAGACCTAAAGTCAAAAGATTCCAGCAAAATTTAGTATAACCATTAGTTGCAACTCTGCATTTTCATTGCTCCGCTACTCAAATCCAATGTTTAACTAATTTTAGGTAAGTTTGCAGGAAAAGTCTGTTTGTGTTCCACCTTTGTATGTTTAGCTCTAGCTATTTACAACCTTTAGTAACCTACCGGCTCTCCTTTCTCTCCCTTTAGTCCAGCAGGTCCAAAAGGCCCACGTTCACCCTGGAATGAGAAGATAACAATGGTAAAAAGGAACATTGGTGTCTCTGGCTGGAATACTGTTCTCACACCAAAGTAATGGCTAGACTTACAGAATTTCCTTTCAAGCCAGGTAAGCCTTGATCACCCTAGAAGTTAAATAAAAGAAGAAAGTTGGTGAAAAGTCCAGTGGTGAGCTAGGAATACCCACTGTTCTGTTTCCATATGCTACATGATGCGAACGTCAAGAGATACGCCACAGAAAACAAAGACTGATAAGTAGACCTTGCCAATCACATTCAAACCAGTGGCTTATCTTAAATTATCTTATTCTTAGAACTTCTTCCTCAGATCAGTTTTTCTGGGAATTACATCACAGTCAATTTTCAAAGAGCCACCGAGCGATAAAGATAACCAGTTAATTTTAGTCAGTTATCGTTCGGAAAATTTTCAGCCAAAGCTGACCGACTAGATTTAGGACTGCTATTTGTGTAGCTGTGGCTACCGCTCTGCACTTCAGTTAGCGCTGAAAATCGGAGTTAACCAGCCAAGTTTTAAGCTCACCCAAGGAATGCCCCTGGAGCTGTCCTTTTTTTGACCAGCTAAATTTGGTCACTTTGTGAATTTAGATGGTTAAATGTAGTCTGTCAGTGGGGGAACATTTTTGAAAGCAGAGGTTTAACCAGCTAACTTGTGAAGTTAAACCTTTCAAAAATCTACCCCATAGTCAAACAGCAGAAATATGTCGGCAGTGTAGTAGCTAGGGAACCAAACTTTTAATTCCATGTCTGCGCTACTGGTCAGGCCCTGGAAGCGAAACCCTCAATCCTACAAAATATTATGCCCACAGGAAGACAAGTCACCCCTTTTAGTGACTTTTTGTTATTTAGCAGAATTTAAAAACAGATCAAGCAAATCATAAGAAAAGGAAGAATGGTCCGCTACTCACAGGCAGGCCTGGGGAACCTGGGTTTCCAGGACGACCAGGGGTGCCTGGGATGCCATCTGCTCCTGGGAAACCCTGGCACAAAACAACAATATTTCATTTACGTCATAAAACCTTGGCTTTGCACACAGTTCATTGTCACGTTACCTCACATGGTTGTGGGCAAATTTCCAAACCCTGCGCTGTGATGCAAAGCCTCCGGGTACTTTTTGTCCCATTGCCTTTGCACCAGTTTTCAAAAGAAAAGTACATGCATACTTTCCCCCGTACCTGTCAAGGAAAAGTATTCTGCAGGGATCTGCACCTCCTTTTCCTGGGCATAACTTTTTCCCTGAAAATCAACTTGCCTGGTTTTGAGAATGCAAAACTGTACCGTGCTGCTGTCTCCCCTGGCGTAAACCAGCCCTGGGAACGCCTTGACAGAAATGCAGGTAAAGACAGGCGCATTGTAGACCAGCTCACCTGCTTTTATCCGCATAGAAGCAATTTTATCCAGGGAAATAGCCATTTATACAGGTAAATGACTTTTGAAAATTGTCCTGCCCATAAGCAGAGAGGAAATTCAGGATTTTGTTTCGTAAAGAGAAATACAAATAATTATTAATTTGTTTTAATGTTTTAAGGTTTTTCTCTGGTAGCCTGAGTTTGAGACCGAGAACTCTTGGGTTAACCAACGTGTCACTTTGATTTCTCTTGCTCCACCACCCTGCAATTACTTGTCCATGTGCCCTGCTCTAACTCTGTGGTAATATCCACCTTCTGGGAACAGGGGTTTTGTGACTAGCAGCGTACAAGGGAAAAGTTTTGTTTCTTGTTTTTCTTCTACTATTTTTTCATTTTATTTTTGCATTTTGTGACTATGATAAAGCTTTGGAGGATTGGGCTTAGTTTGTATGGACATACTATAGGAACTTATTCCTGACCCAGAAAAAAGAGGCTGGTGTAAAACATTGGATAAATCAAGTATATCCATATTTGGGATTATATATAATCCAGAAGAAAAAATAGACATGTCCTTTCCAAAGTTTTTAAGCCCAATATACAAAAGACCTAGGCACCTAGCTTTAAAAGTCTGATATACTTGGACTTGCCTGAATAAAAATCTCTCCTGCCCAGTGCCTAAATTTAGAAGGTTATAATTAAAAGGTGTCAAAATATAGGTGCCTTAAAAGTAGGTGAGGCCAAAAATGGGGCCAGAATGAAGGAACAAAGTTAGGGAACATAAACAAATTAGTTTAGAAGAGGCAATAGCTGACCTAAAAACATAGGTCCCTAAAATTGCATTCATCCCAAAATTAGGATGTCTTAGAACAGCTGAAAATAGGCACCTAATTTAAGTGTCTAAATTGAGGGGCTCAGTGCTTTTAGAATATCGGGCTCTTTGTTTCCAAGGAGAGGAATCTGATGCAATCCTAGTTGTATGAATGACCAGAATTGCTGTTTAAAAAAGGCTCAGAATTAGAATTGGAGGCAAGGGGAGGAAGACAACAGAAGATACTATTTAGCGCTTGGAATTACAGATTTTGTGACTACTTACTTTCTCTCCCTTCTCTCCTTGGATCACTTTAGCATCACCTGGGGGTCCACGTGGTCCTACAGGACCTGGAGAGCCTGGAGAACCTGGGAAACCATTCTGCCCCTACACAAAAAGTAGAGAAGCAGGTAATTCATAACCTATTGCTAGGCTGTTGTCCCACATTAAGTGTTAAGTCCTTAAAGTGATTCATTCTGATAGCGAGATTGTTAGTATATAGGGCCAGGTGGTAGGAGATAGGAGATGTAAAAGGATTCAATTTTGCATACAGATGTGATATATCATTGGCGTTTTTGTGATTATTAGGGATGTGCATTTGTTTCAAACAAATGCCAAAAATGAAAACAAAAGAAGCAATGTTTGGTTCATTCTGAATGGAATGAACCAAAAACAGCCTCCTAAAAAAGTACCCCAAACTTTTTGGGGTGTTTTCACATTTGTGGTATTTTGGGGGAAAATGGATCTCAAGTAACTCTGGCTGGGCTTCCCCAGGCCTCTGAAACCCTGCTCCCAGGCCAAAACCTGAGTTGGCCCAGCATGCCCTGGATAGGCTGGTTCTGGGCTGGCTCCATTTTTTGGCCCAAGCATGAGGGTCACAGGGGCCCAGGAAGGCCCAACCAGGGCTGTTGGATGTCTGTTTCTTTTTGCTTGGATTTTATTTTTCATGTTTAATGTTGTTTTTCAGTTTGCTAAGCAAAAAAAAAAAGATTAAATGAACCTTAAAAACACCCCCCCCCCCCATCCTCAAAATGAAAATAAACAAAAAATTGTGGGCTGTACATCCCTAATGATTGTGCTTTGTTTTAGATTATGTACACCTCTCTGTTTCTGATTTCATAATTTATAAAAGTGGTTTACAAATGAATAAAAGTGAAATAAAGAGAATGAGAAATTACTACTTACCTGTTAATTTCCTTTTCTTTAGGACAGTCAGATGAATCCAGAACAAGTGGGTTATGCACCTCCACCAGCAGATGGAGACAGAGCAAACTGACGTCACAGTATATATACTCCTGCAGTGACATCAGCCCGTCAGTATTCTCTTCAAAAGCCACTGTGTACAGACCAGCAAAAAACTTGATTAAAAACAGAGAACCATTTCAATTCTCTGCCAACAGGCAACACTGAGCTCAGATAAGAATGTAATAACATTAATCTAGGGACTGGACTAACACTTATCAGTAATCCCTGTCATACGTAGTCACAGAGGAGGACCATACAACAATCATCCGGCAGCCAAGGGAGGGAAACCGGATTCATATGACTGTCCTAAAGAAAAGGAAATTATTAGGTAAGTAGTAATTTCTCATTTCGTAGTGTCCAGTCAGATGAATCCAGAACAAGTGAGATGTGTCCAAGCTACTCCTGAATAGGGCAGGAGGCTGCCCACAGTCCAGTCAAAACCCCACGTGCAAAGGCCATGGCTTCTCAGGCCTGAATATCCAGGCAATAATACCTGGAAAAGGTGTGTAAGGAGGACCACGTTGCAGCTCTGCAATTGTCAACGGGAGACAGCAACCTAAATTCCACCCACGATACTGCCTGAGCCCTAGTGGATTGAACTCTAACTTGACTAGGTAATGGCTTGCCAGCATCAACGTATGCTGCCATGACTACTTCCTTAATCCAGCAGGCTATTGTAACCCAAGAGGCCAGTTCTCCTTATCTAGTACTGCTGTGAAAGAACAAATAGGCGATCTGTTTTCCATAACGGCTCAGAAACCTCCAGATACCAGATGATATGTCTCTTGACATCCAGGGGTCACAACAGACGATACTCCTCTCGGCTTCTTCTCTGTCCAGGGATGGCAGAGAGATGGACTGATTCAAGTGAAACTCAGTGACCACCTTCGGTAAAAAGGAAGGAACAATATACAGCTGTATCGCCCCTGGAGTCACCCGGAGGAAGGGCTCCCAGCAAGATAAGGTTTGCAGCTCAGAAACTCTCCACGCAGAACAAATTGCCACAAGAAACATCATTTTCAAGGTCAGTAACCACAAGGACAGGCTACGCATCAGTCTAAATCCGTTAAGAAATCCAAGACAAAAGTCAGACTCCATAAGGGTACAGGAAACCGCAAGGGAGGATGAAGATGTTTCACTCCTTTCAAGAAACAGGCCACATGAGGTTGAGCCAACAAGGAACCTCCATTCACTTGACCCCTGAAACAGGTGAGAGCCACTACTTGCACCTTTATGGAATTAAGGGCCAAACCTTTATTCAAGCCATTCTGCAAAAATTCCAAAATGAGCAGGATCTTGGCCTCAAACACTTGCCAAACTCACACATAGGCCAAGGAAGTGGAGAACTTTTTAGCACCCTCTCCTGCTCATTTTAGGTTCCTTTCATTCCTCTCCCTACTTCATCCTCCCCCCATATAATCCTTGATTTATTCTCTTGTATGTAAAGCATCTTCTGTTCTCTTGTATGTAAAGCATCTTCTGTGCCTTCTGGCCTACTACTTTCTAACTTAAACTCATGTTATATTTAGTATTATATACAGTTCTCATACTTTCTAAACTACTCTCGTGTTATACTTGGTTTACTCAACTATCCTATACGTTTCTACATGCCCCCATCTACCTGTGCATTTACATCCCAACCTAAGTTTGGGACACATATCATGTATTTATGTTTGTTATTGTATATTTAAATTTGCTACTGTGTATTTAAGTTTGCCTTCTCCTTCATGCCTGATGCTCTCCTTTTCCGTGCATCTTCCTCATGCACCTTCCAGTTATTCATGACCCTGTTTTTTGTAACTGCTCTTTTCCTACTTCGTTCTCCCCTGTTACATGTAAACTGGCATGATATCTCTCATGATGGTCGGTCGGTCAAGAAAAAACAGTAAATAAATAAAAATAACCAAAATGGAAATCACTGCCACTGAGTATCCACGTTTCAGCAATCAAGCCCACTCAAGGGCCATACCGTAAGACAAAATCAAGATGGATCTTCGTGAAGGACAGGTCCCTGCTGTAATAGGTTCCTATGCGCTGGGAGTCAAAGAGGCGAATCCACCAGGAGCCTCTGCAGATCTGCATACCACAGCCTCCTGGGCCAATCTGGGGCGACCAAGAGCACCATCCCTCTATGGCATTCGATTTTTCGAATCAATCTGCACAAAATGGGCCACGAAGGAAAGACATACAGGAACTTGTCTTCCAGCCACTCCTGCACTAGGGCATTGATCCTCAATGACTTCGAATCTCTCCTGCGGCTGAAGAATTGTGGAACTTTTGCATTGCGAGAAGTCGCCAGTAGGTCTAGGAATGGGAGACCCCAGTGATCCAGAATCAGATGAAACGCCTCATCTGACAACGCCCACTCTCCTGAGTCCAGACTCTCCCTGCTGAGAAGGTCTGCTCTTATGTTGTCTTTGCCTGCAATATGTGAGGCTGAGATCATCTGGAGATGCACCTTTGCCCATTCCATAAGTTGATCTATCTCCTGCGACACTTGCTGTTTCTTGGTACCTCCCTGCCAATTAGGGGTGTGCATTCATTTGCAACGTATTGGCAATCCGCAATGTATATGCCATGTTTGTTGTATTCGTGGGGGTCATAAAACATATGGCGAACCCCCACGAATACAAGTATCACTAACGAATAAACCCCCACCCTCCTGACCCCCCCAAGACTTGCCAAAAGTCCCTGGTGGTCCAGCGGGGGTCCTGGAGCGATCTCCTGCACTCGGGCCGTCGGCTGCCGGTATTCAAAATGGCACCGATAGCCTTTGCCCTTACTATGTCACAGGGGCTACCGGTGCCATTGGTCAGCCCCTGTCACATGGTAGGAGCACAAGATGGCACCGGCCGTCCATTGCTGGGGGTCAGGAGGGTGGGGGTTGTAGTTAATTAAATTTAAAGGGTTGGGATGGGGTTTATTTTGGGAAACGAATACATATGTAACTAATGAACGGATCGGGGTCCCCCAAGAACGGATGCACGGATTTGGGTCCCGACGAATAAGAATACCAAATGGGATGAATCCATCCCTGCTGCACATCCCTACTGCCAATTGATGTAAGCCACCCTCTGAAGCTGATCTCTGGTATAGGGGTGTGTGTGTGGGGGGGGGAGGGGGATGTTACATGAGGAGCCCAGATTTGGGCTGAAACTTTGATTGCCTATATTTAAAATGCTCCCCCTCGTCTGCGATTCCCCGAAACCCTGATTCTTTTAAATCCACTCTCCCTAAGGCTCAATACCGTAAACACCCCTCATGTCCCCCCATTGCCATACTTTCTCTCCGACGCGGTAAAATGATACTCTCGCAGCCCCACCCTCAATAAGATCCCAGGCTAATCCCACCCTTCCGGAAACTCACCTCATGATTCTGGAGGGTCTTCCCCTTCACAGGCAGGAGGGACACGTTTCCCTCCTGACAGTACCTCAAACCTATGCCAAATGACGCCGCCTGTTACTAGGCGAGGAGAACATGTGCAAACCCCTCCAGTCCCTTTCATCTCCCTTTTCCCTTTCTGCCATTCACTCTCTATTTCTCTTTGCTCCATGTTTCCTTCTGGGCCATAACTTGATCTGCTAATATAGCAGAACAAACTATTCTCAGCACACAGCACTGATTACTGCATCTCTAAATATGATATTTTCCATCCTAACCAAAACAGGTAGCAGGTGGGTTACATTTCCCACTTTGAAAGTATTGTGTGATGCCTCTGAAGGATACTGTGATTTTATACATGGTGAAATAGATTACATTTAACAAAAATGATTTAATACTTACGTTTTCTCCTTTTTCTCCTTTTTCACCCTGAAACACCAAAAAACAAAATGTGATTGAATGATGCACCCAGGATAGTGTTATAATGAATTCACTGCTACACACAAGTTGCTCATGCAGTCCAGCCTTGGTATAGTGCAGGGCTGGCCAAACTTTCACACATCAACAGCCAAAACCCAGAATTCACTGTAGCAGAGAGCCACCATACCTTTCGAGGGGTACATAAGAACATAAGAACATGCCATACTGGGTCAGACCAAGGGTCCATCAAGCCCAGCATCCTGTTTCCAACAGTGGCCAATCCAGGCCATAAGAACCTGGCAAGTACCCAAAAACTAAGTCTATTCCATGTTACCGTTGCTAGTAATAGCGGTGGTTATTATCTAAGTCAACTTAATTAATAGCAGGTAATGGACTTCTCCTACAAGAACTTATCCAATCCTTTTTTAAACACAGCTATACTAACTGCACTAACCACATCTTCTGGCAACAAATTCCAGAGTTTAATTGTGCGCTGAGTGAAAAAGAACTTTCTCCGATTAGTTTTAAATGTGCCCCATGCTAACTTCATGGAGTGCCCCCTAGTCTTTCTACTATCCGAAAGAGTAAAAAACCGATTCACATCTACTCGTTCTAGACTTCTCATGATTTTAAACACCTCTATCGTATCCCCCCTCAGCCGTCTCTTCTCCAAGCTGAAAAGCCCTAACCTCTTTAGTCTTTCCTCATTGGGGAGCTGTTCCATTCCCTTTATCATTTTGGTCGCCCTTCTCTGTACCTTCTCCATCGCAATTATATCTTTTTTGAGATGCGGCGACCAGAATTGTACACAGAATTGTACACAGAATTGTACACAGTATTCAAGGTGCGGTCTCACCATGGAGCGATACAGAGGCAACCCTCCAAAAGAAAAGGCCAACTCTCTCTCTCTCAGACATAAAGAGACACTTACACACATCCCTTCTACTCTCTCTCTTCCCCAGACACAGAAGCGTGAATACACACATACAACCCTTCCACACTCTCTCTTCTCCCAAACACACACACACCCCTTCTACTCTCTCTCTCTCCCAGACACAGACACATATACATACAATCCTTCCACTCTCTCTCTCCCAGATGCAGAAGTGCGCACAAACAAACATAAATCTTACACACTCTCTCTCTCCCAGATACACACACAAACACACCACTTCCACTCTCTCTCTCTCACAGACACATATACATACAATCCTTCCACTCTCTCACTCCCAGATGCAGAAGTGCGCACACACAAACATAAACCTTACATACTCTCTTTTTCCCAGATACACACACAAACACACCACTTCCACACTCTCTCTCTCCCAGACTCAGACACACACAACCTTTCCTCTCTCTTTCAAACAAACACACACATAACCCTTCCACTCGCTCTCTCTCCCAGACAAACACACATAACAAAACCCTTCCACTCTCTTTTCCCCCAGTAAAAACACACACAAAAATCTTCCACTCACATTCTCTTTCTCTTTCTCCCAGACACACACAAAACCCTTCCACTCTCTCTCTCTCAGACACAAAGACACACACACAGAGTCAACACTCCATTCTGAGTCCTATGAGTGTGGCGATCCTCCCTATTAATAGCAGCTGGCTCAGGCAGAAGTTGTAAGATTACCACCTCCAACTGAGCCAGCTGCTGAGAAGGGAAAGGATCACTGCTTTTAGGAGACAGACAACCCAGTTGTGTGCTCATCAGCAATTGGGAGCCACATGTTAACCTCGAAAGAGCCGCATGTGGCTTGCAAGACGCTGGCTGGCCACCCCTGGTATAGTGTTTTAGGAATGTGAACTCTGCGCAGGAGGAAGTTGTGACTGCACTGACTCTGCTCTGAAAGAGTCCCTTTGTGTCTGCATTGTTTAACTACTGATACCTCCATCCCTGGCTGGCTGCATATATAAGTAGCGCACGGAGTTAATTTTGGGTGATTGTAGAGGCACCAAGGTTAAAAAAAACCACAAAAAACAGATCATCTAGCCAAGAATCTTACAACCTCTAACCACACACAGTGTCATGGTAGGAGTACATGGGAGAGAGGGCAAGGACCGCTCTTTGGGCTGCCCGTGCCAGGCCAGATTTTTTTTCTCTTTCTGTTCACGTCTTTGCCATGGTGGGTAAGATATCCAGACAAATCTTTTGAATATGGACCTCCTGATGATCCTACTTCTTGTGCTGCCTTGACCAATTCACTCAGGGCAAGGAGGATAGGGGCTTAATTTCCAGTAGCCTGTACGGCTGCAAAGCAAGTGGGGAAGAAGGGGGGGGGGGGGGAGGGGATACTTTTCTACCCATGCACCTTCTAGGCAGTTCCCAAAGGGAAACAATGTGGATAGTTTCCCATTGAATAAGGCTTATATGTACACATTATGCCCGCATACGTGGACCCACTTTCTTTACATTTAGTGACATGGGGGCAAAACAGCACAGATACCTATGTGTGCGTATACTGTTTACTCTCCCAACCTAAACACCGTCCCCACTCACCCCCCCCCCCCAGGTACAGTTCTTTTTAATCCGACTCAAAGGATGCATGTTGTGAAAGCTTGGGTGAGCTTTTAGCTGCTTGGAGATGGACAATTTTCATCTAGGGTAATTTAGCTGGGAAACTACATAGTTATCTGACAAAATCCCTTTGAAGACGGTGCTCTTCAGCTCTCTGTGCTCAAATTTAGAATGTCAATTGTCTCAGTGAGGGGCACTGTAACCATGTGAATAATCATGTAAAGAGTTGAACATGCTCAAGAGCATGAGCCCCTGTGCCGCAATGTGACCTGTGCAACCCCGGAGCTGGCCATGGTCCATGCCACTGGCGGAAAAAAACGCATCCAGGCATGGGCTGGCTGAAACAGGAATACTCTTGGCTTGGAAACAGGAACACTCAATTTGGAACAGGAACGTTTGGATGACCAAAACGTACCAGGAACTGAGACCCAGCAATGCAATGCTGGTCTCAGGGGTAGCCCTCCAGCCACTCGAAAGCCCTTTCAAACTGCAGATGCAAAGCGGTTTGTGCACGAGGACAGACAAAGGCTGAAGACTTAGAAGAAGACTCTGGAGATGTGGACAAGATGCTAAAGACTTGGAACAAGATAAAGGCTCAGGATTTGGAACTAGACAAAAGCTCAGGACTTGGAAACATGACAAAGGTTCTGAGAGAGCCTGGTGCCGCTGCGCACCCTAAACAACCCCAAGGCTGGATGCGAACCACGCCAATAGCGGCGCAGGCACTGGACTGAAAGACCTGAAACAAGACAGAAGCTGGAACTAGAACTCTGAAGACCAGGAACAGGATTCAGGAACTCAAATTCAGGAACTTGGACTCAGTCTCAGGAACTCGGACTCAGACTCAGGAACTCGGACTCAGACTTAGGAACTCGAATTCAGAAATTGGAAGACTCCAAAGACTAGACCAGGACTCAGAAGACATAGGAACACGATGAGAGACCAAGAACATCACAGGAACGAAGACTTGGAGGACCTCCAACAATGAAGACAGGAAACAAAAGATCTTGCAAAGGCCAGAAGCAAAAACTGAAAATCCCTTTTATAGGGCTGCCAGGAGATGACATCATCAGGAGGTGCTGTGGCACTTCCCGTCGTGGGTCCTTTAAATCCTGGATGTACACTCGCGCTTAGCCATGCCAGCAGGAGCAGGAGCCGTAGTGGCGGCGTTCTGCCACAAAGCCGGAGAAGACTCCCCGCCAGGAAGCAGCAGTACCAGAAAGACTGCGGCACCCACCCACATAGGGGATTGGGGGCAACTTTCCAGCTGCAGGTAGAGGCAGCAAGACACAGGCAGCATCAGGAGGTGAATGAGTCACTCACAGGACCCTCCTGTGAATGGAATGACAACATGCTCGCAGCACCAGGCAAGTATTTATTTATATATTTAAAATTATTTATAGCCCACACCCTCCAAATATCAGGATGGCTTAAAAGAGGGTGAGGGGAAACTTATAACAGGATTTAGGCGTCATTGCTTAGGGGGAAGAAACACTATGTTTTGGAGTCTTTGCTTGGGGTGAAGATAGGGGGAGAAAAGGAGAGGCATAATATAGTTAGAGGACTTCTGAAGTGGTTAGTCACTGACAGATGTAAAAACCGCTGTGAACAAAAATGTTTTAAAAGGTTTCTTGAAGTCTTTAGAGTCTTCTGTACTGTGGAGTTGCAAAGGAAGTGAGTTCCAGAGGATGGGTATGGAAAATGCTCTTTCCCATGTTACTGAGAGACGTGCCTGACTTGGATGCAGAATATCAAATAAATGCTGGCTGGGAGATCGGCACATTCTAGTGGGAGTGTAGAGTCTTAGGGTAGCAAATCACCAGGGTGGCGTATTAAATATTATTATTACCGACGTTAAAGTGAATTTAAATTATCTGTCCACTAGATGGCAGTAGAAGCAGTCATTACACTATTTTTGAACGACTATGAGCAATAATGTTCTTTCTGTGCAACTTTTTATAAGCCAAGTTCAAATTTGTGCACTATAAGTCAGTATAATGCAAATGATATTGGGATTTCTTTTGTGCATTATGTTTTGCTATGTGCGCAATGTTCACGACCTGTGTGCACACACACACACACACATACACAGCTTAGAAGGAACAGAGATTACAAGTAGAGTCAAGTAAAGAATTATTTAACAAAAATTTGCTAATTAGTTTACCAATCCATTAGAAGTTTGCAGGTTTGTCAAATGAGTTCAGCAAATTAAAACAAAAATTATGATGGAAACCCCTGAAATAAGCAACTCCTTTAGAGCAGATTCACCCAGTTTGCAGGGCCTGAAGTGGGCAGATTCACTGTGGATTCAGGCAAAATTTAGTAAATCCTCATCAAATTTAGTCAGAATTTTGCCAGATTCAACAAATTGCCCCTAGGAACCAGGATGAAATGTACTTGGTTCAAGTTTGACCTCAAATTTTTCATGCATCCCTAATTACTGGTGCTGACAGGCTCTGTACAGTTTGCCAGGGTGCAGGCTAAGGTGAGATCTCTGTGAGCTGAAGGAACTTTAACTTCATTTTAATATCAGTAGGTGTTCCTGAGGTTGACGGTGTTATGTTTGGCGGCTTGCAGGATGTCCCTGCAAGCCACCGCACTCACCTTCTGATGCCGCACACAGTGGGCCTCCTCCCACCCGATGAAGCTTGTGCATATGGCAGGATGCCACTGGGACTCCTGCCTCTGATGCTTCTCACTAGGCAGGCTCACGCCCAGCCTTACAGCATTTAAAGAGGCCGTGGTGGGAAAAGGCCACGGCGCCCTTGGATGATGTCATCATCGATTGCCTATATAAGGGTTCACTGAACATCTGCTCTTCACCTCAGCAATAGGTCTCCTGCATCGGTTGTGTGTAGTGTATGTTGACGCTCTTGGTTCCTGCATTCCTGCTTCCTGCCATTGCCTCTCCAGCCCAGCCTGCCTTGTTTCTCCAGTTCTGTCTTGCCTCACCTCTTTGCCTTCCCTGGGACTGACTTCTAGATCTGACCCTTGCCTGGACATTGATCATTCTTATGTGTCACCTGCCTCTGATCCTTGCCTGGACATTAACTATTCTTGTTTGCCGCCTGCCCTGGCCCTGGATACTCGCCTATGCCATTTCCAAAGAGATGCTCGCTTAAGATCTGCTGACCCCCAGAACCCAAGGGATCCATCCAAGGGGAAAGGGGTTGATATAGGTGACGCTCCTATTCCGTCTGACTCCTGCGTAGCTCTGCCAGCTGTTAGTGAGGGCCTATGGGGTCTGCCCCGTAGGCTGGGCCAACCTCCCCACAGCAGTAAGGGTCCACAGATCTTAAAGATAGTTCTTACTATTTTGAATTCTCATCAAGCACATAAGAGTAGCGACGATACAATGTAACTCACCCTTGGACACTGGACGGTGCATTGCTCCTGTTTAACAGAGAAGGGAGTGAGGGAAAAGAACAGAATTCACTGTTAAAGTCTGGCTCAGGTGGTCAAAGTCACAGCATCAATTTCTGAAATTTATTACATAATATTTCTCTTTATTGTTTCATCAGGATGTTTCTAATAAATAGAGGCAGAGGGAGATACCACATGATCTTCAAGAGTAACAAGATCCCTCTGTGGTCCAGCAGACTGCTGCTTCCTGTCCCTGAGAGCTTACCAGCAACAGAGCGGAAGAGGAGAATGTCACTTTCCACCCTCTTCTCCCTGAAGAAAGAGTAAGCCCTAGCAGTCTGAAACTACCATTGGCTTCCCACTCCCATCATCTGTAAATTCTCATAATCTACCCAAAATACTACGGACAGCTAGAAACAGATATAGACTCCAGGTTTTAGGTCCATGCTGGGGAGCCATAACACTTGCATAAATCCTAGGTGCAGGGTAGGGGAGACCATGAGATGGTCACACATTGGCCCGGTTTCCTATAATGGCCACTTTTTAACTTTCTTACCTGCTGAGCTGCACTACTGCAGAGGGCGCTCATGAGGCTGCCTTCCAGCTGTGACAAGCCCTCTGAATCCTTGACGAAGAAGACGTTCTGTTGGTTTTGGTTCGTGACGATCCTACGCAGCTGCTCTCGGTCTGCTCCATCAAATCCCACAGCCAAAATTCGGATCCCTGAAGCACCGAAACAGAAGCAATCAAGAGTGGCCTTACCTCACAGCCCATCCTCATAACCCCCCCCCCCCCCCCCCCCCACTATCTTTATGGTGCAAATTTTCAAATTCTGCTTTGAAAAACCCCTAAAGCTATCTGCTGAATAAAAGCACTGAAATATAGTTTTTGGGGGCATGGCAGTTCCTTTCCACCCCCGTTGGGCTTCCAGCTCTATTGGAACAAGGGCTGGGATGTGGCACCATGAGCCTTCATTTACAAGTTTCCAGAGAATTTTCTCCTATTTTATATTCCCGCCCAACTAGTTTTAGTCCAGTCATCACAGCAACGGCCTTCGACCAGGGGCCAAGTTCCAGATCCTTCTAGAATCCAGCACTCACAGGCCTTAATTCCAGCCACTAGATGTCACCATTATCAATGACTATGATTCCTTCCCTCCCAGTGCTGTGAGTGCTTCCTCCACAGCATCCACATCCTGGGCTGACCCAGATAACAAATGACTCGAGTCGGGAATCAAATCCAGATTCCTCTGCACAGCAGCCATAGCACTGCCACTAAAATATGTACTATAAATATTTTGGATTTGTGCTTTAGGAAATTTACGGAGGCAAATTTACATCGTTATGCTGATTAATTAATCGCAACCTTCGATATAAATATTTATAAATTAACATTTTTCAAAATGAAATACATAGTAACATAGTAGGTGATAACAAAAAAAGATTATTTGGCCCATCTGGTGTGTACAGTTATAGTCAAGAAATGATACATTCAATTAGATGACATTATTCTGTTTTGAAAGATTTGTTCTTTTTATTAGAATGGTTTTATTATGATGATGTTTTATATTTCATGGTTTTATTGATTTTGTGAGGAATGGTGATGTTTCTGTTTTTCAGTTCTTGAATGATTTATTTTATTTATTTTTAGTTTTTATATACCGATCTTCCTACATTAGATGCAAATCAAACCGGTTTACAATGAACAAAAAACTTGCCTATAGGCATTACATGGAACCATGAACATCTATGAAACCTTAAGTAACATAGTCAGAGAAAAGAATAACCAATTAAACAATGATATACAGAGTCTGGCTTGTTGCGGTTTTCAATTGCATGTTTCTATTTATACCTTATAATCACTTTTTTTCTGTATTTGGTGAGAATCTGCCTGTGTTCTGCATTTGTGACTGAAGTAAGGTATTCTACTAGTGCATAGTTTCTTTGTAGGGATCTATAGCAGCCTGGCTTGTTCTGTTTTCCTAATAGGTGGTGTATTGGTGTTTAGAGTCTGGAGTAATATTTGCAGTGTTGCCTTTTCTTAGGTAAGGTTGTTACTGCTTGAGTACTGGCAATTAGTGCTGTTTTGGTTTGGGAGGGTTTACTATATTATAATTTGTTCATTCATGACTTTCTAATGGGCAAGCTGACACCCAACACATGTCACAATAGGCCTAATATTAAATGGGCTCCAAGTGTCTTTTTTTGCAAAGTTTTCTAGTTTGCACCACAACAGTATGTGTAAATGGAGAGGCCAATATTCAAAATGGCACTCAGCTGGATAAATACTACTAATCCAGCTGAGTGGCACCTCTGAATATCTGGCTACAGCTAAGTTTTTAGCCAGCTAAGTCAAGGGCAGAGAATGGGTGGTCAGTGAGGATTCAAGTTAGCCCGATATGTTAACCAGCTAACTTGATATTCAGAGTTAGCCAATTTATTCAACTAACTCTGGTCGGGCCATAGGGCTGTCCTAAAGTTAGTCAGATATATTTATCCAGTTAACTTTAAGATAATAGATGTATTCAGCGGCGTGGCTACGTCACACTAGTTAACCAAATAAGTATATCCAGCTAATTAGCAGAGCCATAGCAGCTGAATGTGGGCCTCATAATATACGTGCTGTGATATTTTTACCTCAGAAGAGTATATTTTGAATCTATTATAACTGCATAATTTTTCATTTGTATTTATTTATTTTATTTAAAGTCTTTTCTATACCGTCGTTAAGCTAGGTGCAGTCACAACAGTTTTTAATTGTGTGTGGGGAAGGGTCATGCAAGGCTGTAAGCTTTGCCTAGTGAACCTAATATCCTTGCACTGGCCCTGGGATGGCAGTGGTGGGTAAAGAGGTGCGATATCAAGTAAAAAAGACAAAATAGAGGGTAGGAGGGACAGAGTTGGTAGTGGGCTGCATATTTAAAATAAAGAGTTAAGTGGAAAGACATACACAAAACATTTACTCTTCGGGTCCAAGTGTTCAGACTTTTCACAGTTGAAAGTTGGCAAACCTAGCCAAACCCCCCCCCCCCCCACCTATCTCTGCCTCCCATTTTCCTCTGCTCTTCCCCTTAGTCCCATTCTTTCCCTGATCATCCTCTGCCCCAACCGGCACCTCTAAGCTGGTTGGGTTGCAGCTTAAATACCAGCAGCACCTTCCTTCTGCAGCTCTGCAGTGAAACATCCTGTGTTTGAACTGTGAGTCTCTGCGGTTAGAACTCTGTGGCCCCATGCAGTTCTAACAGCAGATGTTTGAACCATGTGGGGCTCCGTAGATACAGAGCCCCACGGTTCCAAAGGGGATGTTTCACCACAGGCTGCCGAGGGGAGGAGGCACTAGTGCTTTAAGTTGCAGCCCGACTGGCTTAGAGGTGCCAGTTGGGGTAGAGGGAGAGAAGAGACAGTGTAGAGGAAGAGGAGAGGAAAGGGAAGGTTGAAGAGCAGGGGAAGAGCTGTTACTGAAGTGACACCAGAATCTGAATTTTGGTTTTGTATGGTAAGTTAGTTTGTATGGTAAGTTAGTTTGTATGGTAAGTTAGTTGGAGACTGCATCCCTTTTGAGTACCTTGATGGTGGGAAAGGGCCATCTCATCCCTTATCTTAGGCAGCAGATGCCTTGAGCTGACCTTCACTGCCAACACCACTGATAAAGTAAAGCTCCTCTACCGCTTCAGGCTGCAAACACTCTGAACTGTCTTCCCCAGCGTAACATCATCATTAATGGCTGGCTCAATGTAATGTGGATTAGCTTGTCAAAGGGGACAATTTGGGCCCAGTCTTTGTTGTTAATGTCAGACTGAGGAGGCAACTCAGAAGGTAGGTCACATGGCAGCAGTAAACTTTGTGGTGCACCACCAACTTCAGTAGTCACCCTATACCCTTGATCCAGGCTGCTCAGAAAGATATTGCCACTTTCGCTGTAGCTGCTTCCCTTGAGCACTTTAAAAGAAAAAATTGTAAGTAGCAAAGGCAGCAGGAGAAAGAGAATTTACCAGTTGCCTTTATTGCTCTAGCAGGCTCTAAGACATCATCGCTGGAGCGGCCATCTGCCAGTATCACCAGTATCCCCGGCACACCTGGTCTCCTTCCGAAGCTGGGAGTAAATATGTAATTCTTACTATATTCTATGGCTGCACCTAGAGAAGAGAAAGGTTTTCAGATGAAATGTAAGTGGCAACCACAGTGGATTAAAAATCCTCATTCCTCTCCTGAAAGAGAGCAGCAAAGAGCCCATAGCCCTGACCCTTCCAAGCAGACCACGCTATGTCCATAGAAATGAAAGCCCTTATCTGACTTTCTGTCAATAGACGGGCAGAGGCCAGCTATTATACTAATTGTCTTTCAGAGCCACAATGCAAGCTTCCAAGAGCAAGATATTTCCTCATTTATAACTCTTTTTGTTCAGATGTCTGCTAAGAATTGACGTCACTGTTCATAGACCCCCTGAACTTTTATAAATCAATGAACATATGTATAAAGGATCCTCTGTGTCATATGCGCCCTATCTCTTAGTTTCCTATTGCAAGATCCTATGATATCCTCCCTCTCCTGAGTCCTCATCCATTGCAAATCTCTTATGGCCTATGTCTGACCCTCTATTGCAAGTCCCCCATGACATCTCCTTAAACTGTTGCAAATCTCTCCTATAGACCTCCAGTCTCATGAATATGTCTTGGTTCTAAATGCAAGTCTCTCATAACATTCCCTTGTTGTCTGTTACATGCTTCTGCACTTCCCTTCCCCCTGCTCTCTTTCCCTTATTCCTGAGTTCCATGTACACTGGGGCATTTTGTTCTAATCAAGTTTCTTCAATGAATACCCAACCCAAATGATGCTGAGCTTTGTAGCCCTGCTTCCAGTGTTATGCCACATGCACTGTTTTTCTTTTATGATTTATAGCTGTATAATAACTGGTTTTCATTTGATTGATTTAGACTGATTTTCCTAGTTCTCTTTTGAGGGGAAGCTAATGTAATCATGGCTAGATGGGATTAGTCTGCGTCCATCTAAAATAGATCTAATGGCAATGCTGCACCAACAGGTCTGCACATCTCAAAATGCTTTGTAATGAAAGATGGAAAAACAGAACATGAGCAAAGGTTTGTAGTGCTCATGATCATGTCATGGCATCTCTATAATGACTTGACCATACTGGCCTTCAAATTCCAGAACCTCCCCAGTACCCGTCATACACATGACAAGAAAGCCCTTTCATGACAAAAAAGCCTTTTCAGAAGATCTACCAATAGATGTTCCACTGGGTTCTTCAAATGGGATGTTTTGGATTTGCTGCAGGACTGCAGTTTCATCGCTGGAGCGATTCAGCAAGATCCAAGGACGTCCCCTGAAGCTGTAAATGACCAGACCCACCTGTGTCAGAACAAGAAAAACAGAGTGAGTGATACTGAGTAAGAGTCATTTGTATAATGCCGAGGAGAAAACGGAAAAAGAGAACAAAAGAAGAGTGAGCCCAAGAGAAGGAAAGCAGTAGAAATCAAATGCAGCTCGAAATAGACAATGCAAGGGCAAGAAAAGAGTATAAGAATGCAGACCACTCATAAAGACCATGAGGTCCATATTCAAAAGCATTTAGCTGGCTAACTTAATATTTGGGCACCTATCTGACTAAATTCTTGGAGGATAATAAGCTAGGTGGCTAGAACTTAGCCAGATAAGTTAGGGACATTCAGGGGGGCATAACTGGGAGGAACGGAGTTAGCCAGCTAAGTTAATTGGCTAACTCCAATATTCACAGTTAGCTGGCTGACTTCACCAGCTAAGCCTGGTGAGGCCAAATAGCTTAAGATGGCCAGTTATAGTCAATAGTGTGGCTGCACTATTGAATATGCCTCCAAGGTTAGCCGGATAAGTTTATCTGGCTAACTTTGCTATCCGGACTGTGTCTGAATATGGACCTCCATTAGTCCTTTTCAATTCTTAGAAACTGTTGACTACAAATCAAAACTCTTATTGAAGAGTTTAGATAAATGAGATGCTGATGGAACTGAGGATCCATTTTTACTAGCTATTAGGCTCCTTAGACAGTATGGGAGTACAAATACTATTTTCCACTTAGATTAGTGCTCAAATGAAGAACTCAACTGTATGCTATAATGTCTCTCTTTCTCCCTACTCCTTGGTCTCTCATATTGATTATTTTTCATATTGTTGGTTTGGCGTTTTCCCTTTCTTTTTAATTATTATCTGCCTTTTTCTCTTACCTCTCACAACGCACACATGCACAGTTTACCTTCTTTGTAGCGTATCTACTAGTTTAATGCTGCATTTACAAAATCAAGTCTATGTCTCCAACATAAAAGAAGCGATAGACCATTGAAAGTTCATAAGTGGCTTTGGAAGAAACAACGAAAGATGGACTAACTACTAAGATCTACATTATTAATATTATTATTTCAAAATAACAATAATGACAGTATTAAGTACCATTTTATTTCTATAGGGGGTCCATTTTTTGCCGTTGTGTGGTTTGGCTAGTTATCCAGATAAACATATCTGGCTAACTAGCAGGGTACATTCAGTAGCACAGTCTCGCTGCTGCATATATCTGACTATCTTAAAATTAGCCAGTTATGTCTAGTTGGCTAACAGTCCGACCAGTTAGCTGCAGAAGTTAAGCAGCTAACTCTGCTCCTCCTCAGAATGCCTTTTGCCTGCCCACAGAATGCTCTCTTCTTATCTGGCTAAATTCTATCCGGGTAACTATTACCTAGCTAGAATGTAACCGGATAAGAGTTAAATATAGATGAGTAAGCCATGTAGCTAGATAACTATTATGTTAGCTGTCTAAATGGCTTTTGAATATGAACCTCATAGTGTCTAAATATCCTTTCAAATGAGATCAAGTTGAAAAAAGTGAATCTCTCTAGTAGGCAGTAGCTTTTAAAGCATCAGGGCTTCAGTGGATTGGCACTACTTCTATTAGCTAATCTAGTGGCAAGGATCTTTTTAGCTAACTTAAGAAAAATATTATCTTTAGAGAGTGAGGACTTTGGTTTCAGTTTCAGGTGCATCAAATTCTAGTGAGATGCACCATAGACAGAAGAGATACAATTAACTGTCAATATAGACTCTAGGATATATATCTATAGTTTAGAATAATAATGAGAAACACACATCCCTATTACCTGGGTAGCATCAGGCCCCAGTTGTCCTAGTGAAGAAACTATATCAGCAAGGAAGCTTTTCACAGCTTCTTCGTTGTAAGCATTATCCCGGGTTCCATGCACCAGAAAGACGATGTCTGCCCGACCTTTCCCACACACTAGAAAAACAAACATGAATGTTCTAAAGAAGAAAGAGGGGGATTTCAGAGAGAATCTTTTCACTGATCCCAGAGGAGATGACCACTCTGGATCTGAATGTTATATTCTGTGCATGGCCACTATTACCAGTTCTAGCAGAGATGAATGCCGGCTCACTCTCTCTGTTTCCAACAATAGCTGAAACTTGGATTTCATAGCGACCACCTGGCTGTGGATTGTCAATGTCATAAGAGTTAAGGTTCCCTCCAATCAGACGACTTGTCTGAGGACCACCTGTTAAAAAGAAAAATTATATGAAGAAGCATTACCTAGACATGTTTTTAGGTCATTGAATAGGTCTTCTCACTACCACCATCTAGCAAGAGATATAACTGAGCAAGATTTCTTACTCAGTTTAGATGATGTGCTTTATCCATCTGCAGCACCCCTTCTTATTACATTCTTGGGTCTTGCCTGGCCATATCATACAAAACTGTAGTGTATTTTAGCAATCTGGATAGAAATTTGTGCGATGTGATACTGAGATAGTCAAATCTATTGCATTCATTATGCATAGGTCTTTAGAGATAAAATGGTATCACAACTCACAGCATTCAGGAGATAATGAGATAGTGAGCATGTGCATTTTCCTGCTATTAACTCCTGAATAACCAACTCTACAAGGGAGAAAGAGATGTTGTGCCATGCCAGAGACTGTGCTGGTACTTATGTAGAATGATTGTTCACCTTCCAGTCTCCAGGTGACACGATAGCCACTGACTCCCGTCATGGCATCCCAGGCAACTCTTATCTGCTGTCCTGTCGATTCCATCACCCGAAGGTTCTCAATGGACCTGATGGGCATTTCCGCTACAAATGTGATCACAGAAAAGAAGGAAGAAGAATAAAGCATGATAGGCAGAATGCTAAGTCCTAGATCTGTTTTCATGAAATACGATGCCACTTAAATAGATGCTCAGTGTGTGTTGCACAATGAAGATGATCCAGTGAAAGGTTATATCATACCAAGGATTCTGTTTCTGTAGCCTATCAGGAACTCACTAGTAGGAATGTGTATTAGGAACATAATGGGAAATTTTAATGAAATTTTCCATTTCATTTCAGTTTTAAAGCGAATCAAAATAAAACCAGACAAAATTTCATTTGTTCTTCATTTTGTTTCATTTTCCACTAAGTGACCCCTTGCCACTCCTCCTCCTCCTCCCCATGTCAAACAAACATAGTTTGTCTGCACCCCCCCCCCCTCCTGGATTCATCTTATCCTTTTCTGGGATCTGTGAAGTCCAAAGGGAGTAGGCATGATCCCCAGTGGCTCCTGCAGCTGTTTTGTTGTACAGAAGCACCTCTATACCTCTGTACCTCCATATAACAAAATGGCGCCAGTTGGTGCCATTTTGAAAAATCAACCCAGCGGGGCAAGAACGACTGAGGATGGCTCCTGCTATCTTTGGACTTCAACAGCCTAGCAAAGAGGTAAGGGCATTTAGGAGGGTGGGAAGTATGGGCAGACCCCTAGAGGCCTTGAATTTTTAAAATGTTTGCAGCAGTGGGATTTTTTGATGGGGATGTAAGGAGGAGGATGAGTCTAGGCGCAATTTTTTTTTCATTTTGTCTTTTGTTTATTTTGTTCATTTTTGTGGTTTGTTTTGTTTCAAATAAATGAAACAAAATGGAATAAATCACAAACAAAATGAAAAATAATGGAAAAAACAAGGAAAACCGCCACCACCTGTCATCCTTCCAGTATAGACCTGTTGAATATGCACAGTCAAAAAAGACTATTACCGGGCTCTCCTAGACTCATTTACTGTATATCACTCCAGCCTCACAAGCTACCCTCCCGTCATTCACAGCGGATAGTCCTTTACTGCAAAAGGTAATGAATAGGAGGAAGAGGAGCAGAAAGCCTCTGAAGCACTAGGCAGAGCCTTTGTACTACACGGACCTCCTGATGCCAGCTTCGGTGCTGCCCGTAAACCTGCAGTCGGGCATTGATGGAATGAGCATGGAAAGTACTTGGCCCAGCACTTCCTCTCAGCATTAAGTGCAATCCCTACAACATTCCACCCTGAGCCACCCGAGGACTAAAACCCTGAAAAAAAAACTTAGACTTGGGTTTCCTGTTTGACAAATAAGTTTTTCCCAGATGCATTTTATTTGCTAAAATTCCACCTCTCAGGAGGTGGCTGTTCTGTCCTTCCTGTTCCCTATGAAATCTACAACAGCCAATAGAAGAAGGTTTTCCCAATAGGTACAGAGTATTCAATTTATAACCACAATCAAAACTTCTTTCAAATCGAGAAACCTATGAAATAAAATTTATAAAAAATAGAGTGAAAAACAAAGGCACGCTCATATCTACACTAAAAATAGCGTCAAAAAATAATCATCAACTGCCGTGAAAAAACATTCAAAATAATCTTTAATCTCTTATTAATTTATATCTTGCCTAAAAAATTCTGCCACAAAACCCAAAAGAGTTAGACCAGAAAATAGAACCCAATTTGTGGTGAAATATCACAAACCACTAAATCTAGGTCCCCTTGTGTCAGTAAATAAGAAAAATTTCTGATTAGATATTACAGTTCACTAAATCCAATTATCACTGCTTTTAGTGCTTGTCTGAAATATACTGTGGATGTGGCTGTGTTTTCACTCTATATTTAAATTTTATTTCATAAGTTTCCTGGTTTGAAACCATGACAGAAGTTTTGATCGTGTTATAAACTGATGACTCTGTACCTGTTAGGAAAACCGTCTTCAATTGACTATTGGGACCTTTGATTTTCCTTATGTTTATCACCTTGCATTTTTTTCCTTTTACCTGTTGGTTACCCCATGAAATCTATTACAGAGAGTAATGTCCCATTATAGAGTTGCATTGTACAGGAATATAATGCAACTTCTATAGAACATGTGCAGCTCCCAGACTCTGTGTGCTGAGTACCATGTAACGTGAGACCGGATTACAAATGAGAATCCAGTGAAAGGAAAAATCTTAGTGCCACGGGCTTTATAATTCAAAACAGATGTTTACTAGTAAGCCTGGTTTTATTTTTTCTAGCAGAGTTGAACTGGTAACTAATTGGTTTAAACCAAAACCTGAAAGCCCTTGCTATATTTCTAAAGGTCTCCTTTAACATTTAACATGGTAAACAGTCTTAGCTGCTACTTCATATTGTGCTCCTGCAATCTACAGTCAGAGCCCCCATTTCCCTACTCCCACCCCAGCCTGTTTGAAGGAAGTGCCGAGAACTTACGTGTTTTGACACTGATGGAGACGGGTTCTCCTTCTCGGTTTCCTACCAATGCTGTGACCTGTACAGTGTAGCTTACGCCACTTTCCAGGTTGACCAGATCAAAGGAATTGGCATTTCCAGGCACCACTTTCATGTTCTCAGGACCGCCTTAAAAACAAAATCGAAAAAAAATTATCACAAACATTTTCTTGGGGCAGACTACCAAGGAAGACCTATTTGTAGCCCATGAAGGGGCAGTAAGGGGTTTTAGAAAGAATGTGTAACTGAGTAAGGATGAACCCAAGAACCTTAAGCCCTACAGTTCACAGATCTTTGTGGGGAAGGGAGAAAGAAGCTTATTTAGCAGGACAAGGAACTGAGGTCACTGCACAAGTGAACACCCTTATCCTATCGATATTAAACCGCACCTCAGAGTCCTACATGACATGAATAAGATCATTGCCAGCACTATAGTGTCACCTTCTAGAAGCACTGCTTTGTTTGCCACAAATTGCCAGAGTGCCACTGAAACTGGTAAAGGTTTTCATGGGATACTAGAGGCGACTGAGTCGGGCTAACTCTGGTATTACACCCGGGATTCGCCTCTCACTTAAAGCATCACTGCTTGTTACTGATAACAAATTTGAACTTGGCAATAGTACAATATTTTAAAATCCTTTTATTTGGTGGGTTTACTTTGGGAATTTGTACTCCTGGAGATTACTGCTGATCTGGATTTGTGCTTGAGAAAACCCATCAACCACACAATCAAAGTTTAAAGATCAGAGTTGTGGTGGTGTTGCTACTTGTTGGCATATTTGGAGCACTTCACTTCACTGCAGGGCCGCCATCAGGAATTTTGAGGCCCCATACAGCAAGCAGACAGCGACGGCCCGCGCGCTTTGCCGGCGCATACTGTCTGACGCGGCGGTGACGTCACAGCCGCGTCAGACAGTGAACGCTGGCAGGACAGAGCGCGCGGACGAGTCTCTGTCTGCGGTGCTCTGTAAATCAATGCTATGTGTGTCTAAAAGACACGCATAGCATTGATTCTCTCCCTTCTCTGGGGCCCGCACCCAGGGCCGGCTCCAGGTTTCAGTAGGCCCCTGGGCGACAGACTGTCGGAGAGAGCCTCAGTGGGCCTCTTTGCCATGAACTAATACATCCCCCAAGCGCACCTGCCGCCTGGCGGCTGCGGCGGGCCCCCATATGTGGCAGTAGATCCTGGGGCCCCATACTGCAGGCCCAAGAATACTGCCCTGATGGCGGCCCTGCTTCACTGTCTTTCGAGTTCTAGTTAATCTGTGAAATGCATTTGTTTCTGGTAGCTGACATCTTCTCTGACAATGAATTCCTTGGCCCTATGCATTGTGTAGTTATGAGGCGAATCAAATGAGATGTCCAGGTGCGATGCTGCTGCAATACTGGACAAGAATACGACGCACTGTTGGTCCAACTCACATGGCAGAAATATACAATCTATTACATTACCATCACTCCTGCGCCACACAATCCTGTAGGCAGTAGCACCTTGCACGCCAACCCACGTCACTCTGATAATGTTATTTCTTGACTCCAGTACCTGGAGGCTGGTTACTGTTCCCACATGCTGAGGTCCTAAAACATTTGGGGGGGGGGGAGTGAAGAACATGAGATAGAAAATTAGAAAAGGAGAGAAAAGAAAAAACAACTATAAAATATAGAGAAGAAAGTCTAAGGTCCATGGTGAGAAGAGGATGCAAAGTAAAGATGTGCAAACGTCTTCCATATAGGTTCATCAAACAATCAATCAGGGAAAATTTATTTATTTATTTATTTATTTATAATTTTTATAGACCGAAGTTCTTGTAGGAACTACAAATCAATCCGGTTTACATACAACTTTTAAATGCCCAAAAAGAGTAGTGGGCTTTACATAGAACAGTTGAACAATAAAACAGGTAACAATAGAACTAACAATAATGCTGGAACAAATAGAATAGATAACCAATTAAACATAGTAATATAGTAATAAATATTATATAGAAAATAAATATAAAAGAGATAGAGTAAATGGAGTGTGAGTACAGTCAAAATACAAAAGATGAAAGAGCTCAAAAATTAAGGTACAGTTGAAAAAAATCGTAATAGGAAAAGTAAAAGTCTGAATATCTGTTGTATTGTTTTGACGAATTTGTATGAAGCAAATTTTCATCAGGAGGGCAGATCCATATCATATTGTTTGAAAATTACAGACATATTTTTTTTAATTTGGGGGGGGGGGGGATTTTTTAAAAAAATTTCTTTTGGATTTTCCCCAAATATGCTGGGAAAACATCTGCCAAATTTTCCTAGCAGATCTGGGAAAAATCCAAAAATTCCGGTGAAGTTGAAGCAGACTAAAATAGGCAGAGTGAAAAAATGAAGGTTAAAAAGAGAATCAAGCGTGAAAACGTGGTAGAGGAAAAGAATGAGAGGAGGGGAAAGGAGAAAATACTGAACAGAAAATTCAAGAGAAAATGAAGGGAACAGAGTGAGGCAGATAAAGAAAATAAGATAAAGGGAGTAGATGAACAAGGGCTGTTGGTAAAGATAGCACAGTTGTGTGGTGTGTGGTTGTACATTTGTAGCCATGTTCATGGGTTCTTTTTCTCAGCTGTATATTAGGGCTGGGCTCAAAGCCTTAGTAGTATAAAGTATAGTCCTTCTGCCAGGCAAGCTGCAGCTCTATAATATAACATGATGAACTTGACATCCTTGGCTAAGACATGGCCCAACCAAACATGTAATTAAAGTTTCCAAAGGTTGTGGTTAAAGGAATTGCTGTTCTGTGCAGGTGCAGAGCGGTGAACATGGGCATTCAAAACTTATGGCACCACCCAGGAAGAGATTTTAAAAGGGAGAGCACACTATATCATTTAATACTTGTCTTCCTTTGGCCTTGAGATACAGTACACAGAGATAAACACAACAAATCATTTATAAGATAAGCCTCACAGACAAATTAGCTGAGTACTTCTCCTCACCTGTTTTGGCACTGACGGTAACTGGACTGCTTTCTCTGCTGCCAACCAGAGCTATCACTCGGATTGTGTAAGTTGTATCTGCCTCCAGATCTTTAATATCAGCAGATGTGATGTCTCCTGTCACCGTCCTGGAGACCTCTGCACCTACAGGCAGAAAAGGCTCTCTGTTCAATCAACCAAAATGCATCAGTCAATTAATCCCGGGGAATTTCAGGAAGAAATCTCAATCACCTGGTTTGTTTGTTTTTTTAGCTTACCAGTAACTTATTTTTGTATTTGTGAACAGGTATGATTGAGTACAGAATATCGGTATACAAAATAATATAAATAAAATAAATAAAATCTGGGAATCAGTGTATGGTACCGGAATTCCTTGTCCTTGGTGCTGTCTCTATAGATGGCCTCTAGCATATTCTGTAAATTGCTATTGTAGGAATTTTTTATTATTTCTTCAACCTATTCATTCTATGCAAAGTCAAGAACACCCTATCCCAAACCCTAAACTGATCTCATTTTAAGGCATTCGTGATTTTATTCCAATCAACTACCTCAACAAATCAGTGGAAGAAAACCCCACTGATATTGTAATTCATCCATTAAAATCACATTTCATGTGTTTCAAAAGTTAAATCGCCCATGTTAGTGATTGATTGGATTGATACTCAACATTGGGTTTATGTAACACACAACCCTACAATTACTTAAGGCCTTGAAATGAAGAAGGGTGAATCCCTACATTATTATTATTAAAAAAAATCTCCTTGTTTAACAACAGATTATTGTTTCTATGTTTTTCTACTATATGTAAGGAGGCTAACAATTTAGAATATGATGCTGTTCCTTAGCTGAACATCAGAGGGAGCTGGACATCCATGATACATGAACCAACTCCTACATACTGCATTCTAAAACTGCAACATAGTAAATGATGGCCAGTGATAAGGACCAATTGATCCATCCAGTCTGTGTGGCTGTTCCTGTCTGCTCAGCTCTTTGTGTAACCGTGAGCTATACAAGTTTGACCATCTGCAGTATATCACTCTTTGTCCAAGTCATAAGAACATAAGACATGCCATACTGGATCAGACCAAGGGTTCATCAAGCCCAGCATCCTGTTTCCAACAGTGGCCAATCCAAGTCACAAGTATCTGGCAAGTATCTGGCAAGTACCCAAACATGATTAATAGCAGTTTATGGACTTCTCCTCTAGGAAATTATCCAAACCTTTTTTACATCCAGTTATACTAACTATCGTAACCACATCCTCTGGCAATAAATTCCAGAGCTTAATTATGCATTGAGTGAAAAATAATTTTCTCTGATATGTTTTAAAAGAGCTACTTGTTAACTTTTATTGTCTGAGAAAGTAAATAACCAATTTACATTTATCTGTTCAAGTCCTTTCATGATTTTGTAGACCTCTATCATATCCCCCCTCAGCCGTCTCTTCTCTAAACTGAACAGCCCTAACCTGTTTAGCCTTTCCTCATAGGGGAGCTGTTCCATTCCCTTTAACATTTTATTCACCCTTCTTTAAACTTTCTTCAGTGCAACCAGGGGCGGATTGGCCTATCGAGGGATCGGGCTTCCCCCAGTGGGCCGGTCTAGCTGGTCACATGGTCTTGACCGCGTGGCTCTTCCTCAGCCCAGCCTCAGCGCCTCCCAGCCAGCCCCCGCCGGAGACCAAGCCAGCCCGGGCCAAAGAAATAAAAATCGAGGCCGGCGGAGGCCAAAGAAAAGAAGATCAGCCAGCCCCCGTGGGAGACCAAGCTGGCGGGGGCCGAATAAATTAAAATCGAGGCCAGCGGCAGCAGCGGCGGAGGCCGAAGAAAAGAAGATGGGCGCCTCCCAGCTAGCCTCAAACTTCAACTTTTGTGCTGGTAGCGCAACTTTTGAAAAATTGGTTAAAAGATGAAATTACTGAATTTTAACCATCCCTTTTCTGGAAAATAAAATTTAGCAAAGTGGGTAGAGACAAATACTAAAGCAAAAAAAAAAAAAAAATTAAATATTTAAAATGTTCATCTCAGCAAAATCACAAATTTAAGATACTGATGCCAGGTGGGGTTTGGGGTTTTTTTAAAGCATAATTTAAGCATGAAGTCTAGAATAGTTCCAATCTGAAACAGTTTTGCTATTTTTTTTTAAGCCTTTAGAAAATGTATATTTTTAAATGACTAAGACTGGAATCTTCCCATTTAAAAGGGAAGTTGACTAAGGATGTCTTTCGGTTCCATATCTCCCACATGAATAATCATATGACTGATAGTTTGAAGAAAGACACTTGCTTTATTGCCTGAAAGCATAAAACAAGAGAAGCTGTACGGTGTGGGTGGCTGTCCCTTGGGAGGACAGAACCCGAAGGAAGGGTGTCATTTCGCCTTCTGATAGGAATGTGGTTTTCTTATTTAATAGTTGGGATCATCACTTTCACTTTTAGTAAAAGTGAAAAATGCTGCAAGTCTGAAAGCAAGGTGCTTCTGTGAGAGTGTAATGTGTATGTGAGACAGGGAGGGTGCTTCTGTATGTGTGTGGTGTATATGTGAGTCAGGGAGGGTGCTTGTGTGTGTCAATGTGTGTGTGCAAAAGAGATGGAGCATGTTTTTGGCTGGCTTGTGGCTGTGAGAGAGGGCATGTGTGTGATTGAACCTGTTTGTAAGTGAGATAGAACATGTGTGTGATTGAGAGCTTGTGTGTGATTGAAATCCTGTGTGTAAGAGGGAGCGAGAGCATTGTGTGATTGAGAGAGACTGGCCAGAGAGGTGACGTGTGTATGTGTGAGACTGATCAGGGAGATGACTGGTATGTGTGTGTGTGTGTGTGTGTGTGTGTGTGTGTGTGTGTGAAAGAGAGAGAGACTGGTTGGGGAGATGATTGGTGTGTGAGAGACAGAAACTGGTCTTGAGGGTATGACTGGTGTGTGTGTGTGTGTGAGAGAGAGAGAGAGAGAGAAGAGACTGGTTGTGGTTCCTAAGGAAGAGGACCATGAGGACAGCTTCAGCAGCTACTGCTGCTTCTGGTGTGGCCTGCAAGGGAAAGGAGTAGGAGAACTGCTGGAGATGGTAAGTAAAGGTGGCTTTTTAAGTTCATTTTTCTTGATTGACTACAATTTTAATTATTGGGTAGTATGTGATGTCTGCTGTTTGAAATATTTTATTGGTGTTTGGTAAAGATTTCAAAATTTGCTTGAGTCTTTAATTATTGGATACTCTATTCATCAGCTGTTTTGAAATTATTTTATTAGTATGATTTTATAATTATGATTCATGATTTATATATCTTGATTTTATTGATTATTTCATGAGGAATGGTGACATTTTTGTTTTTCCATTGTTGCACTGTATAGAGTCTGGCGTGATACGTTTTACAGTTTAGTTTTTGTCTGCACATTTCTATTTATACTTTATGTGGCTTTATTCTGTATTTGGTGAGAGTTTGTGTTCTGCATGCAAAGACTGAGATGAAGTATTCTTTTAGCTTGTGGTTTCTCTGTGGGGATCTGTAGTAGCTTTGCCTGTTCTGTTTTCCTGATAGGAAATGTATTGATATTTTAGATTCTGGTGTAATATTTGTGGTATTCTTTTTCATAGGTGGGGTTGTTATTCTTTGAGTTTTGGCAAATAGTACTGTGTTGATATGGGAGGACCATGCTGAAATATAGGGGTGTGTACATTTATATGTAAATTATATTGTATGTGTAATTGGGTACCCATAGGCCAGTATGGAGAAAAATGCCCCGGGCCATTATTTTCCCACAATCCGCCCCTGAGTGCAACTATATCTTTTTTGAGATGCAGCGACCAGAATTGCATACAGTATTCAAGGTGCGGTCTCACCATGCATGGAACGATACAGAATCAAATAGTATGAAGCAACTACCTCTCCTGAATTAATCGCAAATAAAGGAGAGAGGAGAATCAACTCACTCAACGAATCTAACAAATCAAATATCAGTGAACTTATTAAATACCCGGCAAATGACAATATCATCAAGATTTTAGCTCTAATGATTGTAATCTGCAGCCTCTCGCCACGCAATGGGCCGCAGGCTGTTGTCAGCTTACAGAGCTTGATTTTGTGTAATCATTTACTGTCATTTGTCCACCCACCAAATACCTTTATTCAAAACTTTATTAATGTTTTCTTAAAATGTAAATTTAAACTGAACGAAACGTTCTTTAGATATTAAATTCAACAACTTGAATACTTAGCCAAAAAAAATTTTTTCATCGAGCAGCTACAGTGCTTTGCTGTTCAGTTTGAATATCCCTTTTTTTTTCTTTTTTCAAACTGAACAGCAAAGCACTGTAGCTGCTCGATGAAAAAAATTTTTTTGGCTAAGTATTCAAGTTGTTGAATTTAATATCTAAAGAACGTTTCGTTCAGTTTAAATTTACATTTTAAGAAAACATTAATAAAGTTTTTGAATAAAGGTATTTGGTGGGTGGACAAATGACAGTAAATGATTACACAAAATCAAGCTCTGTAAGCTGACAACAGCCTGCGGCCCATTGCGTGGCGAGAGGCTGCAGATTACAATCATTAGAGCTAAAATCTTGATGATATTGTCATTTGCCGGGTATTTAATAAGTTCACTGATATTTGATTTGTTAGATTCGTTGAGTGAGTTGATTCTCCTCTCTCCTTTATTTGCGATTAATTCAGGAGAGGTAGTTGCTTCATACTATTTGATTATTTATCTATCGTTTGGGAGCATTTTAAGATGGCATCGATGTGGCAGGATGTTTTTAGTTTTTCTCATACTCATTTACAAGAAGTGTTACAGACCCCAGCGTTCTTCTCGACACCTGTGGATGGGTTGGCACAGGGAGAGATTTGGACACAGATTTTAAATTTGAAGAAGAAGGCAACACGCATGGATATGCACGGACAGACATTGATCGAATACTGCAGAGTACAAAGAATCCCTCGGGGATTAAGGGTTAATAAAGAGCCCTTGCTATACACTGATGATGCGCCGTTTATGCAAAAATGGAACCATATTTTAAACAAGTGCTCCCTTGACCTGATGTTGGCAATTATAGAACAAACTAAAATTACAGTAGAGTGCATTAAAACTGAGATTGCCCAGTTAATGGAGCCTATCAAGAAAGATATACCCACTCAAGAGTTTGATCTCAAGTTTGATGAAACCGAGAAGGCGGTAGAGGCTATGGCAGCACAAATCAAACAGACCAAAATGGAGAAATTTTTGCGTGACGAACGTGATTATCAAAAGGGTTCAGTGTATTACTGGATGCAACCGAATTATAAACGTAACCAGAATAAAAAGACCCGCAATTTTGAGAATTCGAGTTCGTCGTCGTCTGAGTCATCCGGTGAAGATGGTACAAATTCCAACGATAGTAAACAAAACAGACGAGTGAAGTTCCAAGAGCAAAAAAACTCCAAGTTTGCGGGTCGAGGATCCAAAACGAGCCAACAACAAACTCGATCCCGTCCAGTTACCCGCTCGCAACAGGATCAAGATTAAATGAGTCAACGGTAATCAATTTATCCTCTTGCATATTAAGTGATAATAAAATAGCTGTGCTAGAGAAGGGGTTGTCGTATGTACCGACTGTAAAATTTGATCTATTTGAGGTTGAGAAACATTTGTACAAATTTATTCGCCAACTATGGCTTAAGGTTTATTTTGGTAATCATGCATGTCAGAGTGACTCCTCATTAGTTTTTCCTAAAACTAAGTGGTGCCCCCCGGGAATTATGGATCCTGCTATCAGTACGTTTAGAGATCTAGTGGTCAAAGAGATACGTGATTTACAGGCATTTACAACTGAATCGAATATCTCTGTGTCTGAACATAGTGCATTAATTGAATTAAAACAAGATTCCTTAATTGTTATCAAAGCCGCCGACAAAGGCGGGGCGGTGGTTGTAATGGATGCAGAGAATTACCATACCGAAGTGATGCGTCAGGTGAATGATCCAGTTTACTATTCTAGATTAGCAGAAGATCCTACTATAGACATGGAAAAAGACATTGATTACTTGGTTGAGATGGCTTTTTCCAGATTTTGGATTACTTCCCGTGAGAAAAGATTTTTGACAGTAGACTTCCCGAAGATACCGGTATTATACATACTGCCGAAAGTTCACAAGACATTAGTGAACCCTCCTGGTAGACCGATCGTGTCTACTAGAGGTTCATTGTTGGAACCACTATCAATTTTCGTCGACAAATTTTTGGCACCGATGGTGAGTAGACTCCCATCATATGTCAGGGATTCGTCTGATTTGATGTGTCAGTTAGAATTTTTAACTGCACAATTATTCCCCAATGATCGTTTGGCGCTAGCCACTATTGATGTGGTTTCCCTTTTTACGAATATCCCGCAGCAAGAGGCTATTGAAATTATTGCAGCCAAATTGAGTGAAGTGACATCTCGGATTCCATCTACATTCTTAACAGCTTTGGCATGCATAGCCTTAGAAAAAAAATTTTTCATGTTTAATAAGGAATTTTTCCTTCAAAAGAAAGGGGTGGCGATGGGTGCCACAATGGCGCCGGACGTGGCCAACTTATATATGGGGAACTTCGAAGAAAAATTTGTGAAAGACAATCCCTTCAATAACCATATAAAATTATGGAGACGATATATTGACGATATTCTGGTGGTATGGGAGGGAGATCTGAGTGAATTTATAATGTTCATGGATTGGTTGGAAGGTTGTGATAATAATTTGAAGTTCACGTACAATTTTGATAAGAACCAAGTAGCATATCTGGATATTTTGATTATGTTACAACCCATGGGGTTTGAATTTTCTATATATTGCAAGCCAACTGACAGAAACACATTGCTGCGATATGACAGCTGTCATCCTCACCATCTGCGTAATAACTTACCTTATGGTCAATTTTTGCGATTGAGAAGACTATGCTCAGACATTAGAGACTATAAATTGAAAGCCCAAGTGATGAGCCAAAACTTCCAGCAGAGAGGTTACCCATCTCAGATAGTTAGGAAGGCGTACAAACGAGCACGTTGGATCAATAGAGATCTATTGTTTTTGCCTAAGGACGTTCAACATGACAACAATAGGTTGGTGTGTGTATTGCCGTTTTCTTCACAAGTTTATAAAGTTCAGAACATCATAAAAAATTTTTGGCACATTTTGCATTTGCATGAGGGGTTCAATGAACTCCCAAGGTTTGCCTTTAAGCGAGGAAGAAACCTGAGAGACATGATAGTACACTCGGACTTTGCAGACGAAAAATATGATGAAGAGATCAGAGACCCTGGTACTACAGGACATTTTCCCTGCGGGAATTGTACTGTCTGCACTCAATCCTTTGCAGGCAGTGTTCTACCATTTTTTGCTAATGGCAAATTTCAGTTGCGTTCCCTTACCAATTGCGAGTCAAAGGGTGTGATTTACGGGTTATGGTGCCCGTGTCCCCGCTTATATATTGGCAAAACCATACGTTGTTTAAAGACCCGCATGATCGAACACAGGAGTGCTATCACTCGCGGCAAGATTGAAGCGCCGGTAGTACAGCACTGCCTTTTACATTCGCATACGTTTGATCTTCTAAGATTCGCGGTAATAGAAAAACCCTTGCCCAAGAGTCGCGGAGGCGATTTTGATGGTTATCTTCTCCAAAGAGAACAGAAATGGATCTATTATTTCAAGACGGTTGATCCAGATGGATTAAACAAAGACATTGATTGGTCAGTGTTTTAGAAAATTGCGGTCGTTTTAAGAGCATAGAATTGTGGGCAATGGAGTACATTGGGTCTAGAATATCCGGATTTCCGGTTGCTAAAACTTGTGTGATGTGCTTAAATTCTGAGTGAACACGGCTGTAGAGAACAACAGGACGCTGAGGCGCCATTTCAGATTCCTCAGGGAGACCTTTAAATTCGGTCCGGGTAAGTGGAGCATATTTCCAGTCGTTGAAACAACACATTATGTTGTGCTAGATTTTTGGCTGTGTGGTCTGTTATGAGTGGTTTTAATGTTTGGTTTTTAATTTGTAGGATATATGGAATATGTTGGCCAGATTCGAGACATTACAATTCCCCTGAAGAAGACTGATACTTCAGTCGAAACATGTTGGGATATTCAAACTGAACAGCAAAGCACTGTAGCTGCTCGATGAAAAAATTTTTTTTGGCTAAGTATTCAAGTTGTTGAATTTAATATCTAAAGAACGTTTCGTTCAGTTTAAATTTACATTTTAAGAAAACATTAATAAAGTTTTTGAATAAAGGTATTTGGTGGGTGGACAAATGACAGTAAATGATTACACAAAATCAAGCTCTGTAAGCTGACAACAGCCTGCGGCCCATTGCGTGGCGAGAGGCTGCAGATTACAATCATTAGAGCTAAAATCTTGATGATATTGTCATTTGCCGGGTATTTAGAAAAAAAAAATAAGAAAAAAAAAAGAAAAGAAAAAAAAAAAAAAAGGGATATTCAAACTGAACAGCAAAGCACTGTAGCTGCTCGATGAAAAAAAATTTTTTGGCTAAATATTCAAGTTGTTGAATTTAATATCTAAAGAACGTTTCGTTCAGTTTAAATTTACATTTTAAGAAAACATTAATAAAGTTTTTGAATAAAGGTATTTGGTGGGTGGACAAATGACAGTAAATGATTACACAAAATCAAGCTCTGTAAGCTGACAACAGCCTGCGGCCCATTGCGTGGCGAGAGGCTGCAGATTACAATCATTAGAGCTAAAATCTTGATGATATTGTCATTTGCCGGGTATTTAATAAGTTCACTGATATTTGATTTGTTAGATTCATTGAGTGAGTTGATTCTCCTCTCTCCTTTATTTGCGATGGAACGATACAGAGGCATTATTACATTCACCATTTTATTCACCATTCCCTTCCTAATAATTCCTAACATTCTGTTTGCTTTTTTGACCACTACAGCACACTGAGCCAATGATTTCAATGTATTATCCACTATGACGCCTAATCTCTTTCCTGAGTGGTAATTCCTAATATGAAGCCTAACATCATGTTACTATAGCAAGGGTTATTTTTCCCTATATGTATCACCTTGCACTTGTCCACATTAAATTTCATCTGCCATTTGAATGCCCAATCTTCCAGCCTCATAAGGTCCTCCTGTAGTTTATCACAATCTGCTTGAGATTTAACTACTCTGCATAATTTTGTGTCATCCGCAAATTTGATCACCTCACTTGTCGTACAGCTTTCCAGATCATCAGTTTTGTTGTCCCTCTTTGGTTTTCTACAAGTTCCCAAACATAAACAACACTTAACCCCCCATCATGTCTTTTACCTAGTTTCTCAACCCTGTTCTTACCACTACCCTCAATCTTTGTCCCTAGCAAGCTTAAATTCTGTCATAGTTCTGTTTTGCACTATCTCTACTGGTAGGCTATAGAAGGCATTAATCACCCTCTTAGTAAAGAAATATGTCCTCATATTTCCTCTGAGCTTCGCTTCCTCAGACTTTATATCATGGCCCCCTTCTCCATGAATTTCTTTTTGTAAGTAAAATTGCATCTTCCTATACTTTATTAAACGTTAATCTCCTCAACAACCTCAATTTTTGTTGGTCAAGGTAAATTCTTGAATTTGTCTCTCCCATACAACCAATCAACATACCATGGATTCAGTTATTTTAGCAGCTATATTTTCTATGGGGTGCATTTTTATCATGGGGCAGAGCACCTGACTCAGCTGACCAGACTTTAGCCAGCTAAGTGCAATTCCAGCCAAACTTAAGCAATTATGCTTGTGAGTGAAAATGAGCCCAAGTCTAGCTGGCCAAAATCTTGGTGGCTAGATTTACTTCTATCATTTCAGCTCCTAAGTTTGGACTCCCAAGTTAGCTAGTTAGGGCTGAAAATCAGAACTAGTTGACCAATTTCCAACCCCTGACCTAACCTCCAATCCCATATTTTGAGTGGATAAATTGTGGGGTAGATATTCAAAGCTAGCCATCTAAGTAACTTAGTCGGTTAGAACTTATCCAGCTAAGTTATGATGTATTTTCAGCAGCATGGTGAAACCATTGAGTATACACTTATATATATATATATATATGCACTTAGCCAGATAAGTCTACTTAGCAAAGTTTAAACCTGCTCTATGATGCGTCTAAACTTACATGTATACTTATGCGGCTAATGCTGAATATCGGTAGTTAGCCATATAAATTATACATCTAACTTGCTCCGCCCCCAATCTACCTAGTACATGCCTATTTTTGTGCATGTAACTTTTAGCCATATAAGGGACTTATACGGTTAAGCGGTGGCTACTGAATATAGGCATATATATTCAGTGGTCACTACTTAGCCGCATTAGTTATGCACATCCGACTAAATAGCGCTGAATTTGCTTTGAATATTGAGCCCTTTATATTTATACTGTTTATTAAATGAAAGTTATATACAATAAGCTTGATATACAGTTGTGACTGAAGCATACAAAACAAGAAAAAAGTACCATCCATTGCATGAAAATATTTTCTTCTCTCCACAGGCTTTAAAGTGAGCCCTACTAACATCCAGGGAATAATATTAATATGCACAATTATACCTTGTTCAGATCATCTTACACCACATCTCTCACAGGCAAACCCCTCATTTTTTAAAAATGTTTAAACTGTTTATTACTGAGTGGGTAAATTTAACAGCTCAGTGGCACCACATTTTCCAAGACACCAATCTAGCTGCCTAACTCCAGTGTTAAGATGGCCAGATGGATCTGAATATCAGCCCCTTTGTCTTTATTTAGTAACCATACATCAGTTTTTATGTAGGGAAGGTGAGAGAAGAAAAAGCATGCCAATTACATTGCTGGAAAAAATCTTGCATTTTTAAACTTTTCCAACTAATGTCCATCTGTATGGTCAAAGTAGCTACTAAAAGAAAAGAAGAATCAAACCCACCATCAGTTCGTCTCCAGATGATCCTGTATCCTGTGGCCCTGGCAGCCGCAGTCCATGCAATCCTGATCTGGTTGGATCCAGTTTCTGTCACACGCAGGTTGGTAACACTGCCCACCGGAACATCATCTAGAAGAATCATTGAGTGGGACTGTCAAACTTTTGGAACCTGAGTCTGAAAATTCCATTAGGTGCTATTGTAAATTATAGCCTAATAAATCTGCAGTCAGACACAAACGAGTTAATGATTAGCTAAAAGTGATGGTGGGCAGTGGCAAGAAGCTGAAGAAAGAAATGTAAGTAAATGATTTTTTAGAAGCATTTATTAATTCAAAATGAATTTCCTTTGCTCAGTAATTCCTAAGTAATAAAGACAAATGGTAATTTGAAGCAGTTCCTTGAAATTTTTCTTTTGTCAGTTACAGAGGAATGCAAATGCCAAATGTTTCTTTTGAAAGTCAACAGAAGGTCATTAATCATTTCTGTTGATGTTTATTACTTTCTTGATGTCCTTTTGGAAAGTATATGGTCCTACTGGCAAATCTATTTTCTGGCCAACAGAGACACCAAGTGGACATTAATGGAGGGTGAGATTCTAGGATTTATTAACTTTCCATGAAATACTAAGTTATATTTGAAATGACAAATGGAATATCTTTGCATCAGAACTGGAAAGTTAGGAAAGAACCCTGTCACCTAAAACGATGTGCACAATTGAATCAGAGCCTGCAGTCTTAGACACAGACTAAACCAAGGTGCAAGCCTGAGAAACACAAGATGAAGTCTTCAGCCATGTAATGGCATCTACAGTTTAATTTTCAAAGACTGTAGGAAATTATACAGAAGAAGAAACTGCAATTGTTCTTCTATAAGATAGCTGTCTACGACTCTTAATTTATTGGTCAGCCAGGACACTCGAACTTCTAAGCATGTCCTTGGTGGAAACATTGCATCTAGCTATGAAACTAACTAGTGGGTATCGTTCATGAATATCCACTGATGAAACTCATTACTAACAGTGAGACTGTGCATATACATCTGGATTCAGAAGACGTCATATCAGTATCCCACTAATCCTGCCTACAGATGGTGGCAACATCCAGTGCAGACCAACATTTGGACCCTATAAAAGTGAATATGCAATGAAGTCTCAAGCAGAGAAAAAGACTCTGGATTACACAGGCTGCAGAATCTTTCCCCATAATTTTTTACTGGGGTTGCTGCTATGACTGCCCTGCTGACATTACTACCACCTTTGCAGAGCTTTTCAATTATTGCATTTCACTGTACCCATGAACTAGCAAGCATTAAGACTGAGCTCCTGGCACCTCACAGCCAATTTCAATAACCTTGGAGTAGCTGATTTGTCATATTTGCTAATCTTATGCCTGCTTAAAGCCTGGTGAGATAAGGCACCTTGTTCATGCCTACTCAAAGACTTGTGAGCATTGTGGGGCAATCCTGAGACTGTGGAATAACCTATCATCAGCCAAAGATCTAGATGGATTACTTCCATGCCCAGATAAAATACCCTGACCTTCTCCAGGAATGTGACCCTCAATGACAACTGAGAATGGGTGACATAAATTAGCTTTTCTACTTTAGCTATGGGTAGTTATTGACAAGAGCAGGTTGGTTTTATGGTTATCACAAACATGTTTTTATATAATCTTTGTAATCACAGTGTTTTGCTCTGTAAACTTTGAAACTTAAAACAATTATTTCTACCATATGAAGCTATTATCTGCTGCTATAATAAACTGATTAACTACTCACATACAGGTAAGTTTCTGTTCCCTTTAAACCATTTAATTCATACCACAGGTTATCTAATAAATTAGGTAAACATAAGAACATAAGATATGGCATACTGGGTCTGACCAAGGGTCAGTCAAGCCCAGTATCCTGTTTCCAACAGTAGCCAATCCAAGTCATAAGTACCTGGCAAGTACACAAACATTAAATAAATCCCAAGCTACTATTGCTTATTAATTACCATATAGCAATTTATGGATTTTTCTTCTAAGAACTTATCCAAACCTTTTTTAAACCCAGTTACACTAACTGCTATAACCACATCCTGTGGCAATGAATTCCAGAGCTTAACTATGCTCTGAGTGAAAAAGAATTTTATTTGATTTGTTTTAAATGAGCTACTTGCTAACTTCATGAAGTGTTCCCTGGTCCTTCTATTATCAGAGAGAGTAAATAACCGATTTACATTAACTTGTTCAAGTCCTTTTATGATTTTGTAGACTTCTATCATACCCCCCCTCAGTCGTCTCTTCTCCAAACTGAACAGCCCTAACTTTTTTAGCATTTCCTCAAAGGGCAGCCATTCCATGCCCCTTATCATTTTGGTCGCCCTTCCCTGCACTTTTTCCAGTGTAGCTATATCCTTTTTGAGATGCGGTGATCAGCATTGCAAACAGTATTCAAGGTGCGGTCCCACCATGGAGCGATACAGAGGCATTATGACATCCTCCGTTTTATTTGCCATTCCCTTCCTAATAATTCCTAGCATTCTGTTTGCTTTTTTGATCGCCACAGCACACTGAGCCAATGATTTCAATGTATTATCCACTATAATGCCTAGATCTCTTTCCTGGGTGGTAACTCTTAAGACAGAACCTAACATTGTGTAACTATAGCAAGGGTTATTTTTCCCTATATGCATCACTTTGCACTTGTCCATGTTAAATTCATCTGCCATTTGGAAGCCCAATCTTCCAGTCTCACAAGGTCCTCCTGCAATTCATCACAATCTGCATGAGATTTATTTTGTGTCATCTGGAAATTTGATCACCTCACTTGTCGTACCCCTTTCCAGATCATTTATAAATATATTAAAAAGCACCAGCCCGGGGGCGTTCCTGAGTCCTCCGGCACAGCAGCCGGCCGGCACGTGCAAGTTACGCCTCCTCAGGCAGGCGTAAGTCGCTGAAACAAGGTAGGGGGGGATTTAGGTAGGGCTGGGGGGTGGGTTAGATAGGGAAAAGGAGGGAAAGGTGGGAGGGGGAGGCGAAAAAAAGTTCCTTCCGAGGCCACTCCGATTTCGGAGCGGCCTTGGAGGGAACGGGGAAAACCATCGGGGCTCCCCTCAGGCTCGGCGCGCACAAGGTGCGCATACGTTTTAAAATCTGGCCCTTAGTCTGTAAGAGAGAGCGAGATGGAGAGATAACAGAAAGGTAGTCATGATGTGAAACCTTAACAGCAGTTTCCAGTTTGCTGTTCATAATAAAGCAAAGCAACTTCTGGTAACTGGAAGTTTTCCTGTAGTTATTATCTTGAAAAAAAAGTACTTATCCATTAGTACTGAGACAGTTTGTTCTTTTCTAGCAAGTGTAAGAAATGTGAATTTAGGTATTTCCTGATTTTGTTTTATTTCAAGCAAGATGAACAATGCACACTATCAGTATTAGTCTAACTGAGAGGGAATCTTCAGAAAATTTGCTGTGAGTTTGTTCAGAATAGAGAGGTAATTTTCTTGTAATCTGGCAATCTCCCAAACTTCAGCAACCATTTCATTACCCATCTGGACTGTAGAGAAGTTCTTCTAAAGAATTCAAAAATCATGTGAGGCTGAACTGAGAATTTATACTAATATTCTGGCCTGAATTTAAAAGGGAATTTTGAAACCCCAATTTTTTAAAATGTTCTTGAAGCGACCTGAACTGAGATGTAGGGTGGAGTTAGTGATTTTCTGTTACCATATACAAAAAGCTAATTTTCAAAATTTTCCTATGATAGTAAATTCTTCTTTTATTATAATGCCTCTGTTTCTTATAGAGTATAAGAATGGAAATGCGTTATGTAAATGTGCATGCACTGATTTTGCTTGTTACTTGCAATCGTAATATTGTCTGTTTTTTTTATTTTATGTTACTTTTATTTTCTGCTGCAGCCTTTCCTCTGCATCCCTGGGAGAACCTTTAGTTGGGTGGGCATGCTACACATGTCCATTCTAAATCACATAGAGTGGAGTTATTTATGTGGCAGGCAGTAAGCCAAAAGGAAACATTTTCGTATATGTCTCTTTCCTTCCTCACTGGAGATGATGTACTTTCAAAGTAAGCATTTCTTATGACAAACCAGAGAGAGATGGGCAGCCAGCAGACTTCAGGAGATCACTCCCTAGTAAAAACGGACTTATAAAAATATTAGATTTTGTAATGCCCTCTCCCAGGCGCCTGTATTTTGTTATATGTAAACCGGTACGATGTGCAAACGGTTATCGGTATATAAAACGTTTAAAATAAAAAAAAATAATAAATAACTCAAGGAGTTAGATGTGTATGTTGGGATTCATTTTTTTCACATTATAAGAAAACTTTACTTATTGTTCTCTAGGCAGTATTAAAACTATAAGATTAATAGTAATGTATTGCATAAGAACAAATATATTGTATTTACAATACCTTCTGATTCTTTCAAGTGCTGATTTGTTTACTGGAATGATTCGACCTGGTGCGAATACCATAAAGGAGATGACCCGCTCACCTGTCCTGGCTGTGATAGAGATAGGGCTGCCCTCTCTGCTTCCTATCAGAGCTGAGACCCTGATGCCATAGGCGGAGTTTGGTTGCAGGCCGTCGATATCAAATGTAGTTACATCAGCTGTCACAGATCTGGAGAGCTCACGCCCTAGAAACCAACCAAATTAAAGCTAGTACTTAAAATGCATAAGTCATTCAATGGTTTGTCCCCTGCAAAGGCTAAATTGCAGTAACCCATTTCCCCCAGTTTTCAGTAACTTACCATCACTATGCCGCCATGTAATCTTATATCCAGTTGCTTTAGCGATTCCGGTCCATGCAATCCTTAGACGGTTGACTCCAGTGTCAATGACACGCAGATTTGTGACTCCAGCCACAAATGTATCTTCTATAGTAAAAGTAAAGAAAAGCACAATAACAGTAATTACAGTTCTAGAACTTAAAGGGAATGTGCCCTTTGGGTGCCGGATTAATTAGAGACCATCAGAGTGAGGTTATGGGTAGGACTTTTATATAGAAGTTTTATCACCATTTGGACAACCACCAGACTTGAGACAATGGGTGAGATATGATCAAAGTTTGAAAAAGTGCTACAAATATACTTACTACAGACATAACATGCAGAAACCAAGAAAATGCCAATTCTTTTCTTCTTTTCTCTATTGGACTCAATTGCATTTATGGAGGTATAATTTGCCATAGGAAATATCTTTAGATATTTTGTAATGTGATGCATTATTGACTTCTGAGCACCAAACTTTGTTCCTTTATACAAAGCATTTCTTGAAACATTGCAATGCTTCTTTAGACTACATATTGACAAAAGTGTAACAGAATCATCTCTTACAAGTTGAAATTACTACCTGATAATTTCCTTTCCTCTAGAACAGTCAGGCCAGTCCACTACAAAGAGGTTATTCATCTGCTAACCAGCAGATGGAGACAAAGATCAAGAGCTCATTAACATCACCATTCATATACCTCTGTGTTGACATCAGCCTGCCAGTAAATTCTATAATAGCTAACTGTGGACAACATTAAATTCATAGAGAACTTTCTTTCTCTTTATTTTATTTTTTTCAACTTCCAGAAGAACAAGGAAGCAAAACCAACAGAGAGTGGTAAACATGGAGAAAAGAAAAATAGCACCCCTATACTCACCAAGAACTTGGGTTTTGACTGATATGGCAGCCATAGGCCTTCCATGGACAACCTGCCAAAATCCAAAACCATACCAACAGAAAGCAGTATTGGGAGGGAGCATTGACTGGCCTGACTGTTCTAGGGGAAAGGAAATTATCAGGTAAGTAGTAATTTCACCTTCCTCTTCATCCAGTTAGGCCTGTCCATTACAAACAGAATGCACAAAAGCTACTCCTACATAGGGCAGGAACAGGATAGGAAGATACATCTCCATCAAGTCCTGAGAGGGTAGGAACTCTCCCTATTGGACCACCTTGATCACAAATCGTAAGGCTTTCAATCGGAAGTGAGCCACCCACAAAACACGTTAACTCGCTTCGGATCCAAAATCAGACATATAGATCTTTATTTCCTAGGAACCACAAATTAAAATGTTCCCTACCTTCCTAAATCTTTGGCACCAGAATGACCACTTTTAACGTGAGCAGTTGCGGCTCTCTTTTCCTCCCATTGTTGCTGGGCACAATAGAAGGAAACCAGCATGGGCCCCAGAAGAGCAAAGAATATGGGAGCCCTAGAGCTGACATTATGGCAATCACTGCAAAAGGCAAGGAAACACCAGAACAGGAGCATGAAATATCAACACTCAGACCACTGCTTGGTGGGCCACAGTCCAGAATACATGTCTGCCCAACCGAAGGATTGTACTACTTGCTCAGCTGAGGGAAGAGGATCAGACTGACACACCCATATCTACTCTTGAAATTGAGGATTCAGTGATGCCAGCTTCCCCTAAGGGAGATGCAGAGCATAATTGCCCCCTCCTTGGCATGCCAATGCTAGTCTCCTTTCTAAACACAGAAGAGAAAGACAGAATGGCTTCCAAGGGGCAGAGCTGAACAAGAAGCATGTCCCTTTGAACATCCTCCTGAAGCAGTTAACCTAAGCTCCTGCTTGAGGAACTGGCTTATATTTTTTTAACCCTTGCCATGCCAGAATAAAAAAGAAAGCTTAGAAGGAGAATAGCTATCCCCCAACTGAAGGGAATTTTCCTTCCCTCAAATTCTTCCAATCCCCTAAGAAGGGAGCAAAAAAAATAAAACTGGAGCACGCATTGCATCATATGCTGCCCCTGCCAACCTCACATGTCAGCTACCAGGATCAAATAAAGGTCCTAAGGTCCATGCCATAGAAGGCTATTGCTGAGGACGGGCCTTTTTTTCATACATACATTTAAGATGCCAATTTGACAACCACCTCCCTAGGAGGAAGAGGTAATGCTGCCAACAGGAATCATGCCGATTCCACAGCAGAGAAGCCAGAGCTGCTGCAGGGACAAACAACCGACCTCCTGTCCCGTGGGAGGTTAAAATGGTGACAGAGAAAGGAAGCATGGAGGTTCTGCCAACAGAAAAGCTAGCGGCATATGGGGGACTTTAAAACCTATCTTTCCTGCTAAGGGTAAAAATGATCACACTGAGAGGGCATGCTGGCTCTAAACGGGGAATCCAGCGCAGCAGCAGGAGAAAAGTTATCACATCTCCATTCCAGGCAATTGGAGAAGTCCATGCACAGCGAAGAAAAATTCAAATTCACCTCCTGTCCTGCGGTGAAAGAAAAAAATGGAGGCCCTGAGAAAGTCTTCACTGCCCGCAACCCCCCAAAAAAATGTAAGCCATTTCTGCCAAGGTAAGAACTCACCAGGGGAACAGTAGACTGCTCGCTCCACAGATGCTGTGCCTCCCCCGACCAGGTAATACATGCTGAGCTATCTCCTTCTTGTGGGTAGCTACAGCTACCATCTATTTCCTCCCCCTCAACCTGAAACTGCGCGAAACAGCCTCGGGCTGAGGAAAATTCATACGGCACTCACATACTGCCGCTAAATGAGGACCTAACCTCTCAAAGATACCCTGCCAAGCATTGGATTCTTTCCCTCTTTAAATGTCCAATTGTTGAGATTAGCATTAATCTAACAGCATGCACAGAACAGGGTTACAAAAAATAGGACAGATTTATAAAACATTTTCTGTAATTTTTACCTATGGGAAAATCCTTACATACAACAAGTCCAGTATATTTTTAGAAAGTATTTTAGAAGCTAATTCATTTCTTGTTTTTTGTTTTTTTAATATTCAAAGGTGGGGGGGACTGAGGGGAGAGGGGAAGGGCAGCACCTTAACCACATTATGCAGTTCCCCAAGCAGAGGCCTCACACCAAAATACCCCCAAACTCCTATTCTCGGCTGCCTGTTCCGCCACACGCCCTACCGTGGTCTCCACTACTGAGACAGGGCTCTCCAATGTCCATTGCCCTAAACTCACTCTGGACAGTTCACTCTGTCTGCCTTTTGATTGTGTCTTGTAGCAGACAATTAAATTAACGAAACAGAGCCCAAGCCAGGAGAGGTTACAGCCCCATTTAGAAGAGGAAGGGGGAGCAGGGAAAACAAGAAAGGGTCAGAGAACTAACGACCTGGAAGTTCTCCCAGTGCCAGCCAGCTCAATAGAGGGGGAGGATCTCAATGACTGGAGCTCTCCTAGATAAGACCTGACCAGGGCAGGGTCCTGCTCAACTGAGGGAAGGAGGCTTAGCTGTCACCTCAGGAGCCCAACAGGATAGCTTAGTCAGCTGGGTTAACTCCATAGACAAGTTATGCACGTCCACCATCTGCTGGAGACAGAGAATGCTAGCAAGCTGATGTCAGCACAGAGGTATATGAAGGGAGCCGTTAGTGAGCTTTTGATCTCTGTCACCATCTGATTGTTAGCATGCAAAACCTGTTTGCAACGGATTGGCCTGTCTGGATGAAGAGGAATAGGGTATTCACAGACTGTGGCTGAAACTATGGTACCATGGGCTTCAGAAAAAGGGAACCCACAGATCTCAAAGGCAAACTAACACTGTGATCAGTGGTTTAAACGAACCAACACAGCCAACATTCACCCACATAAGGCCGATTTGCTCATTTTTACATGCTAAGGACACTTACCTGTCCTGACAGTGACTGTCACCGGACTTCCTTCTCTTGTCCCTACAAGTGCTGTCATTCTGACAACATATGTAACTCCTTCCTTTAAATTCTGCAGGTCAAAGATGTTCTGGTCACCTGGGATTCTCCTGACCACTTCAGAGCCATCTAGGAGTCAACACAAAAAAAGAATACCGATACCTACTCTCAATGGCACCTTGATCGGAGAGAGGCAAGGATGAGACACAGTAGTCATTGAAAGGAATAATAATGTAATTTTTTTTTTAATGGAACATAGAACCTCTGCAGAACCAGATAACCAGCTCTGAGGTAGGTGACCCAGCAGTATAATTCTGGCATCAGAATTGGATGAAAAAGAACCTGAGGAAGAACTATTCTATTAATTAGTTAATATGAATGAGATAATAAATGATTGGGAGCAATGAGGGAAATCTGTGTGTCTAATTCTGAGTAAGGGAAACAGGATACATTTGTTGTAACCAAAGCATCCTTGTTAGGAAGTCTTTATTCCTGGTGTGCTCTGCTGAACTTACCCTCAGTGTTTTCGATGACTAACTTGTATTCGGTTGCTCCAGCCACTCCATTCCAGGAGAGTCGGATACGGCCCCCTCTCATGTCAAGCACCCGCAGATTGGATACACTGCCTATAACCACAGGTTCTACAACAGCAACAGAAGAGATGAGCAGGGCCGGCGTTAGATGGGGCAAAGAAGGCAATTGCCAGAGGCCCCAGTGCCACAAGAGGCCCCCATGGGCAAAGCTGAGCGATGTCACCGAGGCAGAGCTTTGGGATACTGAACAATGGCTGGGCCCACGCGTTAGTTTCTGTCCTGGGTCCCAGCCTGTCTAATGCCGGCTCTGGAGATGAATTAGCTTCTAAAATACTTTTTTAAAAATATACTGGGTTTGATGTATGTAAGGATTTTCCCATAGGTAAAACATTACAGAAAATGTTTTATAAATCAATTTTATTTTGTTTTAACCCTGTTCGGTGCATTCTGTTAGATTATTGCTTATCTCAACCATCAGGTATTAAGACATGCTGAGGGCCCAAAATATATCAGGTTTCAGAGGCCCCATCACATAACCCAAACATATAACATTTGAAATATAGTAATTCATTTTTTTATTTCAAGACCCTTTGTAATTGGATGCCCTAAGATGTAGCTAAGACAGCTTGTCCCTAACTCCAGCACTGCCAACCGTAATACCTTCCAGGAAAGGAAATGTTTGTGAGATAACAAGGATGTGCAAAGGCATAATTTTTGTTTCGGTTCATTAATTCATTTTGTAGGTCACTTCCATTCATTTGCTTCACTTCAAACAAAAAACAATATTTTGTTTATTCATTTGCAGGTTAAATACACGCACATATCAGCGCATGAGCAGAGATACGCTTGAATTTTTAATCATGCACACACTTGCAAGTGTTAAAGTATGCTCCTAATTTTAAGAGGTTACTCGAGCAAACCTACTTTGAATATCTTCCATAGGGCTTTGCCGGCTTTAACACACGGATTTTAAGCGGATTTTAAAACATGCTCGCACGAGGGACATTCCCAGTTTTTTCCAATTAGTCCACCAGTTTGCCCGGTCAATCTCCAGATCACCCAGACCGCTCTGGTTCTTCATCCTGCACGTCCCCCCAGTTGACCCGGACCCCTCATCCTGTCCTGTATGTCCTAAAACGCGAGAGCTGCTCCCTGACGAGGAGCGAGAGCTCCTCGTCAGGGAGCAGCAGTAAAGTTACACGGCCAGCAAGCTGCTGCATGCTGTGACCTCTGGTTTTAAAATATGGAGTTATGTGCGCAACTGTTGGCCCCGTCCCGGAACGCCCATGCCTCGCCTCTTTCAGGCCCCTTATTTTTGCTCACACACACACACATGTGCATGCATAAAACAGCTTTTAAAATCTGCGTGACTCACTCATGGCCCACATACTTGCGTATTTGGGCATTCTTGCGCAAGCAATGCTTTAAAATCGACCCCTTTATGTGTTAATTTGTTTACCATTAAAGTCACTGCAGCCTATTTTGGTCTTCAAAATTGGAGTTTTCTCAATAATTCTAATGAAACTTGTAGGAAGGGGGAAGGAACTCCAAGGCACCTAGATTGTGGCTAAGCGGCACCAAAAGTGGCATGAATAGCCTAAGGCACCGTAAAGGGGCAAAAAGGTACCAGTAGTTGCAGGAGTCCTCCAAGGCACCGTGATAGTAGCAAAGAATAGGGGTGTGCATTCGTTTGCCAAGTATTGCGAATCCACAACGTATATGGCCGGATTTGTTATATTCGTTGCGTCGCGAAACGAATCGCGATTTCCCACGAATACAAGGAATCGTGGCCGAATCATTCAGCCATCGAAATGGCAATTTTAAACAATCCCCCACCCTCCTGCCCCCTCCCCCCAAGACTTGCCTAAATTCCCTGGTGGTCCAGCGGGGGTCCCGGAGTGTCTCTTGCCCTCCCTCCATCGGCTGCCAGTGCCATCTTGTGCTCCTACCATGTGACAGGGGCCAACCAATGGCAGCGATAGCCCCTGTGACATAGCATGGGCAAAGGCTATCGGCGCCATTTTGATTACTGGCAGCCGACGGCCCAAGTGCAGGAGATCACTCCTGGACCCCTGCTGGACCACCAGGGACTTCTGGAAAGTCTTGGGGGACCCTCCTGACCCCCACAAGACTTGCCAAAAGTCCAGCGGGGGTCCAGGAGCGACCTCCTGCACTCGGGCCATCGGCTGCCAGTATTCAAAATGGTGCTGATAGCCTTTGAATAAGAAGTTCAATAAATAATAATAGAAACCCTAAAGATAAGGAGCGCTAATCAGCCAGTGCACTGGCATTATTATTTATTGAACTTCTTATTCAATGTCTATGAGACCTTGGGGACAACTAGCAGTATTCTGAGCTGCCTCGACTTCCTCACATTGTATGTACTGCTTTCACGGGTGATGTCCCTTCATTTTTGGTATTTATTATCCATGTTCCATGTGGTACTGTTGTTTGTATTTCTGTTCCAGGTACTCGGAGACGCCACGCCCTGTCAATATTGTGTCACACGTTTATATACTAGGTATGTTCTCTTTGCTTCTTATATACTGTTTTGAGTTTATATCATGTAGTCTTTGTATTTGTCTTATCCTGGATCCTTGCTTTTACCTATTTTTCTATTTACATACAGTTTTGGGCTCTTGTCCCTCCCGACGCAGCCGTAGCAGCGAAACACCATCCGTGTCGGGGGACCTACGTGTATTTCACCTTTACACAACTACTTATTAAACAATTGCGTTGCTTGGCACCTGTTACATTGACTGAATTTTCATTCGAACTTTAAGGATCCTTATGCATCTTTGTGCTACACTTGATATATTGTGGTTGCTCCATTGTGTGTACTGCTCCTCTTCTCCACCTTTATTTTTGCTAGATAAGAGTTAGCACCTAGCTGCTAGGTGCTAACTCTTAGCACCTAGCAGCATTAGTAGGTCTTAGTAGAGATACTGTACCATAAAGACATTGGATCCTTACCTATGCGTACCCGGAGGGGAACAGCACTGCCCTCTCTGTTTCCAATCAGAGCCGATACTCGTAGGATGTAGGATACTTCCTCTTGCAAGTCATCAATTTCAATGCTGTTCTGTGAGCCTGGCACCCGTCTGATCCTTTCAAACCCATCTGCACAGAAGGAAAACTAATTTCAGATTTGCATGTTACACGCATACAAAATATACTCTCGGGCCAGGAATGGACAAAATGGATGCAAAATTATGAATGTTTGGCAATGAATTTGTGCTTGTGACAAATTTAAGGTTTGTGCCAAAAAACCCCACAAAAAACAATTAACAACATTTTCCCCATTCATAAGAGTTCCTATAGGTGCAGCCTGTTCCAGCCTAGCCTTGAAACCTCTCTCTGGGGCCGCTGTAATAAGCCACACTGAGATTACTGCAGGTTTTTACTTCAGTTTTAGTGCAGGTTTTTCAGCAGTAACATTGCCCAGGTATGTAATAAGGGCCTTAGTGCCAAAAAACCCACACTAAAAACCTGCGGCAAGCTTAGCACAAGTGCATGCAAATTGCAGGATAATAGCCTTATTAGTTATTACCCTGCAATAACCTAATTAACTGTTACCCCGCAAAGCAAGGAGGCAAGCTAAGAAGGAGGCTGCCTAGTATGTCTCCATTTATCCCTGCTAGCTGGCCCGTCCCGGCCTGACTTAACCCAAGCCTGACCTGATCCAAGCCCGGCATGGTTGGCCTGACCTGAGCTGGCCCAGCCCGAGCCAATCGCTCTGCTCTTGTTCAGACCTCCCTCCACTGCTAGCATGGATTTGCAGTTCTAATAGGCATGCAAATAGCTTCTGAATAAAAAAAGCGCACTTTGTACTTCTAGTGTGCTTTTTTTTACACATAGGGCATTTAAATGCCATTAGTTGCCTGCATCCCGCAGGGACCCCGTGTTTTACTGCCGGCACAAAGAAAACCCCGTGCCAACATTTAAAGCCAATTTTAGTACGGGTTTTATTACATCGGCCCCTCTGGGAGAAAGATTTTTATACCCTTCAGTCTCAATAGCCCCTTAACTACGTTGTCATTGCTCAGGAATTTGCCATATGACCCAGAGTGTAGATGTATCAGTAGGGGCCTATGTAATTGGTTGACTGCCCAAGCTATACTCTCTCTCATCTTCTATTGCTGCTCAGCTCTTTCTTTTGCAGCATTTGCAGTTCTTTGGTCCAAAGGTAAGGAAAACTCCAGGCACTGGAAAACCATGCGTCAAGTAGAAGGGCCTTCCACAGGATGGAAGGAACTTTATGAGGTTGTCTATGTAACATTTTTTCTATAAAATGTCAACAAATGCTTCTTCACCATCTAATGCAATACTGATGGTATAGTGACATGACCAACTCTAGGGCAAAGGGCGCCATGGGTGAAAATAGTTGATGTTAAGTGTGCATGTGTATTCTTTCACACACACCTCACACACATGTACACGTTCATTCTCTTACACACTCTCTCTCTCATACATACATCCCACACTTTTACACACATTCTCTCTCACGCACAGGCTCTATCTAACACATACACATGCACATAGGCTCTCACTCACACAGGCTCATAACCAGGCTCTTATTCCTTCTCACACCCACACACTCTCATAGCCTCCCCCTTTCTTTGGGCTGCAGTGGGATGGGGTCCACCATGGCTCTTCCAGGCCTCTCTTTGGGCTATGGCTGGATGAGGTCTTCTGCGGCCCTACTGCTGCTTCTGGGCCTCTCTTCAGGCTGCAATGGGTTGGAGTCTGCCACAGCCCTGTTGGCCTTTCTTTGGGCTGTAGTGAAATGGGGTCTGCCGTGGTCCTGCCACTGTTGAGTCTCTCCTCCATTGGCATGGGCTGAGTGATGCTGGCAGTGCTCAGGGCTTCCTTCAGCTCATGGCACCCCAGGCAACTACTCAGCTCGCCAGTCCCAAAGACCAGCTCTGGACAGTGACATCCTTCATGCAACTCCAGTCTTTCCAAGAGTGTTTGGCAAACCTAGGATCTTATTTATTTTATTTATTTATTTATTTAAAATCTTTTCTATACCATCATTAAGTTATTTACCATCATAACGGTTTACAGGCAGGCACAAATAGGAAAACGAATGTTAGTACTTAACAGTGGTGCCAATAGATAACCGGTAACATATAATTCCATACAATAGCTATTTGAATCATGTCATATAATGACCATTGAATACATGTCTCATGGTTAGCTTACATGTAATTCATTCTTGTACTTTCAGGTTTAATCTACATTTATCAGTGAGAGTCTAAAAATAGTTGCCAGTGGCAAGTGTCACTAGTCGTTGGGTGCTGATTTGTGACAACCAGCTTTTCCTTACTTACTTTCTCTGTTCTCTTTTAAAAAGCCTCTTTGAAAAGCCATGTTTTCAGACTTATTTTGAATAGTTTGAAATTTCACTGTAATCTTACTTCCATAAGATGGGTCCAGCCAGTGACAGTGCTCATTCTCTGACCTGGGTTAGACGTGCCGTTTTAACTGATGGGATAGGAGTGCTTTGTTTGCTGATCTGAGATTTCTATGTGGTACATGTACTTGAGCCATTTCGCTTTTTCATCATGAGTCAGTTGGTGTATAGTGCAGAGTGCTTTAAATTGTACTCTTTGTTCTATTGGTAACCAGTGTAGTTCTGCTAGTGTGTCAGTGATGTGGTCTCTTTTCCTTTTACCTGTAAGAATTCTTGCTGCGGAGTTCTGCAATATTTGTAATGGTCTTATTGTCGCATAGGGTAATCCAAGTAGCAGTGCATTGCAGTAATCAGTGCTTGCGAATATTAGTGCTTGTAGTACTGTGCGGAAGTTTGATATTGTCAATAATGGTTTAAGTTTCCTTAGGGCCATTAGTTTGGCATATCCTTCTTTAACTTTCAGTGCTATGTGGTGTTTAAAATTTAGTTCCGTATCTATTAATACGCCAAGGTTACGTACTTTTTCGTTTAATTCAACTTTTAGGTTGTTTTTGAGTGTTATTGGAGATTGAATTATGTTTAGGCTTTTCCTTTCTAGGTGTAGGAATTCAGTGTTGTCAATATTTATCACCAGTTCCATTTGGTTTAGCAACTGTTTGATTATGTCAAGATAAATATTGGCTAAGCTTAACGTTTTTTCTATTGTGTCATCAATGGGTAATATCAGTTGAATGTCATCAGTGTAAATGTAGTGTATGATCCCAAGACCAGCAAGTAGATGGCATAGTGGTAACAGGTAAATATTAAAAAGTGTTGCAGACAGTGCAGACTCCTGCGGTACTCCTGTTTATAGTTTTACTTTTTCTGATATTGTTTTTTATCTGAACTTGAAAGAATCTATTACTTAGATATAATCTAAACCATGTAATTGTTTTGTTCTGTAGTCCTATTTCTTCCAGTTTCTTAATTAGTGTTTCATGGTTTACTCTGTCGAAGGCTGACGAAAGGTCTAATAATACAAGAATGTAGTGTGTTCCACTATCAAAGCCTCTTAGGATATTGTCTGTCAGTGAAAGGAGTAGTGTTTCTGTGCTGTAATGTTTATGAAAGCCGTGTTGTGATGGGTATAAAATGTTGTTGTTTTCTAGATGCTCTGATAGTTGTTTTTGAACTGATTTTTCTATTAGTTTTGCAATTAATGATACATTAGAAACTGGTCTGTAGTTGGTTAGGGTTAATGGGTCCATGTTTTTTTTTCTTTATTATTGGTTTGATAATTGCTCCTTTTAGTATATCAGGCACATGTCCTTCTTCCAGGGAAAAGTTTATTATTTTCGTTAGTGTTGATGCGGCGATATCTGATAACTTTTTTAGATCCATTATTGGTACTGTATGTATTTTATGAGGAGCAGGATTTAACTATTTTAGCATATTCTCTACTTCAATATTTGATATCTCTGTGAACTTGGACCACTGTGTAACATCTCTTGAGCACATTTTAATTTCTTGTTTGGTTGTCTTAGGGATTTTGGTTTTTAAGTTCTCTATTTTGTCACTAAAACATTTTCAGGAGAGTTAGTTTTATCTTTGGTGAAACTGAAGTAATCAAGTAATGCACATCCTGTCTGTAGGCTTCTAGTTAATTCTGGGTTCTGGCTTAAGAGTTTACCAGTTTGCCAACTCAAACATTTCAGCAGGCAAACCCTCTCACTTGACCAAAGAACTTACCAATTTACCACTCTCTCCTTCCTAAATATTTTGGAATCCAAAACATTTCCTAGACAAGATTAAGATAGAGCCCATGTTCTCTCTACAAATTCCTCTTCTCTTAAAGGTTAACATGTATGGCTCTCACCCATTCTCTGCCTATAACAAGTATATTTTGAAAAAGAGCCTTAGGAATTCTGAGGTTCTTGTGTTTTCAGAGAAAATTCCCTGGATAATTCTCCACTGTCAGCTGCTTTCTACTGGACCTCTTCCATCAGTTCCTTTAGAAGGAAAGAGGACCCATTGCCCCCTTCATCTTTGTTCTCTTTCACAGGTTAAGGCAATGCTCAACCAATTAGAAGGTCTGCAAACTGTGGGAACAATTTTGCAACAGAAAAGAAAGGGTGTGGCTACCATTCTACCTTCAAAGTAAAATTAGAGAAAGTTTTGGAGGATAAAGGCATTACAGAATATGATCATTTAAGAAGGAATGCGCTAAGTGGGTACTTAAACATTAAGAGGGTCATATTCAGCGTTTGTGGCCAGCTAAGACTGGAGATTAGCCAGGCAAATGCCAGGATTTGAAACTCCCAAATAAGTGTTTAGCTGACTGAAAACATATCCGTCTATGTCAGAGGAGGTTCAGAGGCGTTCTGGGGCAGAGCAACATTATCCAGCTAACGGGCCGATACAGTACAATGCGCTCCAGCGGAGTGCACTGTTACCCCACACTTGGACGCGCGTTTTCGATGCGCTAGCTTAACCCCTTTTTCAGTAAGGGGTAATAGCGCGTCAAAAACGCGCAGCCAACCTCCTCGAAACTAATAGCGCCCGCAACATGCAAATGCATATTGATGGCCCTATTAGTTATTCCCACGCAATACAGTAAGTAAAATGTGCAGCCAAGCCGCACATTTTACTGCTTTTCTGTGCATTTCCCTGGCACCGGCAGAAATTAACGCCTACCTTTGGGTAGGCGCTAATTTCTTAAAGTAAAATGTGCGGCTTGGCTGCACATTTTGTTTTCTGAATCGCGCGGGAATACCTAATAGGGCCATCAACATGCATTTGCATGTTGCGGGCGCTATTAGTCTCGGGGGGGTTGGACGCGTGTTTTCGATGCGCTATTACCCCTTACTGAATAAGGGGTTAAGCTAGCACGTTGAAAATGTGCGTCCAAATGCTGGATAACAGTATTGGCCTGTTGGTTATTTGCCAAATCAGGTATCTCCGAAAGTCTGTGCATACTCCACTTATAAAAATACTTCTCTGACCTGGCTTTGCTGTCACTAGGTTTTTGTTCAATTCTGTGACCTGGCTTTGCTATCACTAGGTTTTTGTTCAATTTTTCTGGCATAGAAAGGGGTGGGCAATTTTGGGATCCTCCCATTGTCCCACCTTCTGTGGGAGGCTTGAGGGGACTATAAAAACCTCCCGAGCATGTGATTTGGGTCTTTGCCATCCCCCAGGGGGACTATCTAGGAGGTTTTCTGAAATGTGCAGAAATGTCCACCACCCTTTGGTTCAAGCTCTTAGAAGAGGCAAAAAGAGTCGATGCCAGCCCTTTCAGATGTCAGGGGCAATCCCTTTCTGTAGGAACAGGCTCCACTCAAAATCCAAAAGTATCAGAAATCCACAAAACTCCAAAAAATCCACTCATCAGGTCACCTCCACTGCAAAGCACAGACAACCTCTCTCCTCCTGGATAGTCCCCCTGGGGGATGGAAAAACCCAAATCACATGCTAGCACTTAACCCAGACCTCCTGCCCAAAAACTGCAGACCAGAGACAAGTGCAATTTCAGTTTCACGACTCAATGAGCTGGTGTTCAAGTTCAGTAATGAATACGCATATAACCTGTATGGTTTTAGCCCTAGCCTATAAAACCTTACAAATTACCAACTTGTATGCCCCACCTGGGATGCCCCTAACTCGTCCCTTTTTTCCTTTTAATATTAACCCATGACACATTGTCTTGTGCCTGTCATTAGTGTTTTGTTTTATAATGTTTTCTGTATTTGTCTATTTCCTTAACCTTAAATGTTTATGCCGGTAACAATTAATCCGCCTAGAACAATGATTTTTGAACAAGGCAGAACATACATTTTTGAATAAATAAATCTGCATGTAGTCCAGGGCTCTTCAAAACAGCAAGTACACGTATGTGCAATTTTTATTATGCATGTAACCCCTGCGTAACACTTTGAAATCAACCCCTCAAAGGTTTTAATTCTCTTAAACAGGTGCTTACCATCTGAGCTGCGAACCACTATCTTGTACTCAGTGGCCCCTGGCACTCCAGTCCAACCCAGCCGGATTTTCTTGCCCACAGTCTCAATCACTCGCAGGTTGGAGATGCTCCCTACAGGTGACACCCCTACAAATCAAGGCAGCTTTGGTTTAAAAATAGTCTCTGATATAAGAGCAAAAAGGTGGACCAAGAAATGAATTCTTCAAAGGTCAGTTTGGAAAACTACAACTTCTGTTGGTAAATTTCTAAACCATGTACAATATTAGTTTATAAGCTTATTAAAAATGATGGGAGCAACAATTCACTCACTACAATATTTCTCGAAAATGCTCTTCTATTTTGCAGCAATCTTTGTTGCTTTTCTTTGTCAGCAATCTACATTGTTAGGCATTCCTTCTCCCTCGTTCTTGTCGACAGCACATACTAGGGATGTGAATCGTTTTAGGACGATTAAAATTATCGTCCGATAATTTTAATATCGTCTTAAACCGTTATGGAACACAATACAATACAGATTCTAACGATTTATCGTTATAAATCGTTAGAATCGTGAGCCGGCACACTAAAACCCCCTAAAACCCACCCCCGACCCTTTAAATTAAATCCCCCACCCTCCCGAACCCCCCCCCAAATAACTTAAATAACCTGCGGGTCCAGCGGCGGTCCGGAACGGCAGCGGTCCGGAACGGGCTCCTGCTCTGAATCTTGTTGTCTTCAGCCGGCGCCATTTTGGAAAATGGCGCCGAAAAATGGCGGCGGCCATAGACGAAAAAGATTGGACGGCAGGAGGTCCTTCCGGACCCCGCTGGACTTTTGGCAAGTCTCGTGGGGGTCAGGAGGCCCCCCACAAGCTGGCCAAAAGTTCCTGGAGGTCCAGCGGGGGTCAGGGAGCGATTTCCCGCCGCGAATCGTTTTCGTACGGAAAATGGCGCCGGCAGGAGATTGACTGCAGGAGGTCGTTCAGCGAGGCGCCGGAACCCTCGCTGAACAACCTCCTGCAGTCGATCTCCTGCCGGCGCCATTTTCCGTACGAAAACGATTCGCGGCGGGAAATCGCTCCCTGACCCCCGCTGGACCTCCAGGAACTTTTGGCCAGCTTGTGGGGGGCCTCCTGACCCCCACGAGACTTGCCAAAAGTCCAGCGGGGGTCCGGAAGGACCTCCTGCCGTCCAATCTTTTTCGTCTATGGCCGCCGCCATTTTTCGGCGCCATTTTGGAAAATGGCGCCGGCTGAAGACGACAAGATTCAGAGCAGGAGCCCGTTCCGGACCGCTGCCGTTCCGGACCGCCGCTGGACCCGCAGGTTATTTAAGTTATTTGGGCGGGGGTTCGGGAGGGTGGGGGATTTAATTTAAAGGGTCGGGGGTGGGTTTTAGGGGGTTTTAATGTGCCGGTTTTTCGATTTTTCGATTTTTAACGATTTTTAACGATTTTTCACGATATTTTACCCCCCCAAACGGCAACAATACGATTCCCTCCCCCTCCCAGCCGAAATCGATCGTTAAGACGATCGAGGACACGATTCACATCCCTAGCACATACGGCCAAGCGGCGATGAACTGCTGCACAAGTATATTTTACTTTCTATTTCAAAAGTATACTTGTGGAGATTTTACACGTGAAATTACAGTAGCACTTATCCCAGGTAAGGTCGTTTTTTCCCGCATGTAAGTCTGTAAATTTTCTAACATAATCGCTCGAGTGAAATTACCTGTTTACCAGTTTGCCCAGTCCTTCTCCAGGTCATCGAGACCCTCCTGGTTTTTCAGCCTGAACCCCATCCCCAATTTCCCCCAGACCTCCCACCCGGTCAGTAAGTCTCAATAAAGATGTTTAATATCACTTACACCAGGTAATGAGCAGGTATAAATCTATGTGAATAAGTTGCTAAATCTACAGGCATAAGCCTCTTATAAAATAGCAATTTACATGTGTAAATGTTGGCCCCGCCCTGTAACGCCCCTAGTTTAGCACTTTCTTACAGGCATAAATGTACACACAAACCCTATTTACACGTGTATATTTGAGGTTTATAAAATACCATGTAAGTGAGTACATACTACTTACTCGCATATTTGCTAATTATTACCCGTGCATCGTTTTTTGAAAATTAAACCTTTAAGCATTTAAAAACTGGGAACTTTCCCTGGGCCTGTGTTATAACCTTTCTAAGACAGGGCGATCAAAACCATGCACCCCCAGTCCAAGATATGGGGCAGAATTAATTCACCTGTCTGAGATACTGTTGCAGGTGTGGCCACCTCTCTTCCATCATACAGGGTGTAGAGTGTGATCCGGTACTCAGTGCCTGGTCGAAGCCCTGTGATCTCATAGCTATCGGTGTTGGTAGGCAGGGACACCGTCTGAGGTGACTTAGAACCTAGGAGCCAAACACAACAGCAGTCATTTTCCCCTAGAACTGCAGCTCTAGAAGCTGAACATTTCAGAATGTGGGCACTCTGCGCCCTGCACCATGACTACCTGAAGGGATTTGCTTTTGTTTGCAAACAACATGAAAAATATCAGTGATATTTATCATGTTATTTGTGTAGTTTTCTGCCAGAAATTAAATAAACCACATAATAAAATTTTGTTGCGTGGTTTGTGTCATTTCGGCTTCCCTTTTAAAAAAACATATGGTTAGGTCCAGAGGCTCCCCTTCAGGTCCCCCTCCCTCCCGCCCACCCTTTAAAAAATGTTTGGCTCCTGATCCCCTCTTCCCACTCTCCATTTAAAAAGAATTCAGTCATATCTCGGTCCCACATACACACGCACACACACAATCTGTGTTCCAAAAGTAATTCTGTGGCTTTTGACTTTTGGCTAGGCCCCCCTCCCCCCAATAATCTCCCCTAGCATAGCATTGCTCTGACAACAATGCAGTGTTATGCTAGCTCTGCTGGATATTTCCAGTGTAAGTAGCGTAATGGTGTCAGACCAAAGAGGCAGTCCTACTTTTGGCTTGCTTTGGAGAGTTTAAGGGAGGTCCTGGGGGTGTGTGCTGGAGAGGGAATTGTACACGAGGGCTGGATATAGCCTCGGAGTAGGGATGTGCATTCAACTGAAGCAAATGCAAATGCAAAATGCAAATGCAAAAAATGCAATGAATGAAAATACCCCAACATTTTTGGGTATTTTCATATTTGTGGCATTAAATGCCACAAATGCCACAAATGCCACAAATTTTCATATTTGTGGCATTAAAAAAATCCAGGCCTCCTCGGCCCTGGATGCCCCCTTCCACTCAGCAAAATATGAACCCAGAACCCGGCCCTACCTGTCTGAGCCTCCTTGGGCCCCTGTGATTTCCATTAGTGGCCAAAAAATTAAACCAGCCCAGCCAGGGCCTGCTCAGGACCTCCCCTTCTCTGTTTAAATATGCCAGGACCGTGGAGCTCCCACCTTGGTCCCCCACTTACCCATGATCCCTACTCTATCCTGCCTGGGTCCCGGTCCTTTCAAAATGGCAGCATCAACCTGGAGGACAGCACCAAAGTGATGTCACTTTAGTGTCTTCCTCCAGTAAGGTCCTGGTACAGCCTCTGGTACAGTCTCCTGGCCCCATGACATTTAAAAGGAGGAAGGTTAGAGCCGGGCAGACCCTAACAGGCCCTAGCCAGGCTGGATTAGTTTTTAGGCTGGGAGTGGAAATTGAAGGGGCCTAGGGAGGCCCCAGCTAGGCCCAGACCCTGAGTTCATATTTTGCTGGGTGGAAGGGTGTTTCCAGGGCCATGGGAGGCCCACTTTTTAAAATCATTTTGTTATAACCAAACAAAAAAAAAAACAATAAACAAACTGAAAAATTAAAAATAAAGAAATCCATTGAAACAAAAAAACAACTGAAACAAAAACACATCCCTAGCTCAGAGACAGTTTTCAGGACAGACATTGGGAGGGTGATGCGTTTGGGACCTGGACACAGAGTGGTCAGAAAGGTTATGTGAAGAAGACAACTGCCCAGGGTGCCAGGTCTATAGGCTGCCAACTTTCATCAGGAGATAGGGCGCCAGTGCTCCATGCAGCAGCTATAGCAGCAGGAGTACTCAGAATTTCTACATGGCCGCTGATTTCTAGCCACATCATCGGAGATGAACCCAGCCTGGCCGTGTCATTCAAGTAGGCCCTCTCCAGCGACTGGTCCAGCCCCCTCTGGGACTGCCTGGGTTGCCACTTGCCTTGGCAAAGGGCCTGCCTGAACCAAGTGAATCTATTTTTTAAAGGCTGGCAAAAGGTGGCCTCCCAGACTTGACAGAATATTTTTTAACTTGAAACAAATTATCACAAATGACAGAGAGACCAACATGGCACAAACAAAATGACACAAGGACAATAAAAAACAACATAACACCACAATATGGAAATGTATTCTGGGCATATCCCTAATTACCTGTAGCCCTTCTCCACTCTAGCCTGTAGCCCTTGGCTTCTCGAATTATGTTCCAATTCACTTGGATGGATGTAGGACCAAGAACAACGATTCTCAAAGTCTGGACTATTCCTATATCTAAACAAAAGACAGACAACATATTCCACATCAGCTCAAAAGTAATACTTGCTTACGCACAAGGAACCCAGTAGTACAATCCTGGAGAACCGGATCTCCCCTATGGAAACTGACACACTAAATATGTCTATGATAATTTTGGGCCCGATTTTAAAAGCCCGGCACACGCAAATCCCAGGAGATACGCGTGTGGCTGGGCTGTGCGCGCACCGAGCACATTTCTGAAACAGTCTGACCACGTGCGTACCTCCCGGTACATGCAAAAGTGCCGGGCTGCAAAAAAGGGGTATGGTCAGGGCGGGAGGTGGGTCGGGGGCTGGCCAGGACAGCGGCATTAGATGCTGACCCGGGGAAGCGCGCGCCAGCACCTGGTCGGCACGTGGAACTTAGTCCTGCTCCGTGAAGCAGGTGAGTTTAGTGACAAAAAGCATTAGGGTAGGTAGATGGGGTTTAGAGGTCAGAGAGGAGAGGGGAAGAAGGAGGAAGAATAGGGTTAGGGTTAGGGAACTGGGGTAGGTCTACTCTCATTGCCGTGCAGGTTTTACAAAAATTCCCCTCCCCCCCCATGCGCGCGAGTGGGGCACCCATGTGCACGAGGGCGCCGATACAAAATTGGGCGCACATGTGCATCTGATTTCATAATATGCGCATGTCACCATGCGCATGTTTTAAAATTGGCACGTCCATGTGTGTACTCCGGGAACTGCGTGCACATGGACGTACGTGCGCAGGTTTTAAAATTTACCCATTTATGTTTACGTGTAGAATATTTACAACTGATTTTGTTAGATGTATTTCTGCATGTAGTAATTTTTATAGAGGTGAGTTTAGTTTAGTTTAGTTTAATTAAAATTTTGTAATCGCTTTTGTGTAAAAGCGCAAAGCAATTTAAAAATAAAACATACACAATATAACAATAAAACAATACGTGACATAACACATCATATATATATGGTCCAATAACCAACCAGTATAACTCAGATTCAATAATGCATAGTTCAGGTAAATGCTGGTTTAACCAGAAATATTTTTAGGACAACTTTAAAAGTTTTTTTTGCAGTCCAAGTCTTAAAGGTGCAGGACTAGAATTCCACAATACAGATGCTGCCACAGAAAAGGCACATTCTCTCGTAGTTGACAATCTCGCAGTCCTAACAGTTGGCACCTCAAGGAGTCCCGTCTCCTGTGATCTGAGATTCCTAGTAGGTTGGTAAATACGAAGAAGAAAATTAATTCACAGAAAGGAAGAAGTGCTAAGAAGTTAGTGCATCAAGAACAGAATCTTGGACTGAATCCTGTACTGAATAGGCAATCATTGAAGATGATGTAGTGTAGGAGAAATATGGTCTGAACGTTCCGTTCCACTGAAAAGACATGCCGTAGAATTGAGAAGTTGTAAGGGTTTTGTCGCTACATCTGGAAGCCCAAGATATATAACGTTGCAATAATCCATAGTAGGCAGCACAGAAGCTTGAAAAACCAATTTAAAATTGTACGGTTTAAACCATGTATGACTCTAAGTTTGAAAAGACCATTTCGAAGTATAACTTAAAGTTATCCATCTAAATGGCAAGGTTTAGTATACTCAGTCCGTTATCCAGCTACAGTTTTAGCTGAATAAGTCATTATCTGACTAAAATCTAGCCGAATAAAAAAGAGGTATTCTGTGGGCGTTTCAAGGAGGGGTTAAGTTATCTGGCTAACTTAGTCGATTTTAAACTATCACCTGCTTCAGAGCAGGTCTAAAGTTATCCGATAACCTGCCACTTAACTGAATTTCTTCAAAAGATATCCAGTTAAGTGTAAATCCTATTAAAAAATAAATAAAATAAAGCCACGGGCCTACAGGCCCTAAACAGCCCCCCCACCAGCCCTCCTCCTCCCTCTGACATAAGCACTGCTGGGTCGACCCTGCCAATTCCTTCCCAAAGCACTCAAATCACATTTTTTTGAAAAAATGTATTTATTTATTGAAAAATATTTTATATGGGGCTCATATTGAAGCATTCATGCTGAGTGGATTGCATATAGGGGTCAGGGGTCAGGGCCAGCCTCTCCCCTCCCCTCCAGCACGCGCTTCCTGATCCCATCTTTTTTTTTAACAATCTTTTAATCCCCAAGCACTCCTCCTTCCCCCTAACCCAACCCTTCCCCTCCCTGTACTTTAAATATTTGTTTCTCTTCAGCCTGGATCGCGGCAGCCTCCTACTGCGACCCAGGCCCGGCGCTTCTGTTGTCATTAAGGCGCGATGGTGGAAGCCCTGGGAGCAGTGGAATGTTCGTTAACGTCCTGATGCCCTTGAGTTGTATCCTACTTCAGATCAATTTGTGAATTTTTCTGGCAAGCTGCATTGATTAGCATCTTTTAGGGCTAAACAGCTCATTTAAATACACTTGGTGCCGGGGCTGAAATAACACAAGGTATTTGACATACCTCATGTTATCCCTGTGTTGGGCCATTTACCGCATGAGAAACAGCGTTTTTTGCGTGGTAAACGGCCTAACACTGCTTAGTGAATGAGCCCTTATGTGTATTATTTTTCAATCCTGCCCAAAACACGCCCCTGGGAATGCCTCCCCTCCATATAGTTAATAGTGCAGGAGCCGTGGAAGCCCACGCCTACTTTTAGCTGGATTGAGGAAGGGCAACTTTCAGACAAGCCAATTCACCTGGTTTCATTCCTGTGAAATTACTTCTTCCCATCCTAGTGCAATCCATTTCAAGCCTTTCCGAAAAAGCACCACAGCAGTCTGTACGTATGTCATATTCACACTGTCCAGCCATAATTTAAGAGCAATTTTCTCAGCACAAAGTGCAGGGCTGCTCTTACTCTGTGGATTTTGCACCAGTTTTCAGAGTGAAAGTGTGCATGCATGCTTGTGCCTCCTTTTTCTGTGGGTGTTTTTTTTTCCCCGATTAACACAAAACACGTAGTTTTGAAAATTCAAACTTGCACCTGTTGTTGCAACCCCTGCTCTAACCCTCCCACTGGGAACGCCTCCGCTCAACACATCTATTTTTCCCCCTATGGAAGCTGGGCAGCTTTCAAAGCCAAACAGGCTTTGGGAAATTGCGCTCCCCGTTGTCTGCGTACAATGTGTGCGCCTTCTGTAGCCCGCAGAGAATCTTTTTCTGCAAATGGAAGAGTAATATTTCTGTCCTGGTGATTCTGCTTCCCTGTCCCTTTCACTGGGCACATAGACTCCACACATTGGAAAATGAGAGCCCAGAAGTCAGCCTCCAAATCAGTTTCTTGTGCCGTTTCCTAACGATACAGCGCACCTTGCAAGGCGTTGTCTTAGTCTGAAATGGCCTTCTGTCAATTCAGTGGTAGATCTGACCACGGGACAGAGAGTGAAGGCTCTGGAAATCACCAGGCTGCATTCTAGAGTCTACCTTGCCATATGCTGAAGTTTAGAGGCACCGGAAGGATCACAAATGGCAGTAAGAAGTCTGCTGCTAGTTTTACTTCTATTGTTTAGGATCAAACCCTCCTTACCTATGTTCAAGCCATGCCCAGAAGGGAGGCTATAAAAAGCCCAAAACATGTATTGACAAGGCAGGAAATTAAGGCTCAAATTCACCTTATGAATTAAAAGGATTTGAATTTGCATAACTCCCTTGTCTCCAGGGCATCTTTCTAAATTTTACTGTCTTCACAGAGAGTGAGAACTTGGAATCAATGCTGGAGCAGTTCTCGTTTTTTAAATCACGTCGTGCAATGCTTTGAAGCTGCTCCCATGGCACAACCTGTCAGCTTTGCTGGAGCTGAACGGCGATTGATAGCAGTTCTGCGAGTGTGGGTGCCTCTTTGGGGGTGAATTTTCAAAAAATTGACACGTGTATGATTTGCATATATGCATGTAAGTAGCTTGTGTTCACTTATACACTATTTTATAAACATCAAAAGTACGCATAGCCATTTACATGCAAAAAAAAAAAAGGGGGACAAGGCCAGGAGGTACGCGCACAAGTTGCTATTTAATAAGAGACCCACACATGTTATTAAAATCCAGGGCAGCGCGTGCAAGGGGGGGGTCGAATAAAGTTAAATCGCCCAGCGACGAGATCAGGGCTCCCCCAGTTCCCTCTCAGTCCGCTCCAATTTAGGAGCAGACTGGGAGAGAACTTTCCCACCCCCTACCATAACCTCTCTTCCCCTTCCCCTCTCCTCCCCACCCTCTAAAATCCATTTTTTTTTTATACCTTTTGCTTCGCAAGTTACTTCAGGGCCCAACCCGAAGTAACTTGCGCATGCCGGCAGTCGGCTGGCGCGCGAAGCTTCGGGACAGCGAGGAATGGCGCTGTCCCAGACCGCTTCCCCGGCCCGCCCCGAACACGCCCCCGGGCCCGCCCCTTGCAGGAAGGCCGGCACCTATGCGCATACTGGCCTTTATGCGCGTGGCCGGGCCTTTTTGAAAATAGACTTGGCGTGCGCAAGGCCCGGCCACGCGCGTAAAGGCCGGAATTTATGCGCGGGGATTATTTAAAATCCGGCCTAAATGTTTTAAAACATACCAAGCAAGTCACAGTTTTTTTCTCGCAGAAGATGTATGCACATATGTTTTTAAAGTAGATAGGAAAAGTATGCGCTTTCAAAGCATTGCAGATATTAGTTTGTAAGGAATCATTTGTGCATGTGTTAGGGAGCTGGGTATACACATAGGAGTAGATTTTAGACCGGCGCGCACACATGTACGCCCGATTTTATAACATGTGTGTGCAGGCACGCGCATGTTATAAAATCAGAAGTCGGCACGCGCAAGGGGGCGCACAATTGTACACCTTGCGCACGCCAAGCCAAGCTGCCTTCCCCCATTCCCTCCTAGGCCGCTCCGAAATCGGAGCAGCCTTGGAGGGAATTTCCCTATCCCCCCACCCCAGCTTCCTTTACCTTCCCCTACCTCCCCCGCCCTCCCCCCCCCTACCTTTTTCTTGTTTTTTTTTTTTGTTTTAAAACTTACTTCAGTCCTGGGGCAAATGGCTGCTGTGCCGGGAGCTCTGACTCCGCCCCGCCCCACCCCGCCCCTTTTTGCAAGCCTATGCTAGGAGAAGTGGCAGATGATACTCATGTGGTAAAGAGAAACACGTGAGTCTACACAAAGGTGGGAGGAGTCGAGATAAGGTAAAAGATGCCACTGAGGGCAAATAGGAGGATAAGGGAGGAAAGGGGAAGATAGTGGTGGGGAGCAGGGGGCATAGCGACCTTAGTGCACAGTGGTGTTCAGGCACCACCGGCATCGATCAGGAGTGTTCCATGCACCACCAACTTTGACGCTATGCTATCTGTTCTCTGGCTTCCCCCTCCCACCTGGATTTTCATCCTCGGTAGCATGCATTTTGTTTTAGCTAATCCCTGTGTCTAAACCTCCCCTTCTTTGAACGGCGCAGCCAATAAATTGTTACTACCACAGCACATATTCTATGTGGCAAGTGCTGATAGCTTGGCTCTAGCACTGTGTATGCTGTACACACAAGCCAGCCGCACAATGCTCTAGTGTGGCTGTGCTCCACTCCATCGTCACCATCTGGTGCGCGGTAAGCCCTCCCGGTCCCGAGCTGAGTCCCAGTCTTCCCTCTATCGAGGAGCTGTGAGCATGCATTTTTTGTGCTTTCCTCCTCCTAGCTATTGGCAACCTGCCTAGGACGCATCAAGGTTGTGCGTCACCACAGTCAGTGGGTGGCTGTGCACTGAGGTGGTGGAGCCTTTCTCTCCCTTTGCACTGGAAAGCTTCTGGCAATGCCCCCAGTCCTCCCCCAGCTTCCCAGCTTGTTCGTTCTGCCGGCCCTGACCAGCACAACTCTCTCTCACTTGCCCCAAGCAAAGAGGTGGGAGAAGGGAACAGGAAGCAGTCACTCCCTCAATGCCTGAATTAGCTTCTGCCACTGCCCCCAGTCCTCCCACCCACCCCCGAGGTTCAGTTGATCCTGCTGCCGGCCCAGACCATTGCGGCTTTCGCCCTGGGCCCAGAGCATAGCAGCTGGAGTAGAGACTCCTGCTGCTGAAAAAACATGCTCGAAGGAACAGAATTACATAAAGGTAATTAAAATCAGTGGTGTATTGAAAAATGTATTCTATTGTGGTTATTATGGCTGTTGAGGTGTTTAATTGCGATTTGAATAAAGATTTTTTTTTAATATATCAGTAAGTGTATTGAGGGGGCCGTTTTTTTGTATAATTCAGTGCATATATAGCTGGAAACTGAAACGTCACCTGGACTGGGCCCTGTGCAGAAGGAGGAAGGCGGAGCAGGGGCATCCTTAGCCTGTGCAAAGAAGGAGCCCAATACGCTCAGGAGGCCCCCTGTGATCATGGGATCCCCCTCCCCCTTAGATTTCATGAGAGGGAGAAACTCGGGTGGGTGAGAGGAGGAATGTGAGTGTGTATGAAAGAGAGGAAGCTCATGTGTAAGTGTGTGAACTATGAAAGCATGTGTGTGTGTGTATGAGAGAGAGAGGGAGCTTGTGGGAGTGAACTATGAGAGCATGTGTGTGTGTATGAGAGAGAGGGAGCTTGTGTATATGTGTGTGAACTGTGAAAGCATGTGTGTGTGTATGAGAGAGAGGGAGCTTGTGGGGGTGTGTGTGAACTGTGAGAGCATGTGTGTGTGTATGAGAGAGAGGGAGCTTGTGGGGGGGTGTGTGAACTGTGAGAGCATGTGGGTGTGTATGAGAGAGAGGGAGCTTGTGGGGGGGGTGTGAACTATGAGAGCATGTTCGTGTGTATGAGAGCGAAGGAGCTTGTGTGTACATATGTGAACTGTGAGAGCATTTGTGTGTATGAGAGAGAGGGAGCTTGTGGGGGTGTGTGTGAACTAGGAGAGCACATGTGTGTGTATGAGAGGAAGCTTGTGTGTATGTGTGTGAATTGTGAGAGCATGTGTGTGTGTATGAGAGAGAGAGCTTGTGTGTATGTGTGTGAACTGTGAGAGCACATGTGTGTGTATGAGAGAGAGGGATTGTGCATGTGTGTCAGAGCCTATGCATTTAAGAACCTGTATGCATGACAGAAGGAACGACTGTGAGAGCATGTGTTCATGAGAGAAAGAGGGAGCATGTGTTCTCAGAAAGGGAGCTAGGAACTAGATGTGTAGCAGTGGGCCAAATGAGGATTTCCTGCACCTGTTCAATGAGGAAGAAGAAGACGAGAATCACCTGGAGAGAGGGAGGAGGGATGAGCCATAAGGTGGGTAACGTGACTGAGAGGGAAAGGGTAGGAGGGAATTAAAGGAAAGATAAGAGAATTATAGTGAAGGATGGGAAGGGGGAGGAATGGGGTGAGTGACTAAGAGGGGAGGGAGAGGGTAAATGACTGAGAAGGATGGGGTGAGTGACTGGGAGGGAGTTGAGAGTGAGGGAAAGAGAGTTGAGTGACTAAGAGGGAAGGGGAGGGGTAACTGACAAGTGAGTGAAAGGAGGGGAAAAGGGAGTGAGAAGGTAGAAGGATGCGTGTGTGTGAACAAACACGTGTGTGTATATGAGAGAATAAGGAGAAAATATTTATGTTCCCTCTTCTTCTGTGCCCCCGCCTCCTCTCCACAAATCAAGGACAATCTCAGTGACTGGAAATTAAAAGTTCCCAGGTATAGTGAGAGGAACATTTTTTATCCTTATTAATTTAAATTATTGGGTGTTATTTGATATGTCTGCTGTTTTGAAATATTTTATTGATATTTGGGAAATGTTTAAAGTTCTTTAAATCCTTATTATTTATTAGATGCTCTATTCGTCATCTTTTTTGAAATTTGTTTTTTATTAGTATGGTTTCTATTATGATGGAATTATATTTCTTGATTTTGTTTTATGAGGAATGGTGATGTTTTTGTTTTTGCATTATTGCACTGCATATGAGTCTGCTGGAGGGGAGAGAGACTAGGGAGGAGAGTGAAATTGTTATTAAGAGGGGACCTTTACTCCAACCTGCTGGTTTACTCCTTTTTGGAAATTTGTGAATTTGATGTGGAACAAGCATTTTGTTTTCACCTTCATTGAACTGTTTTTAGTTGCAAGAAAAAAAATATAGAAGATTTAGTACCTGGAATAAGGATGGAACACTTGAGACTATGATGATTCAATTAAGAGAAATTGGCTTTATTGTGTTTTGCTAACAGATACAGGGCAATGGCCTAGGTAAGACTTAAAGTACCTGATTTCTTTTAATGCTAAAATCATTTTAATCCAACAATAGATTTAAAGTAAGAACTGTGTAAAAATGATAAACCTAAAATAGGTTAATGCTGAGATTTAAAGCCTGCTAGAGGATTATATATAATTCTGTAGGAGGATCTTGTTTTTTGATCACATGTCAGCAGCAAATTTTCTGGCGCACAGTAGTCACCTTAAGCCCCAGGTGAGGAGGGGAAACTAAGAGAAGGGGAGGAACATTCTAGAACTGAGCGACAGCACTGCAGGTTCCTGCCCTGCTGATGTGACTATTACAAATGGTAACGGCAGACCGAGGCCGGGATTGCTTCAGCCCTGTGAAAAAGAGCAAGAGGATCTGGGTGAGAGCTGAAGAAGGTGCCTGGAAGAGAGGGGGTTTTTAGTCTTTTTTTTTTTTTTTTTTAAAGAAACAAACGCAACAGAATTAAATTTTATTCAGATTTCTTGTGTTTCATTTTAAAATGGAATGAAATGAAATGGGGAAATTTTGTTAGTATTTTATGCTTTGTTTCAAACAAATGCACATTCTTACTGCATATGGGCCCTTTTTTATTCATATTTGCAGCTGGGGGGGCTCTTATACCACAAAACAAATAATGAGCAAGGACTGCACTTCAAGCGAAATCGCAATGTACATATAGTGCAGGAGGATGTGTAATCCTGACAAAACTGATTCAAACAGTCTTACAAAACAGAATGTCTTTTATTTTTTCAATATGGCAACTCCACAAGGTTATACGAGCACCGGCTTAATGGCGTCCCCCGACACGGTCCCGTGTTTCGCCGCGGGCTGCATCGGGGGGGATCGCCACCGCTGGAATTCACACAAGAACTAGAACATAAACAAATTAGTAGAGAGTCAGAATAATAAAAGGGACTTACAACCGACCAAATATAAGTTCCACACAAGCATAACATACCTGACAGCAGCGTTTTGACAGTGACAGGGAGCGCAACGCCCTTCAAACTTGACAGGTATTTAAAGAGGCGCCAAAACTACAGGGGAGGGAACCACGTGAGTGAAAAAATTGATTTAATTGGTTCCCGTTCCTGTAGTGCACCCAAGCAGTGAGTCAGCCTAACCTACTAGATGAATAAAAACCATTCGATCTCCTGATTTAAACCTTTTGGGGACACGGTGTCTAACGTGAAGATCCAGCGTTGTTCAATCCTGCCCAAAATCTCAGCATAATTGCCTCCCCGCGAAGGACGTGAAACAACTTCAATGATGCAAAAAAAGAGATCAGAAAGGGAATGTGACTGTGATATCCAATGATCAACCAGGGGTTCCTTCTCTCGCTGTAAACGGATATTGGAGCAATGCTCTATAATCCGAGTCTTTACCATCCGGGATGTTTTCCCAACATACATTAAAGAACAGGGACAAGTGATTATGTAAATTACTCCAGAAGTAGTACAATCAGAATGGGACCGTAGCTGAAACATTTTACCCGTGGTGGGGTGCGTGAAACAAGTCATACCACTTGTATGAGAGCAAACCGTACACCTGCCACAGGGCTGATGGCCAACATCAATGACAGGATCACGCGGCACTGGAAGATCTGAATGAATCAATTTATCTCGCAGATTTTTGCCCCGACGAAAAGTAAACCGAAGGGGATCAGGAAACAATGTATTTAAGGACAGAGCCTCCCAGTGTCGCCGGATCATGCCAACAATGGGCCGGCTCAGAGTGGAGAATGGTAATATAAAATTTGTCACGGGGGGTTCGGGAGAACCAGAAGGCAAAAATAATAACTCCCGATTTGTGTATAAGGCGCGTTTCATTGCTTTTTTAACTACTGACTGTGGGTACCCTCGTAACAAAAAGCGAGATGACATCTCATGGGCTTTAATCAGGAATTCACCAGTGGTGGTACACAATCTGCGAAGCCTAAAAAACTGGCCAGTAGGGATATTTTTACGCAGTGCACTCGGATGACAACTTTGAAAAGATAACAAGGTATTACGGTCTGTCTCTTTTCGGTAGATGGTGGTGGAGAACCGACCATCATCTACAGAAACAAGTACATCTAGAAAAGGTATCTGAAGCTGATGAAAAACAAAGTTAAACTGCAGACTCGGGTCACTAGCATTGAGGTGATCAATAAACATAAACAATTGCACCTCAGTGCCGAGCCACAATAGGAAAATATCGTCAATGTAACGAAGCCATAGAGCAACCTTATCAAAACCTTCAGCAGGGTATACATACACACGCTCAAATTCCGCCACATAAAGGCATGCCAGACTCGGGGCCATGGTTGCTCCCATGGCCGTCCCTTTGATCTGATGATAAAAAACATTGTCAAAACGAAAAAAATTCTTTGTGAGAGCTAAAGTGGCTAAGGTCATAAGAAATGAGGTAGGGATGCGCTGAGGGGCAATCCTAGAATCCAAGACACGTTCAATGACCCGCAAAGCAGCCGATTGAGGGATGCTGGTGTAAAGAGAAACAATGTCTAGGGTGACGAACAGAAAAGGTTCAGAGGGAACTGATGTTTGATTTAACAACGTGATAAAATGGGAGGAATCCCTGACATAGGACCTAATCTTTGACACAAATGGTTGTAAAAATAAATCTACGAATTGGGACAGGGGTTCTAAAATAGAGCCGATACCTGCCACAATGGGGCGACCGGGTGGGTCCTGTAGGCTTTTATGTACTTTGGGTAAAGTGTAAAAAACCGGGATGCAACAGAATGATGGTGTGAGAAATTTAGCCTCTCGTGATGTAAGGCTCTTATACCCCAATGCCAATATCTATAATTGCAATTTTCTGCTTCTTAAAAAAATCCCCTAAGGTGCCTTCATTTTTTAAGATTCTGCATAAGATCCAGGCAGCACGCTATTTATTTATCTTATATTCTGCTTTTCAGGCACTTCAAAGTGGATTGCATTCAAATACTGGAAGTATTGCAAATGATGGCAATATGTCCCCATCATCCTCTTATTCTCTTCTACCTATCTTCAGGGAGCTCACTTGGCAAGTAAAGGATTTATAGGGGATAGGTCAAAGGATCTGGATTTTTCTACATCTTGCAAAAAAAAAAAAAAAAAAAATGCAGGAAACAAGGAAGATGTTTTTGGCTTATGCACCAAGAGACTAGGTCTCTAGGTGCATCATTTCTTCTGCGGTGACTGTAAATGCTTAGAAACATTTTGAAATGTTTACTTTCTCCCTGACCAGTTGAGATTTGTTTCTTGATGCTAAGAAGCTTACCAGATTGGGCCCTGATGGTGATGTGTGAGAATATGCATGCAAGGCATGGTTCCTGTAACATGCCTAGGTCTATATGTAGAGTCGTTATTACTAATTTGCCTTTAATTCATATTTGCTGCACTGGAATCTCCAGGGTTCTCTTGCTTAACACAATGACCATCTTGATGAATGTTTTTTTCAGTTCTCCTTGTATTCAGTAATTGCATGGTAATATTTTATGAACTTCAATTGGACATTTGAATTTGTATTCAAGATTTTCTGAAAGTTGTATTTTTTTCAATAAAATTTCTATAAATAAAATATTTTTTTTAAAATAATTTTTAGGGAAAACCCTTTGCTCTCACTAACCTTGGCCAAGTATATTGCAGACTGGCCTGCTGCTGATGGTGAGAGAGTGGCTACTCCTAGCTCTGGATAAATCCAGAGTCCCAGCTTTCTTCTTCTTTCTCAGCTACAGTACTTTTTGTTTGATATTGGACTGAATACAGATTAAGTCCCGCTTAACACAATAACATATGATGGAACCTATTCACCATAATGTATCAAACATTTTTTAACATGTTACTGCTGCACGTTTACGCGCGATTCAATAAAAGGCTTTACCCCTGTAGAGAATAGCATGTTAAAACATGGCAATTAGTATATACTAGGGGTGTGCATTCATTTGCAACGTATTGGCAATCTGCAACTTATATGCCATATTCGTTGTATTCATGGGGGTCACGAAATGTATGGCGAACCCCCTCGAATACAATGTATCACTAATGAATAAACCCCCACCCTCCTGACCCCCCCAAGACTTGCCACAAGTCCCTAGTGGTCCAGCGGGGGTCCTGGAGCAATCTCTTGCACTCGGGCTGTCGGCTGCCGGTATTCAAAATGGTGCCAATAGCCTTTCCCTTACTATGTCACAGGGGCTACCGGTGCATTTGGTTGGCCCCTGTCACATGGTAGGAGCACAAGATGGCGCAGGCCGTCCATTGCTGCACATTATGCATTATCAGTGACAATAATTCAGATTCTTGCATTCATGTGATCCATGTTAATGAACCAATTAGCATCATTTTGAATATTAACCAGCTCGTTTAAACTTTAATGCAAAAATCCATGCTAAAAGCTCCATGTTCACATAAATGTGAGTTTTTTTAACATGTATTTAGCATGCATTAAGCAGTAACAGGTGTTTACCATACTTTAGCACCTATGTTAGCATTAATGCGGTTTAGTAAATAGGCATCCTAACATAGTAGATGATGGCAGATAAAACCGATTGGCCTATCCAGTTTGCTCAGTTATTTTAGTCTGCACTGCTAAGGACAGATCCGAGCTGCCAGCCCATGCTCAAAAAAACCTGAGCTTGCAGGACATCAATACTTATCCTAGTCAGTTTTTATTGCCTTCCTGTTTGGTTCTTTACCATCCTGCATAGATGAGCATTCAAATTCTCAAACTTAATCCATCAGCCAGGTCCTCCTGACCCCCCCGGGGCGGATTGGCCTATCGGGGGATCGGGCATCCCCCAGTGGGCCAATCGCTCCAGTCACGTGGTCTGCCGTGCGCAACCGTGACAAAGCCGCACTCGGCAGACCACGTGACATATCCTGGGCCAGCCTGGGCGGCGAATACCCGGGCTGGTCCGACATCGTGAGTCCGCCGCTGCCCCCCCTCCCCCATGTCTTACCATAAGGTTTTATAATACTAAAATGCCAGTGACCCAGTCTGTATTAGCAGCAAATTCCATGCTCTCTCGTCTGGAGCACTGGGATCAGAAAGCAGAAGAGCTGACAAAAAAGGGGTTTCTTCTGTGCATCTTTATAGTCTGACTGAGTCAATTAAAAAAAACCCCACTTTATCACCTCCTGGTCTATCTCAGATGTTCCTTCTCAAAGTCTAATAAGCAGAATACAAAATAAATCTCTCTGCAGACAAAATCATTAGTAAATGATTTTCTATTTTTATCTGGAGCTCAGCTTCATGGGAAATGGCCTGGCTCTTGGCATGCCTAGCAGATGGTTAACTAGATAGACCGTATGGTCTTTTTCTGCTGTCAGGTTTCTATATAATGCTTTTTTTTTTTTTTTTTTTGCAAGAAGCAGCTCTCTCCTCTCCTCTGCCCCTCCTGGCGGACCGCCTTCCCAACTTGCTCTCCTACAAAGGACTTATTCTCTCTCCTCGCTCTGGCCATCCTCTCCTTTTCCAAGCAAGAGCACAGCTGTCACTTTGCAAAGAAAGTTCACACAAAGGGTTAGACACCCTGAACATAGAACAGACTCATTTTAAACAAAACCTGGAATGGAAAGGAAAGAAAAGAAGGGGGTAGCTTTGCAACAGCCTGCGTGAAAAAAATCGGCAAATACGGGCAGATGTTATGCCGGTGTTCAAAAGTGAGCTGGCGCAGGCATCTTAAGAACATAAGAACATATGAAATTGCCATACTGGGTCAGACCAAAGGTCCATCAAGCCCAGCATCCTGTTTCCAACAGCGGCCAAACCAGGCCACAAGTACCTGGCAAGTACCCAAACACTAAGTAGATCCCATGGTACCGATGCTAGTAATAGTAGCTATTCTCTAAGGGGCGGATTTTAAAAGGCGCGCGAATAGCCTACTTTTGTTTGCACTCCAAGCGCAAACAAAAGTACGCTGGATTTTAGTAGATACGCGCGGAGCCGCGCGTATCTGCTAAAATCCTGGATCGGCGCGCGCAAGGCTATGGATTTTGTATAGCCGGCGCGCGCCGAGCCGCGCAGCCTACCCCCATTCCCTCCGAGGCCGCTCCGATTTCGGAGCGGCCTCGGAGGGAACTTTCCTTTGCCCTCCCCTCACCTTCCCCTCCCTTCCCCTACCTAACCCACCCGCCCGGCCCTGTCTAAACCCCCCCCTTACCTTTGTCGGGGGATTTACGCCTCCCGGAGGGAGGCGTAAATCCCCGCGCGCCAGCGGGCCTCCTGCGCGCCGGGCCGCGACCTGGGGGCAGGTACGGAGGGCGCGGCCACGCCCCTGGACCGCCCCGGGCCGTAGCCACGCCCCCGTACCCGCCCCCAAAACGCTGCCGACACGCCCCCGAAACGCCGCAACGACCGGGCCCGCCCCCCGACACGCCCCCGACACGCCCCCCTCGGAGAACCCCGGGACTTACGCGAGTCCCGGGGCTCTGCGCGCGCCGGGAGGCCTATGTAAAATAGGCTTCCCGGCGCGCAGGGCCCTGCTCGCGTAAATCCGCCCGGTTTTGGGCAGATTTACGCGAGCAGGGCTCTGAAAATCCGCCCCTAAGTCAACTTGATTAATAGCAGTTAATAGACTTCTCCTCCATGAACTTATCCAAACCTTTTTAAACCCAGTTAGACTAGCTGCACTAACCACATCCTCTGGCAACAAATTCCAGAGCTTAATTGTGCGTTGAGTGAAAAACAATTTTCTCTGATTAGTTTTAAATGTGCAATTTGCTAACTTCATGGAGTGCACCCTAGTCCTTCTATTATCCGAAAGAGTAAATATCCGATTCACATTTACCCATTCTAGACCTCTCATGATTTTAAAGACCTTTATCATATCCCCCCTCAGCCATCTCTTCTCCAAGCTGAACAGCCCTAATCTTTTTAGCCTTTCCTCATAGGGGAGCTGTCCATTCCCTTTATCATTTTGGTTGCCCTTCTCTGTACCTTCTCCATCGCAACTATATCTTTTTTGAGATGCGGCGACCAGAACTGTACACAGTATTCAAGGTGCGGTCTCACCATGGAGCGATACAGAGGCATTATGACACTTTCAGTTTTATTAACCATTCCCTTTCTAATAATTCCTGACATTCTGTGTGCTTTTTTGACTGCTGCAGCACACTGAACTGACGATTTCAATGTGTTTTCCACTATGACACCTAGATCTCATTCCTAGGTGGTAGCTCCTAATATGGAACCTAACATCGTGTAACTACAGCAAGGGTTATTTTTCCCTATATGCAACACCTTGCATGTGTCCACATTAAATTTCATCTGCCATTATTGTCGTGACAATCACCCCACACAATTACACCTGATCATTTGTGTGCCGGAAAGTTTCTGAAAAATTTACAGACATGCTTTTAAATCCCAAATTATGTGCGGAAGTCCAACCCCCACCCTCATCGATGCCCCCGCTTAGTCCAGGGAAATTTCTACACATACAGGACATATGCGCATACGTTTACCTGCAAATCAGCCGGGCAATTTTAAAACAGGCCATGTCTGTGGGCAAAGCACTGTTTTACCCCAGGAAACCCTTTTGAAAATTACCCTCACTCAAGGAGTGTAATTTTCAAAGGGACCTCTGCAAGGGAAATGGTGTTTTGGGTGCATAAATGGCCTTTTGCAAACTTGCCCACTCATTATGCGGATAAACATATGCATGTATGTCATCCCCGCATGTAAATTTACCCAGAGTAAGTGGAGGGATCCCTGGGAGAGAGGTTTGCACTTATATACATGCTTTTCCATTTTCAAAAATGTGCATGTAAAATTTCCTGAAAACGTTCTGTGCAAAATTTGGCAGGTGTAATTGTGAGCGGGTAGTTTCGTTGGGAAAATTTTCAAATGGGAAAGTAGATGCAAACGTTCCTTCCCTTTGATGTGAGATCCGGGGCATGGGCCCATAAGCCCTCCTCCCCCCCCCCCTTGAGATTTTGATTATTAACTCAATCATGATCAGCAGTTTCCCCATCTCCCCAAGAACAATCCTCTAAAAACACAAAATTGGGCATCACACAAATGATCTCCGTTGTTCTACGTCCCCATGCAGCTGTCATCAGGGAGTCATCCTATATGACCTGTAACAGGGAACCTAGCCTGTTAGTTTGATCCTAGTGGGGATCCAATGGCTCTGTTCATACACACCTCTTACCAAATTTTGTCCCTAAAGAGACAGGACATCCCCGCTCACAAAACAGGAGGCACCACTACTAACATTTTGCACCAGTGTTGCAAGGTGCTGGGCATGCGTGTCAGTGGCATCTCTAGATAAAAAGACCTTCTAAGCAACAAAGAAACCCCTGGCCAGTTTCAATCACCTAGTAAACTACCAATAAAATTATTCAAAAGCATCAATCAATAAAGTCTGGAGTCTAAGCAAGGTAGGATAGAATCTCAACATAACCCTGCACCTCAATTTCTACTGTACTCTGCGTTCACAGAAACTCCCCCAAGAAAGGGTGCAGAGCAGAACAAGGACATTTCCCCTTACCACTCACCACAGAAAAATAATATTCAAATTCTGGTGTCACCTCAGTAACAGTAGCACAAACTCCCTCCACTAATAATAATAACTAAAAACCTTGCAAAAAATGTACTCATAATCTATAGCAAGCTTCTCATTCCATAACACACTGACTGCTAGATTTGAACAGTAATAACCTTACCTATGAAAAGGCAACATTGCAAATATTACACCAGGGCTTACTACACCAAGACACCACCTATTAGGAAGACAGAACATATCAGGCTGCTATAGATCCTCACACAGAAACTATACAATAGCAGAATACTTCATGTTAGTCATGCTGAACACAGACAGACCTTCACCAAATACAGAATAAAGAGACCATAAAGTAGAAATACAAATGTGCAGACAAAAACAAATGGAAATCGCAATAATCCACAATCTGTAAGCAGTGCAACAACAGAAAAACAGAAACATTACCATTCTTCATACAACATCAAAAAATAAAATCAAGAAATATTCAACATCTGTCATAATAGTGAAAACATATTAATAAAAAGAATACATATTTCAAAACAGCTGATAAATAGAATAATATCCAATAATTAAGAAGTCATATAAATATTTAAAAAAATTTACAAAACACCAATAAAATATTTCAAAACAGCAGACACATCAAATATTACCCAATAATTAAAAATAATAAGGATAAACAAATCTCCTGCTCTCCATACCTGGGAACTTTTGAATTCTAGTTATCCTGAGATTGTCGTGGATTAGTGGAGGATGGGCCGCAAAAACGTTATCCTATGTCATATACACACACACTCTCGCTCACACACCACACTTCCCCTTCCTCTCTCTTATAGTTACACGTGCTCTCACACTCCTCTTCCCTCTCACACACACACACATGCTCTCACACTCCCTTTTTCATACACACACATGCTCTCATACTCTTTCTCCTTCACACACACATGCACACACACTCACACTCCCTTTCTCTTACACACACATGCTGTCACATGTCCTCTCTCTCTCTCACACACATGCTCACACTCCCTCTCTCTCTCACTTACACACACACACATACTCCCTCTCTCACACATACATATGCTCTCATACTCTCACACATACACACAAATGTTCCCTCTCTCCATCTCCCTATCTTTCACATACACACACACAGTCACACACTCTCTCTCTTTCACACACTCACTCTCCCTCTCTGATTGACACACTCTCATACACATTCTTTCAGGCTCTCACTCTGAGCCTCCCCCTCTGTTCTAGGCCTCTTTTTCAGACCTGCTGAGCCTCTTCTAGCCCACTGCATGATGGGATCCATGGGTATCCCTCCTCTCCTTTGGCCATGGCCACCCCATCAAGCCTTTTCTTTAGCTGTGGGTTGCACTGGATCCTGCTGTGACTATGACGAGCTTCTTCTTTACTTTGTTGCCCCTTGGTCACTGAGAAAGAGACTCGTGGCATGGGCCCCATCATCCCAGAGCTAAAGACACCCCTGCCTTTGATGTTTAGTATAACTTATGTGCATATATGCCATCTAATTTATGCAAGCAGTACAAAATTACCTACTTGGAGGGCAATTTTCAAAAGCATTTCTACAGGATAGGCATTATAAAATGGGTCTTTGAAATCTACCCATGCTATCCATGGGTAAAGCAAGGCAAGATGCTCCTGGGGACAGAGTCTGAGCAAGGACAGCACTTATATGCATACTTTAGACTTTAAAAAGTATGTATAGAAATTTACCATGTGCAGATCTGTACGTGCATTTTTGCTGACTCAATTTTTAACAAAAGCATTTTCTCTTTGAAAATTGGTATAAAGTCTGCAAGTAAAAAGCAGACTTTACACAGTTTGAAAGCTGCCCTTTAAGAGAGTAATTTTATAACTGTGCTCAGTGAGGTAAAGTCTGCTCATACCTTTTTTGCTCAGACTTTACCCTAAATTTTCTAAGCAAATTTATGCACATACATTTGCTTTGAAAATTCATACCTAAGTGCCCAAGTCTCGCAGAAACCCAGTTGTACAAGGTTACATCTGCTGTATCCAGGGTGTAACTTGTGGGGGTGAACTTACATTTTTTAAATTCAAAAAGTATGCATGCAAATCCTAACTCTGCTTCTTGCCAATTCACGCAAAAGTATGTATGAAAATAGGTTACACACAAACTTAGGCTTAGATTCAAGAGAGAGAGAGATTGCAGCTAGGTAGATAGTGCATCAATCTAGGTAAAGAGAACATGGTACAAATCATCTCTCCAAATCACATTAAATCTTCACTGTTGGTAACTGTGCTGTTCGTAAGTATGTCTGCGCATGTAAAATTGCATCCCAGAACCCACCCCACTCCACAAACCTCACCCCAAGTTACTAGTGCCCCCTCTTACAGTAGTATAAAAAGTTCAAAAATATTGGGCCTCCACAGAGGCTCTCTCTCTCTCTCCCCCCCCTTCCCCTCTAACTCTCCCCTCTCGAAATGTGATTTGCGATAAATCTTGTTTCAGCCATAATGCACAGCTATCGTAGGTATAACACCAAAAAAAAAGGTGCAGTTATTTCTGGCGTTAAATCCCACAATAGTGTGCGTTATGTTATCGCACATGTTAATCAGCCTTCATTTCCATTTACTCCATCCAAACTCCTCCCACTTGAATAAAATTTTCAAATTTGCATACACATTTCGCGATGCAGTATTTATGTGTAAATGACCACCTTAGACTGCAGTTTCACATCTACAAGCCTTATTTTCCATAAAAAAAAACACATAAAGCAGATACAAATACTGTGGCAAGCTACGTACTTTCACTTTGAGCATTGGTGCAAAGTTTGCAGGTTAAAAGTACCCTTGAACTTTGTCCCAATGGAAAAGTTTGAGAATTGCCCCTACACAGAAAACAAAAAGGATACAAGGTCACACCAAAATGAAATCACTTCTAATGTAGTTCACTGAAAAACGTAAGAGCAAGGGTCTTATCTACCTGTTTTTACTCTGGTTGAAGTGGTAGGTCCTTCGTTTGTTCCATAAAGAGGGGTGATTGTCACAAGGTAATCTGTGTTGGCTTGGAGATTCTGGATGGCATAAGAATTCTTGTTTGCTTCCACATCAACTTCCTGAAACTGCTCACCTAAAATAAAGCAAGCCAACAAAACAGCTCAAAAAGGCCCATCTTTTTGTTTCACTGTCATGTGACAGCCTGCATTACCCAGAGCCTGGTATAAACTCACCTTGTTGGGGTCCTGGAGTGTCTCTCAGGCTTAATCCGAGCACTATTCGTTACTTCTGCATGTGACACCACTGATTGTTAGGGATGTGCATTTGTTGGGCCATTCGTTTCATTTGTTTTGTTGGTACATTTGTAAGAATGGCTGGTACATGTGTACTATACATCCGCAAGGTTTGCACATACCCACAAAAGGAATGAAACAGATGGCCCAACAAATGCACATCCCTACTGATTGTCAGCATAAGAAAAGAAAAACCAGTGCAATTCAGAAAAACTACCAAGCTGGGAAATGCTAATGACCAGCTAGATGTGTTCGTTATTAAAGCAAGCCATGTACAGGGTGATACATTTTACTGCTGACTTTCCAGAGGAAGGAGATGGTGAGCACGAAGAGAACAAATTTCAAAACTAGTTACCCAGGTAAAATGGTCAGCCTGAAAAATGCCCATCTCTGCTCTGCTAAAAGAACACCTGGGCTTCCACAGCGTGTACACTTTTAGTCAGGCTACAAAGAGGCGTTCCTGGCAAAGGAGGGAGATGTTTAGGTTGAGGGAATATAACGTGAACTTTTGACGTTTTCAAAAGTACACGTTATCCAACCCTCATCTCAGTTATTATGCAAACAGCAAGTACATAGGCACTTTGAGGCTGTTTGCTTTACAGCTCCAAATTTTCAAAGGGAATTTCTTTTTTAAAAAAATCGGTTGCAATGTATGCAGGCTGAAAGGATCCATGTACACTGTCAATAATGCAGGCTACTGAAAATTGCTTCCTTAGGAGAAGCTGATGAAAGAGAGAAGACCCGATATATGTCATGGGGTCCTACAATGTCCCTTGCTCCTTACCAATTTACTTTAGAGTCTTAACAGACCCTTACAAGTGATATAATGAAGAGGGTTATAGTTTTCCTCCATTTCAGAGGAATCGTGCAGGAAGAGTAGTTTTTCTATATAGCAGAGGAGCCCAGAAGGTTGCCTGTTCATTCTTTTCTAGCTTTCCTCAGGGGAAGGAGGCTGGGACTCAAAGGGTAGAGCGCCCAGGCCTTAAGGAGAAACAGCAGAACCTGGCGTCCAGACGGATTCTGAGTGAAGGAATCAGGAGGCAATCCCTCTACTTGCTCCTCGTTTCAAGTGGAGATTGCCCTCTGTTGATGAGGTGGATTTACTGGCTGGAACACAGGAAGGCTGTCTGCCAGGCATGTGAACCTGCCCCAGGAGTTTCTACACCAGACTGTACGGGCAGGAGCCCATCAGGAGCCCATCTCCACTCCTCAGGAGTGGAGAATGCCAGCGCCATGTACAATGGCAGCAGTTGTGGAACTGGAGCTATCCCTGCAGAAATTTTCAACAATAGGGTAAGAAGGCCAGAGGGGGGAAGAGAGGGAACAGGTTTGTCTACATCTCAACATTTTTCTGTTTGTGTTTCTTTTTAATTCTGTTTTTTTTTTCTTTTTTTGTATTTATTTAAATAAATAAACAACAAATGAAATGAAAAATAAGAAACAAAAAAATGTCTGTGCAAACCCCTAGACTTTGCACCTGCCTGTATAAAGCTCTGAAAACTGCCCCTGAATTGATGGCATCACATGGTGAAGGATTTTACATAATCTTAAAATTCACTGGGAAAGCAGCACCAGCAGCAGACCTTTTCACACACTTCTGCATATGATCTCCAACCTAGTGTGCCCCTGGCACGTTCCCTGGCTTAGGTACCTGGCACAGAAACTGGGCAGACCATCACTTCTGTTTCTTCTCCCATGCTGTGACAACCAAGGTGACTGTTTGGGCTGTGACAATCACACAAACAGAACACAGGGAATGCAAGAGAATGGGACCAAGTCAGACAGAAGTGATTTGCTGACCATCAGTGGCTGTGAAGCCCAGTTCCTATTAACATCTGCCACCTTAGTGACCCAGGCAGTCACCAGCTTTCCTGCATGAACAGTCACAACTAAATTACACTCGATGACGCAGTCTTGAGGATTACCTGACAGGAGTTCCCAAGAGATGCGATATCCTGTGGCCCCTCTAACTCCTCGCCACACCATTAGCATCCCTTGTGAGGAGACGTTCTGAGCCGAAAACTGCTGGACCCCTTCCAATTGTTCTGATTTAAGAGAAATGTGTAAACATGAGAAACCCACTATCATATTCTGAGCTGAAAACAAGCAGGTGTGGAATGTGCTGAAGTGAGCCTTCCTCGGCATGCAGAGTTAATATGCTAGGGTGCTTTTTTTTAAGCCTGCCTGTTCAGGTGTAAGGCCTGTTTTTATCTTCAGCACTTTTTCAACACTATTCAGCTGACTACCAGTTGGAAATCATTGTCACAGTTTGTGCAAGCAATCTAACAACTGAGAGCAGTAACTGCCAGAGACCAGATATATGCAGGAGTACCACATAATTCGAAATCCAAAGCAACAGGGCTGGTGCTTCCATTAGGCAAACTAGGTGGTTGCCTAGAGCACTAAAATTTTGGGGACAACACAAATCCTGCCAGAACGAGGCCCAAAGGAATGCTGTGCCAGAACCTTCAACGCCAAAGAAGGGATTGTTGTGTTGCCACTAACAGGAGGTAAGTTGAGGGAGTGGCATGCATAACCCAAGATTTGCCTAGGGAGCCAAATGCTCTTGCACCAGCCTTGCAAAGCAATCATCATAATACGAGAAGGGTTAAAAACAAGAAGGTGTTTTGCAAATGTAAACAATTGTGCTATCACTTCCAAATCTTCCTGCTTCTATGCGTTATGCCTTCAGAAAGCAGCTGTCTATTGATTCGAAGGCTACAGCAGAATGTAGTCAGTTGAGAATTTCCCAGCAGGGCACAACTGAGAGACACTGGGATGAACTGCTATGGCCATGCTGCTTGGATTTACAGACCAGCACATCAAGTCACCAGAAGCAACCAGCTCTGAAACCACTGACTCTTTTCCAGTCTTTTGCTTTGATGTGCCAACAAGTGCTCAAGCACTTCAATCATTGTTGGGTCCTGTTAAGATGAAACTGCACATTTGTGGTTTCCTAAACCTTCTTAATTAGAGTTTTAATTGAAGATTTAACATTGGCTTCTTTTGGCATTGTAAGATACTTGGATAAGTGCCCAAGATGGTGCATTCTTAGCTGAAGCTCCCCTGAGGATTTTGAATCTAATGTATTCCTTGGCCCTGCTGGAAAATATGTTTACTGTTTGTAATTCTTTAGCAAATGTGACCATCTCATGCTCATCAAACAAGTTTTTTGACAGGGTCAAGGGGGCATGGCATACATTTTTCTTCATATATATATTTAACTACTTACAATACAGCTGCTAAACCACATTTTAATATTTGAAACCACAACACAATTACAGTGCACCACCAAATGGCAAGTCCCAAAAGACAGAAACAATTGCATTCCGTTGATATCATTGTTCAAAATCAATGGTGCAAAGTAATCTATGCTGCCATCGGCTTGGCAATGTATTGTTCCATCTCGATAGCGCGGCATCTTTAATTGTCCTTTTAAGCTTCTCAAGTGTATTTTCTTTAAGATTATTCAGAATTAATTTTCAGTCTGTCTCTGAATCACATATCACAGGATCTTTCATGCTTCCTGCAGTCCTAGAGATATGGGTGCCTGGCTTTGACCTCAGTAAGTTGCACAACCAAGAAGGGATGCAGGGTAGAGGCAGGACTCTAATTTCACTATTATGTGATTTTACACCTTGGAATGAAACAAGGGTTATACATAATTGTTAATGTTGCCTAATTGTATGGATGCTACTTGACTTTTCACAATTGTGAAAAAATATGGATTTAAAAGAGGTACAATACAAAGAAAATGAATTTTCAGTAGAAAGTTGCTTCTATGGTGTCAACAAGTCTATAGAACCTCTGGTCTGGTCAATGAAGTTAAGATTACTGCAGCAGAATACATTTCACAGGCTAAATATAGTGTGTGCTTGTATCTATAATTTTTACTCTAATAATCTGTTTTTTGGTAGATTTGTATTTTACATATATGTTTTTTCTAGATTGAGAAATATTTAGTTGTAGACCATGTGGCAGAATGTGTGTACTAAAGGCGGTAATAAAGTAAGAAAAGCACTGAAGAATCAGTACTGGATCAGGACTGGCAATCTGGGCCTGTCTTATTTTTTTTTTTAAGGAAAACCACAGTACATTCTTGAACTTCTAGTATAAATGCACAGACTTTCAATCTGGTCTGTGAGCATCAGGATTCTTGATGTGGGGTAAACATACATTGCCTGGAAGATGGCCCAGCTTGTGTACTTCAGAGCCAGCTGTCAATGGCATGCATTTTCACTAACTAGAGAAATAAAATTGTCAGGAGGTAGCAAACAGAAAGGCACGTAAAGAAAAAAAAACAAAACAACACATCTGCTAAGTCCAAGAAGCTTAACAAATATGTAAAAAAAATTAATTTATAGAATTCAAAAGTACCAATTGTTGACATGACCCATCATGATTTTTAGAGCCTAACATCAGTAATTACTCACATCCTAGAACAGATGTGCATGTAAAATATTGTTTCGTTTTGGTTTTCTTTTCTTTTCTTTTTTTGTCATTTCATTTCACTGTTTTAAGGTGCCTTAAAATAACAAAACAACATTTTGCTGGGTTTTTAAAATGTGGTTTGGATTGTAAATGACAGGAACGTATACTGCATATTTTGTTGGTGTTTTTGTGTTTCTTCGAAGGCGACAGTACAACCCTAGCCCAGGGTCTAGGAGAGGGAAGCTGACCTTTGCCACTTTACAGTACTGGTGGCCTTGCCTCGTGTGTTCCTATTTGCCAAAACATGGGAAGAGAATGCTATAATTTCATTAGCGGCTTTGAGAATGGCAAAGCCTGAGCCGCCCTCCTGCACACTGAAAGCTTTTTAAGTTTTAACCTCCCTGTTTGATAACATAGGCCAGACCCGACTCCTTTTCTTTCCACCCCTTTCCCTCCCCCCCCTACTTATTACGCAACCGTTCCTTTCAAGTGAAGAGAAGAAAGTCTTCTTGTCTAATCAACAATCAGATATGTTCCACCTGCTCCGCCCTGCACGCTGTAGCAGCAGGAATGGGCTGCTGGCCAGAACTGGGCTGCCTTTCCAAAATATCCCTGACGATCACATTTCAAAGGGAGAGAGGTAACCAAGTTCCTTTCCCCTCCCCATACTATGTTTGAGTAGAGACAGAGCAGATGGTTTACTGGATTAGACGGCAACATCCTGCCAGCCTTTTCAGAACCACATTATAGGAAGTCCCAGGGGATGTATCAGAAACCCATTTGTCTGAAATAATGGTTTACATGACCAGGAGGGTAGATCTTCTTCTTCTTGCTTTTCACAAGAGGCAGAAGGAAAATAAAGAGAAGAAATGTAGTGTCTGTCTTTCTGAGGCTATGGAAGGGGTCAGAGGCAAACTAGTGTACAGTTTAAATAAAATATAACAACCTCAACTGCACTGTCTGAGTCACCCCTCCTACATTAACTTTCATTAGCTCACGTTTTTAGTTCGCATCAAAGCAGAAGAGATTAAAAATAATAGTCATCCCCATTGTCCCCGTTTCATCTTGGAGATCTTACTGAGCTGTGGCCTAGTGCTTAGCGCAGCGGATGGAGAACCAGGGAAGCCAAGGATCAAATTTCACTTTTCCCACTGTCATTGCTTGTAACCTTGTGCAAGTCACTTTGCCTTCCACTGCCCCAGGTATCTACTTTCAGAATGATGCAATAGTGTGTGCTCAGGCTAGAGCACAGGTTAACTTGCAGTTTGATGTGCGTTTTGGACCCGCGTCCATAACCTCTGATGCAATAAGAAGATCAGTGCATGCAAAACGTACATCCAGACTAGTGTGTAGCTAATAGCTCTCATCACATGTAAATGCCATATTGATGAGACTATTAGCAAGTACCCCCAATGTAAAAATAAAAAGCTGTGCACCTGACGCGCACATTTTAATTCTCAAATATTAACACCCACCCCAAGCTGGTGTTAAATCTTAAGGCGCCCCAAAACCAGAACAGAAAAGCAGAAAATACTGCTTTTCTGTGGCTCCTCCGACTTAATATCATCTTTGCGTTTACCATTGCTGAGCGGCGAATGGGTATGCAATACCAACACTTTTAAAACTTGGTTTTAAAAGCATTTATAAAAAATATTTTATGATATAAGCCAGCTGTTTTGATCTCTTCTGACTCTTCTACGCGATGTTCTAAGCCAATTGAAGTGGCTTCAAAGCCCCTGAGGCAGCTCTTTGAGCGAAACTCGGCCAGAGTCGGGCAAGCTTCAATAAAATCCTGTTTACAACCGATCCATCTACTTGTGTTTGTTGCTGACATTCATATAGAGCATGCAGGAAACACAAGCACATCAGTTGTGTGCCACACCTGTACAATGGCAGCACCATTACTGTATTATAACATGCAGATCTGTTCCAACCCATTGGGTCACATCTAAAATGTGTCTGGTTGATATTATCTAATTTGCTGCAATTGCATATATTAGTTATATTTATTGGGTGACTTTGCTAGAGTGCTGAGCTTACGTGTTCTTCCCGTAATGGTAGATGAAGCTCCTGTCTGTTGCAGATACAGTGGGTAAATTGTAATGATATATTCTGTGCCAGGAAGTAAATTGCTCAGTGTATCCGATATGGCACCGGCACTCAGAGTCTTCTCTTCTGCCTGGGCATCACCTACAACAGAGCAGAAACAGAAATGGATATCCCATCCCCTGGATTCTCATGTACAGAGAGCTGTTAGGCAATAAGAAGCAGGTTGGATTCAGTGGATCTTGTAACCAAACAAAGGAAAAGACTACCAATTTCTCTTGTAGTAAACTGAATGGTCAGTATAAGTTCTGAATTGCCAATACACTAAAACCAAATTCTCCTTTTGGCCTGCTTTGTCATGTACCTGAAATCCTTTCTGGAGAGAAAAGCCCTAGGGGCTAGTTAAGAGGAGAGCTCTGGGTCATGACGACGTCACCCTGGGGCTCTCTACCAGACACCTGTCCTGTGCAAATGGAGTGAAAATCCATCTCCAACTCACACAGCCCAGTAAAGCGTTTCCGTTTGCTATCAGCTTGGGCCAGACTTGAACCTATAGTGGCAGTGGAAGGCTCTGTTCCTCTGTGCCATTCACCAGCTGTCAGAATTTGCTGCAGTTTGCCTGTGAGAACTCAACAAACCCACAGCTGATTCATCAGATCCGAAATAGCCAGTGTATCTACTTTAAATGCAGATAGGGTTAATTTGCATATCCCATAGTGTCCTGAAAATGTAAATGGCTTATAATTCACAAGGACCTTCTTATGTTTAAGGACAACTGGGGAACCCTCAGTTCTTCTGCTTCTCAACTGCTGGACTTAGGGTCTTATTCAGATAGGTCTTTTCCCCCATCTTCTCTGTCCATGGAAAAACTCTTTACTGAATAAAGCCCTTAGTGCACTCTACAATAGTGTGCAGTGTCTGAAACCTTATCTGATTTTTTATTCTTTTTAAAGTTAAAGACTCAGTCTGTTCTTCCGGAATTTCATGTGCAGACAATAAATCACAATTGACCTCCTCTTAATACATCTTTTTGCTGATTCTTATTTGGTTACATCACAGTGATGGAATTGCCTCCTCGAGATTTCTTTCTATCTGCAAGATCCTCCATTTTTCTCTTCCTTTTATATTCTGAAATAGACCATATCAAATGACTTTGCTGTTCTTTACATCACACCCCCCCCCCCCCCAACACACAAATACTTGACTAGGTAGGCAATTTTCTTCAACATCACTTTGGAGATAATATGCAAAAGAACTTTACAAGCGTAGATGGAGTATGCAAGAATAAATGGGCTTTTACTATGATATATGCTTCTTTTATGTGCATAATTCCTTAGGGGTGATTTTCAAAATGATTTATATGCTTAAACTGAGTTTTACACACGGAAGTGCATTTTACCCATATATGGGCTGTTGAAAATTCTACAATATATGCCACTCAATTGCCAATAGGTTTTACATGCGTAAGTGCTTTTTAAGGATGTAATTTTCAAAGGAGTTATGAGCATAAATATAACATACCACTGTAACAAGTTTCAAAAGACCTTTATGCACTTAAAACTGAACTTACAATTTTCAAAATGCTTTTGAAAATGACCCCCTAGGTGTGTAAATGGGCTTTTGAAAATTGCTATGATAGTATGTTATATCTGCAACACATAACTCCTTTGAAAATTCACCTCCTTAAGGTTTAAGCAAAATTAACTCACGTTAGCTAGAAATCACAAGCTAAACAAAGATTACATTGGTAGTAATGCTGTACTGTACACCCCCAGCCTCAAATTATATCATTTTTGCAAATATAATTCCACATTTTAGCCTTCTGCATCTGCAGCAGGGACATTTAAACATGCCTGACTTTTCAGTGCCTCTTTAATATCATAGGAGCTTAGTAACCTTGGACTACAAAAGCTTCAGAATTGAGGATTCCCAAACATACCTTTAGTCATAGGTCTGAGAACCTTATGATTACTTTTTTTTTGCTGTCATTGCAATGGAAACATACTCTAAAGATTTTCCAGTCGGTGGGTCTGAAATATTCTCACTCCTCCTTTGCCCAGTCACAGCCAACAGAGTGCGCTGCCCCTTTAGTTTCACATCTTCTGCTGCAGTTGCCTTTTCTGACGTTATTGCAGTGGTTCTGCAATGCTAGCGCTAGACTGTGTTTTGTGAACAAGAAAGCGAGAGAGGGAAAGGGAGTTTCCCAAAATCAAACAGTTAAGAGACGGTGAACTTTGCCAACTCCCCAGAAAAGTGCTGGCTCTCCCTTAGCCCCTTCCCACTGACCTGCCAAAACTCTTACCTACCGCACACATGAAATAAAAGTGATCGGAAGCATAATTCATCTAATCCGGAGAAATCCCCTTCTGTCTGCACAAGGTGACACTTTTCCTCAATCATCCCTATCTACTACTAGCAGCACATTACCACCCCAAGAGACTAAGAGGGCATGAAAAGCAAGTTTAAGTTTTCAGATTCTGATGATACAGAATGCCCTTAATAAGGATGACTACTGTGATTTTTCTTGCAGAGCCATGGACTCACGTACAGGCCGATACAAGAAAGCCGCGTGGAAAACGGGCGCTCAGTGTTGAGAGCCTGCTTTCCTAACGCGTGCCCAGCCACCTCTCCTGGGTGCGCGATTGAATATTTAAATGAGGGGTAGCGCTGCCAAGGAGGCACTAGGGACAAATGTGTGCCCCTAGCGCCTCCTTGGCAGCGGTCGCCCAGAAGAGGTGGCTTTCAGGTGGCTGTCAGCGGGTTAGGGAAACGGTTTTACGAGCGTCTGTTTTCCTAACTTGTGCACAGCCAAGGGTTAGGAAAATGGACACTCGTTAATTGAGCGTCCCCTTTCCTAACCTGACCACTGGCACACTTTAAAAAAAATGTTTTTTTAACTTTTTTGTTCCGCCGACTTAATAATGCCAGGATACTAAGTCAGAGGATGTACAGAGAAGCAGTATTTTCTGCTTTTCTATACTCTTTTTTGGGCTGCTCAGAAATTAATGCCTGATCTGGGCAGGCGTTAATTTCTGAGCATAAAAATGTGCGGGTAGGGTGCACTTTTTTTTATGTATCTGGGGAGAATAGCTAATAGCCTCATCAACATGCATTTGCATGTGATGAACACTATTAGTTTTGCGGGGGAGGGGGGGGTTTGGACGCGCATTTTGGACTCGCTAATCTAATCCCCTTATGGTTTAAGGGGTTGTGGACGCGCATCCAAAACCCGCAACCAACCGCGGGTTAAACAGTGCGCTCGGCTGAGCGCGCTGTATTGTATCAGCCTGATAGTGCGGCACACGCATTTACAGAGGGGAGGAGCAGTGAACAATAGACTAGAGAGCCGCTGCAGCACCGAATGAAAGAAGACAGGAAAGAAGAGGACCAGGGAAAAAAATACAAGGCAGGAAGAGACATCATGGGGCAATTTTCATGCTGTCCGCAATGGGACAAAGTCTGCGGGGAGAGGGGAGGAGTCATTTTTTAAAATCACGGACTTTCCACCAGTGTTTAGAGAGAACGTGCGTGCGTGCGTTCACTTTGAAATCTGCCACTAGTCCAAATGCATAGGAGGACACTTGCACCTGCTTTTGTGTGGATTGTTTTTACTTCGGAAATAGCGTGCATAGAGTTGAAAAGACCGTCCACGTGCGTTGCTTTCCTCCCCTGACCTGGGAACGCCTCCTCTAAAGGCAGCTAAAAATACAATGTGCATTGTGGAGAGGGCGATTTTCAGATGGGTTTTCAAAATCGGCTTCCCCAAGGGTAATGGCGCCCAATATATGATGAGCCTTGCACAGGGGACCTCCGTGCCAGGGAAGTATTGCTGAATGAGAACCACTACCATCAAACTATATAAAAGAATTAAATTCCCCACAAACAAAATGGATGATTGATATTTTGTTTTTAGAAAACCTCCATCTTCATTAGTATTTTGAAATTAAATATCCAGGTTAGGCTTCGCAGAAATCTATGAAAGTGAATTCAATCCTTCTTGCAACTTTTTTTTTGCATCACCTGCATCATAATTGCAAGGCAAAGATGATCAGACTATCTGTCTGCCACTTATGTCTTTGGTTATTGTAAACTGTTGACAACACTCGCCTATAAATATGCCAAATTAGGTTTCGCCATGTGAAGGAAGCCGGTGCAGGAACACAGATCTGTGAACGCTGCTGGCCTGAGGGTGAGCATTCTTTCCTGGGAGATGAATTACCTCCAAAGGGTGTGGCCTTGCGCTGGGTGAGGCCTGGCTGGGAGACGTGCAAGAACCAGAAGCAGATGTGCCGCAGTATGTCTGTAGGCAGGGGTGGCAGCTTCTCCAGGTGCAAGTCAACTGCACAAATGTACAGTGGGCTGGGTGGGGATCTAAAACTGTAAGTAACATGCACTCTCCTTTCTCACTAACTCGACCTGTCTTCTCTTCTTCCCTACCACTCTGGCACTGTTATTCTTTCCTCCCTTGTGGCTTTCTCATCTCTCTTCCCTCACAGTTATGGAAAAACTTCAGCCCATAGTGCGTTTCGCAGCGATGATCAGACAAGAATGCATTAATTAGGGTAGCCTAATTAATTCAAAACCACTGAAGGAGGCTCCTGTGCATTAGGGTTGCCAACTGGCTCCAGAGTTTCATGACAAGTTGATCCAGTCCTGGTTTTACCCCATTGCACGCTGGAACTTATTCTGATTTCCTTATTGCATAAGAAAAGCAAGACTACAAGTACCTGCACGCAGGGGAGTAAAACTAATGCATAGGTGCCTCCTTCGGTGGTTTTGAATTAATTAGGTAATAGGGACTGCTGAATGTAGTTTTCATGTGAAGGACAGTAGTAACAGCCTTGGCATACTCAGTAGGTAGTTCTATTGTTCAGTCAGGCTGAGTCTCTCTGGCTAGATGTTAATTATAGAAAAAAGAGTAGCTTGCCAAAAAAAAACCTGGCATAATAATCTTGCTTCTGGATGCATCCTCCTTGTGTTCAGTATCAGGTGCAGTGATGACAGTACATTTTCTCTCTTCACTGGAATGTAGGACAAGCTAAAACTACAGGCTTTCTCTTGTTGCTAGGCACAACCAGGTGGAGAAGCACTTTTTTTTCTGTTTCTAACCAATATTCAGACTGGGAGGCTCTCACCTGGAGAACATTAGGATGATACACCGAAAGGACATACATGAACTTTAAAACTGTCAAGAGATTCTTGATATCTTGTTCACATAAACTGTAATATGGATTATTTTTAGATAAGTATAAGTAAGAACATAAGAACATAAGAAATTGCCATGCTGGGTCAGACCAAGGGTCCATCAAGCCCAGCATCCTGTTTCCAGCAGAGGCCAAACCAGGCCACAAGAACCTGGCAATTATCCAAACACTAAGAAGATCCCATGCTATTGATGCAATTAATTGCAGTGGCTATTCCCTAAGTAAATTTGATTAATAGCCATTAATGGACTTCTCCTCCAAGAACTTATCCAAGCTAAATTCTTGTACAATATTCTATTAATTTTCTGGTGGACCAAATAGTTCTAGGGCTTTTGTAACCAATAGGGATGTGAATTGTTTTTGAATGATTAAAATTATTGTCAGATAATTTTAAAATCGTCCAAAATCGTTAGAGTGCAGATACAATACAAATGCCCCTGATTTATCGTCAGGGGCATTTGTATTGTATCGTTAAATAGGGCGCGAGAAAACCGGCACACCAAAAAAACCCTAAAACCCACCCCGAACCCTTAAAAGAAATCCCCCACCCTCCCGAACCCCCCCAAAATGTTTTAAATTACCTGGGGTCCAGTGGGGGGGTCCCGACGCGATCTCCCTCTTTCTCTCTCTCTCTCTGGCCACGGCTGCATTGAGAAATGGTGCCAGTGGCCCTTTGCCCTTATCATGTGACAGGGCAAAAGTAGCACCGGCGCCATTTTGTTTCCTGGCTCCCGACATCACGCCTGCTGGAGATCGCCCCCGGACCCCCGCTGGACCCCCAGGGACTTTTGGCCAGCTTGGGGGGGGCCTCCTGACCCCCACAAGACTTGCCAAAAGTCCAGCGGGGGTCCGGGAGCGACCTCCTGCACGCGGGCCGTATTGCCAATCTTCAAAATGGCGCCGGCGCTACCTTTGCCCTCACTATGTCATACGGGCGACGGATTTCTTTTAAAGGTTCGGGGTGGGTTTTAGGGTTTTTTTGGTGTGCCGGTTTTCCTGCCCTCCCCCGATTTACGATTTTTAACGATTTTTTAAAACAAAAAAACCCGACGATAAGATTTCCCTCCCCCACAGCCAAAATCGATTGTTAAGACGATCAATCACACGATTCACACCTCTAGTAACCAAGTCACAAGATAGTGCTTTGTTGTTAATTTTGTCTTCCTATAGGCAGATTTAGAAGTAGGAGGTCAGGGATCTATACCTCCAGTTGCTGTGTTATATATAGTTAAAGGATAACTTTCAAAGCTGCGTGCATGTGCTTATGTACGCATGCATATGGATGCACGCAAAATTGCTGCAATATTTTACAACCTGCCAGCAAACGATATGCGCATGTTCTAAAATATGAGTACATATGCTAGCAAACATGCTTGTGTATGTAAAAACCATAAATTGCACAAGTTTGGACTTATCCAGACTTACCCAGATAAGTTTGCACAATTTTGGACTTATCCGTGCGGAATGATGAATCCTGCGCTACGGGGGGAGGGGGGGCGAAGCAGGGGGCGGTCAGGCGACAGCCTGCAGCTGGTCGCACCACGGCGGTGCGGTTTCGCCCGCCGCGGTGTGGCCAGCTGCAGGCTATTGCAAGCATAGTGCCACTGTAAAAGGTGGTGCTATTCCCCACGCTACTGCCAGCGATAATGTTCGTAACATTATCGTCAGCAGCGGTGCTGCCGCCAATTTCCAAATTCCCTCCCTAACTCCGCCCTAACTCCTCCCCTCCCCCTAATAACCCCCTAAGTCTGAAAAGCGCATTTGTCCGTCTATGTCTTAAAATGCACTATTTATCCTTCTAAGTGTAAAAAAAATGCTACTTAGCTGTAAAAGTCTTAAAATGCTACTTATCTGGCTACATCAGCTATCCTTGGTTTTACTCTTCATTCCTTTCCAAATAATCTTTTGGCCACTGCTGCACACTGAGCTGGGGATTTCAGGGTATTGTCCACAAGAACCCCAAGATCCTTTTTCTAAGTGGTGACTCCTGATACAGAACCCAGCATTTTGTACCCCGTAGTTGGGACTATTTTTTCCTATGTCAATCAGTTTGCACTTGTGAAGAACAGGAGAATATTAGCTCATGGTAAAAAAGCTCAGACTAGCCTTGAATCCTCTTAGACCATCTCCTACCTCGAGTTGAGTAGGTGATTCTATAGCCCTGAAGTGACTCTCCTCCTGGTACCCAAGCAAGCCTTAGAAAAGAGGGACCTGCCTCTACCACGCGGAAGTTGGAAACTCCAGACAGTGACACTGAAAATAAAAATTAGAGAGATAAGTTTCCACAAGAGGGTGGCCATAGTTGTTACTATGGGAAAATCTGGTTCTATTAAGTAGTGATGCTTATAATTTTTAAGGATGGGAATTACTGTCTCAGATTTTCCAATATTTTCATTTAGGAGTTCAAGCCATCATACTGAATTACTTATTTATTATATGCTTACAAGCAACAAGATGACAAAGTGTACTACAATATACAATATGGTATAGAATTCAATAAAAAATCAATAAAACAGAATCATTAAATACATACAAAATGCAATAATCATACAGCAATATTATCATAAATATTAACCACCACTTAACTTTATCTGGCCGCCCCATTTCATTATTATCAGAACATAGTATTATTACTATCATAATAAAAGGTAGCAGAATTTATCTGCTTTGAGGTGGTGACAATGTGAGCCTTTAAAAGAGGAGACAAGGCTGCCTTCTGTAGCAGGAGATGGCAGTGAAGTGAAGGTTTGAGTCCAGCAAGAGAAATGCCTTCCTGTCATCAATCACCACAAATGTCTTGACATGTCATGATGAGCATGATTTTTGGAAAGCAAAGTAGCTTTTGTTCAATTTATGAACATAGGCAAGTTTAAAGAAAACAGAATTGCACAGTACTTTAGCACAGCAGTCAAAAGGGAACAAATAATCTTCAAACTGGGAAATATCATCCTGGCAGCAAACAACTCCTCATAGTAAAATAAAGGATGTACTCAGAGGAAAGCCTACTCTGCCAATAATATATGTAGATCATGGACTTGAAGTGTTGCCTTTTCATAGGGCCCTGACATGCTACAGTTAGACCAGGGAATATTGAAAGTCTGCTTTCAAGATCCACAGGCACCCTTCCATTATCCAGCACCAGCCTTGAATAGCTTTAACAGCTAAATCAGAACAGGAGGACCATTCTTACAGGTATTTTATGCAACAGGGAGCATTCAGATAATTAAACTGCTCAACTGACCAAAACACCCTGATGGTTGATGGATAATAAAGAATGGCAAAATTAGGCAACACATTGTAATAAACATGCAACCTGACACCTTTCCATTGACATAAAATGATATTGTTTGCAACAAGATAAAGACATTTGATTAATGGATACCTTCATCACAATCTCTAGTATACGATCTAAACAGTGATCCCACCCTTTCTCCAAGGTGAATGGAATTTCATACCCTATCCACCTCTCCTCTGCCTCCTGCCCCAGCATCCTGGAAAAAGAAGGGGTTTACTTACAGGTTCGTCCCTTGCCAGATACTGATTCGCCAATGTTGTTAGCATACTGAGCAAATACAGTGATGAAGTAGTCAGTCCCGGACCTCAGCCCTTGAAGTATGGCAGTGGTTTCACCTGCTGTGAGGCTGAGCTGTCATTAACATTATAAATCTTTATATTACTTTCAGACAAAAACATGAAAAACACAAAGAATGGAATGGATAAATCTTCAAGTTTAATACAGTATATATTTCTTTACAACTGGAACGTTGCTTCTTGAAAAATCAGGGGTCAATGTCCAAAAGATTTACCCAGCTGAAATCATGTTTTAGCCAGATAAATTTAACTGTTTAAAAATTTGGACCCCTTAACCAGCTAAATTTGTGCGGTTAAAATCCCAAGGCACACAAATTACAGATGTGAATCGTTTTTTGTGTCGTTCTTCGTTTTTCGGCTGCCACGGGAAATGTCGTCTTTTTGCGGTTCGGGGTTTTTTTTCACAAAAAATCATTTTTTGGGTTAGTGTGCACTAACGGGAGTTAGCGTGCGCTAACTCCCCATTAGTGCGCGCTAACTCCCATTAGTGCGCACTAACAAAAACCATTAGATTTTGTTACTTTTTGTTAGTGCGCGCTAACAGAAGTTTGTGCGCGATAACCTGAAAAATGATTTTTCGTGAAAAAACGGGAGAATCCCGATCATTTTTTGGGCTCCCTGAAACATGCCGAATTGGCCAATTTCGTTGAAATTGTCCAATTCAGCAAAAATGAATGCACATCTCTACACAAATATAGCCCAGTAAAAAAAGGGCCCAAGCTGGTGGCATTTCTGGAGTAGGCTTTCCAATGTAATCAGTTAGCACTATTTTTAGATCTAGCCAGCTACATTAGCTGGGGAACCCCGACTGCACAAATCTCAGGTACTTAAAAGGTCAGGGGCAAGGCCCTTCCTCCCCTTCCCCATCCCCTCCCAACAGTTTGATAATTAAACTGAAGAATCACATTCGCCTCTCCTAAAACTTATGTGTAAACCATTCAAAACAGAGTTTCTTAGGGGTTAGCATAATGGGTGGAAAATCAGGGAAACCAGAGTTTGAATCCAACTTTCCATATTAACACTTTGAGTGACTTTGGGCACGTCACCTTCAGGCCGATGCAATATCGGCACGTGTTAAACTGGCACTCATGATTGAGCAGACTTTTAACAAATGTTAATTACATCAATTCAGTGTGCCATCGAATTAATGTACCTTTTCTTATATTTTATTTTAATGTGTATACAATGCTTGATTTTATGTTGTTTTTATGATTGTAACTTAAGAACATAAGAACATGCCATAATGGGTCAGACCAAGTGTCCATCAAGCCCAGCATCCTGTTTCCAACAGTGGCCAATCCAGGCCAAAAGAACCTGGCCAAGTACCCAAAAACTAAGTCTATCCCATGTTACTGTTGCCAGTAATAGGAGTGGCTATTTTCTAAGTCAACTTAATTAATAGCAGGTAATGGACTTCTCCTCCAAGAACTTATCCAATCCTTTTTTGAACCCAGCTACACTAACTGCACTAACCACATCCTCTGGCAACAAATTCCAGAGTTTAATTATGCATTGAGTGAAAAAGAACTTTCTCCGATTAGTTTTAAATGTGCCCCATGCTAACTTCATGGAGTGCCCCCAGTCGAAGGAAGTACAGAAAAGCAGTATTTTCTGCTTTTCTGTGCACTTTTTGGGGCTCCTCCAAAATTAATGCCTGTGTCCAATTGCACGTTGAGCCGTGCGCTGCTGCCAGCGCACAGTATTGCATCGGCCTGCTTATGTCCCTTTACCTCAGGTACCCACTTAATTGTAAGTTCTTTGAGGCAGGGACTTATTGTTCCGGAATTCTAAAACCAAAATTAGGCTGTAAACCACCTTGCGCATTATTTGGAAAAGCTGGCTAAATATTTCTGTTTAATTACATTAAATATGATTTTGGTTTTTTTCACTTATATTTAACGTGATGGGTCAGTGGGCCTGCCTGCTCCTGATCTTCCAATCTGGATTAAATGATGAAATGCTGCTCCATTTTAGGTTTGTCACTGTCTCCCTCTCTCTCTTCTTAAAAGCTCACTCTCCACTCCAGCCTCCCTCATCCACTCTCACCTATCCAGTCCACCACATTTGTTATGTCACATCCCCTGCTCCCTCCTCACTCTGACCCCCTCAAACCCCACTTTCTGTCACCCCAGCCCCCCCCCCCCTTGCTCACTCTCTCTCCTCTCCATCCCCTCTCACTTGCTATCTCACCTCTTCTGCTCTCACCACTTAACCCTCTCTTGCTCACTTTCTCCTCCTGGGAAGAACCAATCGGAGTCCTCCAGGGTGGGGTGACAAGGATGTTTGGCTGGAAGCAGGGATGGTCACTGACTTGGCTATAAGGCTAACGCTGACTCTTTTTTTTTTTTTCCCTTTACAAGCCTAAAACAAACAGGTGAAATACAAACAGGAGCAGCTGAGATTCAGGGCACTGTTGAGCAGACTTGGGGCATAGGCCCCCTAAGCCCAGAGCTAATGATGCCCCTGAAACAAATTAATCTGTGATGCAGTTTTTGTACTGAAGGTAGATATTCATGAGGGAATCTAACTGCCGCCAATGGGCATTGGCTTCCCTGAAACCACATCCGAAATTAAAAGAAGAGAGAGCAGGTGTACAGACTGTCTCATCATAAGCATGTTGAATGTTGAATATCAGATAGGAAAAAGGAAACTCTTCAACGATGACAATATTAAGGGCATCACCCAGGCTGGATAATTTGATTGTAAATTTCAGTTTGTATTCATTCTTCTTGGTGGCCAAAATCCAATATTAACTGCAGACGTGGGTTTTGCCCAACTGGATAAAGAATATATTCAAAAGAAATTCACCTCCTTCCGTTCAGTTGTGATTTGCTGACCCAGGCCAGTAAGAGGAACATACTGGATGGTGTAACCTGTGACAGATCCACCTGCCCCGGTCCAACGAATCCTCATCGAGTCTGATGTCTGCTCTGTGATGAGTAGGTTGGATGGGCCTGCAGCTAAATAAATACAAAGATTACAATTAAACTCTGAATATCAATGTAAATTTCCCGCTAAAGCATGCATGTCATTTACATTCAAAGGTACCATAAGTGTTCATACTGACACAGTGAGTTCTCAGCTAAAAAATGTAGATACTAGCAGAGTATAGGTAATTAATTTCAAGCATTCTGCCATGAAAATTTACTCTGCACAGTTCTCAAGTTTAAATGTGGCCAATGTTTTCCCCCAGTCTGTCCACTGTACTCAGATAAATCTAATGCATATTCATTGCAGATGTCTGGAAAACTTGACTGGCTGGGTTACCTAAGGACAAGTATGGGAACCACTGTATTAGAACGAAGACACAGCAGATCAGGGGTTCTCAGCTCCAGCCATTGAGGGCTACATGAAATTCTAATTTTCAGGGCAACTACAATATGCACATTAGCCTGGTTCTTTGACCCAGTGTAAGCTCTGATGAAAGTTCATCACAGACATCCTGAAAATCAGGCCTGTGTATGGCTCTCAGGGTCTGGAGCTCAATATTCATCGCAGACATCATGAAAGCCAGAGATGTATATGGCTCTCAGAGATCTGGACTTGACTGTACCATCTAAGTCTGGTGTTTTATTTTTATTTATTTTATTTTAAAAGATTTGTATCTTGCTTCTTCAAATGTTCAAAGCAGGTTACAGGAAAACATTCATATACATTCAGTGATACAAGCGACATTTGCAAAATAAAACAAACAAAGCTCAAATCTCATAAAACAAATATAAAAAGAAAATATACAAGAATGTTGTAAATTAAAAGCATCTCTAAATAAGTATGCTTTTAAAGCTTTCTTGAACCTCCGACATCATCTAATATCTACTGAGAGTAATAATGGCTCTCATCTCAACAAGATGAGCGAGCTTTAATGATGGAGTTTCCAGCTAGCCATCTTAGCAGACCATAAAGATCTCATGGGCTAATAGATACATAAAACTGAACAGAGAGACAAATCTTCCATATCGTTCAGTAGTATGGATGCTGCTACATAGATGATAATGACTAATGAGTCCAAATCAGTTTGGTTGGTTGAAATTTCCCCCTTGTATGGGACCTCAAAGCTACAGGTTCCATAAAGTGAGGAAAGCATAACCCAACAGTAAATAGAAATCTGTAATACCAAATGTAGCGCCCCCTTGGGTCAGCTACTAGATGGCCCCAGGTCTCTGCTTAGAACCCTTACATTCCTTTCTGCCCCTCCCAACCTGGAGGGTCTGAATTGGATGCCTCATCCTGTTTAGTGCAGCCATTTTATTAATTAGTGTGATCATTTTGAGTTAGATTAAGAGCAGTGAGGATGTAGTTTTTTTTTATACTCTCTGGTGAGGCCTCCCTGGCTAATCAGGACATTTAGTACCCGACTCACTAACTGGCAGATTTTAAAAGGAATGAACATATCGGCGCATGAGTGGAGATATGCTGCAATTTTATGTCGTGCGTGCAAGTACGCGTGTATTATTTTAAATCCCCCTGCCACGCATATGTGTGTATGTAATCTTCAGAGGTGGCGCGAGTAAATGTCCCATGTCTATGTGCACTAGGGCTTTAGTGGCTTTTACATGCGAATGCAGGCAGATTTTAAAACATACTCGTGGGAGGGAAAAACTAGTTTTTACAATTAGTAGAGATGTGAATCGTGTCCTCGATCGTCTTAACGATTGATTTCGGCTGGGAGGGGGAGGGAATCGTATTGTCGCCGTTTGGGTGTTTAGAGTATCGTGAAAATCGTTAAAATCGTGAACCGGCACACTAAAACCCCCTAAAACCCACCCCTGACCCTTTAAATTAAATCCCCCACCAAATGCCTTAAATTACCTGGGGGTCCAGCGGCGGTCCGTAGCTAAATCGGGGGAAGGGGGAGGGCAGGAAAACCGGCACACTAAAACCCCCTAAAACCCACCCCCGACCCTTTAAATTAAATCCCCCACCAAATGCCTTAAATTACCTGGGGGTCCAGCGGCGGTCCGTAGCTAAATCGGGGGAAGGGGGAGGGCAGGAAAACCGGCACACTAAAACACCCTAAAACCCACCCCCGACCCTTTAAATTAAATCCCCCACCCTCCCGAACCCCCCCCAAATGCCTTAAATTACCTGGGGGTCCAGCGGCGGTCCGTAGCTAAATCGGGGGAAGGGGGAGGGCAGGAAAACCGGCACACTAAAACCCCCTAAAACCCACCCCCGACCCTTTAAATTAAATCCCCCACCCTCCCGAACCCCCCCCCCCCCAAATGCCTTACCTGGGGGTCCAGCGCCGGCAGGAGATCGACTGCAGGAGGTCGTTCAGCGGGGGTTCTGGACCCCGCTGAACGACCTCCTGCAGTCGATCTCCTGCCGGCGCCATTTTCCGTACGGAAAACGATTCGCGGCAGGAAATCGCTCCCGGACCTCCGCTGGACTCCCAGGGACTTTTGGCCAGCTTGGGGGGGCCTCCTGACCCCCACAAGACTTGCCAAAAGTCCAGCGGGGGTCTGGAACGACCTCCTGCAGTCGAATCGTGTTGGTCTATGGCCACCGCCATTTTGCGCCGCCATTTTGCAAAATGGCGGCGCAGAATGGTGCCAGCTGAAGACAACATGATTCAATTGCAGGAGACCGTTCCGGACCGCCGCTGGACCCCCAGGTAATTCAAGGCATTTGGGGGGGGGGGTGAGGGAGGGTGAGGGATTTAATTTAAAGGGTCGGGGGTGGGTTTTAGGGTGTTTTAGTGTGCCGGTTTTCCTGCCCTCCCCCTTCCCCTGATTTACGATTTTTTGACGATAAATTGGGGGAATTGGTATTGTATCGTGGCCCTAACGATTTTTGACGATTTAAAATATATCGGACGATATTTTAAATCGTCAAAAAACGATTCACATCCCTAACAATTAGTCCACCAGTTTGTCCAGTTGATATTGAGGTCTTCAAGACCCCTCTGTTTCTTCATCCTGTAAGCCCTCAACTTGACCCTGAACCTTCACGCTGTGCTGAAAGCCCTAAAACTCAAGATCTCTAGACTTATTCCTTATCAGGACCAACAGTAAAGTTACGCGGATAACACGCGGACGCATGCCATGGTCAGCTTTTTTAAAATTTGGAGTTAGGCGCGTACATCTTGGCCCTGCCCTGGAACGCTCATGCCCCACCCCTTTTCCACCCTCTCATTCTTGACGCACGCATGGGTATATACACACGTCCTTCTCAGCTTCTTAAAATTTGTGTGGCTCATGTGCGACCAACATAAATGCATATATGGCCATTTTGCGTGAGCAACGCTTTTAAAATCTAAAATCTACCTCTAAGGAGTTTTCCCATAGACACAAAATGGGAGAAAAGCCTCAATGAATCTGGTCCTTAGTTTGGAGGAGATTTCTCACCATGCACTCCCTGCCAGAGGATCTCCCTCCTATTTTTTGCAGTAAGATAGATTTTTGTCAGATTCCCTTTGGGACGCCCATGAAGGGGCTGAAGACCTGTGAGCCCACTCTGTTCTCTAGGTGAGGCAAGCACCATTGACAGTACCTGTAGCATAAGACTTTTGATGGCCACAATGTATCAACCTTTTTCAGAAGGGACACTGCTGAAACCTTGCATCCTTTGGAGAAGGCTCTCCCCCAGACACAAAGGACAAGGGCTAAAGACATGTGAGCCCTAATCTACTCCCTAGATGGGGCAAGCACCAGTGATAGTGAAGCAGCAGTCACTGAGAGTTTTTCCAGAGAGCAAGTATTCAGATATTGTTTAGTGAGGAGGTGTTTCTGATTCACCCCTCCCCACAGGGTTCTAGGGCTCGGTTAGTCTGGTTCTCACATTGTAAAGACTTTTCCTGCAACAGAAGTCACCACTACCAACATCGAGGAGAAGGACCAAGATCTTGGAGTTTCCCAATCGGATCTCCACCTCATGGGACCAAGACAGGCTGGGTAATCGTGAATAAACTGGACTCAGGTAGGACTTTTCATATTTGAAGGGACCCTCCTCTCCATTAGGATTCATGATTGTCCTGCTGGGAAATCATTTGTTCACAGTAAAATCACCATGGGAAGCTTTACCCAGATACCTGAGATAAAGGACACGTACCCAGAAGAGAAAAAACACCTTTGCACATCAGTCAGCTGTAAATTCACCTTTTTTGAAAATGGACTTTAATTTTTAAAGAATCAGTAAACATTTGATTTAACACTCAGTGCCTTGTCTTGCCTGGTTTGTCCCAGCATCTAACCCTTTGAGATGCAGCATCTAACACCACAGAGAGAGAGAGAGACACACACACACACACCACCGTCTGGGCCATAAGTGAGAGCTTCCCCCCCCCCCCCCCCCCCCTTGGGATACAGAGTAAAGTTATGTGAGAAGTGCAAGTAGGAGTAGCCCCAAAGAATAAATAAGTTTGTGTGCCCTTAGTACTTAAATCTCCTCCTAGCAAGGGTTACACACATTTCAGGCTACTAGAAGCTGAATAAATATTAACATGGTGGCTCTGGTAGGACAACCAGAGACTTAGAAGTAAAAGTTAGCCAATAAGGAAGCAAAGTGGCAAAGTCCAGTGCGCATATTTGTACACTAATGCCCAGCATGCCCTGCAACTCAAACACCTATATTGTATGCTGAACCTAAATAAAACACTGAACAGTTTGTAATGACATCAAAATGCATACTGAGAGGCTGGACTGATGGCTCAATGAATGTTCTGCACCCTGCCATGCAAAAGGTCTCTGAGTCAATTCCCAAGTCAGGTCAGATGGGACTGGGGATGCCATAGAGACAGTGTTCACAGACCCCAGGGGAAAGGAATTATTGATATTGCTCAAGGGGGACACCCAGTGGCTGGATTCGAGGCTTGTGATTGCAGAATTCCTGAAAGAGCCCTTCTGTATGGCCCTGGCTAAAGGACTGTCACTGCAATGACTAGGCTATGTACATTAGGTGTGGGGATTTATAAAATTGGGATAAAAAATCTCCATTCAGTTGCAAAAGAAGGCCCAAGATCCCAGCCCTGGCTGATTCTGATTGAACTGGAGGCCTAAAGAAGCAGGGGGAAATGGATGGGTCAAAAAAAATACATATTGGCATTTTCATAGTTCTGTTTTAAAAACTACTTCATTTGTGTATATTATTCTAACACTATAGGTAACTCCTTACTGCTGTCCGTCTCCAGAATTCCTCCAGTGGTGGTACACACCCTCTGAGAGACCAGTGGCAGAAGGGTCCCAAGAATCTTGAAGTCCGTGACATAAAAAAAGAAGTCATCTGTTGGAGAGGAGGCAACCCTTTTGAGTTCTCGAGGGTCAGCATTCTTTATCCCTATAACATAAAAGAAACCATGAGTGAGAGAAAGAGTGGAGATGAGATACTGTGCTGGGTCTAGGGCTTTTGAAAAGTGGAGGTAAAGATGACTGCAGAAGAGCCAACTCAAGACTTAAAATGTAGCTACTGATGGAACACGGCACATTTTCTACTCACTGAAATAAACTTTCCTGCATTGAATCCTACCACTGAGCTCCCCACCTGCCAGACAGGACTCTGTGAGAGGCTGTTCCATGAACAGATGCCAACTGTCACAAGTGACCATGAAAGAAACTTCACTATGAAATGATTGAGCAAAACAACCTCATTAGAATTTATTTATTCATTTTGAATAAATACCTAAATAATAGCAAATAATGGGGCTGCAAGGCTGCTAGATGTAGATGATCCAATTGGGCGACCCAACTACTCTTTTAAGACTCATTAATCTCCTGTTGCTCTTGGACTGCATGTTACAATTCCATCAACTCCCAGCACTTACCCACTGCAAATACTTTAATGCCTTTATTTTTAAGTTTTAAGGAAGGATCATCGACATCATCTTGTGACTTCCCATCTGTTACCAAAATAGCAATCTATAAATAAAGAAGAAATAGTGAATTGGCCCTTTAATCCAAGTGTACATACTGTATCCAAGACAATATACCTTCTATAAACCAAGATGCGGTGTAAGTACAATCTCTTCTTTCAGTCATGTATAAAAATGTATCTCAGCCTGGAACCATCTTGCCTAGAGGCAGCCTCTGTATTGATTAGTTTAAAGAAGGGTGCTTCATGCCAGCTGCTCTGTTAGCGTTCCTTGGTTGTACAACTCATCTATCATTACATATTCCCCTCTCTTTAACAAGTGCTCAACCCCAAACATAATCAGTTCAGGATATCATCCATTTTATTCATTCTTTTCTTTTAATATTCAAATTTTTATTTATTTATTTTTTTATTTGTGAGTTTTTCTATACCGAAGTTTGGTACAAGCCTTCACTCCGGTTTATAGTTGTAATGACATTTTACAGTAAATAGCGTTAACATTAATAACAATATAACAGTCATAACAGTGTAAACAATAACTAATAAATAACAGTGTAAACAATATATATAAAATTGTAATTGGGCATCAGTATAACATTAGTAACAGTGAGTGTAATGGATGATAGTCTGTAGTTAGTACATTAAAATTTAAATATGAACAAAGGTGGAAAGTATATTGAAATTCAAATCATAGTGTGAGAGAAGTGCTTGGTTTTATAAGTGTGAACGTGTTGTTGAGATTCGTGTGCCTATGTTGTTTAACCAATGCCGTCTTTGTAGGCTTGTCGAAATAGCCATGTTTTTAGTGCTTTTTTGAATATTTTTTAATTGTTTTGCATCCTTAGGTATTCTGGTAGTGTGTTCCATAGCAGTGGTCTAGCTATTGATAAAGCTCTCTGTCTTGTGGTGGTTAGTTTGGCGGATAAGACTGGGGGTATTGCGAATAAAGCTTTGTTGGTGGATCTAGTGTTACTTCGGGGTTTATGCTGATGAAGAATGATCTTTAGGGTGGTGAATTCAGTGTTGTGCATTGATTTATGTAGGATCGTTAGTGTTTTGTATTCTATCCATTTTTCGATGGGTAGCCAGTGAAGTTCTTTTAGAGTTGGTGTGATGTGATCGAATTTTTTGTGTCCGGTGAGAATTCTTGTGGTGGCATTTTGGAGAATTTGAAGTGGGTGTGTGGTAGTTTTGGGGAGTCCAAGGAGTAGGGCATTACAGTAGTCGAAGCTTGAAAAGATCAGGGATTGGAGAATTGTTCTAAAGTTTGGTGGGTTCAGAAGTGGTTTAGGTGTTTAAGGATCATTAGTTTGTAGAAGCCTTCTTTAATTTTCATAGCAATGTGATGTTTGAGGTTCAGTTCAGGGTCGATCCATATGCCTAGATCTTTGATGTTTTCTCTTGATTTGATGATGATATCGTCTAGAACCATGGTGTTGTAGGTGTTTTCTTTGGAGTTTTTTCTTTCAAGCAGAATGTATTCTGTCTTGTCCATGTTAAGGCATAGACTCATTTGGCTTAGGAGGATCTTTATGTTTTTGAGATAGGTGGCTGCAAGTTTAAGGGTTTCTTCTACGTTGTTTGATATAGGAATGATTAGCTGTATGTCGTTGGCATACATGAAATATGTGACTCCGAGACTCATTAGTAGTTGGCATAAAGGGAGGAGGTATATATTGAACAGGGTGGCATTATAATGCTAAACCTTGAGGTACTCCTGTTTCAAGTGGGATTGGCTCAGAGTTGATATTGTTGATGCTTACCTGGAATGATCTGTTATTTAGGAAGGAAGCGAACCATTTTAGGGTTATGTCCGTCAGTCCTATTTCTTGTAGCTGGTTGATTAGGCCATTATGTTCGACCGTGTCAAAGGCTGTGGATAGGTCTAGTAGGATTAGTATGAAGCTACGTCCGTTGTCAATTTAGAATTGTATCTGATAGTGTTAGGAGTAAGGTTTCAGTGCTGCAGTGTTTTCGGAAGCTGTGTTGCGTTGGGTGTAGGATGTTGTTTTGTTCTAGGTGATTGTTTAGTTGTTTGAGAACTACTTTTTCAGTTAATTTAGCTAGGAAGGGTAAGTTAGAGATGGGTCTGTAGTTGTTTAGGTCATTTGGGTCCAGATTCTTTTTTTATATAATGGGTTTGATAGTTGCCCTTTTTAGTGTGATTGGGATTTCTCCTTCTTCCAGGGATTTATTGCTAATCGCCGTGATTGTTGGGGAGATGGTTTGTGAGATTCCTTTTAGTGTTTGAGTAGGAATTTTGTCTAGCTCGTGGCAGGCTGGGTTTAGTGTTTTTAGTAGGTTCTCTGTCTCTTTCGATGAGACTGGTTTGAATGTGGACCATGACGATATGTCCTTGTTGGTTAGCTTTATGTTGTGCTTCGTGTTATTATTTAGGTTTTCTTTTATTTTGATTATCTTGTTTTTTGAAGAAGTTTGCTAGCTCATAACTTAAGTTTTTGTTTTGGCATGCATAGTTATTGTTGTAGTCTGAGGTTAGGTTTTTCACTATGTTGAATAGTGTTTTTGGGTTGTTTGAGTATTTTTGTATTTTATTGCTGTAGTATTCGCGTTTTGTTTTGGTTATCATGTTTTTGTAGTCTGCCAGTTGTGTGCGATATCTTGCTAGTGTTAGAGGGCATTTGTTTTTGCGCCATTCTTTCTCCTTTCTTCTTAGGGTTGATTTGGTGTCCTTCAGTTGTTTGTTGTACCATGGGTTTATAATTTTTTGTCTGTTTTTTTTTGTTCTTTCAGGGTTTATTTTGTTTCCAATATCTGATGTAATTTGTAGCCATGTTTGTGAGGCGTTATTGATATTGGATAGATCTATGTTCTTTAGTTGGTTTTTGATTTCTTCTTGTAGTATGTCTGTTGAAAATGGAGGTCGGTATTTGAAGGTTTGATTGTTGTTCATTGAATTGTGGTAGGTGTTGAGTGATGTTTGACATTGAATGAGATAGTGGTCTGACCAGGGTATTGATGTGCATGAGACAGAGAGGTTGGATGTGAATTTATCATTCATGAAGATGAGGTCGAGGCTGTGACCTGCTTTATGTGTTGTGTTTTTTACTAGTTGTGTGAAGTTGAGGGCAGATAGTACTTCTACCAGGGTTTGGCTGGAGCGTGAAAGAGGTGTTTCATTGATATGGAGATTGAAGTCTCCAAATATGATTGCAAGCTTTTTGTGGTTTATCTTTGATGTGAGGAATTCTAATAGCGGTGATATGTTATTGTCAAGTAGTTTGGGGGGACAATAGATTAGGCATATCTGTAGGTTATCTGAGTCAAATAATGCTACCTCATAATGTTGTGGGAGTGAATGAGAGGTTAGTTTCATGGAGAAGCATTTCTTAATGATTAACAATAGAACTTCACCTCTGCATGTGCTTCTTGTTATGGAGGGGTTGGGTGTGAATTTGTGCTGTTTGTAATCTGGTTCACTATTACTTGGTCCTTTTTTTTAGCCATGTTTCTGTAGTGGCAATGAATTACGGTTTGTATTCTTGAAGGAGGTCAGAGATCATTATGTGGTTTTTTTTTTTTTTTTAAATCGATTGGGCATTTATGAGGAGGAAGATCAAGAAGAACATTTTAAATATTGAGTCTTTAATTTGTATATTTACCAGGTGATGTTTTCTTTCTGTTTGGTGTTTTGACGATTTGTGTGTCATCTGTTGTTGTTTGTGGTTAGGGCTGCTGTAGGTCTCGGGTTTTTTTGATATGTATCTTGTATTCATGTAGGCTGTTTTGCTCTTGTAGGTTGTTGGAGGTCTTGGCTAGCGTTGGTGGGGCTGCTCGGATGTGCTGCTCGAAGGGGTGCTCAAAGGGGTTGGCCCTAAGCATGTACTATTATGTACAGGGTAGGCCCCTTTGTCGCGCTCCTTCAGCGCACAACGCCAGGCGCGGGGTGCCTGGGGCTTGATTTTTAAATCCAGCAGTGTGGTTGCTTGTGTCGGCGTCTCCAATGTGGACGGTCCTTCTGAGGTGAGGAGGTGGGCCGCCGCTGATGTAGTTGGGGGCGGGTCATTTGGCCACATGTAGGAGGAGAGCTGGGAGGTGTCTTCAGGTCAGTTGTCGGGTTCCTGTTGGCGGTGGGACCCCGATGGGTCTTCTCCAGTCGCGAGGAGGGTCACTGCGGAGCTCGGCGAGGCGAGGAGGGGACCCAGCATGTCTGGAGCCTGCTGGTTGTGGGTGAGTTGGGCCTCAGGTGCGCTGGAGTCGGGCCTTGTGCACAGACCCCGATGGGTCTTGTCAGCATGGGTGACCGGCTGCAATCCCTCTTGGCTTAGAGAACAGAGCCTGGAGTGAGATGAGATTTAAAGTACTCACTCAGCACCTCCTCTGATGTCAGGTGGGGGCAGTCCTCATTGGTCCTCGGCATCCTCGTGGTCCTCAGCGATCGGGTAGTGAGCGGGTAGGCCTCAGGGGCTGGGGCCTTGCCTAGGCCAGTCGCGGTGGGGTTGGTCGTGGCTTTCGCCGGTAGTGCTGGATGCGGTCAAGGCTTCTTCTGGTTGCGGGAGGGTCGGTCATGGGCTCTGCCGGTCACGGATGAGTTGGGCCTCGGGTGCGCTGGAGTCGGACCTTGTGCACAGACCCCAATGGGTCTCATCAGCATGGGTGACCGGCTGCGATCCCTCTTGGCTTAGGAATGCCCATTGAAGATTACAATCCATAATCAGGTACTACTGTGAAGGAATATAGAAAAACAGAAACAAAGAAACAGAAACGATGGCAGAAAAGGACCAAATGGTCCATCCAGTCTGCCCAGCAAACTTATGGTAGTATCTGCTGTGCTGTGTAGGTTACCCCATTGCTTATCTGTTTCCTAGACCATAAACATCAGGGCCCTCGTTGGTTGTTGTTTGAATCCAATTCCCTGTTATGCCTTGCTGTTGAAGCAGAGAGCAATGTTTGAGTTGCACCAAAGTATCAGTCTTATTGGTTAAGGGTAGTAACCGCATCATCAGCAAGTTACCCTCATACTTGTTTCCCCAGATCGTAAAAGTCAGGGCCTTCAGTTGCTGAACGAATCCAATTCCCCTTTCCCCCCTGCTGGAGTTGTACCAACATTATCAAGGCTTATTGGTTAAGGGTAATAACTGCCACACCATCAAGTTACTCCATGCACTCTTTTCTTCATTTCCATCCTTTAGCCTTTAGGGATCCACAGTATTTATGCCATGCCCTTTTGAATTCTTTCACTGTTTTGGTTTTCACCACCTTCTCCAGAAGGGCATTCCAGGCATCCACTAGCCTCTGTGTGAAGAAATATTTTCTGACATTGGTTTTGAGGCATCCTACTTGGAGTTTCATTTTGTGACCCATAGTTCTACTGATTTCTTTCCAACGGAAAAGGTTTGTCATTTGAAAATCATTAAAATCGTTTAGGTATCTGAAGGTCTGTATCATATCACCCCCTACACCTCCTTTCTTCCAGGGTATACATATTCATATACTTCAGTCTCTCCTTGTAGGTTTTCTGATACTGACCCCACACATTTTGGTAGCCCTTCTCTGGACCGCCTCCATCCTGTCTTTATCCTTTTTGAGATAAGGGCTCCAGAACTGAACACAATACTGTTGCAGATCTTGGTATGATCCGCAAATAGACGAACTTTATCTTCTATCCCTTCCGCAATTTCGTCTCAAAGATATTGAATGGAACCAGTCCCAATACCGATCCCTGTGGCACTCCATTTAACACAGCTCTCTTCAGAATAGGTTCCATTTACCATTACATACTGTCTCCAATCATTCAACCAGTAATGCACTCCACCACCTTGGCGCTCAATCCAAAGCTTCTCATTTTGTTCACAAGCCTCCTATGTGGAATGGTATCAAAAGCTTTACTGAAATCCATATAGATGATATTGAGTACTCTTCCTCGATCCAATTTCTCTAGTTACCCAATCAATAAAATCAATCAGATTTGTCTGACAGAACCTTCCTCTGGTGAATGCATGCTGCCTTGGGTCCAACAATTTATCAGATTGTAAATAGTTCAGGATTCTTTCTTTCAGCAGCATCTCCATTAATTTTCCCACCACCAAAGTGAGGCTAACCGACCTGTAGTTTACAGCTTCCTCTCTGCTACCACTCTTATGAAGCAGGACCACAACTGCTCTACTCCAATCACATGGCAACACCCATTTCCAGGGATCTATTGAACAGGTCATTTCGCATACCTGCCAGGACATCTCTGAGTTCTCATAGTATCCTGAGATGTATCTCATCCAGCCCCATGAACTTGTCCACATTCAGTTTTCCTAGCTCTTCCCATACAGCTCTTCTGTAAAAGGAGTTGTGTCTAGCCCATTCCTTCCTATGGTCTTGTCAACCAGCAATGGTCCTTCTCCAGGGTCTTCTCTAGTGAACACAGAACTGAAATATTTGTTTAATATTTCTGCCATTTCCTTGTTTGTCTCGGCACATAGCTCCTCATTACCTTTCAATTTCATTATACCACTTTGTGATTTCCTTCTTTCTCGTATATATCTGAAAAATATTTTGTTACCTCTCTTAATCTCTTGGGCAATTCTTTCTTCCATTTGACCTTTTGTTTTTCTCATTTCTTTCTTTGTCTCCCTCATTTTCACCAGGTATTGTTCCCTGTGTTTCTCTTTCTGGGATCCTTTATACTTCCTGAACGCTTATCTTTTTGCCTTTATTTTTGCAGCCACCTCCTTTGAGAACCAAATTGGTTTCTTTTTCTTTGAAGTTTTGTTTACTTTTCTAACATATAGATTTGTTGCCTTTGTAATAGCTCCTTTCAATTTAGCCCACTGTTGTTCCATCTTGCCCATTTTCTCCCAGTCTTCAAGTTCTTCCTCCAGCTACATCCCCATTTTGTCAAAGACCATATATTTGAAATTCAAAACTCGGTTCTTCATAAGAACATGCCATACTGGGTCAGACCAAGGGTCCATCAAGCCCAGCATCCTGTTTCCAACAGTGGCCAATCCAGGCCAATCGGGTGACTTCTTTGTATCTTATTCACAATATCAAACCATACCGTCTGATGATCACTTGTACTCAGGTGGGCACCTGTCCGGACATTATAGACATTAACCCCATTTGTGAGGACTAGGTCCAGGATTACACCGTCCCTTGGATCCATTACCATTTGTTTGAGCATAGTCCCTTGGAGGGCATTGACTATCTCTCTATTGCTCGTAGATTCCACAGAAGGGATACCCAGTCTACATCCGTCAGATTAAAATCTCAATGAGCAACATTTCTCCCTTCTTTTCCTTCTTTTCGATGTCTATAATCAGATCTCTGTCCAGCTCTTCTGTCTGAATTGGGGGCCTATAGACCACACCGATGTAAATGAAAGTATCATCATCTTTTTTTTAGGCTAGCCCATAATGCTTCTTCCCTACCTCACATTCCTTGCATTTCAATTGCTTGGATATTACTTCTGACATAAAGTGCTACTCCTCTTCCTTTCCTGTCCTCTCTGTCCTTCCTTAATAAGTTATAGCCAGGGATGGCTATATACCAGTCATGTGACTCTGTAAACCATATTTCTGTATCAGCAATGATGTCCAGATCCGCTTCCACCATTAGAGCCTGTAGATCTGGGATTTTATTGCCCAGACCATGTGCATTTATGTACATAGCTTTCCAAGTTCTCTCCTTCAGGCTCTTCTTGGCCTTTTTTTGTGCCTTATTCAGCTGACTTCTGCTATCTCTTTCACCCATTTCTTTGAGATTTGGGGGGGGGGGGGTGACATTCCAATTTCCTTCTGCCACCCCAGTCCTCTAGTTTAGATGTCTTAAACTAGGCATAGGATTTGAATTTTAAGCCCACGACCGCCCATATACCCTCAGGACCCGAACTCGCCCTATCTGGACAGTCCACTTGCTATGAAAGACCCTTTCTTGATGCATTAGCTCACTAATTCTTGCTCTTCCATGTTTATGCCCATCAACAGTGACCACAGTCACCTGTATACCCCAACCAGTACGTTCCAACCCTACCCACCAATTTTTGTAGTTAGTCTTATCACTTACTCATGTTATTTGACGAATTATTGCTATCTATTTTATATTTTATATTTAATATTTAATGATTTACATTCTTTTGTTCTAAACTCTGTTTAATGTTTAATGTAACGCCTTACCCTGTTTAATGTTCAATGTTTAATGTTTAATGTAATGCCTTACCAGCGACAGTTTTGTTCTATGGAAACCGACCTAATTTGATATTTTATATCGAGAATGTCGGTATATAAAAACCCTAAATAAATAAATAAATAAATAAATTTATCACTTAGGATCTTTTTTCCTGCCACAGACAGATGTAAGCCATTTTTGACATAGAGCCTTTTACTGTTCCATACATGGCCCCAGCCCCCAATATATCCTAAACTTTCATTCTTACACCAGGTTTTGAGCCATGCATTGAAGTTATGTCTATGGCTTAGCCTCTCTTTCTCCTTTCCATGAACATGTAATAGGGATGTGAATCGGGCTTCGAACGATTGAAAATATCGTACGATATTTTCAAAATCGTCAGAAATCGGGGGCTCCCCCAAAATGATAGGAAAACCCCACGAAATTGTTCATGGGGGTTCTCTTATCGTTTTGGGGGAGGGTGGGAAAAACGGCACACAAAAATAACCCCTAAACCCACCCCAACCCTTTAAAACTAATCCCTTAGCTTCACCTACCCTCCCGACCCCCCCAAAAACTTTTTACAGGTACCTGGTGGTCCAGTGGGGGTCCCGGGAGCGATCTCCCGCTCCCGGGCCGTCGGCAGCCACTAATCAAAATGGCGCCGATGGCCCTTTGCCCTTACCATGTGACAGGGTATCCGTGCCATTGGCCGGCCCCTGTCACATGGAGGGAGCACTGGATGGCCGGCGCCATCTTTAAAAATGGAGCGGGCCATCCAGTGCTCCTACCATGTGACAGGGGCCGGCCAATGGCACGGATACCCTGTCACATGGTAAGGGCAAAGGCCATCGGCGCCATTTTTATTAGTGGCAGCTGACGGCCCGAGAGTGGGAGATCGCTCCCGGGACCCCCACTGGACCACCAGGTACCTGTAAAAAGTTTTTTGGGGGGTCGGGAGGGTGGGGGAAGCTAAGGGATTAGTTTTAAAGGGTCGGGTGGGCTTTTTGTTTATCGGCTCGGGCGCAGCCGATAAACAAAACCGCGATCGGGCCAGACAAAAAAAAACCCACGATGTGAATCGGAACTGGAATCAGAATCGATTCCCGTTCCGATTCACATCTCTAACATGTAACACTTCTGAAAAGGCAGTAGTCTTCGCCATGTGACTAATCTGCTTTGCCAGAGTCTGGAAATCTCTCTGTACCACCTGGATGTTGTTTCTAGCAAGGTTGTTGGCTCCCAGATGGATGATAATATCAAGTACAGAATCCTTACTTTCTTCTTTGATTGTACTGACTATCTGAATAGCATTTCTACCAGCTGTTGATCCTGGAAGGCTTTTAACTATAGTGTTTCCCTTGAAAAGAGTTCCCATATTAGTGCCTCTGGTGACTGAGTCACCCAGCACAATGAGCTTTTTCTTATGGTTTTTGGTTGAATTATGGAATTTCTGCATGCATTGGGTTTCTTCTTTCCTTTCAGATACCATGTCAATCTCTATCACTAGAGCTTCTTCATTATCTAATGCAGAGAAGGCATTTTGTACTTGTATCACTTGAAAGAGTGGATGTCTCCGCATCACAGGTCTTATTCTATCACAGCCCACTGTAATCCATTTGTTCTTGGGATCCTGTATGCTCTGTGTAAGAGAGAGAGGGAGAGTGTGTGTGTGTGGGGGGGGGAGGGTCATGTAGGCTGCATAATTGTGAAGAATGGGTTATCCTTGGGTCACAGGTCTTACCCTATCTGAGCCCACTGTAAACCACTTTTTTTCTGGGATTTTGAATTTTCTGTGGTAATGGGGAAACGATTCCTGAATACTGTAAAGTGGGTGAGGATTTCTTGGTGGATGCTAATACTTTCTTTATTGCAGCTAATTCAGCTTTAAGGTGAGCCAACTCCTTTTTCATGGAAGAGAGTTCTGAACAAATGGGGCAAGCCCTAAGTTTCTAGATAATTTGCCTCAAGATAAAGGCTCCACAATTGTTACATTGGATAGTCCTCACTTTGCTCAATTGATTTGATAGAGAACACTGAAAGAATTACCAAAATTATCTTGTTACCAATTATGTATCCCAGCCAGACTATATTAGAAGAATAAACCCTGGAGTGGCTGGGTAGAGGGGGAAGGTGGGAGGAATTTAAACTGTCTGCTATTGATTTGGATCAGCCCCACCCCAAGACAAGCTGCCTACTGTTAGGTGAGGAGTTTGTTGGGTTTTTTTTCCTCTTTTCCACTGCTAACAATCAATATCAATACTCCACACTTCCTGCCCTTCACCAACAATGCAAATATACAAAACATTTTGGCTATATTTCAGAGCTTTAAGACAGAAATATAATATACTTAGCTTGGAGCCCTTCTGGACAGGAAATAAACAGAAAAGAGACTGGCACTTGCCCCTGCTATTCACAAGACTGTCTACTATTGATTTGGATGTCTCGGCTGGGATTAGAACCAGTATCTCTTTGATCTAGAGGCAGCTGTTCTATCTCAGTCAAGCAGAAGGAAGTCTTTCCTCTCAGCCCAGGGGAGAAGCCATGTTCTTTCTTTAGCTGAAGCTCTCATCTTATACCACTAGAGGGGGACTCATTACAGTCTCTGTCCTGCCAGAGAACCCAGACAAACATGACCAGCTCTTCTTACTGCAACATGCTATGTTGAATGAGACAAGTCTGGGAGGAGGGGCAGAGGAAAGGAATACGATTAAGAAACTGTAGAATTGCATGCAAATTCTGCTGGCAAACTTAATCTGGAGTTTCTGGGCGGCAGCATACCATGTACCCAAAAATGAACGTTCTTACTTTTAGGAGTATCTAATACAAATTATTGCAACATATGCCTAAACTGATGGGCTCTACTCATAACTAAGACAACCACCCACTTATCAGGCAGAGGTGCAATAACTCAGTTCACTGGCTATGGTGTTGAAGTTTCCAAAACTATGTGAACTGTATGTGTGCATCTGCATGTGAAGAAATATTGTAGCACTGTGCTATAATGCAGCACTACACTACACTTGTCAAGTTGGAACCATCAGGCTACTATGCCCCAAACATCAAATGGGTTGATGCTAGCAGGTTGATTATGACTGAATACTGTCCTGCATGGTCACAGGAACCTAGGCAGCCTCACTAGTTTTTGTAACCATTTAGATTATTACAAAGGTTAGTGGTAAGAATGGGGGAGCTGGATGCTGCATTAAGTATGGGGACTTGCATACTCATCTATCCGGGATGGTAGAGAATCAAAAAGAAAGAAAACAAAAGTTGACTTGACTAAGTGGTCAAACTAGTATGGTTGGCAGCTTGGATATATCCTTGCAGGTTAGACAGAAATAACTGGGCAGTCTGGATGGGCTAATCGATCTTTATCTGTCATCATCTACTATGGTACTATGTGACACTATTATAACGTAATGAATTAAGCACTGTCATGCATGGAAATAAAAGTTAACAAATAAAAATATATAAGGTGATACCTTTTTATTGGATTAACTTATAATATTTCTTGACTAGCTTTCGAGAACTAAGATTGTCTTCTTCAAGTCAGAATAGAATAAGCAGAAGATGACATTACTAGAAAATACAAGTGAATCATAAAAGGCATTCCACTGATAGTGTAAGGAAAAAGGAGGGATAAGGGAGGAAGGGGGCTTGATGGGTGATCAGAAGGTGACAGGCAGTATAATGTTATGGCTCATAATCAAATAAGGAACCCTTGTTGAGTCCTTTCTTGTCAGTTCTAAAGTGTCTGATCATTTTAACTTAATATAAAAATAAATAAATAAATAAATAAATAAATAAAATATCTTATGACTTAGACTAGAGCCTTCAAATATGACTGGTATATTGATGACATTTTTTTAACTTGGACAGAGGGATAAGAGACTCTCAGACAATTTCACAACTGTTTTAGTGCATGCCATCCTTCAATCAGATTCAAAATGGATTACTACACAAAAAGAGTTAACTTTTTGGGTACCACAGTTTCTATCAATAGCTATCTACAAACATCTGTATAAAGGAGTCTGACTAACAGATGCAGCAGTTCCAGCTTCCACGCTTCGCATACAAAAAGTCCATTATACACAGCCAAGCCACATGGTATCATTATATACTATCGGGTGGATTTTAAAAGCCCTGCTCGCGTAAATCCGGGCGGATTTACGCGAGCAGGGCCTTGCGCGCCGGCGGCCTATTTTGCATAGGCCGCCGGCGCGTGCAGAGCCCCGGGACACGCGTAGGTCCCGGGGTTTTTTGAAGGGGGCATGTCAGGGGCGGGACTGGATGATGCGGCGTTTCGGGGGCGGGATGCGCCGTTTCGGGGGCGGGACCAAGGGTGTGGCGCTGGCCCGGGGGCGTGGTCCAGGCCTCCGGACCAGCCCCCGGGTCGGAAGACAGCGCGCCAGCAGTCTGCTGGCGCGCGTAGATTTACGTCTGCTTCTCGCAGGCGTAAATCTAGGGACAAAGGTAAGGGGGCGGTTTAGATAGGGCCGGGGGGGGTGGGTTAGGGAGGGGAAGGTGAGGGGAGGGCGAAAGGAAGTTCCTTCCGAGGCCGCTCCGATTTCAGAGCGGCCTCGGAGGGAACGGAGGCAGGCTGCGTGGCTCGGCGCGTGCAGGCTGCCCAAAATCGGCAGCCTTGCGAGCGCCGATCCAGGATTTTAGAGGATACGCGTGGCTATGCGCGTATCTTATAAAATCCTGCGTACTTTTGTTTGCGCCTGCTGCGCAAACAAAAGTACGCGATCGCGCTTTTTAAAAAAATCTACCCCTATATGTTCTGATTCAAAATACAGGGATGAACACCTCAAAGTTCTGACTGAATCCTTCAAGCAAAAAGGCTACAAACCCAAAATCATCTCCAGGAAGATTGCATCTTCATTTAAAACACCCAGGACAAATCTCTGCAATGCAAAGGAAAACCACAAAAAGGCCAATGCAGAAAGCTGACTGTTAGGAAACTGTGCGCTGAATTAACACACAAGCTGCATTATTTTTAAAATTACAGATGCAGTAAGTTAATGCCATGCTAATGCATCAGGAGTTAAAAAGTGCGCATATTTTAACTTGGAGGGAAGTTGGGTGTAGAGCTGCCTGGCGCAGTCTTGCTACCTTGTGAGCCCTGATTCCAGTCTCCAGAGTGTGTGAGGTGGACGGGGGGACGGTAGTGCTGAATCAGAGAGGCTGTATGTCCAGAACAGTTTGTCCACGCCCTCCTTCTCCTGGGAAGGGTCCAAAGGGTTAACGGATAGCTGGCTCACGCATGGCAATTTCTTATGTTCTTATGTTCTGTTGCAGCTGATAGCTGCGGGGAAAGTGAGAGAAGTAGTTTGAAATCTACTTGATGGGCTTGATGGGGCCCAGACGCACATCAGTGGCCATGTACTCCTGGATTCTGATGGCCATTTTGTCTCTTTTCCCGAGAATCATGCACGTAACTCTGTCCTGCAGCACAGAAACAGCTGGCCTGTTAAAATGTCCTCCGGTAAAGGATAGAGCTTCACCATAGCGCTTCCAACTCGTAGACCAGACTCAGTAGTATCTCACTCCCTGACCACCAGGTTCTTCATAGACTCGTTGAAGGGAAAAGCCTTAGCCTGCCCTCTCAGGCCATCGGAAACCAGATCTGCGCCCTCCAAGTCTGACTCTTCCTGCGGCACCTTGATTCCAAGCTCCTGAAGAACCTGTGGAATCAGCGGTCCAAGCTCCTCTCTGTGAAAGAGGCAAACCACCTTGGGATCGTCCCCTTCAGCCACAGCCACCTCCTGTGGATCCTGGATCAAGACTGGCATGTTCTGGAGTGGAATCTCTCCTGGTACCACCCCAGGGGATCCTGCTGATTCTCCGAATCATCTGTATCATCCAGTGGGTCCCCCAGAACCCAAAGCCAGGCCGAAAAGACGCCGAGCACCCTCAGCATGCTTTCTCAGGATGATTGGATTTTGTTCACATTTTAGACCCCTCAGGGTTTGAGGCAGAGAGTCACCTTGCCCCCCCCCCCCCCCCAACGTTATCCTGACCAGAAAAGCCTAGTGTATCAGGAGAACAAACAAAGAGGAAAACACATGAAAGTCATCAGACTCATGATCCTGAGGAGATCCAACATCCGCGGGTCCCACATCCAGAAGGAAAACTTCCCCTTCAAGGACATCCTGATCCATCCCAGGATCTGAAGCAACTGGAAAGAGACAAGGAGAAGGCCTGAGCTCCCCTGAAACTGTGGGAGATTGCATTTCGCACACGGCCAGGCCTTGTGTGCACTGCACACATTTTAAAAGGGGCCCCGGCCGTGCACATAATACTCGTTACGAACACAAGAGCCGGGCCAAAGAAAAGGGGCAGCCCAGGGGGCAGAGAGGGGTGGTCCAGGGGAGGGAAGGGGCGGAGCTGGAGGCGGCCGGTACAGCGGCCATTTGCTTCTGTGCCAGAGGATTGCGCGCCTGCAGGCTGCAGGTGTAAGTTCAAAAACAAGAAAAAAAAAAAAGGTAGGGCCTTCTAAGGGGTCGGGAAGGAGAGGGGAAGAGGGAGGGAGGGAGGGAGGGAGGGTAGGTAGGGGTAGGAAAGTTCTCTCCCAGTCCACTCCTTAATGGAGCAGACTGGGAAGGAACTGGGAAGGAACTGGTGGAGGCCTGATCTCGTCGCCGCATGTAAATTGCAATTTTCAGTTCCCCCCCCCCCCTTGTGCGTGAAGCGCGCGCATATTTTTTAAAAATATGCCCCTTAGTGCCTGAAAACAGCCCATCACTGCACTGTCAAAAAGCAGATGCTGGGAAAACTTGCCTGTTGCACCGCACACCCTTGATCACCTGTCCTCCTCAAACTAAGCAGCAAAATAAAGGCAGAAAAAAAAATTACTCTTTTCTTTTTTTTTTTTAAGAAACTTTACCAGCAAAAGAAGGGAAGCAAAAGAAATAAAATACTTCCCTGCGTCTTTGATGGAGCGGACAGGATCGCCAGTGGGTCCAGCGCTGCCTCGTGAGAGCTGAGGGATCTGGATCACCAGATGTCAGCCACATAGTAACTGGAGCGAGCTAAAGAAAGGTCACCAACCCCCTGCTCATCCGCCTTGACCAGGGCGGATAACCCCACCAGGACTTCACAACACCCCGGAAGGCTCTTTTTGAAATTTCTCCAAATCTTCTTCTACTTTTTTTTTTTTTTTTACTCAGACTGCAGGTCTTGCACTATCTGCCATCTGCTGGAGACAGTAAAATACTGAGGGACTGCAAGCAGCACTCCAGGTTACATAGTAGTTTCAATAAAACTTGATCTGTCTCCATCTGCTGGCAGGGGTGCAAAACCCAGGAGTCTGGACTGATATGGGAATGTACAGGGAAATGTGCATTCAAGTGCAGGTAAAATTCTGTGTTTGGCTGAACGCATCTTATTGCATCAACCTGAGAGTGAGCACCCCTTTTAATTATATACAACCCAGAGCTGGAAAAACTATGAAAAGTCATATAAAACCTACAGCCACAAATCCTTGAGGATGAGTCACTGTAAGAAATATTACTTCCTACACCAGTACTGGCCTTCAGGCAACCACCTAATTTGAAGCAAAAATTAGTAAAAAAAAAAAAAAATAAAGCCAGCTTCTAACAGAGAAAGACAAAAATGGCATATATTTCACAGGACCTGACAATCACCCACAGGAGAAAGATATTCAACATGCTCCTCCTCTATTGTAATGTACATCATTCAGGGCAGACAATGTGAGAATCAAATTATATTGGTGATCTAGGTCAGCCATTAGAAGCAAGAGAGGATAACAAATTTTTAAATCAATAAATGAGTCAGTTCCCACAGATACAGCAACAGCCAACACACAGAAGATCAAGGCAACACCTCTATGGGGAGGCACTTCTCAGATCCAGACCATTGCAACAATGATCTTATGATCAGGATAACCAAAAGAAAATTTAAAACAATCAAGGAACATAAGAGTGAAGTTTCAAAGCTTGATGCAGGGGATGTGTATTTAAAATTGGCATCAAGGAACATAAAACTTGTAAGAGTGAATTTTCAAAGCTTGGTGCAGAGGACATGTATTTAAAATTGGTATCAAGGAACATAAGACTTATAAGAGTGAAGTTTCAAAGCTTGATGCAGGGGATGTGCATTTAAAATTGGCAAAAATGCATGTAAGGAATCTCTGTGTGTGAATTTCAGAAGGGCAGGAGTCTACACGTACTGTTGCTGCCATACGGACAAATATGTGTGTACAAAGAGGGCGTTTCGAAGATTTGGAAGTACGCTCACACATGTATTTTATAAACAGTGTACATATATATGTCATCAAACATGCATGCACGCTTTTACACCTCCTGATTAAGTACTGGATATTAGAGCTGACTTGTCTTTTGTCATCACTTGGGAGCAAGTGGTGGAGTCTGTGGGAGAACTTGTGGAGGTCTCGGCGAACAGGTGCATGGAAGTAAGTGCCCAAGTATTTTCATAAGTGAGATACGTATGTATATCAGCCAACTTTATAAAATACCTGCTTTGGTGCATACATGGAGGATTATAAATTGCATATTACAATTATTTTGCACATAAAATATATGCATGTGCTTTCATAAAATAGGTATATAATCCAGATCCTTTCCTTAAAACAATGTGCATGTACTGAAGCATACATGAGTACTTTTGGAGCGGAGATACATGGAATTCAGAAACTGCAGTAGGAGTTGCAAAATCTATAAAATATTGGTCTGCGTTTAGGCACATCTACTTATGCATAACTGTGCTGAATTATGCCACCATTGAAAATTACCTTCTTTAAGTTAACATGATCAGACATTTTAGAACTGACACATAAGGACTCAACAGAGACCTATGTTTCTTATCTCACTGTGAACCATAAAAATAATATTTCTTAACACCTTTTGATCACCCATCAAACCCTCTTCTCTCGTTCCTCCCTTCCTGTTCACCCTCTCAATGGAATGCCTTTTATGATTCACTTATATTTTCTGGTTAAACGTCATCGTTTCCTCATTCTATTCTGACCTTGAAAGAGAGTATTATTTCTTGAAAGCTAATCAAGAAATGTTTTTATTCCAATAAACAGATATCACTTTACATATATATATATATATATATATATATATATAAAAACATTGGCTTCAGCCAGTTGATAAACTGAAGGTACTCAAAAAATGTTATACAAATATATAAATGAGTAACACCATTAAATATTATAACTGTCACGGTTATAAACAAATTTAAACTTCTTATGTTCAATATCCAAAAATGATTTATATCCTTTTTATTTTACAATATCCTAAAAACATTACACACTATATATTCAATATGGCTGGTAAAAATGAATGTCTTTTTTGAAAGGAGTCGGTATTGTAAAGTGTTAATGAGAGTACGAGTGAGTTAACAAATATATCTTAATCTCATTGGACAATGCATGACAAGGTTTAATGAATTGTTCATGGAGTAAACTATAAAATTAATGGACAACCACCTGTCAGCATTCCCCGTGGTGAACGGCTTTAAAATTTTAAAATTCTACTGCAAAGCAATCAGCTTGAGCATTTCTCGAAGAATTATCGGGATCAGATTATATGTGAAAGTTGCGGTACAAGAATATTTTGTTTTTCAGCAGCAAATATGTTCCCCTGATGAAGCCAACACTGGCGAACAGAGGCCTTTGTAGGGACAGTGTGTTAAATACTCAAGTGGAATTGAGCCGAGAGTGCATAAAATATTGGGACTGAGCCAAGAGAGTGTTATACATTCAAGTGGGAATGAGGAACATAAGGGAATATTCTCAGATTGACACTGGAAGACGTGAATAAGTACAGGGGCATACTATTTGAAACAAGTACAACAATATTCATATTATTGTAATTAGAGATGAATATGACTATGGTTAGATGATAATTTTATGAATGTTTTACAATATGTATGAGTGAGTAATGAATGGTGGTACAGATGTGAATGGCATGAATGATTATGAGTGAGTATTGTGAAGGAGTATTATCATTTGTAAATTGCTGTGATATGTGATAAGTTTTTAAAAAAATGTTTGTATAAAAAATGCGTAATGTTTTTTGGATATTGTGAAATAAAAAGGATGTAATGGTTTTTCTATATTGAACATAAGAAGTTAAAATTTGTTTATAACTTTAACAGTTATAATATTTAATGGTGTTACTCATTTATATATTTGTGTAGGTGTATATATATTGTTAATCTTTATTTCTGTGCATTCAAGTGGTCTAACACGGCAGCCACGTTACTTTGCGCACTGATAGGAAAGTTCCTGAATGGTAGTGCAGCAAGCTGCAGAAGAAAACCATAAGTACGCAGTGATCAAGTAAAGGCTCAGACTCCACAAGTGTGCCTGTTTCACTGGTGTCCCCATTCCTACAAAAAAGAGGAAGGTCAGTGGTAAATTTATGTAAAAAAAAACCAAAACTGTTCCAAGTCAGACCCAGTGGCAGCCTCTCCCTTCCACTCCAGCTATATTTGGGAAAGGAAATCAAATTCCAAGAGATTCCAAGTCGGTGACCTAGCAAGAAAAATCACCACTGAGGAAGAAGCCGCTACCACTGTCTATTAAAATGAAAGAAGGGACATGTTAAAAAAAATGTACCTTTGGCACACTGGGTCGGATAATTGCTTGGCCAAAGAAGTTATCAGCAGCATACTTCAGACCAGCTCCGGTCCTTGTGTTTCCACTCTTATAGCTCAGGTCGCGGATGGCCTGCATCACTTCTGATCCATTGGGGTGTCGGGAAAACGTAAACTCTGTTCTGGAGCAGAAAATCAAATCAAAATAGACAAAACTCAATTTGCTAAATTCTACTCATCATTTCTGGTATTGGCATTATTGGTGTGGAAATGAAGAGCAAAGGAGATCGCCATAATTTATCAGCATAGTAGTAGGGTCTGCATGTTTCTGCCAAATGTATAGTTGTGTCTAAGAGGGCAATTTAAATCATATATGGCAAGTCAGTGGAAAACTTGCCATTAACAATTATTAGCCAGACAGACTTGGAAAGTGAGCATTAGAATCTGCTGGGCTTTTCAAAGTGAACTGGACTGGCCACTGTCAGACAGCACCCTGGGCTCAGTGGACCCTTTGGTCTGACCCAGCAGGGCACTTCTTATGTTGTTGTGCTCTTATGCCTTGGTCTCTGATTATCCCACAAAATTAATTTCTGACCGTAGGAGCTGGGACGTGGGAAGCTGGCCAGCAGTTTCTTGCAAGAAGCTTTATACCACTTGCTGTAATTTCCATACCTGACCCTTTCAATGTAAACGTTTCAAAGTATGAGCTGAAATTAGGACAATTCTTTGCCTACATCAGTGATTGAGTGCTTACCAGAAAAAATATTTGGGAGTTAAAAATAATAAGGCAAAATATAATTCTGTGTGTAAGATTTTTCTCATATGTTCATGCGGGCAAAGTTGTTTGTTTATATCAGAAGTTTCTACATCGGTTCTTCTGACAACATCAAGGCTTAGTGAATTGGTGAATACAGATAGTGGAATTGGTGAATATTGTAAGCTTTATGGTAAAAGGCAAGTTGTCTTCGAAGAAACTGAATTCTCTGAGTGCCATAGGAAGAATGTAAAACTAGAGCTAACATGGAACAAATTTAAAAAATGGGGAGAGCAAAATACTGAGAACCTTAATATCTATCTATAATTACTGGCATGGGATAATACATTTGCATTTGGTGTATGTTCTAATTGGGATCAGTTGCATAAGGAAGTGTTGCATTTCTGGTTTTCTTGAATAAAACACCATTGGGCCGATTCAAAAGTGTGCTGGGCCGTGCGCACTGTTCAACATGCGTTTGGTCACGTGTTTTCGAGGGGTGTCTATTACCTCTTATACAATAAGGGGTTTAGCCCTGCAAAAACGCGCGGCCAAAGTCCCTGAAAACTAATAGCACTCATCAATTGCAACTGCATGTTGATGAGCCTATTAGCCATTCACCCGTGATTCAAAAAGTAAAATGTGCAGCCAAATTTATGCTCATAAATTTGGGCAGGTGTAAATTTATGAGCCGCCCAGAAAAGTGTACAGAAAAGCAGAAAATGCTGCTTTTCTGTACACCCTCCAACTTAATATCCTAGAGATATTAAGTCAGAGGAACCAAAAATGTAAAAAAATAAAAATTTTAAAATTTTAAAAAATGTCCCAGCCAGTCTGGTTAGGAGACCGGACACTCAATTTTACCAGCGTTCGTCTTTCTAACCGATGGCTGTCAGCGGGTTCGGCAAACCGATGCTCCTAAAATTGAGTGTCTGGTTCCTGAACCCGCTGACCGAGCCACCTCTCCAGGGGCCAAGGAGGAGCTAGGGGTGTGTAATAGTCCCTAGCGCCTCCTTTTAGCGCGCCCCTCTCATTTAAATATAAGATCGTGCACCCAGGAGAGGTGGCTGGGCGCGCGTCGGGAGAACGGGCGCTCAACATGGAGCGCCCGTTCTCCCGCGATCCTTTCTGTATCGGCCTGCAAGTAAGCACCTCTTCTTGTGTGGTCACAGCACAGCATGCTGGGAAAGGGCAAGAGAGACTTTTTCTTAAAATACATTTTATGATCAGTTGACAGTGTGAGATAATAGAAAAGAAAAGAAAAGAAAAAAAATACCTGTGACAAGATCAGAGGAGAGTATTACAAGGGCAAAGACCCTGTAGGTCTCACCTGGGGTCATCGCTGTACTGCACCACTCCAAAGCGCACCCCATTCTGACTGACCACATTGACAAAGGGTATCACCAGCCCTTCCATGAAATTTTTGACCATTCGGAAGTTAGTCCTTCCGATGCTGGAGGATCCGTCCACCACAAACAGAATATCAGCAGCATAAACATTTATACAAGTTCCTGAAATGGGAAATGGAAACATGCCATGATGACTTGGACTTAAGATCTACTTGGAAACATTGTCAGGTTCTTTCTCATCTCCTTGTCCCTAGAAATGTCTCTGGTGGCTGTTTTTCACTGGATTGCAGCTTTGTATTCATAGTTTAAGAAAATATCAACCCTCATGCTTAAAACTTGAGGCACTATTATTTCTGTGCAGCTTAGAAACCTCCCTTCTTCCAGTTGGATTGCAGCTTTCTGCTAGCACATAAGCAATTTCAATATAATAAAGCCCTCTTATGCCAATATCAATCTAGAGACATTTTTTCCTATCGATAAAAGCTGCCGGTGACATTTGTGGTGATACTAAGAGCTCAAGCATTCAAAGCCTTTGTGTGTGCAACTTTTTTAGTTACTCACACAAGAACCGAGCTTTGAATATTTTTCCCTTCCAAACACATAAATTTTGTGCTCACAAAATTTACCTGCATAACAAAGGGGTGTGGATGGATGGATTCTGGGGCGGGGCTTACCTTTGTATCTTCAGTGCTGTCTGGGTAAAGTTACGTGCACAGGTTTAGTTAAAAAAATCACAGCCCTAACTTTCCCTTGATAAATTTGCTGCTCTTTGTGCTACTGAATATTGTACAATCTGATGGAGGAAAAAATATTTTGAATGATAACTAAACTTATACATGCAAACAATGAGTTTTCTTTTGTTTGAATTCTGGAAATAGTATAATTGTGATAACAACAGGAGACGAGCTTTGGAAGAGCAGGATCTCCTTCCACAGTGTGGCAAATAGCAGCAGAGACAGAAAATGAGCTCTGAAATACATCCGTGGTGAGTGTTCATTTAAGAAAATGTCTCATACCATTTGGCCACACTATACTCAGCTATGGGCAGATTTACTTGACTGGATAGAAATTAAGATCAACAAAATATATATATATATATATATATATATATATATATATATATATATATATATATATAAAAGAAATATATATTGCCAGAGGGGTTTCAATGCTGTGCACCTCTCTGCAGACAGACCTGGGTTTAATTCCTATTCAGCCCCTGGGTCAGCTGGGGCTGTGTTGCTGCAGAGGCCCCTGGAGAGATGGAGTTATAATCATTGTGCTGTGGCGACACCTAGTGGCTGGATTTAGGGCCCATGATTGCAGAGTTCTGGAAGAAGCCTTGGTACATGGTCCGCAGACAAGGACCATCACTGCAATGAGTGGACTAAAGGAAGTTAGGAGAGGATATAAAAAAGAGGATCCCAGCTCTAGTTCTAGTTGAGCTGGGAGACCAAAGGAGCAGGAGGATATTGTCAAGCTGAAAAAAAAAAAATAAGGTGACATATTTTTATGGGACTAACTCAGGGGTTTGCACCATCCATCCGTCACCATGGGGTCCCTAGCCCACTTGTACAAAGTATCTTCAGACGGACAGCCGTGCTAGTTACAAGTGCATGCAAATGTATCTCATGCATATTCATTGTGGATATCCTGAATACCTGACTAGTTAGGTGTGTCCCAAAGACTGGGTAGAGAACCACTGGACTAATTGAATGCATTTCTTGACTGGAGAAACTGAACTGCTGCTTTTATAAGTTACAAACCTTGTACCAATGGGCTAGGCACCCCAAGGTGACGGATGGATAGTGCGTCACTTTGTAAATAGTTTGGTTTTGACCTTCTTGCCACTGGCAAAAAGCATTTAAAACCCCCACAAAGATTAAGGAAACATGGACTGCCTGCCTTCCCTTTTATTATGTTTGACATCGTGGTTTAAACTCAGGCTCAGGGTCAATATTAAACAATTTAGTTTGCCTTCACCCACACACTGATACACGTCTGCAGCCTGCTTTCAGAAGAGCAAACTGGGCACTGAGAAGTTAACTGCAGAAAGTTTGCTGTGCTCAGCTGAACCTGGTCTTTAAATAGGCGAAAAATAATAAGGGACTGCTATGTGCTTCTATGAACAGCAGGAGAGTGGAGGGATTTCTTGGAAAGAGGGAAGGGTTAATGCCTCCTCCAGAAATGCCTCTAAACTGTCCTTTTACGAGAAACACGGTCATGATCAGCCTTAAATACTTTTTGCAGATTAGTGTAACATTTTTCTGCCAATTCACATAACTCACGGAGGCTGGTTGGCCACACCGAGCTGTGAATCGACAGTATGTTCAGGCTTTCACCCTTGAGCCTATTAAATGTTATTCAAAAGAGAAGACAATATTCACTTATTCAGTGGGCTAATAAAGTTATCCAGATCAATTTTGTCAGGTTTACTTTATCCAGACATTCAGCCCAAATAAGTTTGCTATTTAGTCGACCAGAGTTACCCGAGCAACTCTGGGCAACAAATACTGAATATCAGCACCGGTCGGCCAAAGCTTAACTCTGCTCCAAGAACACCCCCAGCTCTGACTCTTGTGTCTGGCTAGATTGAGTGCAGGCTACGATTTGCCCAGATAAAATTTAGCCAGTCAATGGTGGTGGTTGGGGGGTGGAGAGGAAGAGGGGAATTTCACACTACAAAAATTTGTCCAGCTAACTCCAAAGTCAGACCTAGATTTATCAAAATGTGGTAAGTATTGCATGCGATAGCAAAAGATGCATGGTTTATTGCACTTTGTGTTAATTACCTATGCAAATTGCAATAACATCATCAGAATTTGTGGAGAGAGAGAGAGAGAGAGAGAGAGAGAGAGACAGACTAGCCATAATGTCATCTCCCTACATAGGTATTTGTATCCCTATGGTAGGCCTACCTAGTAACTCGAGGAGAGGTTTAGGTATTAGTGTAGGGGGTTAGGGGCCACCTTGACATTCAAAGTGAGACGTACGAACAGAACAGTGGTCTCTTGTGAAGATTTGATGACCTTCGGAGTGAGGAGACTCACTCCAAGATGAGATTTGGGCAATGTTCTCTCAACCTAGCTTGATGTTACCCAGGTAGAGAGTCCATCAAGCTAGGTTGAGAGAACATTGCCCAAATCTCATCTTGGAGTGAGTTTCCTCACTCCGAAGGTCATCAAATCTTCACAAGAGAGCACTGTTCTGTTCGTACATCTCACTTTGAATGTCAAAGTGCCCCCTAACCCCCTACACTAATACCTAAACCTCACCTCGAGTTACTAGGTAGGCCTACCATAGGGATACAAATACCTATGTAGGGAGATAGCTTGCTCTCTCACCATAAAACCACTCCTCTGAATTTGCACCATACAACATGATGCTATCACATGCATTAACAGGGCTTTTAGAACATAAGAACATAAGAACATAAGAAATTGCCATGCTGGGTCAAACCAAGGGTCCATCAAGCCCAGCATCCTGTTTCCAACAGAGGCCAAACCAGGCCACAAGAACCTGGCAATTACCCAAACACCTAGAAGATCCCATGCTACTGATGCAATTAATAGCAGTGACTATTCCCTAAGTAAACTTGATTAATAGCAGTTAATGGACTTCTCTTCCAAGAACTTATCCAAACCTTTTTTGAACCCAGCTACACTAACTGCACTAACCACATCCTCTGGCAACAAATTCCAGAGATTTATTGTGCGTTGAGTGAAAAAGAATTTTCTCCGATTAGTCTTAAATGTGCTACTTGCTAACTTCATGGAATGCCCCCTAGTCCTTCTATTATTCGAAAGTGTAAATAACCGAGTCACATCTACTCGTTCAAGACCTCTCATGATCTTAAAGACCTCTATGATATCCCCCCTCAGCCGTCTCTTCTCCAAGCTGAACAGCCCTAACCTCTTCAGCCTTTCCTCATAGGGGAGCTGTTCCATCCCCTTTATCATTTTGGTTGCCCTTCTCTGTACCTTCTCCATTGCAACTATATCTTTTTTGAGATACGGCGACCAGAATTGTACACAGTATTCAAGGTGTGATCTCACCATGGAGCGATATAGAGGCATTATGACATTTTCCGTTTTATTAACCATTCCCTTCCTAATAATTCCTAACATTTTATTTGCTTTTTTGACTGCTGCAGCACACTGAGCTGACGATTTCAATGTATTATCTACTATGACGCCTAGATCTCTTTCTTGGGTGGTAGTTCCTAATATGGAACCTAACATCGTGTAACTACAGCTAGGGTTATTTTTCCCTATATGCAACACCTTGCACTTGTCCACATTAAATTTCATCTGCCATTTGGATGCCCAATCTTCCAGTCTTGCAAGGTCCTCCTGTAATGTATCACAGTCTGCTTGTGATTTAACTACTCTGAATAATTTTGTATCATCTGCAAATTTGATAACGTCACTCATTGTATCATTGATATATATATTGAAAAGCATACAAAAAAGCCTTAGTGCATTTTGATAAATGACCCCCTTAGCTTGCCAAACCTTTTAATATTTATTTATTTATTTATTTATTGTTTTTGTTATACCGAGTTTCATGACTGGCATCACATCAACCCGGTTTACAATTAACAATGTGTGAAAAGCATAAGGTAACGTGATAACAATATTCCCAATAGAACTGTGAACTTTAAATACAGAGAATCAATTGAAGGGTGAGAAAGTTACAATAAAACAATAATATCAAGCACCCTCCCCTTCCAAATGGGCAGTTTTGAGTAGCCTGCATTGTTGCAAGCTATGCGCATCCATTGCATTATCCATGCACCTTGCCACTAATTTTCCTTTGAAAATAGCTTACAAGTTACTCATGGGAAAAAGTGTCCATGTACATTTGCATTTGCTGTTTTATCGGCAGCCCAAGAAACAAGATCTAGGGCCTTCTCTAGAGCAGACCCAAGATACTGGGACAATTTGCACGCCAAGCTAAGAAAAAATGATGATTATCAGAGTTTTAAGAGGCATCTGAAAACAGTTCTTTTTGAACAGACTTTTAACGAATGTTAATTACATCAATTCAGTGTGCCATCGAATTAATGTACCTTTTCTTGTGTTTTATTTTAATGTGTATACAATGCTTGACTTTATGTTGTTTTTATGATTGTAACTTAAGAACATAAGAAAATGCCATACTGGGTCAGACCAAGGGTCCATCAAGCCAGCATCCTGTTTCCAACAGTTGCCAATCCAGGTTATAAGAACCTGGCAAATACCCAAAAACTAAGTCTATCCCTTCCTACTGATGCTAGTAATAGCAGTGGCTATTTTCTAAGTCAACTTAATTAAGATAATGGACCTCTACTTAAGGTAATGGACTTCTACTCCAAGAACTTATCCAATCCTTTTTTAAACACAGCTATACTAACTGCACTGACCACATCCTCTGGTAACAAATTCCAGAGTTTAATTGTGCGTTGAGTGAAAAATAACTTTCTCCGATTAGTTTTAAATGTGCCACATGCTAAATTCATGGAGTGCCCCCTAGTCCTTCTATTATCCGAAAGAGTAAATAACCAATTCACATTTACCCGTTCTAGACCTCTCATGATTTTAAACACCTCTATAATATCCCCCCCTCAGCCGTCTCTTCTCCAAGCTGAAAAGTCCTAACCTCTTTAGTCTTTCCTCATAGGGGAGCTGTTCCATTCCCCTTATCATTTTGGTCGTCCTTCTCTGTAACGTCTCCATCGCAACTATATCTTTTTTGAGATGCGGTGACCAGAATTGTACATAGTATTCAAGGTGCGGTCTCACCATGGAGGGATACAGAGACATTATGACATTTTCCGTTTTATTCACCATTCACTTTCTAATAATTCCCAACATTCTGTTTGCTTTTTTGACTGCCGCAGCACACTGAACCGACGATTTCAATGTGTTATCCACTATGACGCCTAGATCTCTTTCTTGGGTGGTAGCTCCTAATATGGAACCTAACATCGTGTAACTATAGCATGGGTTATTTTTCCCTATATGCATCACCTTGCACTTATCCACATTAAATTTCATCTGCCATTTGGATGCCCAATTTTCCAGTCTCACAAGGTCTTCCTGCAATTTATCATAATCCGCTTGTGATTTAACTACTCTGAATAATTTTGTATCATCTGCAAATTTGATTACCTCACTCATCGTATTCCTTTCCAGATCATTTATAAATATATTGAAAAGCACGGGTCCCAGTACAGATCCCTGAAGCACTCCACTGCCTACTCCCCTTCCCTGAGAAAATTGTCCATTTAATCCTACTCTCTGTTTCCTGTCTTTTAGCCAGTTTGTAATCCACGAAAGGACATCGCCACCTATCCCATTACTTTTACTTTTCCTAGAAGCCTCTCATGAGGAACTTTGTCAATGACAAATGCCTTCTGAAAATCCAAATACACTACATCTACCGGTTCACCTTTATCTACATGTTTATTAACGCCTTCAAAAAAGTGAAGCAGATTTGTGAGCCAAGACTTGCCTTGGGTAAAGCAATGCTGACTTTGTTCCTTTAAACCATGTATTTTTATATGTTCTGTGATTTTGATATTTAGAACACTTTCCACCATTTTTCCTGGCACTGAAGTCAGGCTAACTTGACTGTAGTTTCCCAAATCACCCCTGGAGCCCTTTTTAAATATTGGGGTTACATTAGCCACCCTCCATTCTTCAGGTACAATGGATGATTTTAATGATAGGTTACAAATTTTTACTAATAGATCTGAAATTTCATTTTTTAGTTCCTTCAGAACCCTGGGGTGTATACCATCCGGTCCAGGTGATTTACTATTCTTCAGTTTATCAATCAGGCCTACCACATCTCCTAGGTTCACCATGACTTGGTTCAGTCCTTCTTCGGAATGGGTATCTCCCCAACATCCTCTTCAAAAAACACTGAAGCAAAGAAATCGTTTAATCTTTCGGCGATGGCCTTATCTTCTCTAAGTGCCCCTTTAACCCTTCGATTATCTAATGGTTCAACTGACTCCCTCACAGGCTTTCTGCTTTGGATATATTTTAAAAACTTTTTACTTCTGAGTTTTTGCCTCTACGGCCAACTTCTTTCCAAATTCTCTCTTAGCCTGACTTATCAATGTCTTACATTTATATTGCCAATGCTTATGCTTTATCCTATTTTCTTCTGTTGGATCCTTCTTCCAAATTTTGAATGAAGATCTTTTGGCAAAAATAACCTCTTTCACCTCACCTTTTAACCATGCCCGTAATCATTTTGCCTTCCTTCCACCTTTCTTAATGTGTGGAATACATCTGGACTGTGCTTTTAGAATGGTATTTTTTTAACAATGTCCACACCTTTTGCACACTTTTTACCTTTGTAGCTGCTCCTTTCAATTTTTTTCTAGTTTTTTTCTCATTTTATCAAAGTTTCCCTTTTGAAAGTTTAGCATGAGAGCCGTGGATTTGCTTACTGTCCCCCTTCCAGTCATTAATTCAAATTTGATCATATTATGATCACTATTGCTAAGCGGCTCCACCACCATTACCTCTCTCACCAAATCCTGTACTCCACTGAGAATTAGATCTAAAATTGCTCCCTTTCTCATCGGTTCCTGAACCAAATGCTCAATAAAAATGTCATTTATTCCATCCAGGAACTTTATCTCTCTAGCATGTCCCAATGATACATTTACCCAGCCAATACTGGGGTAATTGAAATCTCCCATTATTACTGCACTACCAATTTGGTTAGCTTCCCTAATTTCTCTTAGCATTTCACTGTCTGTCTCACCATCTTGACCAGGTGGACGGTAGTATACTCCTTTCACTATAGTCTTCCTCAACACACAAGGGATTTCTACCTATAAAGATTTGATTGTGCATATAGCTCATGCAGGATGTTTATCATGTTGGACTCTATGTCATCCTGGACAAAAAGCATCACACCGCCTCCCGGATGCTCCTCTCCCATCGGTTATCCTCCTTCCACCATGTCTCTGAGATGCCAGTTAAGTCTATATCATCATTTACTGCTATACATTCTAATTCTCCCATCTTACTTCTTAGACTTCTGGCATTGGCATACAAACATTTCAAAGTTTGTTTTTTGTTTGTATTTTCATTCTGCTTTTTAATTGATAGGGATAAATTCGGATTTTTTTAGCTCAGGTGAGTTTTTAGTTACAGGCACTTGGGCTACTTTTCTTATTATTGGAACCTCACTGTCGGGATGCCCTAATTCTAATGCATCATTAGTATCCTTTGAAGATACCTCCCTCCAAACCATGCATTGCTGAGCGACTGTTGGCTTTCTCCTTTGTTCTAGTTTAAAAGTTGCTCTATCTCCTAAGTAAGCTGCACTGATTAATTATTTAGCACTGTGGGGTATAAGAATATGTAAATACATAAATAAATAAAACATATAGTTCTGAAATTAAAATCTATGTGTGCATTATTTTCCTCCCCTGATCCAAACCCCCTCCCCCCCCCCCCACCAATGCCTGCTTATAATCCTGCTAAAAGTACATGCAATGTGAGAGCCTGCACATACTTTTAGCCACTGTGAGGAGGAAAGTTGTCAACCAAGACAATCTACCTGGGTAAATCCCTTTGAAATTTGTCCTCAACATGTTTCCGTATTAATTCAAGCATGTCCCAAGAATCACATTTTTGCTGGGCCTTTTGCCTGGGGCTGTATATGTACCTGAAGGGCCTGTCTTGTATTGTTTCAGTTGGCCAAATGTCGCCCTCCTTTTCAGTGAAACTTTCTGATGGGTCAAACTCAAGAACTTTGTTTTCCTACTTGAATGGGCCCCATGGTTAAAGCTCCACATTGGTTAATTTTCTTAAAAAAGAAAAAAAAAAAGAAAGAAAAGAAAAGGTAGCGGGGTCAGGTCAACTGGTGGCCATCCACCTTCCACATTTTCCCGAAGGGGGAAAGGAAGCAAGTTCAAATGGTTTCCTGGTTGGTGATCCTGGCAGAAAATCACTACTGATGCTGCTCTCCCTAAGCTCCTGAGGCCCCCCTGGTCATGAGGAGCAGGAAAGGAACGTCTGACAGTTCTCTCTTACCTTGCTGTGCGGTAACTTCTCTAGGGGAGATGAGCACAGTGTGTAGCACCATGAATAGCGGGATCCACCCTTTCATCATTGAGACCTGGAAGAAACAAGAAGGTAGTTATGAACCTTTGAGGTGGAGAACTTGTATGACTAATTAACCTGAGTAGCAGACCTGTTAGATTTATTTAATGAGTAAATACATGGAGATCACAAGGCCAGAAGAATGGGAGAGCCTTTCTAAGTGACACTCATCTAAGAAATACAAATCAAGAGTTATGATTTGTAGATCTTGGCCCACAAACCTTCCAGCTAATGATTTTGTGATTTTTTTTTATACCAGATTTTTTTGCCTGATGGTGCTGTTCTGTCCCCAGCAGGGGGTACATGTTTGTATCTGTATATACTGTAGTTTAACTGTGTTTAGTGCAGTCCTTCCTTCTGAGGATTCTTGATACTGAAACACTTTTTGTAACCCATTATAAAAGTCTGTGAGCCTTGCCTTTAAGAGGAGCCTTTGCCCTTAAGAAAACCTCCCTCCCCCCTCCGTTTTCTCTCACTATCGGAAGAGTTTGAATGCCCCTCAATCTAACTTGAGTTTTCCTAGGGGCCTTATAGGTTCAAGGGACTGCCCTTCATGCTTCCCTGCATCACATGGTTCTTAGGCTTGCTGCCATTGGACCTTGCCCCCCTGCCCCCAGCTTGTGGAGGCGTTTCCTTTAGCAACTCTCAACGAGAGCCCAGTCTTGCCCATGTGGGCTTCAGAGTCAGCAGCGCTCTGTAAAACTCCCTGAAACGATCGAGTTTTTACCTTCTTTTTTACTGCTTTCTTCTGAAGACTAAATCAGTCTCATATCCCTCAAGCTCCCTACCTCCACCATAAACTAACTCCTGCAACTCAAGAGACCTTCTTCTCCCTCCTGCTACCCTGTCTCCAGTTACCAAAGACCTTTGTCTTGGTGCTTACATTTGAGATGCAACAATTGTAAGTAGAATCTACCTGTACAATAAATAATTTCAAACTTAAAGAATCTTTGTCTTGAGGACTGATTGGAAAGAAAGTTTATCTGCCTGGATGGCAAACTCGGATGTCTGTCTGATCCAGAACAGGTGCTATTAAAAGCCATTGACCAATTTGTGAAATTTTAATCCATTCTAATTCACATATTTCTTAATAGTTGTAATTGTTCTTATATTTTCTATAGTCAAAAGATCTTTTAACCATATATGCTTTGTCAAATTATGTGGTCTAGTGGCTGCTGTGCCATAATTACTTCAAATTCTATTCTTATCTGCCTGCATGGTGCGGCTTTTCATAGATTGCCAGGCAGATCGTAATTCATGAGTCAAGGTCTGCAGAAGGGTTCTAAGTCACATGGCATGGTCTGGTCTATTTACTAAAAGTTATGAATATTCATTCAATCTTGTCTTGAACACAAGGTTTCAGTCACATTTACCAGTTTTGATACGAATAGCACCTGATTTCAGTTCTATCCTGCAAGTGTTTTTTGCATTTAATCAAAGATTGCAAGTGAAATACTGTCAGGAAATTAAATACCAGTTATTGGAATCTCATTATTCTGCCCCTGCTACTATTGATTTTTTTTAAATTTCTCTGGTTTTACATTTTGCCTTGTGCCATTTAGGTCTGAGTGACTCAGTACAGCTCATATTTACTGAAATGAAAATTAGAAACTTACAGTATGAATCTATCATGAATATTGCCATGTCATTTTCTTTTCTGTGTAGTGTCATAATTCAGAATAGGTGAATTTTCTCCAACTTGGTTCAAGTCTGTGTTATAATTTTTAAGAAAACTCTAGATTTACCCAGACGGGTTCCAATATATGCAAACTGGGCAGATTTGAATTATTTTAAGTATTTGAAGATAGTGTCAATCTTCACATTGCAGGTGCACCTTTGTGAATGTTCACTGCAATCCAGATCAATACATTTCAAACCTGGGTGAATTTGGAGACTCAGCTCAAGCTTCCATTGATCTAGATTTGTCCAAGTCAAGCTCTAAATGACAGAATTTATCTCGCCCAGTTTGGGGCCTGTCCCCGTCCAGCTTTGCTTATTCAAAACCACTGTGTAGGTGAGGGTTCCAACTTAATCCAGATTGAGTCAGCAATGTCTAATTACTCCTTTACACTTATATGCACAGTGATCTGCTAAACAGAACAAAACATAATTTACATGGGTTACTAAGAAAACAAGCAACAGAGAAGAAAGAGAAAGTCTAAATCTCCTATCACATCTCTAGACATCCTGCAAAAATGTTGTTGTGTCTATAAAACCGCCTTATTTCACTTTAGAAGAAAGAGTTTGACCAGCAGAAGAGGAAAGAAATCCCTCCACAGAGGAATGCCATGGCTTTGTTTCCAAGCAAGGTCTGTTCCTTCCCCAAACATCAATCACGTCTGGATCCCTCTTCAAAATGGACTGTTTCTTCAGCCCCTTCACACTTCATGGGATTGCAACTCTGTCGTGGCATTGTGTTGTTTAACAATGGTGGGCAGTGGTCCCCTTTTTACTAACTTAACCCTGTGACCTTCTGGGGACATTCATCATTTTTATATTCTCAGCAACCCTTCACACTCTTGATTATAATAAGCAGTGAGCACTAGTACCCCTTCCTAACTGCCACTATTTTGACTTTCTCTGTAAGAAGTCAATAGCTCAGATTCTGACTTGAAATGTCAGTTTGGGTCATTAAAAAGAAACAGTATTACACATGGGTTTTTAGTTTATTAGCCGGGCAGCAGTTTCGTTACCAGCTGCTAGTGATGCTAAAGGCCCACGATCCTTCACTCACACCACCTGGGGATTTTCTTCCATATTGTTAAACCGCCACTCATACAGCCGAGTCATCGCAGTGACAGTCCTCAGCCAGAATCCATAGTTCCAGCTATCTCTGTAATGCAGTACACACGTGCCCCGAATCTGGCCAAAATGGTGTCTGCCCTGTGCAATGGCTGAGACTCCTTTACCCTCCTTCCCCTGTGCCCATACACACTTTCAGGGACTATGAACACTTCCTCTGCCGCATTCTCAGCCCTAGCTGGCCCAAGGAGCTATAGCTGGGCCACGGAGCCATTGGGCCGATCCAGGGATTTTTTTCTCATGCTTCATTGCTTTGCAGATTCAAACTATGTATGGCATCTGTTTAAGTTCTTGTTGCTGTCAGCAATATTTCAGTACGTTGAAAACTGTATATATTAAGCATATTTTGCAACTGAGATAGCATGGCTTATACAAATTCTTGTAAGTGTTTTTCAATGGCTCCTTCTCTGTAACTGCTACCTTTGCTCCTTTTGCCTTGCTGTTGCAGCTTTCTTGGTTCTGTGAGGTATTTGACTAAATAATAATATAAGGAGTGAAAGTAATATGTTTTACCCATAGCTCCTCTCATTCCAGAAAGTATAAGCATCTGACGCCCATCAGTTCCAGTAAAACCCATTGCGCTCCCAATCTTTGTGAGCCAGGGTAGAAAGGCTCATGTTGCATGGGAGAACCGCGAGTTGTTAGGCAAACCTTTACAATTAATCTTCCATAGTTTATTATGCATAGTTGAAACTGGGGGATGCGGATCGGTGTGCCAGGCATAACTTAGAGCACTGGAGGAAGTGTCAGGTCTTCCATTCAGCTCCAACAGCAGGGAGAGAAAGGGCTTCTCTTACTCAGCCTGCTATGGTGGATTCTGCCTCCACTAGCATTATGCTTCTTAATTCAAATAAGTGAACTATATGACACATACTGATCAATGCAGACTGTTCCCTTGTAAGTCAAGCTCTTGTCTTGCTTTTCTTGTCATGGCATGTCTGTCTGAGCCAACGAGCGATCAGTCAATTGAAGCCCACTACCACGCCCAGCTGCAGCAAGCTGTGTATATTAGATAGGTATTATGTATAAATCTTATTAAGTGCAATTTTCAAAGTGTTCTAGCATAGAACGGCTTAGCCACCTAGTGAAACACCTTTCCAGGGACATAGCTTGGTCAGAGGAGAAAACTACATTTTCAATAGAGGTTATGTAGTTTCCCCTGCCTAACTCTATCCACAGGTGCAATGGGGAAAAACACATGGATAGTTCCCCTTTGAAAATTTTGAGACTCTGATTCTTTGCCCCGCAACTTGTCGTACAGAGGTTGGGCAATAACTGCATAGTTAGCAATCCACAGTCTACAGTATCCTGCAGCTCCAAGGAACGCTCGAAGTTCCTTCTTACAAGTGGGTACAGGTTGACCTCTTATTGAACTGGTGCGAGAAATTCCCAGGCAACGGGTTCCTCCACGTATTTGGAAGCCTAAATATTCCACTTCCAACTCACAGATTTGCGCTTTCTTTTTACTTGCACGATATCCCTTGAATGGGAACAAAATTACCTGTGTGCCTGCCTTGCCGTTATTTAGCTTAGTGGAAATTGCCCCCATAGGGGTAGATTTTAACACATGTGTGCGCATGTCCATGTGTGCGCGCTTCCCGGCATGCACACATGGACGCCCCAATTTTGTAACATGCGTGCGCCACCACGTGCATGTTCTAAAATCGGGTGGCCGCACGCACATGCACACCGGATTTTATAATCCGCGCACACATGGGTATGCAGCACACACAAGGGGGGTGTGTACTTATGCAAGTCCGCGTGGCGACACAATAGGCATTTCCCCAGTTCCCTAACCCCCTGCCTAGCCTCCCTTCCCCTCTCCTCCCCACCCACTAAATCTAATCTGCCTTACTTCTTTTTTTATATTTTGTTAGTTGCTGCCGGCGTGCGCTTCCCCAGGTCAGCGGCTAATGGCTGCCGTCCCGGCCAGCCTCTGTCTGTCCTGCCCCTCCCTGCCCCATCCCGTCCCCTTTTCAGGGCCTGGCACTTATTCGCGTACCGGGGTTTATGCGTGTGGCTGGGCCCGTTTTAAAATTTGGTCGGCGCGCATAAGGCCCACCCACTCGCTTAAACCTCGGGATTTACATGCACCGGGCGTTTAAAATCTGCCCGATAATGTATATACTCAGCATTCTGATGTTGCACATATGGAACTTACAGTATACACTGTAGAGGTAATTTTCAAAGGAAAATGTAACATACTATCGTAGAAATTTTCAAAAGCCCATTTACATGCATTAAGTGCCCTTTAACATGTGTAAAACCTATTAACAATTCAATAGTATATATTGTAGCAATTTTCAAAGGCCTTTAAAAAAACCTCTAAGTTAACATTGATTACTTTCTTACAGTATGTACAACTTTCAACTGAAAATGTTATAACACTGCAGTAGAACACACGAGGAGGTCACCAGAGCTTGGTAAAATAAAGTTACACAATAACTACTAACCATGTGGCAGTAGTTCTACCACTGGAGAATGGCCTATGTCAAAGATTTTACCACTTGTGTAATAGGATCACGTCATGATCAGTGTGAGTAAACCCTTCTATGGATTTAGCTTAGTTTTGTTTGCTAGTAAAAGCAGTAACCCTTTGGTGCGGACTGTGGCTTCTATTACAAGTGTTTCAACTTCGGCTTATGTGCAATCTTATGATTTTGGCTGCAGCTCTGAGAATTAGTGCTTAAAGGTGACCACTAACTTAGGATAAGAAATATTTGTTTCTGCCTTTTTACTGACTGTGATGCGAGTATCTTGGGTAAAACATTCTTTATTTGGTATGAAGAATGCCCAGCCAGATCATCTTCTGCATCCCGAGAGGTTCTCTATAAGCCCCAATGATATCAGCGTACTTCTTAGTATTCCATGGGCTACATTTCAATAAGACGCTTAGCCGCACGATACCCATTTCTGAGACACAGTACGGAATCTAGGTGTCACTATTGACCCTAGACCAAATATTAAAACCATAGTACATTCCCTTTGCATGTTATGACATCTCTGACCTCTGCTTAACCCAAATGATTTTCGCATCATTTTTCAATCTCTTATTTTTTCAAGACTTGACTTATTGTAATGCACTTTACACTGCTTTTCCACAAATTACATTTAGGCCACTTCAAATGATTCAAAATTCTGCAGCCCAGGTTCTCACTGGGGACAAAATACAAGATCATATCACCCCTATTCTCCACATACTTTCCGAATAACGGTATATAAAACTCTTCAAATAAATACTACATTGGCTTCCAATTTCAGCTCGCAGTGAATGCAAATTGGCTATTACAATTCACAACCTATTTCATAACATTAACTCCCCTTGAACTGCGGCTACACGCCATTATATACGCTCATGTCTGCCAATCAGAATCTTCTTGACATCCCCTTCCCTCAGCTGACACATCTGGCAGAAACTCATGAAAGAGCATTTTTCTTGGCCAGCCCTAAACTGTGGAATTCTCTAGCAACCAAGACTCGCAACATTCCAGACTCAAGACCTTTTAAAAAAGCTCATAAAACTTTTGAATGCATGAGCCGACACCTAAACTTCTCCTTCCATTGTCTTATTTTTTAGGCAGTTCCCGTGCTGCTTGCTGTTGTTTATTGAAATGTACCTTTGTTTAGTTTATGAATATGTTTTGTTGTTCTAACTGTCTGTTTTTTAATTGTATATGTATCTTTTGTTCCCTGCCCCGAAGTACTGGAGAGGGCAGATTAAAAATGTTTAAAAATAAATAACATGATCCTACATTTAGCCAGCTACAATATAGATAGCTAGATCTAATCCTGCAGTTCCTGCACATGCTATAGCCACCTAGAGAGTACATTTCAGCCGGTGTAAAGTCAGTGGTTACTTTCTCCCCGCAGGGCTACATTCATTTTCAAAATGAACGTATGCACTTCCTTTTGTTTTGACAATTAGCCCAGGAAAATTACCCATCTACATTTCCACTTGCTAAGGTGTGCGGGTAGCTTCCTCTGGAGGAACTTATGCGTGGCTTTTCAAAATTAAAAGGTATGTGCATGAGCACAATTCCCACCCAGACTCCGCCCCACCTGAACGCCTCTCCAATATAAGGGGAAAAATACACGCGAACACCTTGTACATATCTGGCAGGCGATTTTAGCAGACAGCATTATTGTAGGTAAGGACACTGCTTTATCTCATAAATGCCTTTTAATATTACCATCCTGGTGAAAATAGGAGGCTCTATATAACCGCTCTGCTGCAGAGATTTTTCAAAGGCTGGGGTCTAAAGTTATCTAACTAGACCCTTTTTAACATCCATCCTATGTAATGAGTTACTATAAAGCAAATATGAAATAAAAAGTAATAAAATCTGTCATTCTAAATTCATCAATATGTGTCCAAAACACCTGCTCAATATGGCAATGTTCACCTTTATAGGACAATGTTCATGCTGCCCAAAGGGGCAATCTAGTAGCTCATTACATAAAGTTAGATGGAAGTTATTTTCCCTTGCTGCAGGCCCATAAACTTCACCTTTCCCCTGTCTCAGTATACACCTTTTATTTTACAGTAAGCAGGAGGTGGAGAGGAAGATGCAAAGCTAAAACATTTCCCCTGGTAAAGGGGTGAATTTTAAAAGTCCTTGAGGTGCCAAAGCCTGGAGATGGATGCAGAAGTTGGGCTGGCGCGCCACACAGATTTTTAAAAAGCGCGCAAATACGTGCATATCTTTGGGTATTGCACACACAAACCTGCTTGCAGAAAAGGCCAGAGCATGGGCGTGATCTGGCGGGGCATGGGCATTCCTAAATTTCTCAATGAAATCTGTGCACCAGGTCCTACCGCGTAACTTTACTTCTCCTATGGATGGTGTGAAAGTCCAGGAACAAAAACAACTAGGCTAGTCAGCAGGGCTTTAAGGGTAGGGGCTAACAGGGTAAAAGAGAGGCTAATTACCTGGGCGAACTGGGAACAAACTGGGGAAAACCGGTGATTGCTTGGCACACGTGTCTACTAAAATCCCCCCATCTACGAGGTAGAGGCGGCATTTGCGTGCACATGTGTGCATCCATATAATACAGTGCGCACAGGTACACACGTACAGCCTATTTTCTATCATGTGGGCATATACACGCGTATGTTATAATTTGGCCATGTTCTTTGGCGTGAACTGGCATACGTGCCTACATGTGCGCTCATGCAGCTGTATCAAACTTATCATCCCTAAGTCAATATTAGAGCTCTAGTTAAGTGACTGACTAGGCTCTGAGAAATTTGGGCAGTGATGTCTCTGGCCTGCCCCCTCTTCTCTTGCCTGACCTGTCCTTGGCTGAACCAATAAACTAGAGCTGTTGAAGCAGTAGCCAACTGGGGCTTTGACCGCAGATGAGACAAGAAGCAGAGAGAAATACCACAAGTCAGTGACCAATAGATTCTCAGAGCCCAGGTCGCTGCCCACTTGGAGTATTTATTTTAACTGGTCCATTTTTAGAAACCAGACCAGGAAGCGCTGCTCATCGCATCTCACTGCCTGTTCTAACACTGAGGTCTCACATTGTATCACACTGAGACTATGTGAGGTTTGGCTCAGAAGAAGGTCTCAGATGGTATCCAGTCAAGGTTAAAGACATTCCTGCCATCTTTTAATAGATAATAGAAAGCTGGCATGGAGAAAGGAAACCAGAATGAGAAGGGATGAGAGCAGAATGTAAGAAAGGATGTGAGAGCTTATAAAAAAAAAAAAAGGACAAAGTAGTAAAAACTGCAAAGGGAAGGTTATGGAGTTGCTACACCTGGCCATAATGCTTAATTGTTTTTCATCTACATGGAGTTAATAAAGAGCAATTATAAATGGTGTGCAAATCCATTTTTAAATAGTTTCATTCCAGCTGAATTTAATGTAAAACAACGTGAGTAATGTTTACAGGATTCCTACATCATCCAAGGATTAAAAAAAAAAAAAAAAAAAAAGGAATGAATCACCCGCTTTACATCTAAACAACACTAAACATTTCATGAACAACCAGTGTTCGATTCCGGCAGGAGGAGGATTTCCCCTTACGCCTCCGTTTGTGCTCTCTCACAACTCCGTTTTCACTGGATGCCAAGCGTCTCTGCATGGATAGGATTATGTGGCTTTAAGATGTGCCAGTCGCCACTCTTAATCTGCTATAAAACCTACAGTGTGAGGCTGGAGCTCTTTTCCGCTTTTGGTTAGTAAGCAGTCTTTGTTTACAAGTGATGATGGAACAGGACATTAGATTAATTTCTAGCCCCCAATAGCTGCCTCCAGTAGCACACCAGACCGGCACAGGTAGGTTCGCTCCTCCAGTTCTCTGTTCTCCTGCACGTTTAGCAGCCTAGACTTATGAGAGCTGCTCATGGGAGTAAGGTGGAAACGGGACCTCACAGTGGAATAATGTGCTACAGAACTGCTGGGGCCCTTCCATACCTTTGGATTTCATCATCTCTAGTCATTTTTGTTTATTTGTGGGCCTTGAATGGGGCAGTGATATTATAACATAGATCAGTAGCCATGGAACATATTGCCTCTGGGCCTATACCTTTCCATGGTTGCCTGTAGCTCTTTTAGTGCGTTTTTATCAATATTTGATATATGTTTTTATTATACATGTACTGTTGTAACCTGCCAAGCACATGGGATTGTATGGGATATAAATCTTTTAACATAAAATAAAACAAATAAGTGTAGCAAAGCATCAGATTTGCTCTGATGCTGTAGATACCTCAACTATTTTAAGCAATGGTTTTGTAGATAAAATCTTGCCACCATCCTGCACCCGTACTGGAGAAGGTTTTCATGGGTAATGATTCAGATGGACTGAACCAAATCACGGTGAACTTAGAAGATGTGGTAGACCTGATTGACAAACTTAAGAGTAGTACATCACCTGGACCGGATAGTATCCACCCCAGAGTTCTGAAGGAACTAAAAAATGAAATTTCAGACCTATTAGTAAAAATTTGTAACCTGTCATTAAAATCATCCATTGTACCTGAAGACTGGAGGATAGCTAATGTAACCCCCATATTAAAAAAGGGCTCCAGGGGTGATCCAGGAAACTACAGACCGGTTAGCCTGACTTCAGTGCCAGGAAAAATAGTTGAAAGTATTCTAAACATCAAAATCACAGAACATATAGAAAGACATGCTTTAATGGAACAAAGTCAGCATGGCTTTACCCAAGGAAGTCTTGCCTCACAAATCTGCTTCACTTTTTTGAAGGAGTTAATAAACATGTGGATAAAGGTGAACCTGCAGATGTAGTGTACTTGGATTTTCAGAAGGCATTTGACAAAGTTCCTCATGAGAGGCTTCTAGGAAAAATAAAAAGTCATGGGATAGGTGGCGATGTCCTTTCCTGGATTGCAAACTGGCTAAAAGACAGGAAACAGAGAGTAGAATTAAATGGACAATTTTCTCAGTGGAAGGGAGTGGGCAGTGGAGTGCCTCAGGGATCTTTATTGGGACCCGTACTTTTCAATATATTTATAAATGATCTGGAAAGAAATATGACGAGTGAGGTAATCAAATTTGCAGATGATACAAAATTGTTCAGAGTAGTTAAATCACAAGCAGATTGTGATAAATTGCAGGAAGACCTTGTGAGGCTGGAAAATTGGGCATCAAAATGGCAGATGAAATTTAATGTGGACAAGTGCAAGGTGATGCATATAGGGAAAAATAACCCATGCTATAGTTACACAATATTAGGTTCCATATTAGGTGCTACTACCCAAGAAAGAGATCTAGGAGTCATAGTGGATAACACATTGAAATCGTCGGTTCAATGTGCTGTGGCAGTCAAAAAAGAAACAGAATGTTGGGAATTATTAGAAAGGGAATGGTGAATAAAATGGAAAATGTCATAATGCCTCTGTATCGCTCCATGGTGAGACTGCACCTTGAATACTGTGTACAATTCTGGTCGCCACATCTCAAAAAAGATATAATTGCGATGGAGAAGGTACAGAGAAGGGCGACCAAAATGATAAAGGGAATGGAACAGCTCCCCTATGAGGAATGACTAAAGAGGTTAGGACTTTTCAGCTTGGAGAAGAAACGGCTGAGGGGGGATATGATAGAGGTGTTTAAAATCATGAGAGGTCTAGAATGAGTAGATGTAAATCGGTATTTTACTCTTTCGGATAATAAAAAGACTAGGGGGCACTCCATGAAATTAGCATGTGGCACATTTAAACTAATCGGAGAAAGTTCTTTTTCACTCAACGCACAATTAAATTCTGGAATTTGTTGCCAGAAGATGTGGTTAGTGCAGTTAGTATAGCTGTGTTTAAAAGAGAATTGGATAAGTTCTTGGAGGAGAAGTCCATTACCTGCTATTAATTAAGTTGACTTAGATAATAACCACTGCTATTACTAGCAACGGTAACATGGAATAGACTTAGTTTTTGGGTACTTGCCAGGTTCTTATGGCCTGGATTGGCCACTGTTGGAAACAGGATGCTGGGGTTGATGGACCCTTGGTCTGACCCAGTATGGCATGTTCTTATGTTCTTATGTTCTGTAACTGATGGGCCATCTATACGGAAAAGCATAACAAGGGCCCACTGAGAACTCATTTGGATATGACACTTCATCATTTATATGTGGTAACACTGGTTTTAATACTCACACACTAATGTGATGCAAGATCATCTTAGTGTGCACATTAAGGACTTATTACATAGCATGTTATATTGAGCATGTACCAAAGGCCCCTATATGGCATTTATCATATGGTGATCATAAGTAAGAATTCACTGTAGATATTAGGGCTATACAAGAGTTTTCTTTCCTGTTTTGTTTATTTTTTATTTCACTGAGAGGGGGATTTAATTTTCTTTTGTTATTTTACTTTTTTTTCAATTCATTTCATTTTAGTGCAAATTATTTTATAGTACAAAAACATTTTACTGCACACATTGGCTGCAATCAGTAAAAACAAAATTCAAACCTATCCTAAAAAAAAAATACCCTTTAGGTGTTCTCCTCGTTCCTCTTCCTAAACTTCCATATCTTACCTCATCCTGGGTCAAAAAGGGGGCAGGAGGGATTCCCATTTGCTCCTACCCTGCTGGTACCCTAATTCAAAATGGCACTGGCTGGCCCATGGCCAGTGTTATTTTGAATTGTGGCACCAGCGGGACAGAAGCAACTTGGAGATCGCTCCTGCCCCCTTCTTGACCAGCATGAGGTAAGATATGAGAGAAGAAAGGAAAAGGGGAGTCCAGGGAGCTTTATTTGTTTGTTTGTTTGTTTCACTTGTAGGGGAGGAGCAATGCTGACATTTTAAAACAAAATGAAACGAATATAGAAAAAAATGCCATTTGTTTCTATATTCTTTCTAATGAAAGCACATCCCAGCAGATATAGACAAGTCTCTGAGTGCCATAACATGCAGTACAATAAATGTGTAGTTGGTTGATTTGTCTGCTCCATTGGCTGGTTAGTCTCTCAAATAAGATGGAGTATCCGGTATTAAACTTGAGGCCCTAAGAGATCAATATTCAGCGCATTTGTCCAATTAAATTTGAGACTTAGCCAGATAAATAGCAGGATTTCAAATTTCCTGCTTACTGAATGCCTCTGGATTATCCATCTAAGTAGTCAGCTGGATAAAACATATCCAGACAACCTGGAGGCATTCCAGGGGTGTTCTGGAGGTGGATTTAAGTTAACTGGATAGCGTTAGGACTACCTGAAAGCAGACCTAAAGTTAGCTGGTTAACTTCCCAGTAGTTGAGTATATTCAGTGGTGCTGAATATCCAGTATAAATCAGCCAAATAACTTGATCCAGCAAACTTATCCATTCTCTGTCTGGCTGAATATTGGCCTCTAAGCATTTCCCATGAAGAGAAAGTGGGAGCAGACCTTTTGTACATAGATCCTTATGTATGTATTATATAAACTAGAGCATGTCGCAATGAAAATATAACAGGTTTATCAAATATAAACTCTCTCCATTATATAATTTGCTACATTTGTGTGTTGTCAATATGTGTGTCCTGCTCCAAACAGCATACTTGTGCTGTATTTGTGATTGATTTAATTTCTTTGACATGTCCATTTAGTATCTCACCCAAAATTGTGCCTTAATAACTTTAATTGATGAAGAAATAGGGAAAAAAATGATTTTCTCGAGGAATGGAAAGTCATCAATTCTCTTTGTGTTTCCCATGAGTGGGAACATAGGCATGTGTGTAAAACGTACTGCAGAAGTTTCTGGTCTCTCTGTAGGCATAAACTATGCTCGCAGCGTACCAATGCGTGTACTTTTGCTTGCTTCAAAAAGCATGCGTGCATTCATGCTGAGGCTGAGACACGGCACATTCCCGGCGGCAGGGGGAGACTGCGGGAGTGAGTATATGTGCATACATGCCTCGTTTGCCTGTCACGTTTGATGGGTCCTTACATTAGTTAAGTATGAATTCACCACCACCACCCACAGCCGCCTGGCAGACACAGTTGTTACCAGCATTCAAGAGTAGCGAATTATAACAAGCTGGGTTTGGCAGACTGTAATATTCTTGTTGGATCAACACATCAAGAAGGCTCCTATGTGGTCTCAAAAGCTCATGTCCATGTTTGGGTGATTCTTATATCAGCCCAACAAAAGATAGCACAACCTACAGAAAATCCGGTATCCAAGAGCAGAGGTTAAAGCAGTATTCAGAGGAGCCACATCTAAACAGCCCAGCAGTAGCGATAGTAAGGTATGTTCAACTGGTTTCTCTATTAGGGTCTTTTAACTAAAACGCTGATTTCCAGATGAACAAAAGACCAGAGACACTGTTTTGAACATGTTTTCCTATCCTGTGCCAAAGGCAAAAATCTTTGAAAACAGAGACCTCAGCTTCCTAAACCATGCCCTTATATGCTTCAGTCTTTCAAAAACAGCCACTATCCATTCCCTATACCCCTTGAGCAACATGAAATCCCTTCTAGGAAAAAAAAAAATGACAGTGCATGGTAGGGCCTGATCTGAGACTATGAAACTCTACTAGAGATTATTAGTCATGTTACACAAGTTGTTAGTACAGTTCAAGGAAAGAAAGGAAGAAAGGCGTTCAGACTGAGAGAGGCATCTGTCATAAGTGAGGCTGAAAGCTCTATTGATGCACTGAATTATAAATAGCTGCGGGATATTTAAACTACAGTATGTCTCAATATTCAAAAATGCCTGACTGAAAGCATGAGAAGCAGTTTTACAAGTTCAGTATGTCCTTTACAATTTAGTATTTAATATACTGAAATTCCTTGCAACATCAAAGTGGGATATATTATTTGTTTGGGGTGTGCATCCATCTGAGATCCCTTTACCCTTCATGACCCAGGGCGGCTTAATTCTCTCAGTTGTTAATTGACCCAAAGAAAGAAAGAGATAATTTTTTCCTCTTCACACTACCCTTGCAAAAAAAAAAAACAGCTCCTGGTGGTATCCTCACTTTGTTTCAGGTCCACAGTTCTGCTCTTGTTAAGATGTGTTTCTGACAGCAGTAGACCTGTGTTATGGGATCTGTTTCCCTTATGTCCTATGCCTTATTGTTGGATATTCAACAGAACAGATAATGTGGTCTTACTGTCAGAGGAGCTTTGCACCACTCCTTGTTGGAAAGTTATTTCTGCAGACGCAGGCTTCAGACTGATCAGTGCCCCTTTCAGATGTGAATGGTTCTTTTCCATACTGACATTTTCCCCAGCAAACATTAACATGCAACAACTGAGCCTAGGGAATCAGAGGGCTCTGAGGTTGGCATCTCTCACTATTAAAAGCCCAGAAGGCCAGAATGGGAGTAAAGAAAGGGTGAGATAATCATGGGAGTGGAAAAGCTGATGTAGTGCAGGGTGTCATCACCTCTGCTCTGGCCTTATAGACTAACAAGGAATGACTTGTATCACTCTATGGGTGACTCGAATTCACGATCAACGCAGGCCATGGCTTCCGAAATCTGCCGCAGGGACCCCTCAGACAGTCACTTTTCAGGGTATTTCCACGCAGCATGCATGAGATAAATTAGTGCGTACAGGATTTCCAATGTATGCAAGTTTATCTCATACATACTTGTTCTGGATATCCTGAAAACCTGACTGGCTCTGGGGTCCCCAGGACAGGTTTAAGAAACCTTGCCTTAGGGTTCTCAAGAGCTATCTTAGAAAAGTGTTTAGTCTGGAGCAGTGGTGTTCATTTCCAGTACTTGAGGGCCGCAAACCGGTCAGATTTTCAGGATATACCTAATGAATATGCATGAGATAGAGTTTCGTGTACACTGCCTCAGTTGCATGCAAATACGCTTCATGCATATTCAATAGGGGGTATCCTGAAAATGTGATCCTGAAAATGTAACCTGTTTGTAGCCTCAAGGACTGGATAGCACTGGTCTAGAGAGAGTGGGGAACTATTCTCCTCCCTGTCTCTGGTCTGTGACGGGTTTCACTGTACAGTAGGAGATGGCATTTGTATATGAGCAAAGGAGAGGGAAGAGGGAATTAAAAAAGTGAAAGTCGTAGCCCAGGATAAAGGACTGGGCAGGAGTTAAAATCCCTAAACTATGGAGTCAGAGATCCTACTTGGCTTAAGTGATCTGTCAAGGGTTAAGCTGCAGTGACAGCAATCCGGCTTCCATGCCTCCCTGCAGCGCACGGCAGTGTCCCTTCTAGCCACCTCCTCCTTCTCGTGCAGGCCGGAACAGAATAGGATACGATATGTAACAAAGAATATCTCATCACGTAGCCTGCTAGCATGAGAGCGAAGCTTACCTGGCAGAGATGCTCTGTATGGTTTCCTATTTATTACACATTTATTTATTTATTTAGATTTAGATTCCACTTTTTGCACTTTTTTCAGCATATATCTTTGGTGACTCTCCCTTCCCTCATTATTGTCTCTGGCATTCCTAAAGTATGTTCTGCAGTACACACAAATATGTTGAGTCTCTCATGGCACAGGTGCGATGCCAGAAAATCCTTTTGCAAAGCTTTATGGGCGGCTCATGAAATGCATGTCGCACTTCTGCAGCTTTGTCCTCTCTTATCTTTTCCCCGCAGACATATGCTTTCTTTTTTCATCCATCTGTCATAGTCATTCTCCAGCCTTGTTCTTCCCTTTTCCCTCATCTCAGCTCCCACAGTCCTTTTATCCATGTAAATTAACCCCTCCCCCTCCCTGCATTATAGGAAAGACACATTTCAAAGTCATTTACACTTTACTTGTGTAAATGGGTTATCTGAAAGTTGTCCTGCTTCAAGTACATGCAGTGAAGTTCATGCCTAAAAGTGCATGCGGTGTTTCACAACACTTCTGGCTGCATCTCCAGGGGCGTGTTTTAGGTAAGATCAGACAATAACCAGGCCTACCCCTTTTAGACACCAGCACTGATCTCCTTCTCATCTTTATATCCACCCATCGAAACATCCCCATGGCCATCCTAGCACCTCCTCATACATACTTATATGTCTATGTGCTGCCTAGATATTATGTATTATGATTATTTATTTTGTATTTTTATGTAGCTCTTTATGCTATGCTTAGCTCCTATGTATTATGTTTATCTATTTTGAAAATTTTTATCTGTATATGTAAATTTGTCAGCTAGCCCTGTTACTCACTCTGAGTATGCAAGTAGGAGAGTGAGTAACAATTTAACAAGTCTTGTAATAGTAATAATAATAATAATAATAATGCACATAGATTGTATTTTCAAGTCTATGTGGGTTATTTTCTGTACAAAGTCTACTCACACAAAAAGCAAGTGCAAAAGTCCATGGGTACTTTGTACCTACAGCATGTATTTCCCTTTGAAATCTGGTGCATAGTCCGCACGTATAAAGTACCCCTGGGCTTTGACCTAGCATGGACAGTCCAAAGATTGCCCCTTCTAATGGTACCCCACAAACTTTTTCTATATAAAAATGAACAAGACAAAACTAAAATAATAAATACATAAAATCAGAGATGTGCATCTGAAGACAGGCAATCTGATCTGTGAGAGCAGCAAGTTGCACCTATCAGAGGAATGGGCATTTAGCAACGCTTCAACCATGGGATGTACTCCTGACAAGGGAGAGTCTGCGATGTCTGAACAAAGACTGATCCTCACTCAGGTCACACAGGCTGGAAAAGACCAGGCCACATGCGCCTTTATGCAACCTGTGAGCACAAGGATGGTAAAATCCATCCCTTTTAACCTCTGCCATGGTCATGCAGTCCCGAATCAGCATTTTGAAAGCTTCACCTAATGTCAGCAGCTCTCTGCTCAGCGTGACAGTGAAAAGGTCACCCTCCCTCAACATTTACCATGGACCACTTTAGGTCATTGTTGAGATCACAGGTAGAGCTTTCAGCACTCTAAGGGAACTCATTGGTAGTTACCAACACTTTTTTCTATCTCTGTTATACAGAAGACTGCAGGCGTTATTAGTCCTTTAAAGGATGCAAGCAGCAGGACTGGTTAAATCCACCATTGGTCAAGAGCACTAATAAAAGATCATATAAATCCAGCCTTTTCGCGCGTGGCCGGGCCTTGCGTGCCGGGCGAATTTTCCAATAGTGCTGTCCCGGCCTGCCCCCTCCCCGTCCAGAACATGCCCTCCAGCCCGCCTCTTCCAGGAAGCCCAACACTTGGGCGTGTAAAGGCCGGTAAGTGTGCAAGTGTCTGGCTACTCAGAAGAGGCAGGATGGGGTCGTGTTCTGGGCAGGGAGGGGCTGAAGTAAGTTGTCAAACCAAGGGAAAAAAGTTTAGGGGGTGGGGAGGAGAGGGGAAGAGGGAGGGAGTATGATTGGGGGGAGGTAGGGAAGTTCCCTCCCAGTCTGTTCCTTAATTGGAGCAGACTGGGAGGAAACTGGAGAAGGCCTGAATGCGTTGCCATGCTGTTATTGCAAAAATCCCGCCCCCCCTTGCATGCACCGCCCGCACATACAAATGCAGATGGTAGAAAATCGACACGTCCATGTGGAAAATCTACCCCATAGTGTGTATTGTCATTGACCTCAGAGGAAAGGTTACTGCCAGATCCCAAAATCTGGTTCCAGAGCAGATGATGTGATAATCTTCTGACTTTAATTCCTTTCAGGTAAAAATGTGATAGAGCTCTTGTACATTTTCTATTTTATGAGTACCGCATGTTCATTCATCAGTTTCTATTCATAAGAAATAAGACATGCTATACTGAGTCAGACTAAGGGTCCATCAAGCCCAGCATCCTGTTTCCAACAGGGGCCAATCCGAGTAAGAAGTACCTAGCAAGTACCTAAACATTAAATAGATCCCAAGCTACTAATGCTGGCAACAAGCAGCGGTTATTCCCTATTGATTAATAGCAGTTTAAAGATCTCCTCCAGGAACTTATCCAAATCTTTTTTAAGCTCAGCTACACTAAGTTCCTTAACCACATTCTCTGGCAATGAATTCCAGAGCTTAACTGCAAGCTGAGTGAAAAAGAATTTTCTTTGTTTTAAATGTGCAACTTTTTAACTTCATGGAGGGCCCCTTAATCCTTATATTATCTGAAAGAGTAAATAACCAATTCACATTTACCCATTAAGTCCTTTCATGATTTTGTAGACCGCTATCATATCCCCCCTCAGCCATCTCTTCTCCAAGCTAAACAGCCCTAACCTCTTTAACCTTTCCTCATAGGGGAGCTGTTCCATCCCCTTTATCATTTTGGTCGCCTTTCTCTGTACTTTCTCCAATGCAACTATATCTTTTTTGAAATGCAGTGACCAGAATAGCACACAGTACTCAAGGTGTGGTCTCACCATGGAGCGATATAGAGGCATTATGAAATTTTCCATTTTACTCACCATTCCCTTCCTAATAATTCCTAACATTGTTTGCTTTTTTTGACCACCACAGCATACTGTACTTGGTCAGGTGCTTTTTAATATATTTATAAATGATCTGAAAAGGTGTATAACGACGAGTAAGGTGATGAAATTTGCAGATGACAAAATTATTCAGCGTAGTATCTAATATCAACTATGATACCCAGATATTTTTCCAGAGAGGTAAATCCTAATATGGAACCTAACATTGTGTAACTACAGCCAGGGTGGTTTTTCTCTACATGCATCACCTTCCACGTGTCCACATTAAATTTCATTTGCCATATAGATGCCCACGCTTCCAGTCTCTCAAGGTCTTCCTGCATTTTATCACAATCCGCTTGTGATTTAACTACTCTGAATAATTTTGTGTCCTCTGCAAATTTCAGCACCTCACCCGTCGTAACCCTTTCTAGACTTTTTATATATATTTTAAAAAGCACCGGTCCACTGAGGCACTCCACTGTTTATCTTTTTTCTACTGTGAAAACAGACCATTTAATTCTACTCTCTGTTTCCTGTCTTTTAACCAGTTTGTAATCCACAAAAGGACATCGCCTCCTAGCCCATGACTTTTTAATTTTCTTAGGAGCCTCTCATGCGGGACTTTTTCAAACCCCTTAATAAAATCCAAATACACCACATCTACTGGTTCACCTTTGTCCACATGTTTATTCACCCCTTCAAAATATGTAGCAGCTTTGTGAGGCAAGACTTCCCTTGGGTAAATCCATGCTGGCTGTGTCCCATTAAACCATGCCTTTCTATATGTTCTGTGATTTTATTCTTTAGAATAGTTTCCACAATTTTTCCCTGCACTGAAGTCTATCCTAACTTGTCCTATGATATAGTTTGATATGCAGATGATGTACCTTGTGGAAGGATCCTGCCTGGATTTAGATGGACAAGATTACCACAAGAAAAACTTTATTGTAACATTCACTTTTTGTTTCCAGGATAAAAAAGTTAACTCTCTCCCTTCAGAATTAGCAAACTTTGAGGATGATGTACTAACAAGCGAAAACCTTTGCAAATGGCGGTGCACACGCTAAAACCCGAAGCAGTGCGCATTATAATATTTGTCATTATACGTACTATTTGAGGTTTTAGTACAGGAAGCACCATTTGCAAAGATTTTTGCCTTCACAGTGAATAAAGTTTTATAATTTAGTTTTCCACGTGTTAAATATTATTCAAATCATTGCTTAACGAGCTACTGCGATGCAAAATCTTGCAAAGCAGCTCATTAACTATTACCGCATATATAGACTACATACAAAATTGGATTTGAAAAACTTTTTTTTTTCCAAAAAATTAACTAAATCTCAGTGACGTGTTTTTTGTTTCTCTGTTAAATTGTGAATAGCTATGTTTTGCATGCTATTTTTCTCTGAGGCATGCAATCTTTCTCTAGCCCACCAGCTCAGAAGCCCTGGGATACTTTAATGGCATACATTACTAACCTGTCCTAATCGTAGCTGTATGAAGCTCTGAGGCTAAGTTCCTCATGTTAGAAACGCTCAGAACTGTCTTCTTCCTTTCAAGCTGCAGAATCGGATGCATCTGCTACCTCCAGTCCAGCCCCCCACCCCCTCAAACCACGCTGACCTGCCAAAGAGATCTTGAAGGAATAAGTCTGCCAAAAGAGCATGGGAGGTACCGGTGGCTTTCAATTCTAATTATGCATGGGAGGTCCTTGCTGGACCAGAAAGATAGTAAAGAAACTCCAGATTAGATTAGATTACATTATGCTCCTGGCTTGTTACATGAATCTGCAAAAAGATGAATGGGGTGAAGGGTGAAAGAGATAGGAGGAAAAAAAACACTTGTAACTGGTAGACACGGGACAGACCACAAACAGAGAGAAGATGTTAGTGTTTGCTTTGCTACTAGTTTGGGGAGAAAAGGAGTATACAAAAAGATGCAATTGTTTTAACAAGTCTAATATTTGAAGGAGGTTGCTGGTCCCTGTTTGCATATTATTTTGATGGAAAAAAAATGTGAAGCTCCTAGGTCAGAAAACAGAAGGTTTGTATAAGAGTGGAGATTCCTATTTAAGGTACTTGCATAGCAGGCACATGTGTTTCTGTCAGTATATAAACTGAAATACTAAATAAAGCATCACGGGACAAAAACCTGGACTATCTTTCTTTCGTTTGGGGATCTCTTGCAGTCTGAGAAATAGCTGTAGAAGAAAAGTCAGTGGAGTTTCTTTTCCACCTTTCTGCAATCCTACATGAGAGTGTCTTCTTGTAAGTGCCAGGTCCTTGCAAGCTGCTGCCGTGGTGTTTACAAGATGTACTCCCCCTGCCGCCTGAATAAAGCCACGTGAAATCTAGGTGGGAGAGGGACACTTGTCAGTCACTTACCTGCCAACTATTTCAGCCCCTTAACTCCCCGTTCCTGTGAAGTTTCCTTCCTACCCTTCCTGTGCTAGGACGCTCTGCTTCTTTAGCCCCGGTTCGAGCTGTCTACTTTTAGTTTTCAACAGAAGTAGGCTTAAGCAATAAAGAAGATACGATACACTACCCTGGAGAGGGAGAACAACCGAGTTTTACCTTTTTTGTGCAAACATGCTCCGGAATTTGGAAGGACCGAGGCTCCGGCTTGAGAAGGCGCTTGGCAACTTTTGCTGGGTCACTTTCGTTTAACCACCAGTCCCCGGTCTTCTGCAGCTTATTTTTATCCTTCTCTCTTCTGAAGCACTTTTGGGGGATGGAAGATAGAAATGGTTTACAAAAGCAGCAGAGAGAAAGCGAGGGGGGGGGGGGAAAGCATCTGGAGAGGTTCCCAGAAATGTTGGTTCGCTTGTTCTCCTCTCTTTATTTTCCTGTCTTCTTCCTGTACTTCCCTCTCCTTCCCGAGCCCTGCCTTTTCTGCTACATTCCCCCAAGTGTCACACACACACAAACATACCGTTTTGGTAAAAGTCAGTTAAACCTATGCTGCATCTCCACCAGCCCCTGCACCCCCTGTAACCAATGACTGGGAAGATATTTAAATCCCCAGCGCCTCTCCAGCCTCCCCTCCCAACTGCTCTTGGCTTTCAGGTGAAAGGACTTTTTTTTTTTTTTCATTCTGTTTGCTTCTTGACACAGGATTTCTCTTCTAAAATTTCCTTGCTAACTGCATAAACCACACCTGTCCTCTTCATCCATCTACCACCCCTTTTTTTTTTTTTTTTTTAATTGACTTCCCTTTGCATCCAAGAAAAATAAGCCAGCCTTTATGGAAAGTGCTCTGCCTGAAAGAAAACCAGAATATGCTTTAAAACAAGAGATTCCCTTATCGTCTTAGCACATTTGCTGGGTACAGCAAAATCCCAGTTTGGCTATTTAGATCAATGAAAGCTCTTGACAGTGTTTCAAACAGGTAGATAACTGGGAATTGGAAAATAAATGCATTATATTAAAATGTCTGTTTAAAAAAAACATTTTAATGTGTTTATGTCATTGATGTGTTATGGCAAAAAGAATGTGTGCCAAATAATATACTGATCAATAACAGTTAACAAAAAAAACCCTTTTTATTTTGCATATGCACACATCAGTTGTGCATAATATTGAACTCCACAGTAAATTATATTGTGAAAGCAAAGGACCCCCCGGAGTAAACAGCACACAGATATAGATAAATAGCAAAATGAATAATGTGTGGCAAATAATATACTGATCAGTAACAGTTAACAAAAACAAAAAAAAAGTTTTATTTTGCATACGCACACATCAGTTGTGTCTGTGTTATTACATCAGTTGTGTCTGTGTTATTACATAGCATTGGTTAAAACAAAACAAATTGTCTTTAAATACTAAGAAAACTGAAATACTGTTAATTCATTCTCCCCATACTAAATCCTATCAAGAGGCTATTGATATTGATAACATCTCATTTCCCATTACCGAGCCCTTGAAGAATCTGGGAATCTTGCTCGATGCGTCCCTGTCTTTCGAACCACAGATTAGAGCGGTCATTAAAACTGGTTTTATCAAGCTTCGATTGATGGCTGGTTTAAGGCATTTTCTTTATGATCACGATTTTCTGACTGTAGTTCGGGCTGTAATGTTTCCACATCTAGATTATTGCAACAGTCTATTTGTAGGGTTACCTAAGACCACGTTGCAACCTTTGCAACTTCTATTAAATGCTGCTGCCCGGCTGGTTTCTCATACGAAACGGACCGAACATATCTCACCAATTCTTTGTAGATTAAATTGGTTACCGGTGCGGGAACGCATTGAATTTAAAATTGTAATGACTGTGTTTAAGCTTCTTAATTCAGATGGTTCTTATTGGGCAAATGCATTTATAAACCAATTAAGCGTTTAAGATCCTCTCAATTAAATCTGCTTGATATTCCCTCTGTGCGGCAAGCTCGTTTAGTATATACAAGAGAGACATCATTTTCAATTGTTGCTCCATTTTTATGGAATCATATTCCATCTGACTTGCGCTCCCTGGATATCGTAAAGAAATTCAAGAGGCTGCTGAAAGAGTTTCTGCTCCAGCGTGTCTTTAGTATATTTTAGAATGCATGACCTTGACATATGCTTAGACCTTTTTGTAAGGGCTATTTGAATCATTTTTTTGTCTGCTTACTCCTATATCATGTGTTGGCATAATAATGTTGAGATTATGGTTTCTATGAAACTTGATGACTTTTGTTTTTGTTTTGTTTGTCATGTTATTGTTTTAATGATATTATGTATGTACGGTACGTTGTAAATCGCCTAGACCTTTGCGTTAGGCGTTTAATACATTTAAATAAATGGAAAAACTTTGAAAATGAAAAATATAGAAATAATAACTGTGATATATGGACACGTTTGCTTCATTTTTCTCCTATGTTTTATTCTGTGGGGGACAATTTTCAAAGACATTTACATGGGTAGATACCCAGATAGGTTCCCCTTAAAAATTAAGTACACTGCAGTAAACGTAGCTGCCTACTCAGAAAGTACTCAAAGCTGTCCTCTTGGAAAGCAGACGTTTACTTGATCTCACTCTCCGCCAGCCCAAGCAGACCATGAACATGAAAAGTGTTTAAAGCAGAAATGCCAAAGACCTCCCTCATATAAACTGATTTGGAAGGAGTTTACTGTGGCCTCCTGTCCTTCTGGCGGAGACTCTTAGCTGATCACTTCACTCTCACAGGCTTTTAACTGATACAATATTTTGGAGGATCCCATTAGATATTGCTGTTGGGATCGGTTTGTGGTCACGTGCGTCCTGCTACATTATGGAATGTGAAGCTAAAAGTAAGGAGAAGGGGGAGGAGGATAGTCTAGAACAGGGGTTGCCAAGATTTTTTATAGAGCTTGCCTCTCCGAGAGCTCACACTGCCATGGTTAGAGGCCTCCAAATGCTCACTCTGCTTTGGGGAATCCCAGCTCCATTTGACATTCTGGTCTCTGACGGATTTAAATGCTGACACCACAAGCTTTCTTATAAAATTTGTGGGCTGGCTGAGTGGAGTTTGCACATCAGGAGCTCAGCACAGCTGACCACGATCTTCACAAATTGTTGTGGTGCCAGCATCTACAGCAGTAGGGGACTGGTGTACCACACAAAATGCATTTGCAACCCACTGATTGGTTTGTGTGCTAAGAGCTGACGACCACTGGACTAGGGAATAACGTCCAGGATGCAAGTGAACATGACCAGGAAGAGACAAAAAGCATTATTTCTGTGTTTTTGTGAATTGGATTTGTTTTAAAACAGCTGGTTTTATCTTCCTGTTTTGGCCAAGGTCCAAAGAGTTTTGTGTTCCCAGTGGGATTGGGTGGCAGAGCATTTACACCTCCTCCCCCCCATATGATACAGCTTCTCCATCTCAGTCAAAAGGTGACGAGGGACCTAGCTTCACTTCATTACCCAGACTTTACATTTGATCTTATCCAAAGAGACCGAGAAGCAATAATGAAATGCATTATTAATTCAGATGATGTTTGGAAGTTCCTGTCCTCACAATGTGAAATGTCTTGATTATGGGATAGAGATTACAGGATGATGGCCGCAGATGACACTGAAGAGGGAGTTCCTGCAGCCGAATTGCTGTGTTTCCCTGGTGAGATGCTTTTGCTACTTAACTATGATGAAGGGGAATGGTAGATAGAGTCCAGTTGGGCCTTTACCCGCTGATTGACAACTTTGTCACCGAGGGCTTGCAGTGTCCCTTAGAAGCCACAGTATGGGAAGATTTTACTGCAATTGGCCTACCTACAACTTGAAACCATACTTAGTTCTGGCAGTTGCCACTCCTCCACTCCATCTGAATGATCAGCTAACCTGCCTGGAAGCTCCTGTGATGTTTGTGGGCAGTTAAGCAGGAAGTGAAGGAGGCAGAGAGGAGATGCCAGTGAGTGCAGCAAAGTGTTTACGCAGCAGAAAAGTTTCACCAACTGGCAAGAGCCTATAGCAGTCATAGCCTACTCCACAAAAGAACGCCATGGAGGAATGTGGAATGGGGAGTTTTGGTGTTCCCCAGGCTAATGCAGTACCCCATTCTGGTGGAAGAGTGGTTCTTTCGGTTGGGTCATTGAAGAGTATTTCCCTTGAGGACATTTGGCAAGTAGTGAGCCAAATTGAAGGTACTTTTACCGACTCTCTTTGCAACTTATGTAATTTTACAAGCAAAGAAGTTTGCAAGTTCCAGGATCAAGACAAGAGATTGAGAAAACTGGAGGGGAAATGTGATCACAACAGGAGGTTATATTTTGGTCTGCAAGCCTAGAACTAGAACATGGGGAAAAGCCGATAGTTGCTCAACAGTGCATGGTTTGGAAGGAGGTATCTTCAAAGGATGCTAAAATAGCAAGGTACTTAGGACATCCCAATAGAGAAATTCCAATAAAAACAAATGTAGCCCATGTGCCTATAAGTAAAGAACAGATTGAGTTAAACGATTCCAAATTATCCCTGTCAACTGCTAAGAAAGTTGTATACACAAATAAAAAAACATACCTTCAAATGTCTGTATGCTAATGCCAGAATTCTAAAAAGTAAGATGGGAGAGTTAAAATCTATAGTACTAAATGAAGAGGTAGACTTAATTGGCATCTCAGAGATCTAGTAGAAGAAGGATAAACAATGGGACAGTGCTATTTCAGGGTACAAATTATATTGCAATGACAGAGCGGATCAACTTGATGGGAATGTGGTGTTTAATGTTAGGGATGGCATAGAGTCCAACAGAATAAAGATCCTGCAGGAGACTACATACACATGTAGCCCTATCCCTGGTGCTGGCTGCGCACCAATGGGGCCATAAAAAAAAAGTCTCTTTTCTTGGGGCTGAATCCCCCAGGCTAGCTTGCACACAGGTCTTTCCCCAGGGCCTGAGTCCTTTGTCGGTGGGGGGAATGGAATTCTCTATCAGGGCCCAGAGTGACAGGGATGCATTCAAGACTCTTTTTTCCTGGAGAAATATGTTCTCCTTCCCTCACCGTGGGTGCTGTACGTGCCAATAAAAACACCAGAGACTTTGGGTGTAGTGTCTAAAAATTAATTTTTTACTGATGGGTAATCAAATAGATAAATGGCACAATAAATACAGTTCCCAGCATCACAGATGGGTCTTCCATTTTTATAGCTTTTTCCTCTATCTGTGCAATTGTCTGTTATCACCCAATATGGGGAAGCTCTCACCCTCCAGGGCTTGGCCAGGCGAGGTCCCCAGGTGGGCAGGAAAAAACCCCCAAAATCTTGTAAAAAATGCATACTTACTGTCTGTGCAAAATCAAAATCCTCTCTTCCCAGGGCTCGAAGACTCTGAATGGGAGGTCTCAAATAGGTTTCCCGATGATTTTACTCATAGTTAGATGTCTCTTTCCCACACATTCTCCTCTTGTCTTGGTTCCCAAGTTGAAAGGGATCCCCTCGGGAACCAGCAGCTTATGATGTTCCTCCACAGGTAGGACGGGATTAGCAAAACTCTTCCTCCTCTTCAAAAAAATTCTGTTTCCCAAAACTTAGTCCAAAACAACACAAGAATGACCTCACAATACGTCATCATCATACCTCTGGTCCCTGGATAAGTTTGCAGAGGGATAGGTCTTCCTTATCCTGGTGCCCCAGCGAAAGGGTTCCCTGTGCACCTTCCCCAGGTAACATCCAGGAGTCTCATTAGGCTTCTTACCACAATAATTGTCCAGAGCTCCAAATAACCTGGGATTTATTTATTTATTTAAAACTTTTATATACCGAGGTTCAGGTAACAAGGTTACTAATCACTTCGGTTTACATTCAACATTAAAAATGACTTAATAGTGTCTTACAAAGAACAAGGAAAGAAGAACTGGGATACAACTCATTTTAAATAACAAATAACTAAGATACAAATGACTAGGATTAAAACTTGTACGCAAAAAACCTGGTGAGCAAGAGTTGACAAGTAATAAGTTGCTACTGAATCAAGAATTATTGTGCGGTGGGAAAACATAATTTGTCTACCTACTAGCCGGTGAGTAGACCAGAAGAGCAGATTCCTGACCTTGCTCAGGATCACGAGGCAGGGCTTTTCCAAATAGGCCCAAAAATACAACCAAGAAAAATCTCCTCTCCTCCTCTAATCTCCAAACTCAGGCTGCACTGTTTCAGACTCTTAAGGAGAGAGCTACTTATAAAAACTCTAAAAGGGGATGGCCATTCCAGCTCCCTCAATGGGAGTGGCAATACAGAATGGTGCCTCCCCACTTTTCTAACCTATCCTGCACTAGCTAACAAGGAGTTCACCAGGGCTAGAATAGTAATTAGCTTGGAGAGGCCATTACACACAGTAGAATCTTTATGAGTAGAAATTCCATGTGTGATGGGAAGAGTACAGTGATGGCGATATACTGCTGTCCACCTGGCCAAAATGAACAGACAATGAAATGCTAATCAAAATTAGGGAAACTAACAAATTTGGCAGCATAATAATAATAAGAAATTTCAATTACCCCAATATTGACTGGGTAAATGTTGCATCACGATTTGCTAGGGAGCCATTTTAGGCCTAATGCTTAGTTCAACAATGAATTTGGTATGAGAGGTAATGGTAGTGGGGCCACTCAGCAACAGTGACCATAATGTAATCAAATTTGAATTAATGACTGGAAGAAGTAAATCTACTAATCTAGCAATTATCTTTCAAAAGAGGACTTTAATAAAATGAGGAAAATAAAAATAACTAAAAGGTGCAGTTACAAAGAGTTTACATCAGCCATGGACATTGTTTAAAAATACCATCTTGAATGTCCAGATCAGATGTATTCCATGCATTAGAAAAGATGGAAGCAAGATGGAAGCAAGACCAAATGATTGTCAACATGGTTAAAAGGTGAGGTGAAAGAGGCTATTTTATCCAAAAGTGCATCTTTCTAAAATTGGAAAAAAGATACAACTGAAGAAAATATGAACAAGCATAATCTTTAGCAAGTTAGAAGTTAAACATTGATAAGGCAGGCCATAGAGGCAAAAACTCATAATAAAACTTTTAAAAAATATATCTGAAGCAGGAAGCCTGCAAGGGAGTTGATTAGACCGTTAGATGATCGAGGAGCTAACGGGCACTTAGGGAAGACAAGGCCATAGCAGAAAGACTAAATGAATTCTTTGCTTCGGTGTTAACTGAAGAGGATGTTGGAGAGATACCTGTGCCAGGAACAGTATTTAATGATGATGATTCAGAAGAGCTGAAACAAATCAGGGTGAACATGGATGATGTAGTAGAGCAGATTGACACATTAAAGAGTAGTAAATCACCTGGACCAGATGGTTTACACCCCAGAGTTCTGAAAGAACTGAAAAATGAAATTTCAGATCTATTAGTAAAAATTTGTAACCTATCATCAAAATTATTTATTGAACCTAAAAATTGGAGGGAGGCCAATGTGATGCCGATCTTAAAAAGGGCTCCGGGATGATTCAGGAAACTATAGGTCTGGTGAGCCTGCTTTCAATGCTGGGAAAAAAACCTCAGAAACAATTCTAAAGAATAAAATCACAGAAGATATAGAAAGGCATGTTTAATGGGACACAGCCAGCATGGATTTACAAAGGGAAGTCTTGCCTCATCAATCTGCTACTTTTTTTTTTTTTTTAAGAAGTTAATAAACATGTGGATAAAGGTGAACCAGTAGATGTAGTGTATTTGGATTTTCAGAAGGCTTCTAAGAAAACTGAAAAGTCATGGGCTAGCAGGCGATCTCCTTTTGTGGATTACAAACTGGCTAAAAGATAGGAAACAGAGAGTAGGATTAAATGGACAATTTTCTCAGTGGAAGGGAGTGGGCAGTGGAGTGCCTCAGGGATCTGTATTGGGACCCATACTTTTCAATATATTTATAAATGATCTGGAAAGAAATACGACGAGTGAGGTAATCAAATTTGCAGATGATACAAAATTATTCAGAGTAGTTAAATCACAAGCAGATTGTGATAAATTGCAGGAAGACCTTGTGAGACTGGAAAATTGGGCATCCAAATGGCAGATGGCATCCAAATGGCAGATGCAAAGTAATGTTAATAGGGAAAAATAACCCTAGCTATAGTTACATGATGTTAGGCTCCATATTAAGAGTAACTACCCACAAACAGAATGTTAGGAATTATTAGGAAGGGAAAGGTGAATAAAACGAAAAATGTCATAATGCCTCTGTATCAGTCCATGGTGAGACCGTAACTTGAGTCCTGTGTACAATTCTGCTCCCTACATCTCAAAAAAGATATAGTTGCACTGGAGAATGTACAGAGAAGGGTGACCAAAATGATACAGGGGATGGAACAGCTCCCCTATGAAGAAAGGCTGTAGAGGTTAGGGTTGTTCAGCTTGGAGAAGAGATGGCTGAGGGGGGATATGATAGAGGTCTATAAAATCATGAGAGGTCTAGAATGGGTAAATGTGAATCTGTTATTTATTCTTTTGGATAATAGAAGAACTAGGGGGCACTCCATGAAGTTAGCAAGTAGCGCATTTAAAACAAATCAGAGATAATTATTTTTCACTCAACGCACAATTAAGCTCTGGAATTTGTTGCCAGAGGATGTGGTTAGGGAAGTTAGTGTAACTGGATTTAAAAAAGCGTTGAATAAGTTCTTGTAGGAGAAGTCCATTAATTACTATTAATCAAGTTGACTTTGGGCATAGCCACTGCTATTACTGGCATTAGTAGCATGGGATCTAATTTACGTTTGGATACTTGCCAGGTACTTGTAATCTGGATTGGCCACTGTTGGAAACAGGATGCTGGACTTGATGGACCCTTGGTCTGATCCAGTATGGCAACAACCAAAAAAAAAAAAAAAGAATGAAGAATAAAATGGATAATATAAATATAATACCTCTGTATCATCCATGGTGATACCTCACCTAGAATATTGTGGACAATTTTGTCACTGCATCTCAAAAAAGATGTAGCTGAACTGGAAAAGTACAGAGAAGGGTGACCAAAATGATAAAGCGGATGGAATGGTTCCCCTATGAGGAAAGGCTAAAGAAGTTAGGACTGTTCAGCTTGGAGAAGGGACAGCTGAGGGGGGATATGTTAGAGGTCTATAAAATCATGAGTGAAATAGAATGGGTAAATGTGAATCAGTTATTTATTCTTTCAAAAAATACAAAAACTAGGGGACATTCCATGAAGTTAGTAAGTAGCACATTTAAAACAAATCAGAGACAACTATGAATGTTTTAGATTTGTCGGCTTTTCTTGAGCCTTCTCGAGATGTGATTTATACTCATGCTATTTTATTGGTCTCTTATAGTATGGAGTCAAATAAGGAACTGGTAGTCAAACTATACTTTAAGAATAGGAATATTTCCTTTTGTGGGTAAAAAATTAGGATTCTCCCAGATGTGGCCAGAGCCACACAGCTTAGTAGGAAGGCTTTCCTCCAGATACAACACCAAGGGCCACTTTTTTCCTTACTTTTCCTTGCAAAATGTTAGGTTCCTTCTTTTTTTCACCCTTCCTCTCTGGTCAATTTTCTTTCTAGTAAGGTAACAAATAAATTATTTTTCTTTAGATCTTCATGTCACATGCTCTAGAGGATGTGAGGGTGTGGGGAGTTCATTAATAGAGTGAATTAAATGGCCACCATTATTGTTTTTGTTCTCTCTCTTCTTTTTCTGCATTATTACCCTGATTTCCCCCCTGATTTTTGTGGACTATTCACAAATTATGTAATGGAAGTGATTTCTAATTGATATGTTGTATGTTGCGTTGATATTTTTTTGGAATAATTTGTGATTTTTCTTTGGTTTAGGTTGTTTCAAGTGTAATTTCACTGAAATGCAAATAAAATTAAAATTAAAATAATAATGCAGGCTAGCCCTGGAGCTCATCACATTAAGCAGCAGGGCACATTACACAGTTGCTGAGGATGTGGTGCTTCATATACCCTTCCACCTCTGCAGCAGATAGGGGGGTTAGGGTTATTGCAGATGAAGTTTGACCGCAGTTTCTGCACTAATATACAGGAGTGCAATTCCCCAGTCAATCCTGTTCAATTGCTGCTTTAAAGTAGGCAGTAACTCACACTCTTTAATGGTAAGGCACTGATCACATATAGTTGCAGTAGGTAAGTTTTACTGAAGCAGAGAGCACACCTCAGTACAAATGTTAGATCTACACAAATCAGCAACATGCTTCCACAAAATATAGACTGGAATGAGAAGTTTGAATTAAGTGACTTAACCATAAAACCATATAGCAGGGGTAGGCAACTCCAGTCCGAGAGTGCCACAAACAGGTCTGGGATTTAGGATATCTCCAATGAATATGGATGAGATAGATTTGCATGCAGTGGATGCAGTACATGAGAATATATCTCATACATATTCATTTTGGATATCCTAAAAACCAGACTTATTTGTGGCACTCCAGGGTCTACCTCTGCTTTATGATATAAAATGGCTTAAATTTGTCAAAAGGAGCAACAGTCAGTTCGGTGTGAACATGACAACAGTCCTTGCAAGGGCCCTGCCCTACTGGATCTCCACAACTGCCTATTTCTCAGGATCTTGGGAAACTGTGTATACACCATTAATTTAATGTAATTTAATTTCATTTCATTTAAATTTAACTATTTAGATCCTGCTTTTCCAGAAAACTGTCCAAAGTGGGTTACAACAGCAAAAATAACAGAATCCCGAATTGTCCTCTGTTGGTTTGGTCGTCATTAGAGCAACACTTTGACCTCTGAATGAAAAGGCTATGGGATCTTTGTTCATACACATTTCTGTATGAGAGGTCAGCAGTCAGAGAGCATTCCACTGATTTATGTTTCTTGCAGAGTGTTTGCATGCAGACACTCCCACCTAGCGCAGCCAGTCCATGCGCTTCTGGGTTACCGGAGCCAGTCTGCGGCATCAACCAGGCTGCCCTGGTTGGTTGACTTCTGCTGTCCTAGCTTCTGCTATTTCCTGAGTGCTAAATCCAAATATGGCCCCAGGGAAAGGGCCCCCTGTTGCCATGGCTCCCTTGATCCTCAAGTGCTAGGAAGAGAGTAGAAAGAGTGAATAGTATCTGGGAGAGAGTAAAGAGAGGAAGTGGGGAGTGCCTGGGAGAGAGAGGTGTCAGAGTAAATTCTGAGTGTCAGAAGGAGAGAAATGGAAGAGGAGCTCCTTTGTGACTTGTAAGAAGAATGAGGCAGAGCTGTGACAGAAAGGACATTGCAAAATAACGAGAGCCCACCAGAAGAGACAGCATTCCGATTCAGGGGGCAGAGACATGGTAAAGGTACAAGATGATTATTTTTTATAATTACGAAAATTTAAATCTGAACTCTAAAACAACCTCAACAAAGCACATGCGAAAAAGCATGCTAGGAGAAAACGTTAAATAATATTAATAGTGATAAGAAAATTCAGATAATGCATCGCTTTTTGTCCCACCGTATCTTCCTAGCCGCTCAGGGTACAATAGCATACAGAGGGTGCAGTCCTGTGCTTTTCTAGCTGGTCATTGTTATTACACTTTTATTTGTCTTGAAACAGCCTTATCCACCAGGTTAGTCCCTTACGCAAGTGTGCTTTGGTAAATGTCTAGCAAAATTCCTCTTCTGAGTCATTCCACCCACTCCAGAGGTGCCTACACTTTAGCAGCTGTGCACTCAAAACAGCTGTTTAGTGACTAGAAGCAGATTTTAAAATCCTCGAATGAAACGCCTGCTATCAAGGAGACGTTCATTCATTTACTCTTGAGTTTCTTGGTGTTGCATTTGCAGCTGCTGAGTCATCCACTGAGCAAGAATGAACGAAATTCTGCACAGGGTTACAAAGTTCGCTGAAGGCCTGAAGGAAAATTCCCACTCCTCATTTAGGAATCAGCAGTTCTATTTTCAGGGGTAGGAGTGCAGTGTGCAGAGGAGGCAAAAGCAAACAAGATACGATTAGTGGACATTACTGTGTGTGTGTGTGCCATGCAGAAATACTTGCAAAACTCCTATCAGTTGCTCTCTGTTTCTTCTTACAAGCATAGAGTGTTTGCAGTGTTAGTTTTATTGGACAAGCTTCCACAGAAAACACAGTACATGGAGGCAGGTGAGGACCAAACGGCCCATCCAGTTTGCCTGTCTTCATAGATTTTGTCACTGGTTTTCCAGAGCTATGCGGTCTTTACCAGCTTATTCTGTTTTGTGTGATGAAAGACGCATAGCCATATTGAGTGCTGTTTACAAATGTATTAACTGGTTCGATAAAAAAAGGTATCACCTGTCCCTCGTTTGTTGCTCTTTACCTACACCAAGAGCCATAGACCTAATCAGGATACCGTCTACCAATGATGCTGGCTTCTGTATTCACTACCCAGGAAAAGGACCTCGGACTTGGTTAAGAGTATAGTCATAGTGGATAATACATTGAAATCGTCGGTACAGTGTGCTGCGGCAGTCAAAAAAGCAAACAGAATGTTGGGATTTATTAGAAAGGGAATGGTGAATAAAACGGAAAATGTCATAATGCCTCTGTATCGCTCCATGGTGAGACTGCACCTTGAATACTGTGTACAATTCTGGTCACCGCATCTCAAAAAAGATATAATTGCGATGGAGAAGGTACAGAGAAGGGCTACCAAAATGATAAGGGGAATGGAACAACTCCCCTATGAGGAAAGACTAAAGAGGTTAGGACTTTTCAGCTTGGAGAAGAGACGACTGAGGGGGGATATGATAGAGGTGTTTAAAATCATGAGAGGTCTAGAACGGGTAGATGTGAATCGGTTATTTACTCTTTCGGATAGTAGAAAGACTAGGGGGCACTCCATGAAGTTAGCATGGGCACATTTAAAACTAATCGGAGAAAGTTCTTTTTTACTCAACGCACAATTAAACTCTGGAATTTGTTGCCAGAGGATGTGGTTAGTGCAGTTAGTATAGCTGTGTTTAAAAAAGGATTGGATAAGTTCTTGGAGGAGAAGTCCATTACCTGCTATTAAGTTCACTTAGAGAATAGCCACTGCCATTAGCAATGGTTACATGGAATAGACTTAGTTTTTGTGTACTTGCCAGGTTCTTATGGCCTGGATTGGCCACTGTTGGAAACAGGATGCTGGGCTTGATGGACCCTTGGTCTGACCCAGTATGGCATTTTCTTATGGTCTTATGAGTCCTTGTGGACAATCAGTTGAAACCCTCAGGACAGTGTTCGGTGGCAGTTAAAAAAGCGAATGGAATGCTTAGGAATGATCTGGAAAAGGAACGGTGAATAATATGTAAAATATCATTTTGCCTTGCTTCTCTGTCACGCTATGGTGCGACCGGGTATTCTGTGTCAGTTCTGGTCGCCCATCCCAAGAAAGGCATAGCAGAACTAGAAAAGGCGCCGAGGAAGGCAACAAAAAATGATAGGATGGTACATCTCTCCTAGGTTGAGAGGCTACGCAGGCTAGGGCTCTCCAGCTTGGAAAGGAGACGGCTGAGAGGGGACGTTATAGAAGTTTATAAAATCATGAGCAGAGTGGAGCCAGGGCCGGTGAAACAGTATTTAGCAGCACCCTAGGTGACCCTTCGGTCATGCACCCCCCTCTCCAACTTACTACTTGGTGGCAGCTCCAGCCCAGTGCTCCCTCCTTTCCTGGTATGAGATCTGGCATAGCACCTCTCTAAGCCTTGCTCTGGCAGGAGTTTGTTGCCTCCAAAATTTTGGTGCTCTAGGCAACCGCCTAGTTTGCCTAATGGAAGCACTGGCTCTGGGTGGAGTGGGTAAATAAAGGGCGGTTGTTTACCTTTTCAAACAATACTAAAACAAGGGGACACTCCATGAAACTAAGAACCAGCAGATCGCAGAAAGTACTTTTTCATTTAGCGCACCATGAAACTGTAGAATCCGATGCCAGTGGACGTATCAAGGCGACTAGCAGAGCGGGGTTTAAAAGAGGTTTGGACAAGTTCCTGGAGGAAAAATCAAAACACATTATTAGCCAGCCAAGTAGATTAAAGAAAACTATTGCTAGCCTGGGAGGGAGTACCAGGAAATAGAGCTAGTTTATGGGATCTGCCAGGTACTTGTGAGCTGGATTGGATACAGGATGTTGGGCTCGATGGACCTTGGTCTGACCCAGCATAGCAATTCTTATGTTCTTACGTTCTTAACAGAAGATGTAATATCATGGTGGAATCTTTAAACCACAATGCATATCGTCAAAATGTATGTTAATTTCTCAATTTTCATTTTCATTTTTGATTTTTAAATTTTACATTGTTAATGTTTATTTCTTAATTTAGGTCTTTGCCTATGATTATGGTTATTGGTCATTGTCTGCCTTTTGTATGGCTGGTACCTTTAGGGAACAGAATTTTCTTCTTTTCTTCTTTTCTTTCTTCTTCATGTACCCAAAGGTGGAGAGGGATGGGGGGGGGGGGGGGGGGGGGGGGGGGGAGGGAGAGAAAAGGGAAAAACTAAGGCAATGTTCAACAATACTCAGTATTGTTATTGTTGTTGTTGTATTATTATTGCTTTACTATTACAATGATGCGTGATGTTTGAGATTGTATTTTCCTCTTATTATGACTGTTTCATTGTCTTCAGATTTATTGTTGTGCTTTGCCAATAAAAATAACAAATTAAAAAAGTGCTACTTATCCGGATAAGTTCAGATTTGTCTGTCTAAGTAGCTGCAAAGTCACTAAGCAGGATAAATCGGAATGTAGCTAGATAAGTATGTACAGATGATATAACCATGTATTTGTACTTCAAATTTGAAGTACAAATTCAGGAAAGGAATACGCGAGTAGATATTACTTTTCACCTTTATGATGTTTACAATCATTTACACGGGATATTGATCAGGAGTAAATATATGCAAGTAAAGTGATGTGCGTCACTTTGACAGGTTGTCAAATACTCTCATAAATGTGGTCCTTCCCCGAAACACCCTGGCCTGCCCCTTTTTTACACGCCCAAATTTTCTTGCAGACCCTGATTTATGTGTCTATGTAGTAGTTTTTAAAATAGCATTGTTACAGTTCCGCCTGCTGAGTAGCCTCCCCTCAACCAGTTTCGAGGAACTAGGCAAGGATGTCCTTTATCCCCCCTACTTTTCTTACTGACCCTGGAGCAGTGGCGTAGCCAAGGGTGGGCCTGGGTGGGCAGCTGCCCACCCAACTTAGACCCAGGCCCACCCAACTGGCACCAGAACTGCAAGGCTGTCATGGGATCCCATCCCTGCAACAGCGAACAAGAGAACCCACTCCTGGCGCACCATCACGGCATACATGGGGAAGCGGTGCTGCGACCGTATGGCCAACTGATCTTCCTGTTTTGGGGGGGGAGCGGAAGCGCCGCGCACAGCTTCCGCTTCCTCCCCCCAAAGCAGGAAGATCAGCTGGCCTCTCCTGTTGCCACCGGCCTCCTGCTATCTTCGGGCCGTACGGACCGCCGAACTTCCTGTTTGGGGGGGGGGGGGAGCGGAAGCGCAGCACACAACTTCCGCTTCCTCCCCCCCCCAAGCAGGAAGATCAGCGGTCCATACGGCCCGACCCCAAAGATAGCAGGAGGCCGGTGGCAGCAGGAGAGGCCAGCTGATCTTCCTGCTTTGGGGGGAGGAAGCGGAAGCTGTGCACGTGCTTGAATGTGTATTTGTGGATGAGAATGGGAGTCTGGGTTTATGTGTGGGTGAGAATGGGAGTCTGGGTTTGTGTGGATAGGTGAGAATGGAAGCTTGAATATGTGGGTAAGAATGGGTGCTTGAATATGTGTATGAGTGGGTGAGAATGGGACCTTAAATGTGTGTATGAGTGGGTGAGAATGGGACCTTAAATGTGTGTATGTATGGGTGAGAATGGGACCTTTAATGTGTGTTATGGGTGGGTGAGACTGGGAGCAAGGCTGTGTGGGTGAGAATGAGAGTCTAGGTTTATATGTGTGGGTGAGAATAGATGTGTGGATGTGCGTCTGTGTGTGCATAAGAATATAAGCCTGGGGAGGGGTGAGAAAGTGAGAGCTTGTCTGCAGAGAATGTAAGCTTGTGTGTGTGTGTGTGTGTGTGGGGGGGAGAACATGTGAGTGTGTGAGGAGGAGTCTGTGAGAGAAAGTGTGTATGTGTGTGTGTGAAAGGGAAGAAGACAGTAATAGAAAAAAGACACTGAAAAGGAATTAGGAAATGAGCGACAAGGGAAAAAATGGGAAAAAGAGACCAGGACCAACTGATTAGAAAATACAAAGATCAGACAACAAAGGTAAAAAAAATAATTATTTTGAGATGTTAGCAATTTAAATATAAGCAACACAACTGCTCTCTCAAAATTTATGGACAGGTAGTAGCCATGTATAAAATCGTAATAATAAGAAGGCTAAAGTACCACAAATCACCGTGAATTATGTTTGTATCATTAAGTAGACCTCATACTTAGGCGTAGATGTGAATGCTATTCTGCATAACGTTTTACACCAGTAGTATAATCATGGGTCAGAAAAGAATTTTATATGCTTAGAGAGTCCAAAGTGAAAAGAATTCAAAGTTGATGTAGCATGACATTTCCCATTGTATTCATTGTTGCAGAATTTCTTAACTCATCATAGTATTGACAACATTCAATTTCTTAAGATAATGTAGCTACTTAGCTTTTTTTGCATGTGAAGAAACGCCTGAGAGTTAAAGATGTTACAAGGCTCGAGGTGTACTAGCCCGACACGGACCGTGTTTCGGCGTCTGCCTTCATCAAGGAGCCGAATGTATGTGAGATGATTTTCGTGGCATTTTCACCAACATGGAAGTAATGCTTTTCCTCACATTCCTATATTATCTTAAGAAATTGAATGTTGTCATTACTATGATGCGTTAAGAAATTCTGCAACAATGAATGTAATGAGAAATGTCATGCTACATCAACTTTGAATTCTTTTCACTTTGGACTCACTAAGCATATATTCATTTCTGACCCATGATTATACTACTGGTGTAAAACGTTATGCTGAATAGCATTCACATCTACACCTATGTATGAGGTCTATTTAATGATACAAAAATATGTAATTCACTGTGATTTGTTTTGTTGATAAACTGTTGTACTTTAGCCTTATTATTACGAGCAATTTAAATATGTCATCTTTGGGAATGTGTATTTCTTATATTTTTGTATTTTGCTCTTTCTTAAGTATTCCACTTTTCAGAAATTTTAGTTTCTCAGGCTTTCTCTTTTGGTTTTATCTGCATGTTTCTGTTTCTAATTTATAGTCTTTTATTTCTATATTAGGTAAGGGTCGGTCTCAGTTTTGCCTGTGTGTGACTGAAATGCAGTATTTCTGCTAGTGTGTAGTTTCTCTGTAGTAGTAGTCCAGCTTGTTCTGTTATTCCTGTAGGTGATGTATTAATGTTCTAGGGCCTGGTGTAGCATTTGCATTGCTGCTTTTTCATAAGGTTGCTGTTATTTGAATCCTGAGAGTCAGTGTTGTGACTGTATGGCAAGGTTCTAGATGCCTCTTTCTTTGCAAGAGTTTGTGTTACTTCACAAAATAGCAGTGGAGGGTTATTTTTTGCTGAGGTGACACCAGAATTTGAATTTTTTTTTTCATGTTAGTTGTAATGTGAATTGCCCTAGCTCTGTGCTGGACCTGTTCTGATGATTAATTATATTTTATTGCATTTATGAAGATTTCTGGTTTTCTGCAAAGATGGTTCATGAAAGAATACATTAATTTTTGTTTTACTACATGATTGGATCTGATTGTTTTCTATACGTGTGCATTTATAAACTGCAATAAATATAAAATAAATTCTGATTAATAAGGAATTTTTAATGCTGGTAAGTGCTAGAAATAATTGAAATTAATTATTTTAAAGTTTCATACATGATGCATAATGGCTGCAAATTACTTAGAAAGCCATTCTAGGGTGCAGTATATGGCATTATTTATCAGTAAAAAAACAACTAGTAGACCTGCATGCCTACAGCCCACCCATGTTAACCTTGTGCCCACCCAAAAAATCAATTCTGGCTACGCCACTGCTCTGGAGCCCTTATTATTGGCCATTCAGGCCTCCTCCATGATCCGCGGGCTATTGTTTCAGGCCCATGGACAGAAAGAGGTCTTTAAGTACGCCGCTTTTGCGGATGACCTATTGGTATTTCATACTAGTCAATGTCATTCCTTGCCGGCATTATTGGGTGTGGTGCAGGACTATGGTGTATTTTCTGGGCTGCGGATCAATTGGGATAAATCAGAAGCATTGGGCTTCCCATCAACTCTCCGGGAACAGTGGGGAGGCCCTTCCCTTTGCATTGGGCGGAAGGCATAATAAAATACTTGGGGATAGGTCTATCCCTGGATCTGTCGGCTATGTATGATTTAAATGTCCCGAGATTGCTCCAGCACACTAGGAAAAAACTCAGTCTTTGGAAAAATTTGCCACTTTCCCTGGGAGGGCGTATTAATCTGTTTAAGATGACCCTTTTGCCTAAGTGGTTATATGTGTTGCAAAATCTACCTCTGATGTTTAAGTGCTGTGACATCATCGCCCTGCAAAAAATGATGAGGCACTTTATTTGGCAGGGGAAGAGGGCACACGTACCACTGTCTTGGCTTACTCTGCGCTGGGGTACTGGAGGCATGGGCGTCCCAAATTTCAGTTCTTACTGTGTGGCGGCGAATCTTCATCTCATTCGGGAATGGATACTGGGTACATCCTTCTACATCAATATCTTGGCAGCTGGTGGCTCCCCTACAGCTTACCTATGTCTTGATGGGGCTGAGCAAAGAGCTGCCGCCTGCACTTTCTCAAAACCCACTGATTGTTCCGATTCGAAAGGCCTGGGTGTACCTTACAAAGCGGTTGGGTCTGCCCCAATGTAGTCCGTATCTCCTCTCTGTACAGGAAACCCAGAATTTCTCCCTGACTCCCAAGAACGAGCCTACAGGGGTGGGCACAGTAAGGCATTACCCACTTGGGACATTTGCTGGATCCCGAAGGGGCACTGATGCCGTTTCCCACTGTACAACGAATTTATGGCTTAACTGCAGCTCAGATATTTGGCTATATCCAACTCAGGCAATATATTTTGGCGTTAAAGCTTGATTGCCATAGTCCCGCTCAATTTCTAGCCTTAGAATCCTTTTTACACCTGGAAAGACAAAGCCCTCTATCTTTTCTCTGTATTACAGAGGTCTCCAACGGGATATGTCAAAAAGCACGTATGTTACTTCAGTAGAGCATTGGGAAAAAGATGAGGTATTCAAGCTTTCAGTGGCAACTTTTTCTGCTTGTATGGAGAACTTAAACAGGACCACTGGCAATATGTATTTCCGGGAAATGCAATATAAATTTCTGCGAAGGGCCTTTGTCTCCCCACAGGTTGCTTGGCGAGCACGTCTCATTTCGGATTCCACATGCCCCCAATGTCACCTCGCTATTGGTACACTATCTCATGCATTTTGGGCCTGCCCTCTCATACAATTGTTCTGGGGGAAAATTGTAAATTATTTGCAGCATTTATTGAAAGTGCAATTCACAATCACCCCTCAGCTGATTTTATTCGATTGCCTTTCCCAGTCTATTAGAAAAGTGGGTTGGCGTACTCTGGTCAAAAAGGCTTGGCTGGTGGGGAAAAAGTCATTTTACTTAATTGGTTGGAGCAGTCAGCGCCCTCATACTGAACTTGGCGTAATCATTTTCATCGCATGATGCACATGGACAACCTCACATCTAAACTGTCTCCGGCACAGCGTCGACTCTTTTTGGAAACCTGGGAGATATATCTGCAAGCCTTGCCGCACCATGCTCGTAGTTTGATTCTCAATGACTGAACGTTGAAAGACGAGGAATGGGTTCTCACCCTCTTGCGTTAGTTTTGATCCTCGATTATCTTGTTGTGTCTATGTGTTTTCTTTGCCAGGACCTGGGGGGGGGGGGTGGAGGTGGGAATGGGAGGGGTAAGGGTGGGTATGGGGGCCTCGTGCACCTGTACCTGTTGCCTTTTAGGGTCTCGCCCTTTGTGGTTGCTGGATGAACTGGTGTGGGGGATGTATCAGAGTGCAACATCCCCCGATACTACTCAGTACGGGTTATTAAAATGGGCAACCCTGGTGTTGCGAACACGTGTGGACATGGGTACACAGAAATAATATTAAATGGATGTTTCTCTATTGTTCTACGACTATTATTGTCGACATCTGTATTCTCTTCCATGTTTTATTGTCTTGTTGACAATTATGTTTTCCAATTACGTGTGATCCACTCAATAAAAATTGTGTTTACAAAAAAAAAAAAAAGACTCTTGCTGCGGAACTATACTGGGATTCCAAATGTCTGAAAACCCTCTTCTTCAGAGGTCTGGATACTCGCTTGAAAGACGAGCTGGCCACTAGTTCATCCTGACTTGCTGAATGAACTAGTGGCTTTGGCTACTAGAATTGATCACTGGCTCCGTGATAAGGTGAAAGAGCTCAAGCCTACCATTAGACCGGTTCAGAAGGAGGTTTGTGCTAAACATGCACTCCAGACAGTTCCAGCAATACCTGATGCCAGTGGAGAAGAACCGATGCAACTTGGTCGCAGTCACATGACTTCAAAAGAGAGAAGACTTCGGAAAAGGCATGGCCTGTGTATGTACTGTGGACAGACTGGTCACGATTTTCTAACATGCCCAATTCATCCGGGAAATGGACGGGCCTAAGTCCTGCGGGAGGACTCCACTCTCTCTCCCAGTCTCCCTGATCTGTGGACCATCTGAAGTTCAAACTCTTGCCCTGGTGGATTCAGGGGCAGGAGGCAACTTTATACTTCGATGCCTAGTTGAACACTTGAGGATTCCCCTCGTCACGTTGGAAGTTCCACTGCTTTTATCCTCCATCCATGGAGAGCCTTTGCCGGGTGCCGTAACCTGGCATACCAAACCGGTAACCATTCACACCGGAGCCCTCCATAGGGAATCAATTTCCTTCTTTGTTCTGGAGAAGGCTGTGCAGTGCACCCTATCGTTCTGGGGTTATCCTGGTTGCAGTCGCACCAGCCTCAATTCGACTGGGCCACCTTGGAACTCTCCCGCTGGGGCCCAGGTTGTCATGGCAAGTGCTTTAAGGAGGTGTTTCCTGTCCTCTGCATGCCTACGACTCCAGTGATGCCAGGACTGCCGCCTCAGTACGCATCATTCAGTGATGTGTTCTCCAAAGAAGCTGCTGACATCCTTCCTCCACACAGATCATATGACTGTGCCATAAGGCTGAAACCTAACACTAAACCTCCTAAAGGAGTGTCTATCCTCTCTCTGCCATAGAGAACAAGGCTATGTCTGAATACATCGAGGAGAATTTACAGAAGGGATTCATTAGACCATCAAAGTCTCCAGCCGGCGCAGGTTTCTTCTTCGTGGGGAAGAAGGACGGTACCTTGCGTCCTTGTATTGACTATCGAGGTCTGAATGAGATATGATTAAAGACCGATATCCCCTGCCTTTAATCTCAGAGCTGTTCGACCAGCTTCAAGGTGCCAAAATATTTTTGAAACTTGACCTGAAGGGGGCCTACAACTTAATTCGCATTCGCAGTGGCAATGAATAGAAAACAGCCTTCAACACTCGAGTTGGTCATTTCAAATACATAGTAATGCCTTTTGGCCTGTGCAACGCACCCGCCATGTTCCAGAACATGATGAACGACATCTTGGGGACCTGTTGTACAAGAGTGTCGTGGTATACCTAGATGATATCCTGATATTTTCGCAGGACTTGTCTACCCATCTAGAGGACATCAAACAAGTACTACGAAGACTACGAGAACATCAGCTCTACGCCAAGCTATCCAAGTGTGAATTCCATAAGGACTCTATGCCTTTTCTTGGCTACATTGTTTCTAAAGATGGTTTCCAGATGGATCTCCAAAAACTCGAGAGTATTAAACATTGGTCCCAACCTACCAGCCTGAAGGCCCTGAGATGATTTTTGGGGTTCACCAATTATTATAGAAGCTTTATAAAGAATTATTCTTCTTTAACTGTGCCCATAACTGCCATGACCCAGAAGGGGGCCAATGCTTCTAAATGGTCTGCGGAGGCCATTTCCGCGTTCGAGAATTTAAAGATTGCCTTTTCTACTGAACCCTGCCTGTGTCATCCAGACCCCAACAAGCCATTCATCGTAGAGGTTGACACCTCTGACGTCGGTGTGGGGGCTGTATTGAGCCAAACCGGAGTCTCCAAAGCATTACATCCCTGCTCTTTCTTCTCGTGATGTTTCTCTCCAGCAGAGAAGAACTATGGGATCAGAGACAAAGTGCTCCTGGTTATTAAATTGGCATTTGAGGAATGGTGGCCTTGGCTTGAAGGCGCTCAACATCAAATTACCGTGTTTATGGATCATAAGAATCTAGAGTATCTCCGCCATGCGCAACGTCTTAACGATAGACAAGCCAGGTGGTCCTTATTTTTTAACCGTTTTGACTTTGTGCTCAAATATCGCCCCGGAAACAAGAATACCAGAGCTGATGCCTTGTCACGCTCCTTTCTCTCGGAGGATGTTCCCGAAGAACCTCAGCACATAATCGACCCAAAGAAAGTCATCTTGGGTGCTACCCATTCTGTACCCGCTGGTAAAACCATCATGCCTAAACATCTCAGGAAGAAAGTGCTCTACTGGGCTCACGATTCCAAGCTGGCTGGCCATCCTGGTCAACGCCATACCCTGCTGAAGCTCCAGAAGTATTATTGGTGGCCAACTATCAAGGAAGATACATTCTCCTATGTGGCATCTTGTGCCAACTGTGCCAAGCACAAACCTACTTCTGGCCAACTGTGGGGATTGCTGCAACCGCTTCCAGCTCCAGAGCAGCCCTGAACGCATATCGCTACTGACTTTGTAGTCAATCTTCCCCCCTCTGGAGGTATGAATACCATCTGGGTCACAGTTGACCATTTCAGCAAGATGGCCCATTTCGTGGTGCTGCCTGTCTTACCTTCAGCCTTGGAGCTTGCGAAGCTCTTCATAATCCACATCTTTCGCCTTCACAGCCTACCAAAGCACATAGTATCAGACCAAGGATCACAATTCACGGCAAAATTCTGGAAGGCCTTGTGCAAACTCTTCGACATCTCTCTAGACTATACATCAGCCTATCATCCTCAATCAAATGGCCAAACAGAATGGATAAATAGGACCCTGAAACAGTTCATTCGGGCCTATGTGAGTTGCCGTCAGAATAACTGGGCCGAACTGTTACCATGGGCAGAATTCGCCATTAATTCTCATCCAGCAACATCCACTGGATCAACACCTTTTGAAGCGGTATATGGACGTTCACCATCACCGCCACTTCCACTGAAATTCTCAGTGATGTCCCCAGCAGCTCAATCCACTGCTGATGATATCCATCAATTATAGACTCAGACGAAAGAAATGCTACTCAAAGTGAGTGATCGAGCCAAAAGATGTTATGACGCTCACCATTCCAAAGCGCCTGTCTTTGAACCTGGAGACAAAGTCTGGCTTTCCACTAAGCACTTTAGACTGAAGTTACCCTCCACTCGATTTGCTCCTCGCTTCGTTGGACCATTTCCAATCCTCTGACGTCTTGGCAACATCACTTACAGTCTGAAGCTACCACCTGGATTGAACATCCACAACGCATTTCATGTTTCACTTCTGAAACCACTCATTCTCATTGAGTTCTCTTCCAAGGGAACCATCTCCCATCAATGCAGAAGATGACCTAGAATACAAGGTCGAAGCCATTCTTGATGTCTGAAGACAAGGCAAGACTTGGGAATACCTTCTTTCATGGGAAGTTTTCGGCCCCGAAGAAAATTCTTGGGAGCCTCTGGCAAATATCCTTGACAAAGAAATGCTCCATTAGTTTCATCTCTCATATCCTTGGAAACCAAAACCTGGTACCCGCAGAGGAGACCACCCTTTGAAGGGGGGTACTGTTGCAACCGTTGCAGCCCGACGGTTTCACTCTGCCTACCTTTCTTTTTCTGCGACTCCTCCTGCTCCCTGTGGACGTCTGGCTGCCGTGGCGTCTGCTCACTATCCTCTCCAACGTCCCTGGACCAGCTTGGGTGCTGCCTCCCGCCATGCTCCTCAGGTACCTTAGGGAATGCGCGCCGCGAGGCCCTCATTCTTATTTCCTCTATGGCGCAAACCTCAGGGGCATCCCCCTGTGATGACGTCACGCTGCCGGATATTTAAGCCTGTTGTTTATTGCTAGCCTTTGAGTTAGCAAGGGGAATTCTTACGGATGGGATTCGCTCTCTTTACCCAGCTACTCTGCCTCCAACTTCTAATTGGACTCTTTGCTGTTAACGAGGTACCCACTCCTCGGGGGCCTCTCTGCTTCTTTCAGGTCGCTATCAGGAACCGGTACTCACTCCTCGAGGGCCCATGTTCCCTGACTCGCTGCCTTTGTCCATCTCCTCTTCTACTTGGAAGAATTCGCTACAGACACCACCTGTGAGTACAACTACCATCTACTCCTCAGAGCTGTTTCCCTGGAACCAGGTACTCGCTCCTCGAGGGCCTGTCTCCGTTCCAGCACCAGTGCCATCTTCCATGGAGAATTGCTGCGTGAGTACTTGCCAACGAGTCTCTGTGCCCAGGGATCTGGTACTCGCTCCTCAAGGGCCAGCTCTCCCTATTTCGGGGCTTCTCCATACTGGGGACTCTGTGAATATCTTAGTGTACTCATTTTCTCAGTTCTTCTTCCTACAGCACTGCTACCGGAGAAGCCGCTGTTCCAGCGCCCTGAGGAATATTAGCCCAGCCGGGCTCCATCTTCTACTCACTACCGCCACCTCTGGTGGCTTCACAAACGGTCTAATAAAAGATATAATCTGTGTTTGTGTGTCCGGAGCTGAGCCTGACCTGTGGCCCCTCACGGGACTTCCCCCCGTTGGTGTGGTCAGCTGCTACAGTGTCCAAGGGTCCACCCAAACCCTACAAAACATAACAATTTAAAACAAATCGAAGAAAATTCTTTTCCACTCAGCACATAGTTAAGCTCTGGAATTAATTGTCAGAGGATGTGGTTACAGCAGTTAGTGTAGCTGCGTTTAAAAAAAGTTTGGATAAGCGCCCAGAGGAAAAATCCATAAACTGCTATTAATTATTAAGCAATAGTAGCTTGAGATTTATTTAATGTTTGGGTACTTGACAGTTACTTGTGACTTGGATTGGCCACTGTTGGAAACAGAATGCTGGGCTTGATGGACCCTTGGTCTGACCCAGTATGGCATATCTTATTTTCTTAAATGTTTCTATAGCAAATAAGCAGAGGAGGAACATTTCCAGTTCTTAAACAAAAAGAAAAAACAAAATTATTTTTTTCCTAAGACATTCAGTGAACATTCAGGCCTTTAATATAGAAGCCAGAGGACAGCATCTCTATTTTCCTTGTGGGGAGAAATGTCTATTTTTGGACTGGAATTCTATCTGCAAGGAAGGATAGCAGTGATTTGGATGGTGACCACTGACCAGTTTATTAGACTATGAAAAAGTTGAGGAACATACAGGATAATTCAACACTTGGATGTCAGATGACAAGTACCAATCAACCTGACACGCTTGAGGGAAAACACAGAGAAATTTAATTGTTCTTTTGTATATGATTTTTCACCTGCTATGAGCTAGCTGTTTTGCAAATATCTGGAAAGCTTTTTTGCTTCCTTGTATACTGCAGCGCTGGTAACTCGGGGCTCTAAATTCCATTGTAGAACATTTTTTCCACTGTATGCTAATAGTATTGATCATCTTTCCAGCAGATGGCACCAGCTTAGCTGTATTTGACCTCAGTCCAGCACCATATACCACTGGTTCTTTCTCCTACCAACCCTAAAAAAAAAATGAAAAATGGTCACCAGCCATGCTGGAGGAAAGAACATGCTGATTCCTAAAATGAACAATGGATGCTTTGAAAAAATTCTTGTTACAAAAAGAGCAAAGGAATTAACCAAGAACTTTGCCCAACGCTGAAAGAGAATAGACAATGGCTAATTTAACGCACAGACATTTTCTTAGCTAACAACATTTTGTGCATAATGATTGCAGGCATAAAACAAATTCAGCATGTATAGTAAGGCAGAGGCAGTCATGTGATCTCATTAATCCACTCTTAAGACGTGCCATTTAATATTATGCTGTAGACAGTACATTCATTTAGCCTCTAGTAAACAATAAATTAAGCTAACAGTTCAACAAACCAGCCCAACATGGCATAGCTGAAATGGTAAACTAAAGATATATAGTGCAATTATATAGTGCTATACATTCCTTAGGGAGGAAAATGAATAATTTTTAGCACTAAGAATTTGTTTGCCCTACTAGGGTGTTCCTCTGACCCACCATCCCTCTTCCAAGCCAAGCTGCCACTGTATGCTGTTCCCAGAAAGCATACTTTGAGCTCTAAAGACCAACAACAAGGAAAAACTGAAACATTAAAAAAAAAAATCACAAAGACTAACATTTTAAAAAATCATTTTTACCTACCCAAGCATGATAATGTTTAATATCAGAGCCAGATACTTGAGGCTGCTCTGAGCATTTCAACATAGCTTGTGGTTGATTGTACTTAAACACTGTATTTCCATCTAGTACTGCAACTTAACTACTTTTAGAAACATTGATACTAAGTTGCATTAAAATCAGCTGTTAACACAGTATGTACTAACTAATGAGATGCACGTGAGTTTTGTGCTAAGCAGTTAATGCATGTTAATGGGACTAAAAATCACACATTATCTATGTAATGCCTGTGCATTAACCTTCTAACGTGTTATATTCTTTCCATATGCACATTAAATAATGCAAAAATTTGTGATATTTATTTTAACACCAGCTTTGGCCACAGAGCATGTTCACTGATTGCTCTTTGCATCCCTACTGCAACATATTTATGCCTGCTCATGCTGCCCCCACTTGTCAGAGCTCTGGGGCGAATGGAACATTGGACTCATGTCGAAGGAGGTTGATTTTTCTAGGATAGAAGAGGTGGTTAGAACTTGCTTAGTGATAACTGCTTGCAGTGTTCTGTCTCATATTTGTTTCCCTTCTCTTGTTTTCCATTCCCATTGTCTATTGTCTCTTTGTGTGTGTGCAAGCTCTTATTATGACTTGGTCTTTTGTCTGTAGAGCCAACGCAACCCGCTATGCAAGCCATGCACTTGCACAGGGCCGCATCCTGGAGGGGGCAGTGGCCTGGGGGCCTACACTCAAGCAAAGGCTGCAGGACCACAACCGAGATAAGAGAGCTGCTGCACCGCCACCTGGCGCTTCCTAACCCACCAGAGGGCCAAGAAGAGGGACCTGTGGTTCCCAGCCCGCTGCGTGGCTGAGATGAGGGAGTTGCAGAGCTTCCTGGTGGATCCCAACCCACCAGGCACCATAAGAAAAAAACAGATCTGAGGCAGTTTCCAACCTGCCCTGTGGCAAAAGTCGAGAGTGGGGCTGCCGGGAGGGGTCTTGGTGTATGCGAGAGAGATATGTGTGTTTATGAGCAGGAGGAAACTTAGGTGTGTCTCTGAGCATGTGTGTGTGAGAGGGAGCCTGTTTGTGTGTCTCTGAGTATGTGTGTGTGAGAGGGAGCCTGTTTGTGTGTCTCTGAGCATGTGTGTGTAGGTGTGTGTGTGTGTGTGTGTGCATGTTTCAGCATGTGCATGTGAGAAAGAGCGTGTGTATGTGTCTGAGCAAAAGTGTGTGAGAGGGAGCCTGTTTGTGTGTCTCTGAGCGCGCGCGTGTGTGTGTGTGTGTGCATGTTTCAGCATGTGCATGTGAGCAGGAGCGTGTGTATGTGTCTGAGCAAGAGTGTGAGAGAGGCAGCGTGTGTGTGTCTCTGAGCATGTGTGTGTGTGCGTGCATGTGAGAGGTAGCATGTGTATGTGTCTGAGCAAGAGTGTGAGAGAGGGAGCGTGTGTGTGTGTCTGAGCATGTGTACATGAGAAGGAGATTGTTTGTGTGTGTGTGAGAGGGATCACTGTGACAGGTGTAGAGACCAAGCTCTAGGGATGATGGAGTAAAATGTCCAAATAGTAGTAGGTTCTTTTTGAGCAATACATTCTGCAGTTTATATCAGGAAAGGTTGAGGTATTGAAGCATAGGGTGTTTCTTCATGTGTATGTCTGAGCATCTGTATGAGTCTGAGCAAATATGTTTGTGAGCATGTGTGTGCCTGAGCATGTGTATGTGAGAGCATGTGTCTGAATATGTATGTGTGAGAGACAGAGGGATCTTATGTATGTGTGTTTGTGTGGGTATGTTTATGTAAGAAGCAACATGTCTGAGTGTGTGAACATATCTATGTAGGAGGGAGCAGATATGAGCATGTATTTGTGTCTGAGCATGTGTGTGAGCATGGGTACATAAGATGAAGCATGTATATATGAGAGAGGTAGCGTCTGCGAGTATAAGAGAGCATATGTATGTACATGTGTGTGTGTGTGCATGAATAGATACATATCTAAGAGAGAGAGGAGAAAGAGTGTGCACTCCTCTCCCACTAATTCACGACAATCTCATGGTGACTGGAAATCAAAAGTTTCCAGGTATGGAGAGCGTGAATTATTTTAACCTTTATTATATTACATTTTTTGGATGTTATTTGATGTGTCTGCTGTTTTGAAATATTTTATTGGTGTTTGGGAAATTTAAAACAAATTAGGGCAGATTTTAAAAGCCCTGCTCGCGTAAATCCACCCAGATTTACGCGAGCAGGGTCTTGTGCGCCAGCGCGCCTATTTTCCATAGGCCTGCCGGCGCGCGCAGAGGCCCGGGACTCGCGTAAGTCCCGGGGGTTTTTGTCGGGGGCGTGTCGGGGGCGTTTTGGGGGCGGGACGCGGCGTTTCGGGGGCAGGCCCGGGGGCATGGTTTCGGCCCGGGGTGGTCCAGGAGCATGGCCACGCCCTCCGGAACCGCCCCTGGGTTGCGTCTCGGCGAGCCAGCGGCCCGCTGGCGCGCGTGGATTTTGTTTGCGCCTGGTGCGCCAACAAAAGTACGCGAACGCGCATTTTTTAAAAATCTACCCCATTGTGTAAGAACATAAGAACATAAGAAAATGCCATACTGGGTCAGACCAAGGGTCCATCAAGCCCAGCATCCTGTTTCCAACAGTGGCCAATCCAGGCCATAAGAACCTGGCAAGTACCCAAAAACTAAGTCTATTCCATGTAACCATTGCTAATGGCAGTGGCTATTCTCTAAGAGAACTTAATAGCAGGTAATGGACTTCTCCTCCAAGAACTTATCCAATCCTTTTTTAAACACAGCTATACTAACTGCACGAACCACATTCTCTGGCAACAAATTCCAGAGTTTAATTGTGCGTTGAGTAAAAAAGAACTTTCTCCGATTAGTTTTAAATGTGCCCCATGCTAACTTCATGGAGTGTCCCCTAGTCTTTCTACTATCCGAAAGAGTAAATAACCGATTCACATCTACCCGTTCTAGACCTCTCATGATTTTAAACACCTCTATCATATCCCCCCTCAGTCGTCTCTTCTCCAAGCTGAAAAGTCCTAACCTCTTTCGTCTTTCCTCATAGGGGAGTTGTTCCATTCCCCTTATCATTTTGGTAGCCCTTCTCTGTACCTTCTCCATCGCAATTATATCTTTTTTGAGATGCGGCGACCAGAATTGTACACAGTATTCAAGGTGCGGTCTCAACATGGAGCGATACAGAGGCATTATGACATTTTCCGTTTTATTCATCATTCCTTTTCTAATAATTCCCAACATTCTGTTTGCTTTTTTGACTGCCGCAGCACACTGAACCGACGATTTCAATGTGTTATCCACTATGACACCTAGATCTCTTTCTTGGGTTGTAGCACCTAATATGGAACCCAACATCGTGTAATTATAGCATGGGTTATTTTTCCCTATATGCATCACCTTGCACTTATCCACATTAAATTTCATCTGCCATTTGGATGCCCAATTTTCCAGTCTCACAAGGTCTTCCTGCAATTTATCACAATCTGCTTGTGATTTAACTACTCTGAACAATTTTGTGTCATCTGCAAATTTGATTATCTCACTCGTCGTATTTCTTTCCAGATCATTTATAAATATATTGAACAGTAAGGGTCCCAATACAGATCCCTGAGGCACTCCACTGTCCACTCCCTTCCACTGAGAAAATTGCCCATTTAATCCTACTCTCTGTTTCCTGTCTTTTAGCCAGTTTGCAATCCACGAAAGGACATTGCCACCTATCCCATGACTTTTTACTTTTCCTAGAAGCCTCTCATGAAGAACTTTGTCAAACGCCTTCTGAAAATCCAAGTATACTATATCTACCGGTTCACCTTTATCCACATGTTTATTAACTCCTTCAAAAAAGTGAAGCAGATTTGTGAGGCAAGACTTGCCCTGGGTAAAGCCATGCTGACTTTGTTCCATTAAACCATGTCTTTCTATATGTTCTGTGATTTTGATGTTTAGAACACTTTCCACTATTTTTTCCTGGCACTGAAGTCAGGCTAACCGGTCTGTAGTTTCCCGGATCGCCCCTGGAAGTCCCGGAGTTTTAAATTACTGGATCTTCCATTCATCATCTGTTTTGAAATATTATTTTTATTAGTATGTTTATACTATTATGATTAATGTATTTATTATATTTCTTGATTTTATTGTTTAATGTCTGAGGATTGGTGATGGTTCTGTTTTTTCATTGTTGTACTGCATACAGAGTCTGACTTGTTATGGTTTCTACTTCAGTTTTTGCCTGATGTTTCTATTTCTAATTTTTATGGTTTCTTTTTCCTGTATTTGGTAAGGGTCTACCTTTATTCTGTATATGTGACCAAGGAGAGCTATTCTGCTAGCATGTAGGAATCTATAGCAACTTGGTTTGGTCTGTTTTCCTAATAGGAGGAGTATTGTTTGGTATATTAGGGCCTGGTGTAATATTTGCAGTGTTGCTTTTCATAGGTAGAGCTTTTATTTTTTTAAGTGCTGGCAGTTAGTGCTGTTTTGGTATGGGAGATTTATTATATTTTAATTGTAATTTACTCAAGGCTTTCTGAGGGTCAAGCCCACACCAATACACATTACAGTAGCCCTAATGCCATTACGCAGGGCTTCCCAAACCTGTCCTGGGGACCCCACAGTCAGTCAGGTTTTCAGGATATTCACAAAGAATATGCATGAAATAAATTTGCACACAATAGAGACTGAGTATATGCGAATTTATCTCATACATATTCATTGCGTATATCCTGAAAACCTGCCAGGCTGTGGAATCCCCAGGATAGGTTTGGAAAGTCCTGCCATATGGTTTCCAAGTGTCTTTTTTTTTTCAGGGTTTTCTGGTTGGCATCAAAGCAGTGCATGCAAATATAATCTACATGTTGTGATATTTTTTACCTCAGAAGACTACCAGTATATTTTTAATATTCTTTTTCATGTAAAATCTGTTATTATAAATGTATAATTATTAACTGTGTACTTGGAAAGGGTGGGAGGGAGGGTGCAAAGGTTTAAGCTTTGTCTAGGGCACCTTATACTGTTGCACCAGCTATGGATTCCAGGGGAGGGATGAAGACCCGGAAAGCAGAGGGGTGACAGTTTTTAAAGGCTGGGTTGCATGAAGGAGCTGATCATTTTTTGGTGGGATCAAGACCGAGATTGAATGAAGGGGAGTGGGGTAGCACAATAATTGTTTCCACAGGACAGCAAAAAAGCTAAGTACCGGCCCTGTTTGTCTGTCTCCTTGTCTATTAGGGCACACCAGAATGGAATATTTGAGCGGGGCTGGTAAGAGTATAGAGAGAGGTAAGGGAGTGCACGTGTGTACAAGCTGTGTGCATGAAGCTTATGAGAAATGAGTAGGGACAGTCAAGCAGCAGGAAGGAGGGCAACAGTATCAGGAGGGAAGAGAAAGGGGTCAATAGACAGCAACTGGAAAGAGAAGGAGAAGTCCAGGGTGGGACCAGTCAGAAGAGATGGAGGGCCAAAGGAAGCAAGCAAGAGGAATGGAGGGGAGCAGGAAGTGAGAAAAAGCACAGGCAGGAAGGGGCCAGCACTCAAGCCAGACAGAAGTGGCATCAGAGGCAGGACCCAGCTCCTGGAAGGAGTCATCATGGATTCAAGCAGTGCATTTCACAGCTGAAAAAAAATAAGGTCCTTAAACAAGAATTACAGTAGTCCAAGGCTTTCTAAACTTTTATCTAATGTGACCCCATTTTAGCACTTGAAAATTCACAAGACCCCCAGAAGACAACCAAAACCAATTATCTGGGATGCGGTCTCCCTCTAGGAATCACTCTATTCTCAACCCTCCCACCTCTCCAGCTGATCCCCTCCCCCTTTCAATCTCCATCTTCTCTAGGTAATACTTTTTCTCATCCTCTATGCCCTTCAGAGGAGAGGACCTCCTTTTTCCTCCCCTCCCCTCCTCATCCTCATACTTTTTCTCATCCTCTATGCCCTTCAGAGGACCTCCTTTTTCCTCTCCTCCAAAGGACACCCTCTGACCCTCCACCCCTCCTGCTGATCCTCTCTTACATCCCTCAGCTACTCTCACCTCCCCAACCCATCCTCTCTCTCTAACCCCTTTTAGTCCTTTTTGCATTCCCCAGTTGATCCTCTCTCACCCCAAATCCTTTTTATAATCCCAATTTATCCTTTGTCATGCCCATACCCTCTTTCTCACCTCCTCCTCCAATCTTTCTCTCACATACTCCCATCTGATCCCTTCTCACTCCCAGCTCCTCTTTTACTTCCCCCCTTCAATTTTCTGTCATTCCCCCTTTCTCATCTACAGCCAATCCCTTATCCAAGCCTCATGCCCCTTCTGCATCTGATCCCTCTCTTCAAACAGCCCCGCCTCCAAATATCCCATTGGTCAAGGTCAGCAGCAACATTTTTGAACCCTGGGCCAAAGGTGGATGAGAATTGGTGAAAAGAGAGCACAGTCTGCTGATTGGGCAATATTTTTCTCTTGGGTAGTTCATTGGTGGGAGGAAAGAGGAAAGGTGGCAGTCTCCACTGACCCATGCATATTCAGCCATCACCTTCTTTCATGGTTGGCCTCAGGTCCGACTGTGATCTGCAAGAGTCAACAGCATTAGTAATGAAAGTCAGCACAGGGCCTGTAAGCTATTGCAAACTCACAGGCCCTGCAGCATCCCCCAATCTCTCCTCACACAGGGCTTCCTATTTCCATAGAAACTCATGTAAGGGTCCTGAAGGGCCTGTGAGTGCTGGCTCACAAGCTCTATACTAACTTCCACTAAGAATGCTGTTGCTGCTGACACCTGAAAAGTGCATCCATTTGAGGCACTTGTGACCCCAGCTGAAGGTTTGTGACCCCATTTGGGGTCCTGACCCACAGTTTGGGAAGTCCTACAGTAGTCTGTATGACCAAAAATCCCAAAGAAAAAGTAAGTGAGCCAAAGATAAGATCCAGTGACGCATCACTTCCATGGTCAGCAACCTTAAATTCTCCCAGTGCTCAGTGGAACAGTTTATGCACAGATATTGAGACATTAAAGCAAAACTCAAGATGAAGATCTCCACAATTCAGCAGCACTGATGAAGCACAAGAGACAGGCATCATTGTCCCTAAAGCTTGACTCTAAAGGAGTAGTAGATGCGGGCCCTAAGATGCTGAAAGGTTTGGCTGAACATCTAGATACAGCAGAGGTTGCAGGTAAGAATGGATAATGTGGTTCTCATACTTAATTTAGTAGTTGGGAGAGAGGCAATGAGGAAGGAAATTAGAGGGGGATTTGTGACTTTGGGGTGGAAGGATGTTGTATGTCATTGTTGGGGGGCTAGGGTGGAATTCAGGTGACCTTGTGCGGGTTTCTGTGTCCATGGTGTGGAGGGGTGTTGAATGTCCTTGGTGGGAGAGGGAGTTTTGCTGATCTTGTCATGGGGAGTTTAAGCTTGGTAGAGGGAAGAGAAAGGGGAGGATTCAATCAGAGGCAACTGTACCTGAAGCTCTCTCCAAAAAACCTGCCAACCAAAAGAATTGTTTCTTAAATTACACTCTTCCTTTTTCAGCAGATCCCTGCAGGTAAATCCTTGCCTCAGAGCCTGCTGTGTCCAAAATCATAACTCAAGACATCCCCACAGAGAAGTCACCTGCAGAGCTGGTAGAGGGACAGCCAGCAAAGGACATAGAGCCAGATAATGGCAACACTGCAGGGCCACAGGCTGGGGTCTCTGTAGGGTATGGTATTCTGCACATTCAAACATTGCAATCATTGTACATCCCAATAGCGACAACTGGAGACTTCTATGATGGTAAAACAATCGCACGCTGGAAGTGGTTGCAGTAGGTCCAACAGTTCCCCGGGTTTTAGGGTTACTGCCTCTGGCCTTCACTGGCAGACAAGGTTCTCTTTTCTGATAGTTGAGCCAGTTTGGTGTCAGCTGTGCTTCGGCTTCTGGGTATATTGAAAATTGTTATCCAATGCTGTAGAGTTAGGCTTCCTTCTGAAGCTCTGCTCCTCGCAGCTTTGGTACTCCTTTGTTTCAGGGTATGGCAGGCAGGCCAGATATCCCCTAATCCTCATGGCAGGGAGGAAATGATGCCTTGCTTCTCTAGCCACTCTTGTGCACAAGGTCCTTCTTCATGGATCTTTGGTGCACTCCCATCATCTTCATTTTCCTGTGGTCAGAAATCCACCATCTTGGTTGAATCTCGCAAAATTTGTAAAATTTAAGTCCACACAAATCATCACCTCTAGAATTGAAATTTTCTTGAAATGTATGTCTCACAAAATCCATGTCAGTTGGTCCTTGTTCAAGCACCATTTTATGTAGTGGGTCCCCTGTTTGGTTGTTTGACTTCATCTAGGGGGCTACATTGCTGGGGTTCATTTGCAGAGGGGGAAGATTCACTTCCTGGGTCCTAGGCATAGTCAGGGAAACCAGCCCTCACACATAACCCCTCAATTCAACGTGTAGAAGGAACCAAAAAAGAACCCAGAAAATACCAGCACCAATTCTGTCCATTCACCATAGAGGAAAAACCACACAAAGGGTAGGAAAAATAAAATAGTTGGAGTCCAATTAGTGTCCAAAAAAAAAAAAAAGAAATGTACTTTAGTTTGAAGAAAAGTATCCAAGCAAGTTTTGTGAAATTAAGAAACAGATAAAAAATATGAGTCAGAAAAATCAGTTTCCTTATCAATTGGCTTCCTTCTGGTTGGTCTTCTCCATTCTCTGTCACCATTCATACTCAATAGTCCCTCCCCTTGAAGGGTAGGGGAACTAGTGTGCAACTCCAGCATCCACTGGGAAATGGTGACCAAAAAAAATCCCAACTTCAAAAATAGTTCTCAAGATCAAAACAGGTCTTCAGAATCCAACCAAACCCAGAAAATCATATTGGAATGGACAAAATCACAATCTTCTCTTCTTCCTTGCCTTTGACTTTCAGCTTGGGCAAAAAGATCAATGACCCAGCCTTTCTGAATACTGGGGGGGCGACGCTCTTCCTTCCAGACTGGTCAAAATCCAAAAAGCTTTATAGCTATCCACAACAAACTGCTTTCTTTCCTTCTGATCACCAGTCTCCAGGGAGGAGGCTATGACCATCAGCAAAGCTCCTACACTTTCCAATAACTCCTCTCCACTCACTACTACCAATCTGAGCATGCATCAGGAATATGTACATGACCCATAAGTCTCCCACAAAAAGGTGGGGGGTTAAAGCTAGGGCAGGATTTCAAAAAGACAAAAATAACCCTCCCATTGCCCATGATGGGAAAACTATTAGTGACAGGTAAGGCTAGATCACACTTAGACTTCTTGTTTCTTTCTCTCCCTTTCTCTCTCTCTCTCTTTCCTTTGGAGTCTTGGTCTAATTGCAACTGAATCAGTCTCTGACTGGTGAACTTTCCATGGCAAGTTGCCCTACCTCTGGCACCTCTCAGTACCCTCGTCCCCAGCCTTCAGGACCTCTCTCTCGCTCTCTCTCTCTCCCTCTTCACTCTTCTGGATTTCCAGGAACTCCTATCCTATACGTCTTCTCTCAAAATCCTCTGAACCTTTTCTGTGGAGAGAATGGCTCAGTGGTGCCCCTCTGTGAAGAGATTGCTTCAGTCATCAGCAGGACTTCAGATCTTAGCATCCTCTCTTAGCGTTTCTCTTGTTTTTCCCCCACACTAGTGGGTGAGGAGATTTTATAATCTTCTAACATTCCTCCCAATGGGGATTGGTTCTCCTCCTTAGCACACTGACATCACATGTAGGCAAGGTCTAGTGAGACCTCTGACACACTGAGGGCACTCACACCAGCCAAAGCCACATAGTGCATGTTTTTAAGGGGCAGGGACATTTTTCTAGGAGCAGAAAATGGGCATTTCCCTACAGACAGGATGCGCCCTGTGTGAAGTCGCCATAGCCAGAACAGGACCAGTATCAGGAGCAGGCTGGAGCTAAGGTACAGAGAATCTGACCCAATATTCACCAGCAGGACATGAAACCACAAACAAGCCTATAGAGAAGCTAAAGTCCGCGGGAGAGCTGGCGAATGCCTGCTCTCCCGGCGCGCGCACAGGCCACTGTGCGCGCGATTCAGTATTTAAATGAGGCCCGGCGGTAGAAACGGGCAAAAGGAGGCGCTAGGGACACTAGCGCGTCCCTAGCACCTCCTTTTGGCCCAGAGCGGCAGCTGTCAGCGGGTTTGACAGCTGACGCTCAATTTTGCCGGTATCGGTTCTCAGGCCCGCTGACAGCCACAGACTCGGAAACCGGACGCCGGCAAAATTGAGCATCCAGTTTTCGACCCAACAGTCGCGGGCCAACTTCAAATTTATTTTTATTTTTACTTTTTTTACCCTTCGGGACCTCCGACTTAATATCGCCATGATATTAAGTTGGAGCAGTTTTTACTGCTTTTCTGTGCACTTTCCCGGTGCCCGAAGAAATTAGCGCCTACCTTTGAGTAGGCGCTAATTTCTGAAAGCAAAATGCGCGGTTTGGCTGCACATTTTGTTTTCTGAATCACGTGGGAATACCTAATAGCGCCCTCAACATGCATTTGCATGTTGAGGGCGCTATTAGGTTCAGCAGGTTGGACGCGTGTTTTCAGCCCCTTACTGAATAAGGGGTAAGGGAAAACGCGCGTCCAATGGCGGGTTAAAAGTGCGCTCTGTCGGAGTGCACTGTACTGTATCGGCCCGATAGTGAGGCCACTGCCACCAAACATTGTTGAGCTACTCTGTATCCCAATTTACCAGGAAACGTTGCCACTCTCACTAGAGCCTAGAATTTGGTAGCTGCCAGGTGCAGGCTCCAAATACTCTGTACCCCAGTCCCCACCAACCAATCTCACACACACACACACACACACACACACACACACACACACACACACCTGCAAAGGTCATGGCTTGGGCTTGAATCTTCCTGAGATTTGTGTTCCCATTGCACAAAAAACCTGATGAGAGAGACATGAGAATGTAAGCCTGGCCACACCCCCCATAGACACCTGGCCTCCTCATCCCCCCCTTGTTCCTGGTGCTTACAGTCTGTGACTGAGCTGCCAAGATAACCAGTAAAAGGTGAGAGATTTAACCTGCCCTGCCTTACAATTCTTCATCCCAGTACATTATGGTTTATGTAGTTCAAGCTTTCCCAGACATGCTTTAGTATGGGTACAGCTGAACACTGGTGTTTTGGGCTGCTCACCACATATTACCCAAATTGGCTGATGCTGGCCTGCATTTGCCTCAGTGCATGCAGGAATTTATAGTTCACAGTTTCCCACAACCATTGCCAAGGAATTCCAAGCTACAAATCCATGCAAGCAATGACTGATAACCAATCCCAGATCAACTGCTATGGCTGAGTGTGGGCACAGAGGCCAACTTTAATATCTTCTGGAGGCGTGGTGAGGTTTTTTGCATTAATGGGGGTTTGTTAAAATTTTAGCAAGGGTTGTTTTTGACTGTGCTAAAAAGTAATGAGGTTTTGCATCTCATTGCCTCATTAGCATAGATGTGTGAATGGCAATGCAATCACTCAGTACCACACACACATTAATAGCACTTTAATGTACGATAATGCTGACAGCCTCTTTAGTTTAAAGAAACACAAGTGCACACATCTTGAATGAAACCACAAGCTGTAGATTTTAGAGTAGATTCTCTGACAAATTTTTGCCTACTTTTGTTTTCTTCACGCTACAAATGCTTTGCTTTGTGGGAGGGTTGGTGTCTGTGAGACCTGTGCGTGTCTGTGTGGTTTTGATAAGTGTACAGTAGATCCCTAAATGTAAATATCAGTTTTACACAGCACTTAGTCCATGTAATCAGGAGAATCTCCCCCCTGTCATCAGCAGGAGAACAGTGTACTTAACGTGTACTGCAGCAATTATCACAAAGGGATAATTAAAAGGGACTGGTGAGGTTGCCAAGAATTTTGTAGCTGGACTGGGAAGAAAAAATGTTGGAGGTGATGGAGGAGAAGGCTTTGAAATCAACACTGTAGTTCATTCACTTATTAAAAGAATGCCAGCAGCCATGTAGTAATTGGAATTTCTTTGACAAGGTACTGGCATCATATCACATATGCAAAATTAGTTTAAGACTTTTTCAGGCCAATGCAATACCGACGCGCTAAAAACGTGCATCCACACTAGATGCACTTTTATTAAGGCATGCACAATCCCCTCTCCTGGGTGCTCGATGCAACACACAAATGAGCCGCTATGCTAAAAAGGACGCGCTAGGGATAAATTGTGCATCCCTAGCGCGTCCATGGCATTGGGTGCCCAGGAGAAGTGGCTGTGTGTGGGTAAATTCAGCGTCCGTTTTCCTAACCTGACCGCCAGCAAGACATTTTAAAACATTTTTTTTTCATGATGCTGCTTTCTATGGTTCCTCCGACTTAATATCGCCACAATATTAAGTCGGAGGAACCATAGAAAAGAAGTGTTTTCTGCTTTTCTGTAAAGGTTTGGGGCTCCTCAAGACTTAACTCCAGCTCCAGGGCTGGTATTAATTTTTGAGGGTAAAAATGTGCGCGCCGGGCACACATTTATTTTTTAAATAAGGAGATACTAGCTAAGAGCATTATCGACGTGGCATTTACATATGATTAGCGCTATTCGCTAATGTATTAGCTAATCAAATGTGCGTTCAACTGCGGGTTAATCTGTGTGCTAGCCTGAGTGCACAGTATTGCATCAGCCTGTTTGTTTCCATACTAATGTTCTCCCTTTCCCAAATTTATTTATATATTTATTTATTTAGAGATTTTTTATATACCGCGGCACGTTAATAACATCACCTCGGTTTACAATGAACAATAAATCTGCAACAGGCTTTACAATTAAATGAGATTAAGAGGAAACATTATAAATGAACAAAAAATTATTATAAATGAACAATAAATCAGCAACAGGCTTTACAATTAAATGAGATTAAGAGGAAACATTATAGGTACCACATAAAACAAAACTCTTGAGCCAATGAGAATCATATTCAACAGTTGAGGCATGCCTAATAAGAAAAGGAGATCAGAAGCAGGTACAATAAAACTTAGCAATGAGCAATTCATTAATATGGAGTGTGGATATGGCTCTGACAAACAGACTTTACAAAGAGTGGGTGTAGAGAGGACATTTAGATACAATAGATGAGCAGGATTTATGTCAATATTTCTATTTGAAGGCAGAAAACGAATTTTGAGTGGAACAAGCGATCAGCATTTCTAATAGGAGATGATTATTGAGTGTAAGCTAGTTTGAACAGCCAGGTTTTAAGGTTCTGTTTAATTTTCCTATGGCAGGGCTCTAGTCGCAGGTCTGTAGGCATTTTGTTCCAGATGTTGGTTCCAGCAATTGTGAATGAGCGGTCTCTCATAGCGGCGTGTTTGATGTGCTTAAGAGATGAAGAAACAAGTTTGGCCTGGTGCATTTTTCTTATTGGTCTCTTTGATGAGCGGAAAGTAAACTGATCAGAGAACCATTGCATATCTTGGTTATAGATAGACTTATGAATGAGGGTGAGTACTTTGAATAATATCCTAGATGCTATAGGAAGCCAGTGAAGGAATTGGAGAGAAATAACCTCCCAAAGCTCCCTCTTGTTGTACCTGCCTCATTATGCTAGGTTACAAACAGCCAATCTGGTTTTCTGGATCTCTACAATAAATATTCCTGCAGGCAGTGTATGCAAATATATCTTTTGCATATTTATTGTGGATACCCCAAAAACCTGATTAGAAGGGGTGTTTGAGAACTGCGTTGAGAACTCCTGCTGTATGAAACACTACATGGGATTTTGAGAATCTCATCACCATTTTTCTTTGTAAAACCTTACTACTCTCTTTTCTCACTACTGTACTACTCAATGGATCAACTGATAAGTGCCTTAGATCCTCTTTCTTTATTCTCTTGGTCATGCCTCCCACCAGTCCCTAATTCATGCTATGTAATGCTATTTTGAGAGGGTCTCCCTGCCGATATTTCTCCTATCCTTTTTGAACTTTTAAGAAGAAAATCATATGAAGAGCACAAAGAAGAACATTTGCATACAGGTGTGTTTGTACTTATCACAGGTAGAGCTGTTACAGTACAGTACTTTGGCAAGAGAAAATTCAGAAATTATTATTTCTTGGCAGTCTGACAAAACACTGTTAGAATCACTGCAAAAGACCATGGGTCTTATGTATTCTCAGTGATTACAAAAAACAAATGTCCCAAGAAGGGTTCACCGACCCAAGGTCAAAGAATGACAAGCCCCTAAGTAATTCTTAGGTTGTTACACGAACCAAATAAATAAAGGGGACAATCATAAAACAAGTGCAAAATAACCCCTTGAATCCCCAAGCACTTCAGCTATAGTCATACTTCCCAAACAGTTCAATGTTTACATTTTATAAATTGCATATAAAATAATCTTTACTTGATTTCCACAAAAATACACATTGCACATCCCTGAAAACTTGGAGTATTGGGTGAAGCTGGCCTATACGCCAAGGTTTTTGGGACGTATGGCATATATTTTTGTGGAAATCAGTGAAGATGATTTTATATGCAATTTGAAAACAATGTAAAAAATGTATAGTCTGGGACTCATGCTTACTATTGAACACAACTGAGTACTTTATGCTCATTTTATGACTGCTCCCTTAACTTAAGAATTGTGTGGGGCTGTTGTCATTGCTCGATCTTATGTATTCAGCCCAGCATGTTGATATTGGTGTTGGCCACTAAGGGGGCAGCCGGTGCCATTTTGACCGAACCCACTGGGGCAGGAGTGATTGGGGATCACTCCTGCTCTTTTGACATATCCAATCCCAGGGAAGGTGGGAGGATAGCGGAAGGGCCTGTGCATGTCTGTTAACTTTTTCTTTCAGTGGCGCTGGGGGCGGATTTTTGAATCAGTGGTTGGGGGGGGGGGCAGGGTGGGGAAAACTGGCTCCTTTGTTCCTTTGTTGTTGTGTTTTTTTAATTTCATTTCAACTAAATGAAAAGAAATGAAATAAACATCAAATAAAAAGGAGAGCAAATAAAATAAAACCAAAACAAAATATAATTTTTTTCCTGTGCACATTCCTGCTACTTGAATCATCCCCTCCAATCTATAAAAGGCAAAGGAAAATGTAAGAAGGCTTAGTGTGTTTCACAGAACTGTCACTAATATTGTTGAGGAAGATTTCCTGGAAACACAGGAGGCCAATGGTACCTGAAAGACTGTGATTGCTATAACATTTCCTCAAGTTTTACAAGAAATGTTTAACCTCGTGGGGTCATTATATGATTATGGAAGTGAGCAATCAGTTCCCAGAGAGCCAGGCCAGGAACTCCAGGGATCGGTCAGGAGGAGCCAGTCAGTGCAGTGAAAAGTCAGGTTCATGGTCTCTGAAACATAAATCCATTCAGAAAGACCCACTGAGAGTTCCCCGGCAGTGTTTTGGCAATCTGCTTACGAAGGAGGAAGAACTCTCCAATATAATCCTGGAAAATCTCCTCTACTGACTGGATCCCTACCCCCCAGGATCTATGATAGAACTTCCTGAATCCGTTAGTTAGGCTGCGTGGCCCACAAACCCTGCCTACCAGTAAGCCGTGCAATTCACAATATTTATTTTTCTATTTTATTTATTATTAGCTCAAGTCGAGTTGCATTCAGGTACAGTATCAGAGCATCTTGTGAAGTACATGTGCATCTCTGTGTGGGGAGAAGTTTATGATGAGGAGTGGCTGGTGCTAATTTATGGGGTTTATGCATTCATCAGTTGTTCTTTATGGAAGTGATTTTCAAAAGGATTTATGTGCGCAAAAGTAGCATATGTTGTGGCAATTTTCAAAAGCCCATTTACATGCGTAAAGTCCATTTAGTTGTGTAAAACCTTTTGAAAATTCAGTTAAGTTTCAGAGGAGTTACATGCATAAAAGTAGCAATTTTCAAAAGCCCATTTAAACATGCACAATCTTTTGAAGATTACCCCCTATGCTTTTATTATTTTAATTTGAAAACCGTTTTGGGCGGCTTGTTTCAAGCCGGAGATGCGCTCTATAAAAATAATAAATAACAACAGGTTGATTACTTACAGTCCTCAAGGGTTTTATAGTTATAATTCTGATTTTGCTGAATGGCTATATCATGAAAAAAACAGAATGATCTTCACCAGGTGCAATCAAGAAAGCTGATAATCCCTGCTTCCAGGTTTTTGGATCTACCGAGTGAAGGGAGTGAGCCTGACTGCATTTTGGAAAACATATTTTTTTTTCCCTCTGGGGATGAGCCTGTACTGGTTTCCTGCTTGGTTTAGTGCATGCTTCACTCAGCTTGCATACTGATGTTAGGAATGGAGTTTGCATTGTGCCTAGGGGCAAAGTGGAGCTTCTGGATTCATGGTAGAGAGTCAGCACCAGGTGCAAATGACTAACCCAGGAGCAGTCAACGGGCCCTCCTGTTCTCATGTCTAACATATTTCACTGAATGCTGACGCTATGACGTAAAATAGTCACACGATCTACTGTTGTCATGAACCTGCTAGTTCCCTACCTTTCAGTGTACTCCAAGTGTTCTCCTTTCTCCCACTAGAGGTATAAAACATAATTCGTCAGTATCACCATTATTCAGAAAGAAAGGGATTTTCTGCCTATGCATTATGATCCTCTATTGATCTTTAAGCTGAGGAGATTTTTCTCTTTTTGTCGGGTTTGATTTTCTATATGGGTTGTAGGAATGAAAAATAGAGAAAAAGGTGATCTCCCTAGCTGTATGTGTTTTTAACTGCTGAATCCACAGGGAGTGTAATTCCGGCATTAGAAGTGCCCATTCTCGTTGGTAACAAGAGATAGACATCAGCTTGTGGTATAACAGCTCATAGTTGCTCCCTGCAAGAACTGCCTCTCAGCTTTAATTTAAATCAGAGTCAAGGTCCTTTGTTTTCTAAGGTTCTGTGAATGTAGAATTTGACAATGATTCGAGACAATGCTTCTGTACTGACACAGAATTTTGTTTTCTTTACTTTTTCGTATGAAAATATACTATCTCTACAACAAGTGAAAAGAAAAGATGGCTGAAATTTATGTAACACCAAAGGGGGTTCTGCTGTAAAAATGAATTCTTAGGAAATGGTTTATCATAGGCAAACCCATTCATCAGATAGTGCAAGCATCTCTTTGTCGTCCATGAAAGATTTAGACTGAAATGTAATACTTTGAAAGGATGCAGATGAAAAGAAAACAGAATTTATATTTCATTGCTTTTTAAATATGTACAGTCAACATGAGTACTTAATATTGAATTGATATGCATAATTAGGACATTTTCTTGCAACTGACATTTAAATAGTACATTATTAGTAACTTGCCCTAAAAAGGAAATAAGATATAACCCGCCTCCCCCCAAGAATAGCCATGTTGGATTAGCTGTAGGAAGCAGCTAGAATGGCATTATTTTTAAAACTGTTTAGTAAAATCATTATTTTCCTTCCATGATAATTTTGACTCTTTAAATGGCACTAAATGGACCCACTTTACACTGCAGATATGGTACAGAAATCTAAATGTCTTGTAGCAGAATCTGTCCTAAAGCTGCCACATGCATCTGCAACTGTTATGTGCATGCAAACACACTCATGCACATACTCACTCCCATAGTAACATAGTAATGACGGCAGAAAAAGACCAAAATGGTCCATCTAGTCTGCCCAGCAAGCTTGCCGCTCTGTGCAGGTTACCCCCACGTTCTGTTAAGGGTAGTAACTGCCACTCCATGCAGGTTACCCCCAAGCTATTTTATTTATTCCCATCCTCTAGCCTTTAGGGATCTACAGTGTTTATCCCATGCCCCTTTGAAATCCTTCACAGTTTTAGTCTTCACCACTTCACCACCATATAAATAGGTGGACTGGGTAATCAGCACATTTTAACACAGGCTAATTTTTAAAAGGGCTTGGTTTTTTGAAAAGAAAGAACTACCATTTTAAGCGTACTTTGAATACCTGGACTATGATGCACATATTTTAGTTTAAGAATAGTTTCCTGATTAACACACAATAGTATTGTAGGTAATGGGTAAATGCTGACAGATGCACTCAGAAAAAACCGGAGGTGACAAACCATAGGGGTCGATGTAATAAGACCTTCACTGAAATCAGCAACATTTTTCTGTGCGTATTTTTTTTACCGCATGTGGAAAAAGCAGGCACTTCCGCGGGATGTAATAACGGGACAGCATGCAAACGAGATACGTGCAAAAAAATGTGTGTAATACCCAATGCACATACTAATACCCACATAAAAGCCCCGATACAGAAAGCCGCGGGAAAATAGGAACTAAAATAGACGCTCATGGAAAAATGTTGCGGACTCATTTCTAATGATTTCAAGTTACTACTATTCAAAAATAAATTGTTTCACCTTCTACCAGCCCTCTTATTCAAAAATAAATTGTTTCACCTTCTACCAGCCCTTTTACTCTATTGCTGGCATTAGTGTGGTTGTGTGTCCGTGCAGCCTTTTCCTCACTGGGTGCCAGGGGCCGCTCAGCATTGATCAGCCCAGATGGGTGATAGCAAGAGTGGGGATGGATGGACCAGCGATCTCTGGGAGCTACAGACAAAAGCGCTGAAACCACCTGGAGCTGCAGCATTGCTGGGGCTGGGACTGAAAGCCGCCAAAGCAAGCCCCGGGCCCCAGCAAGGGAAAGGCTGCACGAACACCCAAACTGGCATCAGAAAACTATTCAGGAAATGAAGGGAGTTTAAAGAAGCTCAACAAAGCTAATGAGAACTAATCCCAGCAATGGAGTAAAAGGGCCTCCAGACTCCTCCCCTGATCCAGGCACTAAAAAATCTGCTTAAAAATACCAGCACTAACTGATCTCCCTGTTAGTGTGGCTCCCTGCATAGCCTGTGAATAGATAATTGCCTCCTTTACATATCATTTGCATTCACTCACACAAAACCTGCCATGGGTGTATGTGTATGTTTTTTGCACTAAATACATTATTACATACATGCGTAAGATTAGCGCGGAAAACTATGTGCAATTACCCGCGCAAAAACCCGCAGCAGGTTTTGCCCAGCTTATTATATCAGCCTCATAATGTCTTCTCCCAACCACTCTGCAAATGCAGCATGGAAGAGTAGCCCTGTGGTTAAAGCAACAGCCTGTGATGCAGGGAAGCCAAGATTCAAGTACCACTGATGCTCCTTATGATCTTGGGTAAGTCACTTCACTCTCCATTGACTCAGATGCAAACTAATAGGTGAATTTTCAAAGGAGTTTTGCTTATAAATGTAACATACTTTCTCAGCAATTTTCAAAAGCCCATTATGACTTTCCTATGTTAAATGTACTTAACAAAACGTATTGACTATTCAACAGTATATATTGTAGCAATTTTTAAAAGCCTATTTACATGGGTAAAATGCATTTGCACATGCAAAAAATCTAGTTTAAAGCGTATAAATGATTTTGAAAATTAGGCCCTTAGACTGTAAACCCTGCAGGGCCAAGGAAATACATACAGTACCAGAATGTAACTTATATTGTATATCACTGAAAAGGTGTGATCTAAATAAATAAAAGTGTTAACCAAACTTGCTGCTTGATACCACATTGTTAAACATCATGTGCTTACAACCAAACTTGCACACCATATGTTATTTGTTCTTTTAAACCATGTGCTGCTGCTCCTACTCCAAGAAAAACCCATCTGTGGTCATGGCTACATAAGTCTCTGGGTATGGAGGTGGTAAAGCAGTGATTCCCAACCTGGGCTCCATCAGAAGGGAGAAAAACTGCTGAGAAATAGAACAAGCGGACCTCACCTCTAAGGAGCTCCGGCCTAAGGCTCTTGCTGCTTAATCCACTGCCTGATCCCATGCTGAGGAAAGGAAGATTGCAGCCTCAAGAAACCCAAACTGGCACGGAGAGGAGATAGGGAAGAGTGCGACTGATTGCCACCATGAGAAGTGTGATGCTGCCTCGAGAGGAGGAGGGGAAGCAGGCTGCCACCAGCAGCATTTCTGGCCACCGCTACATGTGCTCTAGCTGACCTGCAGACTGACTGTTACCTTTTCAATATGTTGTACCCCACCTTGGGTGAATTTCTTATTCATAAAGGTGGGTAATACATTTATTTATTTTATTTTATTTAAAAGTTTTTATATACCGTCATTAAGTTATTTACCATCATAATGGTTTACAATAGGGCACATATATATATTAAAAAAAAATAAAAAAAAATAAATGAATAACACTTGGGATGGGACTGTGGGGATAGGGAAGGAGGGAGAAGCCCAGGGGGAGGGAAAGAAGGAAGGCACTCGGGAAGGGGCCATGGAGGAAGTGCAGGAGGGAGGAAGGTGCACAGGATGAATGCACGTAGAAATAGAGGTCTTCAGGGGGAGAGCCATGGGGCAAGCAGGGAAGGAAAGGAAGGTATTTCAGAAGGGGAAGGCAGAAAGCATTAGGGTGAGCACTTAGGCAGGCGTGGCAGGAGAGACAGAACCAGATTAGGGGCTGCAGGGAGGAAAGAGCAGGAGGGAGAACACTCAGGTAGGGTCCTGTAGGTAGAGGGAAGCAGGGCAGGAGGGAAGGCACTTAGGAAAGGGCCATGGTAGAGCTGGAGAGTAGCACTCATTAAGGGGCCATAAGGGGAGAGCAGGAGGGAAAGCACAGTTTATAATCAGAAACCATTCCTTAATTAATATTAAGCTTTATACATTACAAATGATTCTGGAGTGCATATTATTGATGTTACATTAATCAGTTTTCCATACGACATGTAACTGCATGTAAAAATTAAATAGACACATGTAGGGGGCCATGACATTTTTGGAGGTTGAAAAGGGGGTCCATGCTCCCCAAAATGTTGAAACCCTTGTGATAAAGCAATCAACTCTTAGTGTAGATTGATGTGGGAATGGAATTTTTATGTAAAATCTTTTCAATGATTTATTTAGCACAACAAACACAATACAAAGTCCCTTCAAGCTCCAAGCAGAGGAATCCATTAAGATATCAGTTTTAATCCATAGTTACTAATAGCCTACAAGATGAAATGCAGTTGTGTGGGAGATGAGATAAATCCTTTCCAAGTGAAGAATTAGACTGGAATGTACTTGTATAATTGATTGTTACTGGTTACTGCTGGAAAAAATTGCTATGCATTACCTAATAAAATCTGTACTGTAAATTGTTCTCTTGGGTCTTGCCTCAGAATATTTTTTTTAGTTAATATTTGTCTATTTTGACAGTAATCAGACTAAAGTTACTTTACTAACAGAAATTAATTCTAGTTCTATGACTCTCCTAACATTGAAACATCCTGCCATCCAGTTTCTTTTGATCTATATAATAGTACCTTTTGAGTTTGTTCCCCTGTTTGGGTACTGTATTTCATAGCCTAGGCTGTTGCGTTTGGCGGTGTCCAGGATAATTCCGTATACCACTGCCCTTATCTCCTAACCGGGCTGGCTATGCCTCTTTCCAACGTGGTGAAAATGCTGCCAGTTCATCGTGCAGCAGGACACCACTGTCAGCAATGCACCGTGCCTCTCCTTAGGCACTCGCGCGCACCATTCCCGGCATTAAAAGGGACTGTGGCGGGAAAGTCCCCATGGCCCCTGGTAATGACATCACTACTGCTGCCCTATATAAGGGCAGCCCTCCAGAAGCAACTTGCCTCAGCAATAGGTCCAGCTACCCTGTGTAGTGTGTGTTGCTTCTCAGCCTGACTCCTGACCCAGGCTGTTGCAATCTTTGTCCCAGCCTATCCCAGTCGTCATCTCAGTCTGTTCCTTTCATCTCCCTCAGCTTATTCCTGTCCTCACCTGCCTTACCTGCCTTGTCTGCCTGCCTCTACCTTTCTGTCCCTCTTCCTCTTTCTCAGGCGGATACCTTGCTTGACCTTTGCCTAGACTCTGGAATTGCTACCTGCCCTTGACCTTCGCCTGGACTCTAGATACACTTGATTGCTGCCTTCTCTTGACACTCACTGGACCCTTGACTTGTCTGCTTGCTGCTGGTCTAAGACCCTAGCCTGGCTTTGGGCCACTTTTTCCATCATTAGCAGAGATTCTCGCTTAAGTCCTGATGGCCCTGGCTCACCCAAAGGATGAACCCAAGGGGAACGTGGGCTGGTAAAGATGAAGCTTCTGACTGGTCTCTGCTTCACCTGGGTCTGCCTGCTGACAGCGAGAACCTGCAGGGCCCCTCACTGCAGGTAGAACTAATATTGCTTCAGCCCAAGGGTCCACAAACAACAGGTTGCTGAGGCCATGGACTCGGTGGACTTGACTTCACTCCAAGCCATCCCCAACTATAGCCTGAAGACTCCAAGACCAGTGGGGTGCCTTGGAGCTCCTGGCCACAGTGATAGACCATCTCACCACTCACTTAAGTGCCACTGCCACCGCTAGCACCCATCGGCTGGGTCCCCAGCTGCCAACTCCTCCCTGGTATTCCAGGGATTCCAAGCGATGTCAGGGATTTCTCAATCAGTGCAGAATGCATTTTTAGTTATAGACTCCATTGTTCCCTCATGATCAAGTCAACACAGCATATATTGTGTCACTACTGGATGGAACTACACCAGCCTGGGATTCTCCCCTCTGGGAATGAGGGGATCCTGTCTTACTTGATCTCTAGCAGTTTATGGAGCAATTTTGTTCCATTTTTGAGGAGCCAAGTCATGCAGCTGCAATGGCCTCAGATCTACTTCAGCTTTGTCAGGGTTCCCAAACATTGGGTGAGTATGCCATAGAATTTTGGCCCCTGGCCTCTGAACTAAACTGCTGGGAGGACAGCTTGAGTGCCATCTTTTTGGAAGGCTTCTCTGGGAAAATTAAAGATGAGCTTGCTGTTGGGAGCTTCTTACCTTGCTGGAGGCCCTCATCATCCTAACCAGCAAAATAGATTGGCACTTACAGCTAAGGATCTGGGAGATCCATCCAGCACTGAGAAGCATTCCCCTGGTAACCTGCTCTCGCCTGCTGCTGCCACATCCTCAGACTCTCCCTCTCCTCCTGAGGAACCAATGTAGTTAGGCCACTGTCGCTTAGCCCCCAAAGAAAGGCTCCGCTGTAGGCAACAGGGCTTCTGTCTCTATTGTGTGGCTCGAGGCCACCTGCTGACACAATGCCCTGAGAGATCAGGAAACTTAGATGCCTAGGATCCTTCAGGGAGATGACCCTAGGCCTTACTGTTTGTTAGGAATCGGTTGCTGGATACTCCTGTTGGAGGAGGAGTTAACAATCTGTTATGAACTGCTCCTGAGGAAGGAGGAATTAGCAATCTGATATGCTCAGCTCCTGTAGAGGGAGTAGTTAACAATCTGTTAGAGGTTAGACTGCGGAGCTAGCAATCTGTTATGAATCTGTTGCTGAAGACTCCTGATGGGGAAGGAGTAGCAATCTGTTACCAGCGGAGTGTTTGGAGAGGGCACTCAGCTGTAGAGGAATGTAGATAGGTGGATCCTTGGGCCGATGGCAGATGACTGCGCACCCAGGAGGATATCCTGAGAGGGACCACCGGTTAGGCTTGGGTATGGAGACAGACACAGATAATTCTTTTATTAGACAGGTTAGTAGAACCACCAGAGGTGGCGGTAGTGAGCTGATATGCCCGGCAGGGCTGAAATCCCTCAGGTACTGGAACCGTGATCCCAGGTTGCTGAGCTGTAGTCAGAGCTAGATGACAAAACTCACATAAGGTCTTAAGGAAGCTCAGTAGCTGGAAAGGGTTAGGCCCTCGAGGAGCGAGTACCTGGTTCCAGGGAAAGCTCTGAGAGAGCGATGGTAACTCACAAACGTCTGTATCTGCGATAGCTTCCAGGCAGTAGAGAATCTTCAGAGTGTCCAAGAACATGGGCCCTTGAGGAGTGAGTACCAGTTCCTATCTGCAATCTGAAATAAAGAAAAGAGACCGAGGCCCCCGAGGAGCGGGTACCCCTGGTAAGTCCGAGGATGCAGAATAGCGTAGAGAGAAGCGAGTCCAAATCAATTCCTGCTATCAATCCTTGCTAACTCAATTCCTTAGCGAATACTGAGACCTTTTATATTGGAAGCGAATGAAGTCATCTCAGGGGAACCCCCCCAAAGTTCGCGCCCTTGCTGGTACATCAATCAGAGCGCGCGCACGCGTGTGCCCTACGTCATCAGGCAACATGGCGGATCCTCAGCATCGAGCCGGTCCAGGTACGCCGGAGGGAGACGGCAAGAAGACGCCGTGGCAGCTAACCGTCCATCAGACCCGGAGGGAGTCGCCACAGAGGTAAAGAGGGCGGAGTGAGGGTGTCGAGCAGCGATGGACGCAACACTGTTTTGACTCCCCAACTCCTCCTCCTGGTCACACTGGAACTAGGTCCCATGTGTTTCTCCACCCAGGCCTTTGTGGACTCTGAATCTCGGAGAAACTTCATTTTGTAGGACCTAGTCAATCAACTCCAGATATCCACAGTCCAGACGACTCCACTGCTGGTGATCTCCTTCGTTAATGATCACGCTTTTCTGGCACAGGTGACACAGACCACAATGCCACTAACCTTCCACACTGGTCTCTTGCATGAAGAAAAGATCAGTTTCCACGTGATGTCTAGGGCCATTAACCCTGTTAAACTTGGCCTGCCATGGCTCCAACAACACCAACCTCACTTTGATTGGTCCGCCTTGGAACTCACCCGCTGGGGCCATGGTTGTACAGACTCTTGCTTGCTATCCATGGAGCCTTCTTGCCCGGTGACCATGGCCTCTGCACTTCCCCTTCAATATGCAAATTACAAAGATGTCCTTTCAAAGAAGAGTGCCAAAATCCTGCCCCCTCATTGTGCATATGATTGCGGCATAGAATTCCTTCCCAGATCAAAGCCCCCGTGTTGCCGGGTTTACCGCCTATCTCTGCCTAAGACACAGGCCATGAGAGCTACATCCAAGAGAACCAGACCCTTGGATTCATCCAGCCTTCCTCTTCTCTGGCAGGAGCCAGGTTCTTCTTCGTCGCAAAGAAAAAAAGATCCATCAGGCATGCATAGACTATTGCAGCCTGAATGCTATTATGAAGAACGACTATTACTGTTTGCCTTTAATAGCTGAGCTCTTTGACCACTTACAGGGGACTAAGATATTCATGAAATTGGACCTCAGGGGTGCATACAATCTTGTTCGCATCAAGGATGGCGATGAATGGAAGACCATGATCAACACTTGTGTCAGACACTACGAGTATTTGTTCATGTCCTTTGGGCTTTGTAATGCTCTGGCGGTTTTCCAGAAAATGTCAATGAGATGTTTCACGATATGCTGTTCACCTGCATGGTCGTATATGACCTATTGATTTTTTCACAGACCTTGAGCTCCTATCATAGAGACATCCACATCATTCTGCAGTGCCTATGGAAGAATAACCTCTATGGAAAACTGCAAAAATGACTCTGTAAGCAAGAGGAATTTCCCTTCCTCAGGGAAGTCTCACAAGACAGATTTCAGATGGACCCATCCAAAGCGAAAGCCATCATGGACTGGCCTCACACAGGAGGGCTCTGAACCTTACAGAGATTTCTTGGGTTTGCAAATTATTATCTCTAGTTTATTGATTTTTCTTTTATATTCTTATCTATATTAATGCAAATTTTATATTTTTTAATAATTTTACTATTTTATTATTCTTAATTGATTTTTATTGTATTATTCTGTTCTTAATTGATTGTAAACCGTAAAGATGGAACCTCACGTTCCGGGTAACGGTATATAAAAATTGCATAAATTGCATAAATAAATAAATAAAATATTCCTAATTACTCCTCCGTGGCAGCACCCTTACCTCTCTTACCTGCAAGGGCACTAATACCAAAGACTGGCCGCCAGAAGCTATTGAGGCTTTCCAGAAATTAAAGGATGCCTTTGCTGACGAACCTTGCCTAAACCATCCGGATCCCACACGACCATTCATTCTGGAGATAGATGCCTCTACCCGAGGGGTAGGGGCTGTCCTCAGCCAACACAGCTTTGAAGGGGTGCTGCATTCGTGTTCCTTCTTTGCCAAGAAATTCTCTTCAGCTGAGCACAACTACATCATTGGGGATTGGGAGCTCTTGGCATCAAGTTGGTTCTAGAAGAATGGCGCCATCTTCTCAAGGGGGGGGCCAATATCGCATCATGATATATACAGACCACAAGAACCTCGAATACCTACATCAAGCTTAACAACTCAATGCTGGAAAGGCCCACTGGTCCTTGTTCTTTATTCCCTTTGATTTTGAGTTGCGCTACTGGCCTGCACTCAAGAATCAACAAGCTGACTCTCTCTCTCGTTCTTTTCAGACCGAAGATGTTCCGGAGCTTCCTAGGCACATCATAGATCCTGCCGCCACAGTATCCGTTCCTACAGGGAAGATGGTAGTGCCTGCCAGATTGCCTAAGTGTTGAAATGGGCCCAGGACACCCTGGACAGACATGAACCCTTGAACTGCTTCAATGGCATTACTGGTGGCCTCAAATGAAGCAGGACATCAAGGCCTTTGTAGATTTAAGTCCCACCTGCGCACAGCAAAATCATTGAATGGCTGACCCTGGGGGCTGTTACAGCTGTTGCCAGCCCCCAGGGAGCCCTGGACACACCTGTCCATGGACTTTATCACGGATCTCCCCATCTCTAATGGCACCACCATAATAGCACATAGCAAGTAGCACATTTAAGACTAATCGGAAAAAATTCTTTTTCACTCAACACACAATTAAGCTCTGGAATTTGTTGCCAGAGGATGTGGGTAGTGCAGTTAGTGTAGCTGGGTTTAGATAAAAATTTGGATATATTCTTGGAGGAGAAGTCCATTAACTGCTATTAATCAAATTTACTTAGGGAATAGCCACTGCTATTAATTGCATCAGTAGCATGGGATCTTCTTGGTGTTTGGGTAATTGCCAGGTTCTTGTGGCCTGGTTTGGCCTCTGTTGGAAACAGGATGCTGGGCTTGATGGACCCTTGGTATGACCCAGCATGGCAATTTCTTATGTTCTTAAGTTCTTATGGGTGATGATTGATCAATTTTCTAAGATGGCACACTTCATCCCATTGCCTGGCCTTCCTTCTGCTCCAGAGCTGATACATCTGTTCACCCTCCATGTTTTCCACTTACATGGCTTACCCAAGCACATACTATCAGATAGAGGAGTCCAGTTTACTTATGGTACTGGTGCTTTCTCTACAAAAAGTTTGGTATCACACTTGACTATATAATGGCCTTCCATCCACAGGGCAATGGGCAAGCGGTATGTACCAACTGAACCCTCAAAATATTCCTCTGCACTTATGTCAATTGGGACGCTCTCTTGCTGTGGGCCAAATTCTCCCATAACAGTAATGTCAACACAGCGCCGACTCTTTCCTTTTTCAGCTGGTTTATGGGAAATGTCCTTTGTCTCCACTACTACTACCTATGACAGTTCCTTCCCCTGCAGCTCAAACCTCATCCCAGGAATTGCATGAACTATGGGAACAAACCAATCGGTTGATTGAGAAGGCTGCCACCCAAGCCAAGAAGATGGCAGAGATGCCCAAAGGAGACTAACACCTCAGTTCAACATGGGAGAAAAGGTCTGGCTGAGTACCCAATATCTGCACCTGAGGCTACCGTCAATGAATTTAGCACCACACTTTATAGTGCCTTTTCCAGTATTACAAGTGAGCCCTGTCTCCTATGAGCTAAGGCTGCTGCCTTCACTGAGAATCCATCTGAACCACAGGAGGTTGTTGCTGACGTAGACACAATATATGAAGTCCGAGAGGTCCTGGATTCCTGCAACAGGGCAAAAGAATAGAATATCTAATCTGGAAGAACAAAGGCCTGGAGGAAAACCCATGGGAGCCATTGTCCAACATATTGGACCCCAGTCTTCTCAAGGACTTTCATCAGCGGCCTCAGAGAGGGAGGCCTAAGAGGTGGGGTACTGTTATGTTTGGCACTCTGCGGACTAACCCCCCAAACCACTGTCCTTACCTCCATGCCCGGATTGGCCACACCGCTCCGTGACACAGAGAAACTGCCGCCAGCTCATCAAGCAGCAGGACATTGCCATTAGCAACATGCTGGTCTCTCCTTAGGCGTGCATATGCACCACTCCCTGGCATTTAAAGAAACCCTGCGGGAAAGTCCCCACGGCCCCTAGTGGTGATATCACTACTGCTGCTCCTTATAAGGGCAGCTCCCAGAAGCAACTCGCTTCAGCAACAGGTTCAGCTGCACTGTATAGTGCGTGTTGCTTCTCAGCCTGATTCCTGCCTTCGTCCCAGCCTGTTCCAGTCTTTGTCCCAGCCTGTCCTGTCATCTGGCCCAACTTGTTCCAGTCCTTGACTGCCTTACCTGCCTCTCCTGCCTACCTCAACCTTTCCATCCCTCCTTCTCTTCCTTGGACGAACACCTCGCTTGACATTTGCTTGGATATGCCTGATTGCCGCGGCGCCTGCCCTTGACCTTCGCATGGACTGTGGATATGCCTGATTGCTGCCTGCCCTTGACACTCACCTGGAAACTCGACTTGTCTGCTTGCTGCGGCCTTTGACCCTAGCCTGGCCTTGGACCACTTCTTCCATCATTAGCAGAGACACTCGACTATGTCCTGCTGGCCTGGTACAAGGGGAATGCGGACTGGTAAAGGTGAAGCTCCTGACTGGTCTCTGCTTCGCCTGGGTCTGCCTCCTGAAGGTGAGAGCCTGCTGGGCCTCTCCCTGCACGTAAAGCCAATCTTGCCTCTGCCCAAGGGTCCACGAACACAACAGGGCAAATGCCCTAGTGGGAAGGGGACCAGTGCCTTCCTTGGTGCTAGTTCCACATTTTGATTGAGACTTTTGGATATTTTTTTGCCATTTTGGAGGTTTCCTTCTTGTGAGAGCCTTGGTTCCCCTGATTTTGGGGTATTCACCAGTTAGATTAGATCAGGAGGTAGGAAAGACTCTACTGCTCTACAGTCTTCCCAGAGGGGGCTGGATCAGAGGTGACCCAGTGCAGGAGGATTCCAGAGATTTATACCATTTTTGTGAAGCTTTTTTCAGAGTTCCCAGGAAGATGCTTGTGGCCATCCTTCCTTCCTGAAGAGGGGACACCTGTAAAGAGTTGCTGTGTTCCCTGCTGCTGGACTTTTCCTAAGAAAAATCCCATTGCGATAACTGAAAAGAACTGTGAGCAAGACCTAACATTCTGCTCTGAGGCCACCCAACCGGACTCTTCACTCTGGGAGACAGACACTTTGGGGAAACTGTGCAAAGACTGTCATTCATTTTGCCATTAGTATTTTTGGATGGATTTTTCTGTCCAAACTAAGGAAACCCTGTCCAACTGGGGATCTTACTTTTTCTAAGTCCCAGAAAGTGTGAATTTCCCTGCCCAATCATGAGATTTACTTGCACAGATAAAATGGGAGAACTATAAAATTCACCTTTGATGCCAAGATCTGATGTGATAGTGGCATTTCAACTACTTAAGAATTCTGACTGTAAAGATTTCATTTGAACACTCACTTTGAGCCTCCAGTGTATTTTGTTGGCACTCACATCCCCTAAGTAGTGAAAGTGTACAAATATCCCCCAGGATATCAAAATTGAGAGTCACTCCTGCCATCTTGAGCCTTGGAGGATTTATTCCTCGTCCCCAGTGGAGAAGAACCATGTCCTGGGACCCCTGGATTGAGAAAAAGACTTAGGAATTAGCCCCGGGACCCTCATTTGCCCCTGCCCTCCTGGCCCCTATACCGGAATGGGGTTACATCAGCAAAAAAAATTTGCTGTTTGCATATGTACAACTAAAAAAAAAAACAGCTAGCAAAACTGAATGAAGAAAAGTGAGAAATCATAGCCTTGCAAACTTAAACCAGCTTAAATCCACCTCACCACCCCCAAAGAATCAGACCCACACAGCTTTGAGTACTAAAATCTGTCTCAAGATGTACTAATCTGTCTTTTTGTCTCTGTTGTAGGACCACACAGTCCCCTAATCCTTTACTTCAGCATCTTGGTTTCCACATCAGAGGTTACCACAAAAAAGGATGGGAGGGAAGCCATCAACCAGACTTTAAGTAGTACGTTGTGGTCATGTGGTTTGCCACGGCAGGTGTCTTGTTGAAAAAAAATTCAGAATGTTCATATCTCTCTATACTTAGATAAATGTATAATCATACAATAAAATAACTTACCAATGTAAGGCCTCACAATCTATAGTTTTTTTTCAGGACCAATATCACTGCTAGAATTTAGCCCTCTGTGTAGTGCATGGGACTCCGTTAGATCACATCCAAGGATCTTACAGACCATCTCTTGTTTCCATTAGAGGTGTAGCCTGGTGGTTAGAGCAGTTGGCTACAAACCAAGAGGCCAGAGTTCAAGTCCCACTGTTACTCCTTGTGACCTTGGGTAAGTCACTTTACCCTCCATTGCCTCAGGTACAAACTTAGATTGTAAGCCCTCTGGGGATAGGAAAATACCTACAATAGCTGAATATAATCTGCTTTGAAGTGCTGAAAAAAAGTGGAATATAAATCTAAAAAATAAATAATCATATTATGCACATGGCCCACAAAATCATGTTATAAACTGGCCATTAAGCAAGCCAGTTTTGCAACAAATCAACTTATTTATAGGTTAATGGGCCAAAAATGTGGCTGAAATAGTGAAATATTTTTCATGCCCTCAGATAAAACCAGGGGCATTTTGCTCATCTGATCTGACTGCCGCAGACTTTTGTAAATTTTTGTCTAGTAAAATGATTGCAATTCAGGCCTCATTTCCAGACAATCCAGTAAATATTGTTCACACTTCTGCAGTGACATCCAATACTCTAGATTTTGCAGTACAGCGATCGGTCATGGATGAGATAATACATTTTGTCCATGTATCTACCTATGAGATGGATCAAAACCTGAAAGAGTTAAACTGACCCGCTGTATACTAGACCCTCTCCCTGCAAATTTAGTGAAGCAAAGCATATGCCACTTTAGTGCAAATTGCAAATTCATCTTTGAGTTAAGGATGTGTTCCATCGTCACTCACACATGCAGTTGTTAAACCAATTATAAAAAGTCTGGATCAGATCCAAATAGCTCTATCCATTATCGACCGGTTTCTAACCTTCCCTTTCTGGAAAAATTGATAGATAAACTGGCCTATCAGCAGTTTTTGGACTTTTTCAAGGCTTTTGGAGTTATTCATCCTTACCAATCAGGGGCATGGTATGGAGATTGTCCTTTTTGTCCCTTGTGGACTTGATTCAAAAGGCTGCGAACAAGGGCCAGAACTCATTTCTAGTGTTCCTGGAGTTGTCTGCAGAGTTTAATATTATTGATCATGACTTGCTTTTATGTTGTGTAGCAGATGCTGGGCCCACTGGCTTATTTTAGAATTGGCTGCAATCCTTTTTTCGGATAGAACACAGTTTATATTATGGAATGATACCCAATCAGACTGTACTAAATTAGTTTGGGGGTACTACATATCTATCTTGGCCCTATTTTATTTTCCATGTTATTGAGGAATTCAATATCAGTTGGTATATGTTTGCGAATGACATACAATTATAGTTGTTTGTTGATCAAGATCAAGCAACTGCAATAGCTATATTAAATGCATGTTGGTTGGAAAGAAACAAGCTTATACTAAGTCCAGATAAGACTGAGTTATTATGGTTGAGTAAATGAAGAAGAAGACTTATTTATTCCCAAAGCTAGCTTTTGGCATGGGCAAAATAGGCACAGCCTGCCTGCAGTGATGGAAAGAGGCCTGGGGCGGCAGACCCCCAACTCACTGCAGCTTAAAAAGAGGTCAATGGTGGTGGGGCCATGGAAGACCCCCATCCCACTGCAGCCCAAAGAGAGGCCTGGAAGCGGTGGGGCCACCGTAAACCCCATCCCAGCACAGCCCAAATTGAAGAGGAGTCACTAAGAGTGTGTGTGTATGAGAGAAAGCGAGAGCCTCTGTGTGTGTGATAGCCTATGTGTCATACATAGACTCTCACTCTCCCTCACACACACATATTTACACAGATGGAGGTGGGGCTCTGTCAACCATTTTCGCCCAGAGCTCCATATGCTCTAGAGCTAGCCCTGGTGGTTATTCCATTAATCGGGGGAACAAAGCTGAAGTTAAATACAGTTGTCAAGAGTCTGAGTGCTATTTTAGACCCTGAGTTACTGACAGAACAACAGATTTCATCTGTGTGTGGCACCCCTCTTGGTCTGGACCATGGATTACCCCCATGCTTGGGGTGGGGATTACCACATGTGAAATTATATTTACTAATATGATTTATCTTCAGATTCGTAGCCTGAAGGGGGATGAGACATGGTCCCAGTCACCCTGATACCCCAATTCTGTGCCCTTCCCACATAACCTCTCACTTGTGGCACCACAGACCAGATAAAATCATCATACCAGAATAAAACAGTAATTAACCCTTTTAGTAGTATTGTGAAAGTAGACAGTAAATCCAACCAGAACATTAAATGGGAAAAGTACAGTAGTGAAGTATAATAAAAACTTGCAGTTTTCTTATTTTATATCAAGCAATGCAAAAATAACACTGGGTATGGCCTGTTAGCCAGGACAACCAACATACTCATGTGGATAGGAAAAAAATAAGGAATGCTAATAGAGAAAGGTTGGGGAGAAGCAGTAAAGTACACAACTTTTAAAAATTGTCTTTACCCCTGAGTACCGGTACTTAAAAAAGGGGAAGGGGGAACAGATCCACCCCAATGTCACCAGTTTGTAAATGGTGCACCCTGTCCCAAACACAAAATTGTATGGAAAAAAAAACAAGCCAGAAAATGAAGACCTCCCTCAAGATGGTGGAGCTGGCTAGAACCAAATAGAGGAGCACTGCAGTATGTGACACAGCCCTTGGGGAGCTTCCCCAAATGGTTTTCTTGGTATTAAACAGGAAGCGGGCCTGGTTTCAGCCTTTTACAGAAAGACCATGGTCCACCAGTTTTTCTTTCCCAGTACATGCCAGCAAGGGTTTATGCTTGACTTTGACTGAAAGCTGGAAGCAGTTAAGATGAAATACTGAATTTGGGGACAAAAGGCAAGGAAATAAACTTCTCCCTCCTCTGCTAAAATATTCTCTGTGCAAAGTTTATATTACTTAACTCAGTGTCTTAGGAAGGTGATCCAGCCTTGTGCTCCTGGGCTTGGATATTTCTGGAAAGGAAGTCTCTCAGTCTCTCAGCTCCTGGGTCCTCTGTCCCTTGTAGGGATTTTACATGTAGCTCGGCTATGAAGCAAGAAGAGTTGTCTGTCTCTCTGTTTTCTCAGAGCACAGACGTCTGTCTCTCCCTCTCAATGATTAACTCTTTGTTTTTTTAAATAATTTTCTGTTGTAATGTTGGGTATGGATTTTGATATATTTTATATTGTTTATGTTTTATGACTGTATGATTATAATTTATGAGTATAACGTAAACTGGCTGCAAACGTAGACAAGCAGTATATAAGCCAGTAAAATAAACAAATAAATAAATAAATAAATTGCAGAGCTGCCAGATGCACTCCTTTCTTTCTGACTCCAACTCCTGGTCATCCCTGCCCCTCACAGACAGACAGAGCCAGCCAAATTGTGACTTTTCTATCTTAAATGATCTTCCAGCATTCCTTTGGCTTCCTCCTCTGCTGGCCATGTAGTGCTGTTCTCTGGGTAGGCTAAACAGTACAGTTGTGTTGACAGAGGAGATGTGGATCCCTTGCCCGAGGGAGAGCTGGCGCTACCTGAGGGAGCGAACTCCCACAGGTCCCCACCTTCGGGAGGCGAGGCTGAACTGATGCAAGGGTCGGCTGGAGCTTCACCAATACCAACCCCATTCCCCATGGGTTGAGTCTTTGGGTGCATGGGGCCGGCTGGACTTAGGTGGGCCCTTGAGAAGATGAAGGAATCGCCGAGGTTCAGTCCAAGGTCAGAAGCCAGAGAATCGCCAATCACCAGTCCGAGGTCAGAAGCCAGAGAATCACCAATCGCCAGTCCGAGGTCAGAAGCCAGAAGATCCGTCCAAGAGCTGAAGGATGGAAGGCAGGAACAGGACTCGGAAGGCAGGAACAGGAGCAAGAGCACAAACTGAGCACAGAAGAACTCACCGAAGCAAGCAGACTTGTTGCCAAGTCGAGGCATAAAAAAAGGATGAACAGTGGTGATCGGTGTAAACCGGGATACTTTATTGGTATTAGCCCAATAAAGTATCCCTGTTTACACCGATCACCACTGTTCGTCCTGCTTTTGGCATTATTGATCGGCTTCTGATTTGTTTCCTGGGTCCAAGTCGAGGAATAGGAAGAGGAAGCTTCTATAAATACTCCCTGAGCTCTGACATCATCTAGACAGCTGAAGGTAATTTTAGTGATGTGGGCTCTTTAAATGAGTGCAGGAGGCGTGGCCGCGCGCCTAGGAGGAGGACGGCCCGCTGTGGAATGCAGGAAGTGCTGGTGTGTGGCCCGACGCTGCGGAGAGGAGGCTGAGGGACCTCTCCTACACCGCAGAGCGCGGCAGGGGCTCAGCAGACGGAGCTGCCAAGAGGGAGGAGACCAGGAGCCTGCATCGGGGTCATCTCCCTGCTGCCGCGGAGGTGCCGGCGGCAGTCCCGATGCCACAAAGGAAGGTAGGAGGGGCCATCCGCGGCCACCAGCGGCTGGGAACTCTAACACAGTCCTTTTCCCAACTTGTTAACACTGTGAGTGCTGGATGCTGGTTCTTGAAGAGCATTTGTCATTCACAGGAGAGCACACAGGGGTTTTAACATATTTTTATATTCCTTCACCTTGGCTGAAAACCCTTTTTGAGCAGATGCAAAACACATCACTCAGATCCAGATGCAGCTCAGTCCATATTGTAAGTTTCCAACACATGATAAGCTCATGGGGGCAGGAACCTCGTTTATAGTAGCTTGTTCCATATGGTTCATGGTGCATATTGTAGTTTGCAACTAATTTGTTGAAGACATTATGTTTTGGCAAAAAAAGATCTTGCAACCATTTTACATTCATTGAGTACAAACAAACTCAATAACTGTATCAAAGCTTACATAAAAAAATCTTAGGGGTTTGCAATTATTGCAAAAATATAGTGGTTTGCTTTGGGGAAGAAATGGACTGATCATGTTATCCCCTTACTGAAAGACCTTCACTGGCTGCCAATGTAATTCAGGATTCAATTTAAATATTTTTGCCTGAAATTTAGTCCACTCAATCAGGCAGCCCCAAAATATGTGACTGAGGATTTGATACACGATTACCCTTCTAGGACTCTTTAATTGTCACAGTGGTTGCTTTTAAATGTTTCTAATTTGACCGATATCAAATTGGTGACTACTAGGCAAAGGGCATTTGCTTATCATATACCAGTTCTTTGGAGTGACATGCCTCTAGAACTGCGGCAGGAATTATATTATCTTGCCTTTAGGAAAAAAGGTAAAAGCATGGTTATAGTGAATAAGATAGTTCTAATGGGGCTTCCCAGCCCTGCTAAAAAATGTTTATAAACTTTATACAAATAACTGATCCTATGATTAGTTGATGTTAATACTGGGATGTTGTTTTTGATTAATATTTTATTTGTAAAGCTATAAAATTATTGCATGAATGATAGATGATAAGAGGTGATAAGAGGAATTTGGATATTTACTGGGAGAGTTGTTTGGGACGTGGAGGCTTGGATTGTAGGGGAATGTTGGGGGCATTAAACTTTGATGTACTGTATTTATGGATGTGTTTTTCATTTTATTTGTTCATTTTACTGTTGTTTGGTCTATTTTGCCTGTAACTCACTCCATGCTTTACTGATGGGGCACGAAATCAAATTTAAATAAATTGATAAAATATCTTGGGGTCCATATTCAAACACTACTTAGCTGGGTAAGTTGGACTTATCCAACTAATTGGCTGCCACTGAATACCTGGCTATACCACTTATCTGGAAATCATGTACCTGGCTAAATAGTTTGCTGGATAGTCAGTGGATCAGCAGTGGATATCACTGAGTGGTGCTACCTGTCCTTAGCTGGATAAGTAGCGATATTCAGCCTTATCCAGTTAAGTTAACTGGATAAGTTAGATGTGCCCCATAGCAAATCTAAAGTTAGCTGGATAAGCTTATTTGGGTAACCTTTATATTTATCTGGGTATATTCCATGGCATTACCATGGCGCTGAATATCTCGTCAAAGTTAATTGGATAAGTCTTATCCAGCTAACTTATATAGCTGCTAACTTTAAATATTGGCCTCCTTGTACAGGGGATGTAGAGGGAAAAAGAGTGAGTTCACTGGTATTAGACAGTTCTACAGAAATAATACCTCATAACTTCTTTTGGTTGTGCTGTATTATGTGAGACATCAGTCCTTTACATCTAACGCGGAACAACTGGAAGCAGATGGAACATGAATTAGTAACTGGAACCTTTTAAGTTCCCTAAAGGAAATAGAACTGAAGTTAATTTTCGATTTTGAATCCCCCACAAAGTAAAGAAACTGTAGAGCAAACACATTTCAGTACAAAAGGCAAAGGGTGGGGGTAGCATTTGGATCTGAAATACAGAACTGTCTCTTAAAAGGACAACTGAAACCTCCTACTCCTTTCAACCACCCCCAGCTTTGCTTGTGCGTCTTTAACTCATTTACCATCTACTCTAGTCAAAGAACTCAGGATTCCTAGCGATCCCGTGAGATGCATGTCTAGTGCTGGACATCAGAATCACAGTTCAAAGCATCTGCAGAGTCTCACTTTCTAATCTATTCCTTTATTTTCTTTACTAAATATTGTTTACGTATTTGAAGGATTTTCCATCTGTTCTCTGCATTCTGATTACTGAAACTCAGACTTCATAGAATGTCAATAAAAATCTGCGCCTTCCTTGCGTAGAACTTCTATCGAATTCCCCCTGGATTTTGTTCAGGGCCGGTTTAGCCATCATCACTCTTTTTATTTGTGATCTTCCCTTTTCGGTCTCATAAAGAACTAGGAATGGTTGGGGGGGGTGGGGGTGAGGGAATGAAGGGACTTCCCATTGCATTCCAGTGCTGTTCTCTCCTGAATTTATTGGTTTCAGGACAAAGCCATGCTAAACTCTTTCTGGAGAATCTGCAGACAAGGGAAATACTACCTTCACTCTTTTAAGAATGACCATTTATAAAGAAGCAATTAATGTCTTGATTTTTTTTCCTGACCTGGCGAGGTCTAGTATCACCAATAAAATTAAGCTAAGATGTATTTCTGGTAACTGTTTCCTGGCAAGGAGACAGAGTAATGGGGGGAAACAGTATGAGGGATGAGGGAATTCTGAGCAACAGCTGCACCTTATAGTGATTAATCTGGAGAAACTACATCCTATATGCTAAACTACAAAGAAACAACAGTGGGATGCACCCAGAGATTCTTATCATTGCCTTAAAAAAAAATTCACTAAATGGATGTAGGAAATCTAAACTTTTATGGTGCACTTTAAACATTTACACAAGCTGCTTTCCAGCGTATCCTGTTCAGGCATTGGTTGTGTTTAAATCCCTTTCCTTTAATGGTTATTTGTATAAAGTTTACAAATTATTTTTAGCAGAGCTGGAAAGCACCATTCTATTTTTCAGCAGACCCCTGGTCTGTATTTGGTAGGATTCCCGTTAAATCTATGATTTAATATTGCAAATGTAAATCTTTGCTTTGTCATCGGTAAACATTGTAGCTTATGACTTGACCCAGGCAGGCCTAATCTTCAGAAAGGCTTTCTTCCTGCCCAGCTGAAGGCTGGGCTGGGTGCACTAGGCCTTAGAGAGAGGGTGCAAAGTCACTGACTTTATACCCTTGAGCAATGTATTTGCTTGTACCATAGTGGATAAAGGCTGCAACCTTTCTGCACAGGTTGATGCACCCTGGACGAGCTCCTAGTTTACGACGTACAGCAGCTCTTTTGAATGAGGACTGTTGCCTAGGTATCTCTTGTTATGAGAGAGGATATTCAGCTTCAGGGTGGGCTTTGTTAATGCTCCTACATGCTGTTTACTACAATAATCCCCAAGAACAAGCAGATTTGCGGCCTGAGTCGTGGAAGTGTTTTTTTTTCCATAGATACAGGATTCAAGGAATAAGGCTGTTATGCATTGAAATCCCTTGGGAGGTTCAACTTTTACTGCAGCTTCTGAAAAGAAAATAACTCATTTTGGCAATGGCATCTCTTGAAATGTTTGTGTACTGGGATGGAAGAAGGAATGGTCCTTTTTCTTAAACTGGTTGTAGTTCCCTGTAGCTATTGCATTCAAACTCTTCTCCTCTGCAATTACTGGACTTATTTTCTTTGTCTAGAAAATGGAGGGAGTGATGATTGAATGCAGTGAGGTCATCTAACCAGAATGCCATAAAAACAGCGAATTATTGTGTTTGAATTTCTACGTTAGACTGGAGCTCATGTCCAGACTTGTTCAGCCCAATCTAATAAATCATTTTCTAATGAATATCTATCAGAGGAATAAGTGCAAAGGTAGCCAAATTCAATAGACTGTCAGTGCTGACCTACAAAATCTCTTATTGAAGTGTTTTCTGTATTAAAGTTAATTCCTAAACCTCATGAGCCTTCTTCAATGATCACCTGTTAAAGAATCCAATAAAACAGATGGCATTTTAAGTTGCCAAGTTTCAGTTATAACTGTACAGTGCTATCTGACATATCCTTGGAGAATATATCTACATGTGTCTCCAAACAGAGGGACGTTGCATACACGTGATGTAGGAGGTGCTACAAGGTAGAAACAGAGAAACAATCAGTCACCCACTGAAGTTATGGGACAGGCTATCCCTTCTAGGGAAACCTATAACACATTGAGCCACTTTAAGGGATAATTTTCAAAAGCATTTATGCACATAAATTAGCTTTCCGAAAATTACTGTTGCGATGCCGCTTGCGGAGCCCATCCTGCGAGCAGCCTCTCACCTCCTGTGCTGGTCAGGCCAGTGCCTGACCGCCTTCTCCATTTTTCCGGCCCGCCGCCACCGCAGGCCTCTTCCCTTTTCGCAGCCTATGCTGCCCCAGATCGCTGCTGCCGCTCCCTTGCTGCCCAACGGCGCTGTATGCGGCAAGAGGGGCCGCCGCTATTTCTTCATGGCATGGAAGCTGCTCCCAGGACGCGGCAAGGAGCCGCCATCATCGCTACTGCCTGAGCGGCAGGGAAGCCGCTGTCCTCTTCACCCTCACGCGGCAGGGATGCCGCCAACACCGACTTCCTCTTTGCATTGAGCTCCTCTAGGCGTGCGTGCGCCTCTTCTTGATATTTAAAGGGCCAGCAGTGGTAAAAGCCCTGAGGCCCCAACAGATGATGTCATCAGTCTTTACCATGTCCAGCCCTATAAAAGGGCTCTACTTCCATTCCTCGGGGCCTTCGCATCAGATTTTCACAGTTGCCTGTGATCTCTTCATCCAGCAAGGTTCTCCGTGGTCTGCTCCTGTCCAGATAGCTCTGTGTTCCATGTTAGATGTTCCTGGTCTCTGTGGATGTTCCTATTCTTAGTTGAAGCTCCTTCGTTGCCTGTTCCATGTTCCTGATGTTCCATGTTCCAGTCCTGGTCCAGATGTTCCCGTCTTCGGCTCTTCTTCCTGCTTCCAGATTTCCTGCTCATCCACCTTTCCTGGCGTGCCACCGTCTTGGCCGTGACCAGCCCATGGGGGGCTGTGTAGGGTGCTTCGTGGCACAAGGCCTGTCTTCACGTCTGCAGCGCAAGTCTCCGGAAGGCCTTTGCTTTTAATGCCGAGGTCTGTTCCTGAATCCGAGTTCTGAATCCTTGAATCCTGAGTCTTGAATCCTGTTTCTGGTCTTCGGAGTTCCTTGTTCCTGCTTCCGTCCATGTCCTAGACTCAAGCAAGAGCTTGCTTCGCTTCAGCATGGTCCGTGACCAGCCACAGGTGGCTGTGTAGGGCACGCCTCGGTGCAGGCCTCTCCTGAATCTTCGTCATGCTTCCAGTTCCAAGTCTCCACCTTCTTGTCTGGAGTCTGCTTCACTTCCAGCGTGGTCCGCGACCAGCCATGGGAGGCTGTGTAGGGCACGCTGTGGTGCAGTGCTCACCCTGTACTAGTGCCTGAATCCGGAACCCTCGTCTGAGTCCTCCCAGTTCCTCGAGTCCTCGTCTGAGTCTTCTAAGTTCCTCGAATCCTCAAGCGAGTCTTCCAAGTTCCAGAGTCCTATGTCTCGTTTTGTTCCTGCCCTCAGCCTCCTTCTGGCCTCACACACTCATCAATCCCAAGCGGCAGGTCCGGAACGGCTACTGAGTGGCTGGAGGCTACTCTTAAGTTGCTGGGTCTCACCTGTGCATGCAGGTCCAGTGGAGGTCTGAGACTGCCTTTTTCCAGTTCCTCAATGTTCTGTCTCGATCCTGGTCCAACCTTGTTCCAGCTCCTGCCCGTGCTTGGACACTCTCACTCCCTCGGTGTGTCTCTTGGGGCTCCTCCCTAAGCCGTACCGTGGTCCAAGGGCTCACATCCCTCCAGAGCAAGCGACTGCACCTCCGTGCTTGCAACAATTACCCCCGGGATTGTAAGCGTAAAAATACATGGGGAAGGGATTTCAGATGTACCTTTTCACATACTGCAAAGTTGAGGCAGAGTTGAGGCAGGGAAATAATTTATGCATATACTTTTGATTGTAAGAAGTATGCACAGAAATGAATGTGTGGACATTTATACCTGCTCTCTAGCAAGCATACATATGTACCCCTATGCCACACTAAAGTATGAGCTTTTCTGCTAATTTTCCAAGCAGACTTATGTTTGCTTAAGCCTGTTTTGCAAATTATGGCTAAAGTCCGCATGAGCAAAGTAGATGGGACTTCGCCTTGTGTGGGCTCAGAGCTGGATTTAAGATTTTGATGTCCACAGGCAGGGTTAGAAAGTGGGGGATAGGAGTCCTTGGAGATCAGAAAGTGGGAGAAGCCCCTTTCCCCCCACCCAGTCAGTGTCCTAGAGTGCCATGGCAGTGTCCTTTTTTGTACTCCTCTTTGACCTATTTGGCACCTTCAAAACTTGGCACCCTAGGTAATTGCCTATGTTACCTAAACCTAAATCTGGGCCTGCATGGGCTGTTATAAAATTGGGATCTAAATACAAGAAACTAATAGCTCTACATTGTCTGACACCAAGGCGGAGTTTGTGAACTCACTTCATCAAGAGTCAGAGGAAGACTGAGGGCAGACCCTATGAATAGCTAAATCTGAGAACGTTTCTATTCTGCATATTCTGAGATTTGGGTAGGTAGGTGGGGGAGAGGGGGGAAGTTTTGGCAGTGGCGCAAACTTTCTCTCACCCACTCTCCCACAAATGTGAACCTTTATTCTTCCCAGTCCTCTCCTTTCCTCCCCCCTTCATCCAAGGATGCTCAATATTCTCCCTCCCTTCTTCCTGCTTGATTCCCAGCTCTAATCTTCTCCTTCCCTGTGATCTCTCTGCTTCATCCCCAGTCCTCTCATCCACTAGATTATCAACAAAGGCCTTGATCCAGTTCCTCTTTCCCCATGGCCATCATATGCTGCTGTTCCCATGGGCCCCACTCTCTCCCAGAAAAGGCCTTTATCCATCACTTCCACCATCATCATTAGTAAAGGTCAGTCAGGCTTCTACCATCTCCTCCTCTTGATGACTCCTTTCCTTGAGCTCTATCTTCTGCACTCAGAGCTGTGCTGCTGTTAATGCCATGTTCCTTCAAGTCTCCATGGACCTCCTGCAGGTCGTGGCTCCTTCCAATTAATGGTGCCTCTGCAATTTCAAAACGTCCCCAAGCCATCTGCCTGATGTGCGACAGAGTGAGCAACAGTGCCCATGTGCTCATATACACCTGTATCTACAGCGGCTCCAGCGCATGACATTAGGCTGGAGGAAGGAGAGCATAACGAGACAGCAACATGCCTGCATCCAGAGACTTCAGCATTTGGTCTGGAGACCTGGCAATCGGTTTCAAAATCCAGAGTCTCCAGGCCAACCCTGGAGATTTCCAAGGTATGCTGATATCAGCATTGGCAAAGCAAGATTACGCCTGGCTGCTGCATTGGAATCCAAAACCTACCTAATTTACTTATGCCACATTTCACCAGGGTTAGTTCAGAAATGAGGTTTGTGGATGACAACTGGATCCAATGGCTATCCAAGTGAACATACAGAAGTATGCGATTGGTAATAAATGAAGGTATCACTACCAAGACATAGGGCATGCATATTTATTTACTGGGATTCAATAAATTCAGCTTCCTTCATCATACCAATGCTCATACTGTGGTACAAGAAAATAACATTTTGATTATAATACATATGTTTATATTTTATTTATTTGGATTTATTACTACCTTTTTGAATAAGAAATTCACCGAAGATGAAATACAACATATTAGAGTAGCAGCGTACAGTCAGAGACCTGTGGGTGTAGCTATTAACAGTTCTAGTCTGAAGGAGACTTCAATAAAGATTAAGCATGAAATAAATCAACAACAGGGCTAAAGTTCACTCATTCCAAATACAAGGCAGTGACCAGAAATAAGCCACATAATAAATTGTCCAATGTAAACATAAAAAAAATAAAATCCCAACTCCTCTGTGTTCAGTAGGCAAAAAGCAAACAAACCCAGAAGCAAAGCACAGTAAGCTAAGGCAGCGCCACATCTAAGGTGGAAAAAATGGCCTACACCAACGTCCAACTCCTACTCTTTATTTAAGAAATGTATATACCAGCTAGCACAATAAAAGCGGTTTACAAATTCACACTCAATATAAAAAACAAACAACAGACATCTTGCTGCCTACCACCCTTCTCTTATGTCTTCTTCCAGCTATGACCAGGCTATGTGCTAGTGTCTCTCATGGTTTCTCCACTAAGTATTTTGCACTGAAATGTTGCTTGTGTTTAGTAGGTAATATTTATCTACTCATCCTTTGCCAGATAAGTGGGCAAGTTGGTGCAAAGTGCATTCAAATTGCTCTTTGTCACGTGTATATATATATATATATTGTAAATGATAAAGGAAATCTCAATTTTAGTGGAGCTCAACTAAATGTGCACAATTAGAGGGAATGGCGGACCAATAGCAACACACATCATATCATTATCTAAGCAGCCTGAAGTGCAATTACTTACAGCGCAGGTAACAATAAAAGCGAATGAACCCGTGAGCACAGCTAACATAAAGACATACATTTGTGTCAGCATCTTGTTTTCTTTCATTGTGGTCTTGTCTCGTAATTAACTCCATTCAAACTGAGCAACAACATAGGTGCCTCTTCCTCTCCTGCTCGTGTAAATCCAGGCTACTGCAGGCCTCTGCGCCTTCTCTGATTGCATCTCTCTCTCTCACCCGCCGGCGTGGCAATCAGCTTTCCACATAGCTAACGGCAGGCGTCAGTTAAGGTTAAAAAAAAAATAACCATCGACCAGAATAGGATTGAGAAGGAAAATGAGAAAAAATGCATATGCAGAGTTATCCGTCTTTTTATTTGCTCACATTTATTTCTAACCCAAAGGGCAGGATAAAAATACAGTCTGCAAGATAACATTTACAATGTAACCAAAGAGGACGTTTGCTTCATTGAAATACACTGAAAGAAGCCAAAAAGATTTCAAGAGATACAGGGGCAGATTGCAGGAAAATACCGGCCCCGGGGGATTTGTTTCAAAACCGGCCCATGGAGTATTTTACACCCTCGTGCCCATTCCCTGCAGCACATGTGACAACAGCTCCCGAAAGCACGCCAAGTCAAACCTGGAACCTGGTAGAACTGAGCCAAAATATCTCCAAAATAAACTTCAGCTTTCCTAAATAACTAAGAAGTTGAGCACATTCTAAGACCATGGGTGAGCAGAGTTGTAGCTCCCGTTCCATCCATGCAAATTGGTTGGGCCCCCTATGCATCTGCTTACATTTCTTATAGAGATATATATCCTGGATTCTCGGTCTGGCTCTTGAACCAGTTTCAAGTAATGACACTGCCAGCCAGTGACAGACACACACACACACACATGGTCAATCACAAACAGATTTTTAGATTGCAGAAACTTTATTGGCACATGGACAAGTACTTGGGATCCTGCCAGGGATCCTACCAGTCCCGATACTTGTGACCTGGATTGACCACTGTTGGAAACAGAAATACTGGGCTTGATGGACCTTTGGTCTGACCCAGCATGGCAAGCCTTATGATCTTATGTTAAAGACACATACTCTTTCTCAGTCATAAAGACACACCCACACCTTGAGAGTGTGTGTGTCTGTATCAGAGAGAAAGATACCCACACACACATTCTCTCTCACAGACAAAGTGTGCATGGGTGTGTAGCTCTCTCTCACTCTCTCAGACACAGACACCCAAACACTTTCTCTGACAAGTTAATGTTGTGCTGCTACCTAACTGCTCACACAGTGCCTGATTTTAAAAAAGCATTTACATGCTTAAAATTGGGTTTTACAAATGTAAATGCACTTTCTTTGAGTAAGTGGGCTTTTGAAAATTGCTACAATATACGTATTGAATTGTCCATATGATTTACTCACGTAAGTGCACTTTACTCAAGTAAATGACTTTTGAAAATTGCTACATAAGAACATAAGAAATTGCCATGCTGGGTCAGACCAAGGGTCCATCAAGCCCAGCATCCTGTTTCCAACAGAGGTCAAAACCAGGCCACAAGAACCTGGCAATTACCCAAACACTAAGAAGATCCCATGCTACTGATGCAATTAATACTCCAACATAAACATATAAGGGAATAATTGCTTGGTGGCAATCTTGTACGGGGGTTATTGAATGAGGGTAACCGATTTGCAGTTATCCTCTCGTGAACCTCCGTCTATTATTCTTTTATTAAGTTGAACAACATCTTCACAAACTCTTTTTATTAATTTTCAATTTTTCTAAAAGTCCATTCTCCCCTGCTGCTTTTCCGCCCCACTGGTATCCTGTTTCATACTTATCGGGACGTCGCCTCTGTCATATCTTATGGGTACGGAGCTGCTCGTCCGACACGGGCCATGTTTCGGCACGATGTGCCTGCTTCAGGGACTATGGGAGAGTGTGCCGTGTCCAATACTGGGTTCACAGCGTGTGGTAAACTTGTGTTCAGTTTCTTTTGTCTTACGTGCGACGCCTGTTGTGCTTGTCTTGTGCACAACAGGCATCGCACGTAAGACAAAAGAAACTGAACACAAGTTTACCACACGCTGTGAACCCAGTATTGGACACGGCACACTCTCCCATAGTCCCTGAAGCAGGCACATCGTGCCGAAACATGGCCCGTGTCGGACGAGCAGCTCCGTACCCATAAGATATGACAGAGGCGACGTCCCGATAAGTATGAAACAGGATACCAGTGGGGCAGAAAAGCAGCAGGGGAGAATGGACTTTTAGAAAAATTGAAAATTAATAAAAAGAGTTTGTGAAGATGTTGTTCAACTTAATAAAAGAATAATAGACGGAGGTTCACGAGAGGATAACTGCAAATCGGTTACCCTCATTCAATAACCCCCGTACAAGATTGCCACCAAGCAATTATTCCCTTATATGTTTATGTTGGAGTATTTTTGAGAAGGGAAAGAGGTTGGTTAGTGACTGATGCAATTAATAGCAGTGGCTATTCCCTAAGTAAACTTGATTAATAGCCATTAATGGACTTCTCCTCCAAGAACTTATCCAAACCTTTTTTGAACCCAGCTACACTAACTGCACAAACCACATCCTCTGGCAACAAATTCCAGAGCTTTATTGTGCGTTGAGTGAAAAAGAATTTTCTCCGATTAGTCTTAAATGTGCTACTTGCCAACTTCATGGAATGCCCCCTAGTCCTTCTATTATTCGAAAGTGAAAATAACCAAGTCACATCTACTCGTTAAGACCTCCATCATATCCCCCCTCAGCCGTCTCTTCTCTATACGATAGTATGTTACATTTACACATGTAACTCCTTTGAAAATTACCTCCACAGTGAGCGCCCCCAGTCCAGCACTGCTGCATCATGGTGTAAAGTTCTTGCTTGCTGCCAGCCCTTTCCCCCATTCTGCAGCAGCCCCTTCCCTTTACAATCCCATTCTCTAGGAAACTCGCTGGTTCCCCAGCCAACTGCTTCTCTCAGAGCTCAGTGCAGTCACCTCAGACAGAAGCCTCCCCAACACTGCACAGGATTTCCTCCTGGCTTATCCCCTTCTGACCTGTGCCTGTTGCTTGCCTCCACTTCTCCGCAACCCTTCCACCACTCTAGTGCATTCCCATTGACTGCAGGCCACACAGTCTGCTGCTTGCTTTTATGGTTCACAACCCTCTGCTCTGCTTACCAACTCCAGGGAAGGGGGGACCAGAAGTCACCCTTACTGTTTCCTGGGCTTATAAATAGAGAAAATTAAGTGTGGGCTGAGACTGGGGAGCGCCATTAACCCAAAATAGCACAGCTTCAGATGGAATCCTGCTTTCTCTTGTGGAGGCAGTGCAGCCAGGGCTGGTGGAAGGGTATTAGGTGTCATAGGTGAACCTTACAGCCTTGCACAAACTCCTGGCCCCACCCTTCCCACAAATAATTTAAAAATATGCATTTATAGTAACAGATTTTACATGAAAAAGAACATTCATTGTTCTAAGGTAAAAATATCACTTACAACATGTGTATTATTTACATGCACTGCTGTGGTACCAACCAGAAAACTGCAAAAAAGACACCTGCAGCCATATGGTATTAGGACTATGTAAAGCATGTCGGCCCTCAGAAAATTTTAAGTAAACTGAATTACAATATAGTAAACCTTCCATATGAAACAGCGCTTACTACTAGCACTCAAACAGTAACAACCCTAGCTATGAAAAGGCAACACTGCAAATATTACCAGGCCCTAAAATACCAATACACCTCCTATTAGGAAAACAGAACAAGTACGGCTGCAATAGATCCCTACACAGAAATTACATGCTAGCAGAATACCTCATCTTGGTCACATACGCAGAACACAGACAAACCTTCACCAAACACAGAATCCAGAGATCATAAAGTATAAATAGAAACATGCAGACAAAAACTGAATTGGAAACCGCAACAAGCCACATTCTGTATGCAGTGCAACAATGGAAAAACTGAAACATCACCATGCCATATAAAACATCAAACTATACAATCAAGACATATAAAATATCATGATAGTAAAACCATACTTATAGAACAAATCTTTCAAAACAGCTGACCAAAAAAATCCAATAATTAAAAACTCATTAAAAATTATGAAAATTTCCCAAACACCAATAAAATATTTCAAATCAACAAGCATCAAATAACATGCAATAATCAAAAAAAATAAGGATTTAAAAAAATCGCCTGCTCTCCATACCTGGGAATGTTTGATTTCTAGTCATCCTGAGATTGTTGCGGATTAATGGGGGAGTGGGAGGGAGGCATGAGGGCTTTTTTTTCTGACACGCATTAACACACTCATCTTCTCACACATGCTCACAAACCTTCTCCCTCTCTCTCACCCATATGCTCTCTTTCACAGAAACAAACACACAAAAACACATGCTTTTTCTCTCCCATATGTTCTCTCATATTCACTTTCACTTGCTCCCTTTGTCATACACACACATACATGCACAAACAGACACTTTTTCTCTCTCCCTCTAACATAGAAGCAACAGTAACTTCCTCCTTGGACCTGCGCAGCATCTCTCACACACACACTCACAGGCTCTCAAATGCTCTCTCACACATGTACACATATGCTCTCTCTTTCCCTCGCTGGAATATGCAGGCAGCAGCAGCCTCCTCTTTGTGCTCACTACACACACATGCACGCTCTCTCTATCACATACAGACTCTCTTCACATATTCTTTCTCTCACACACACACAAGCTGTCTCTCCCTGGAATGTGAAGGCAGCAGCTGCAGCCTCCTTGGGCCCTCACATCATCACTCACATACACACTCAAGCTCTCACACATGGTCTTGCTCACATACACATACAAGCTCTCATACATGCTATTGATTACAGACACACACACACAAGCTCTCATACATGCTATTTCTCACACTCACACACACACACGTTTTCTCACTCACACACAAGCTCTCATACATGCTGTTGCTTACATACACACACACACACACACACACATGCATGCTCTCACACTATCTCTGTCCCTGGAATATGCACAGTACAGGCAGCAATAGTCATCCTCTCTTCAGCTGCGCTGCCCAGCCTGATGTAGCAGCTTCTCCCTTAGGCAACGTGGCCCAGATTGAAGTGGCAGGCTCCTGTCACACGTGGGAGTTGAGCTGATGCAAGTCTTTCTCATTCACTAGATCTCTTCCTTGGCTGGCAGCAGCACAGTGGGGCCCCTTCTTCTGCCACCGGCAGCAGGGGAAACACCAGCGGCACCACCGGGCCTCCCCTTCTGCCGCCAGCTGCAGGAGAAATGTTAGCAGACCCGCTGGATCTTCCTATTGCTGGTGGGGAGTGGGAACCCATCCAGCACGTCATTTCACAGCGTTGATGCGGGTACCTTCTCTAGTACTGGTGAGGAGTAGGAACCCCACCAGCATCTCATTTCAGAGCATTGCTGCGGGCACCTTCTCTAGTGCTGGTGGGGAATGGGAACCCCACTAGCATATCATTTTGTGGTGCTATGGATTTTTCTGCAAGCAGGATATGGGAACCTCACTGGCTTTAATAATCAAAAGGCATAGTGAGGCGGCCACCACAGGGTTTTTTTTGGGTGGGGAGTACTTGCCACTCCCAAAATTTAGCTTCATGAGGCAGCAGCCTCACCCTGCCTCATAGAACCAGGAAGATGAAAAAAAAATGTGATGGGAGCAATCAGTCCACCAGGGGAAGCTCTATCCCCTGACAATCTGCCCCTGAATAGATATTTAGTTTGGCATCTTGCCTTATCTTTGGACTTATTTTTTTGCCTTTCTATCATAATACTCAAAGCATGTTTCAGCAAATAAATATATATCAAATGCATACCAAAATTATAACACAATAACATAAAATCAATAAAATGCATCTCAGATGAATACAAATCAAATACATATCAATATGATATATATTATAGCAAGTGAAACATCTTCAGAAGGCTAGATGTGCTAGTCTGGTGTAGCAAAATATGACAGGAGTGGGTAGCACCTTATAGACTTACAAATTTAGCATGAGCTTTCAAGAATACTGTTTACTTCATCAGATACAATTATAGCAGGATTTCACTCTGCATGATAGTACATGGGGAGGCAAACCTGGAGATGGTGCTTGTTTATGAAAAAGAGACAGAGACAGAATTTCCCTCTCAGAACCTCCAGCACACCTGAAGCATGTTGGCAGGCCAAGAGAAACAGTTACCTACTGTACCATGGAAAACACAAAGGAATTTCACAACAGGTGACACCTCTGGCAGTAAGAAACCTTGAGAAAATGCTGTAAGCTGCCCCTAAAAACTCTGACAATATTCTGATTCAGAAACCACTACTGTGCGCATTGCTATAGTAGAATACTACATTAACTGCATGAAGTGTGACTATCCCCTGCCAGGTCTATCGATCATAAGTGATGATAGAGAGCTTGCCTGAAGTCAACTGTTGAGTCTGAGTCATTTCCAGGAACAGACTAAATCTGAGACTCCAACTCTGTCTACCAACTGTCTAAAAGTGTGCTTGCTGTAGATATTTAAATATATGCTAGTGGGCATGTGGGAGTGGCAGTTATTTGCTAAAAGTGTAACCTCACAAGCACTTAGAGGAGAAACTGAACAATAGGTAATTATGATGGATGGACATTTCCTGTTAGTTAATGCCTTGGAGAAAGAATTGGGGGCTGCAATTGAAGTGGGAATAATAAAAATGCACTTCTTGAAAGGCACCATTGTCATGGTTAAATTCTTCTAACTTACAGGCCAATACAGTAAAGCGCGGCTGCGGTTACCCTGCTTCTAACCCGCTTTGTACCCACAATTTGGCCGCGTAAGTCCAACCCGCAATTCACTATCCCTTTTAACCCATCCTTACCGCTTCTTGAAATCAATGGGTAACCCTTTCCGCCCGCAGCATGTATTTGATATGTAAACGATTGGATTAGCTATTCCCTCCCATACAGTAACGTGCGCCCCGATTATCGCCTTTTTAACCTGCAGTTTTGCCGCGTGTTTAACCTGCTAATTTACCGCCTACCCTTACCCCTGCGTTAGTGTGGAGCGTCAGGCAAGCCCCAGCAGAGAGAGACGAAATTTCACGGGCAAACTTTCCTGTGAGGCTTCAGCAGCCCGGGGCGGATCGGGCGCTCCCCATGCGAAGCGGCTTCCAGCAGCCCCCGCCGGCAAAGGTGCATGAGCGCATGCAAATGATTGCTTCACTGCCTGACCCCCTCCCCCCCCCCCCCCCGGGACAAGACCTTTAGAGGAGCCAGGATCGGGCAAACTTTCCCCCAGCCCCCACTCACCTGCCCTGGTCGCGTCCATGGGTGCCGGTCTCCCGTGCGGGCGCGCTGACAGCTCCGGAGCAGCCCCAGTCCTCTCTCCCCTCCTCCTGGGGGTAGCCGGCGGCGAGAGCGGCTTCAGCAGCCCGGGGCGGATCGGGCGCTCCCCATGCGAGGCGGCTTCCAGCAGCCCCCGCCGGCGAAGCACACCTGTACGTCCAATTTGGGCGCTCAAGGCAGCGAAGGTGCATGAGCGCATGCCATGACCTAAGCGCCCGGCTGGACATCCGAGGTCACGGCGTGCACTCATGCACCTTCACTAGTGAGGGCTGCTGGAAGCCGCCTCGCATGGGGAGCATCCGATCCGCCCCGGGCTGCTGAAGCCGCTCTCATCTTCGGCTGCCCCCGGGGAGAGAGGACTTGGGCTGCTCCGCGCTTTGGACGCGGCTTGCATTTGCGTGCCATTTAAATACTGTATCGAGTGGTATGTGATCCGGACTGTGCGTGCGGCAAACGAGGGTGCGCCCGGCACTACCGCACTCTTTCTTCCGCGTCCTTACTGTATCAGCTTGTTAGAGGTCTTTTCTGTTCTTTCTCCTTTCTGGCCGTTGCATTCAATCAGTTTTTATAAGTGAAGTTCTGCATGAGAAAACAGCTCCTTCCATCCCAGATAAACCCTAGGTTGGCCTGTTTGAGATGCTCCCTGCCAGCAGAAGGTAATTAACAGTTAAAAAAAAAAACAAACAAGTTGAAGGTGTTGGACCACCTTGTTTTTTGACCCTTAGTTAGTTCTACATATTCAAGTGGACTAACACAATAACCAGAATACTATGTTAACAGATCTAAAGAAAGCGATCAGGAGAGGAGAAGCAACTATGAAGAGAGATGGAAGGAGAGAGGGGGCAAAAAGCAGGTATGAGTTTTAACTTGCTGGCACTTGAAAACATGTTTGAGTTTTAGCAGAATTCTGAGTCACATGCACACAGGCATTTTGGCAAAGAAATGGAAGTGCTTACTTTTTGTGGATGTCAGTGATAAGGCATGACTGGACTTACCTACGGTGTTTATTATAATCTTAAACTGTCTATAATGGACCCCCACCCTAGCACTCTTTTCTGTAAAGCTGTTTGGAGCAAAGGTTAGCCCTACTTACATTGTTATAACTTCTAAATCATCATCTTGCACAGTACTGTAAAAGCAGAAAAGGAGAGAAAATGATGGGTTTTCAAACAAACACTGGTGGCACTGTCCATTGTTAAAACATTACACACTTTTTTCTTTTACTTCATGCTACAAGGAGTGTGAGCAGCTGGCGATTTCTTCCTCGCAGGATAATGTTACCATAGTTAAACACTGTAATAAACAAAAATCTCAGATATATATGATTAGGGTTTTAAATGCTCATAGTTTACTATTCCTTAAAAACTAAGGGGTGAATTTTAAAAGCCCATCACATGCCAAAGCCGGCAGATATATGCAGAATTTGGGCCAGCCCGCGCCATATGAATTTTAAAAGGCGCCCAAGTAACCGTGCATCTCCTAGTATGCACACAAATAAGAAGTTGAAAAAAGGGGTGGGGAATAGGCATGGTCTGGCGGGGCATGGGTGGGACATGGATGTTCCAGGACTTTGACATGACATGTGCATGTAAATCCTTATGTGCCTAGGTCCCCTACCACGTAACTTTGCTTCTGCTATGTATGGCGTGTAAGTCCAGGAACAAAACAAAATAGACTAGTCAGCTGGGTTTTAAGGGTAGGAGCTAACAGGATAAAAGGGAGGCTAATTAACTAGAGGGTTGGGGATCACATGATGCCACGGTGCTAGACAGACACAGCTCTCCTCGGTTCCCAGCCCCGTGACTCTTTAATGGCTCAAATCTCCGGTATTTCTTGACATGCCTGGGTCTGACATGGCTGATAAGGCGGCTATGAAAGCCCTGCCCATGCTTTGGGGTGATCAAACCGCACGCACACACACACACACACACACACACACACACACACATACACACACACCTCAATTTTTTTACCATTCCAAAGCAAAACCCCAATTAGAAGTATAGAGAGCCATTTAGGGAAAATAATCATTTTTTTAAAAAGACACTGAATATCAAGCGTTATTTGTAAACCCAAATAACGAAAGGGACCAGAAGTCCATCTTAGGGGAAACTCCCCGGTCCACTGTCTGAACAGTGGCAGAATAAGCCATAGCTTCTGACTTATTTGTCCACATTTTTTTATACTCCCCAATATGCTATCTAAGGAGGAGATGGGATTAGTCAAAAAAACTAGTAAATCATCTGCAAATGCAGCCTATTTAAAGTCACGAAAGCAGAAATTAAACCTGGTTACACTCCCCTCCAAACTGATAGTTTATAACGAAGACTCTAATGCAAGCAAAAACAGCAGCGGAATCAAGGGATAGCACTGTCTGTCTAGTACCCCTATCTTAAATGCTTCAGAGCTTTCCCCATAAAATTGTTGCTTGAGGGTTGTTGTACAACAAGCAGATGACATAACCAAAAAATCCATCTAAAACCATATGATTTAAAACCCAAAAGAGATAGGGCAACTTGACTCTATCAAACCCTTTCTCAGCATCAAAACTAACCACCATGAATGGAGTATCGGCTTTCTTACAAGAAAGTATATCTGCAAAAAGCATTTCAATATTTACCAAGGTACAGCATCCTCTAACAAAGCCTACTTGGCTGCGCAAGATATATTCTGACAAATACAAGGTCAGCCTATCTGCTATAATTTTAGCAAGTACTTTCTGATCAAAGTTGATCAGAAAAATAGGTTGATAGGAAGCTGCCAGAATGGGATCCTTTCCTGGCTTAGGGATGACTGTGATTGCCACACAATTCATGCCTTCAGGATATTCTCCTTTTGCAGCTAAAGCCACGAAAGTTCTACATAATACTGGGGAAATTTGCTCCAATAAAATTTTATAGAACTCGGCACTGTAACCATCGGGGCCAGGGGTTCCTCAACCAATCTACTTTTTGAACCCCCACTCGAATTTCTTCTACTGAAATAGGCTTATTTAAGAAAGGCAATTGAGATTCAGAAAATGGTCCCAATTTCAGTTCCCCTAAAACATTTCTACAGCTCAAGTCATCAAAACCTCCCGATGTGTACAAGCCCTTATAAAACTCTTCAAACACTTTCAAGATCTCAACATTCAAGTTAACTTCCCACTCCCAAGCAGACTTTAAAGTAGGAATGAGGAGGAGCAGGAGAGAGAGAGAGCACGGAGTGAAGAGAAAAGAACCGCAGAATTACCTTTGGACTATATGGTTGGCACACTACGAGGGTGAGGAGTGATCTCCCGGACCGAGATGACATCCCAACGCGCTCACTTCCTAGTTCGACATCACTGCTGGGCGACCTTTACTAAGTATAAAAAGCATCACAGCTGCAGCGCTTTGTCGACGCTGGCACTTCGCCCAAGCCGCACGCATTTAAGGGGCACACGGCTTTGCCCAGAAATAGTCAGCCTCGCAAAAGAAAAATCAACTTAGAACTGTAAGTAAATTCTTTTACCTTAAATTAATAAATCTCTCCACTGTTACCTCCATCCAGGAAAGTATATTAATCAACAAAAGAGATAGTAGCAAATTAAGTCCTCCAAGTTAATATCAATTGCCTTAAGAATATGCCACATAAGAACATAAGAAACATAAGAAAATGCCATACTGGGTCAGAGCAAGGGTCCATCAAGCCCAGCATCCTGTTTCCAACAGTGGCCAATCCAGGTCATAAGAACCTGGCAAGTACCCAAAAACTAAGTCTATTCCATGTTACCATTGCTAATGGCAGTGGCTATTCTCTAAGTGAACTTAATAGCAGGTAATGGATTTCTCCTCCAAGAACTTATCCAATCCTTTTTTAAACACAGCTATTCTAACTGCACTAACCACATCCTCTGGCAACAAATTCCAGAGTTTAATTGTGCGTTGAGTAAAAAAGAACTTTCTCCGATTAGTTTTAAATGTGCCCCATGCTAACTTCATGGAGTGTCCCCTAGTCTTTCTACTATCCGATTCACATCTACCCGTTCTAGACCTCTCATGATTTTAAACACCTCTATCATATCCCCCCTCACTCGTCTCTTCTCCAAGCTGAAAAGTCCTAACCTCTTTAGTCTTTCCTCATAGGGGAGTTGTTCCATTCCCCTTATCATTTTGGTAGCCCTTCTCTGTACCTTCTCCATCGCAATTATATCTTTTTTGAGATGCGGCGACCAGAATTGTACACAGTATTCAAGGTGTGGTCTCACCATGGAGCGATACAGAGGCATTATGACAGTTTCTGTTTTATTCACCATTCCCTTTCTAATAATTCCCAACATTCTGTTTGCTTTTTTGACTGCCGCAGCACACTGTACCGACGATTTCAATGTGTTATCCACTATGACACCTAGATCTCTTTCTTGGGTTGTAGCACCTAATATGAAACCCAACATTGTGTAATTATAGCATGGGTTATTTTTCCCTATATGCATCACCTTGCACTTATCCACATTAAATTTCATCTGCCATTTGGATGCCCAATTTTCCAGTCTCACAAGGTCTTCCTGCAATTTATCACAATCTGCTTGTGATTTAACTACTCTGAACAATTTTGTGTCATCTGCAAATTTGATTATCTCACGCGTCGTATTTCTTTCCAGATCATTTATAAATATATTGAAAAGTAAGGGTCCCAATACAGATCCCTGAGGCACTCCACTATCCACTCCCTTCCACTGAGAAAATTGCCCATTTAATCCTACTCTCTGTTTCCTGTCTTTTAGCCAGTTTGCAATCCACGAAAGGACATCGCCACCTATCCCATGACATTTTACTTTTCCTAGAAGCCTCTCATGAGGAACTTTGTCAAACGCCTTCTGAAAATCCAAGTATACTATATCTACCGGTTCACCTTTATCCACATGTTTATTAACTCCTTCAAAAAAGTGAAGCAGATTTGTGAGGCAAGACTTGCCCTGGGTAAAGCCATGCTGACTTTGTTCCATTAAACCATGTCTTTCTATATGTTCTGTGATTTTGATGTTTAGAACACTTTCCACTATTTTTCCTGGCACTGAAGTCAGGCTAACCGGTCTGTAGTTTCCTGGATCACCCCTGGAGCCCTTTTTAAATATTGGGGTTACATTTGCTATCCTCCAGTCTTCAGGTACAATGGATGATTTTAATGATAAGTTACAAATTTTTACTAAGAGGTCTGAAATTTCATTTTTTAGTTCCTTCAGAACTCTGGGGTGTATACCATCCGGTCCAGGTGATTTACTACTCTTCAGTTTGTCAATCAGACCTACCACATCTTCTAGGTTCACCGTGATTTGATTCAGTCCATCTGAATCATTGCCCATGAAAACCTTCTCCATTACGGGTACCTCCCCAACATCCTCTTCAGTAAACACCGAAGCAAAGAAATCATTTAATCTTTCCGCGATGGCCTTATCTTCTCTAAGTGCCCCTTTAACCCCTCGATCATCTAACGGTCCAACTGACTCCCTCACAGGCTTTCTGCTTCGGATATATTTAAAAAAGTTTTTACTGTGAGTTTTTGCCTCTACAGCCAACTTCTTTTCAAATTCTCTCTTAGCCTGTCTTATCAATGTCTTACATTTAACTTGCCAGCGTTTATGCTTTATCCTATTTTCTTCTGTTGGATCCTTCTTCCAATTTTTGAATGAAGATCTTTTGGCTAAAATAGCTTCTTTCACCTCCCCTTTCAACCATGCCGGTAATCGTTTTGCCTTCTTTCCACCTTTCTTAGTGTGTGGAATACATCTGGGCTGTGCTTCTAGAATGGTATTTTTTAACAATGACCAGCCTCTTGGTCATTTTTTACTTTTGTAGCTGCTCCTTTCAGTTTTTTTCTAACAATTTTTCTCATTTTATCAAAGTTTCCCTTTTGAAAGTTTAGCACGAGAGCCTTGGATTTGCACACTGTTCCTCTTCCAGTCATTAAATCAAATTTGATCATATTATGATCACTATTGCCAAGCGGCCCCACCACCGTTACCTCTCTCACCAAGTCCTGTGCTCCACTGAGAATTAGATCTAAAAATGCTCCCTCTCTCGTCAGTTCCTGAACCAATTGCTCCATAAAGCTATCATTTATTCCATCCAGGAACGTTATCTCTCTAGCGTGACCCGATGATACATTTACCCAGTCTATATTGGGGTAATTGAAGTCTCCCATTATTACTGCACTACCAATTTGGTTAGCTTCCCTAATTTCTCTTAGCATTTCACTGTCCGTCTCAGCATCTTGACCAGGTGGACGGTAATATACCCCTATCACTATAGTCTTCCCCGACACACAAGGGATTTCTAACCATAAAGATTCAATTTTGTATTTAGTCTCATGCAGGATGTTTATCCTGTTGGACTCTATGCCATCCCGGACATAAAGTGCCACACCTCCTCCCGCGTGCTCCTCTTAAGTGGCCACCTCCCTAACCTTGGCGTAAGGCCAAGGTTAGGGAGGTGGCCACTTCCTCTCCCATACCTGAACCTTTACAAATAAAACTTGGATTTCGACTTTCTTTGCTCCAACAACTGAGTCAATGCTGGGTGAACAAGCTGCTGGAGTAGCTGGAACAGAGCAAGCTCCAACCTCCCTGGCTGAGATATCTTTGAGCCCCGGTGCCTCGAGTCCTCCTCCATCTCCTCAGTTAATACCTCATGATTTTTTATAAGTTAAATCTAATTCTTTAGAGAAAGGTGAAAGGAGCCTGGATACAAGGGTGGAATTAGAAGCTGGATCCTTAACTAAGAGTTTCATTCTTCCTGAAAAACCAATTGAAATCACGATGGACTCTTTATGACATGCAATGAAAGCTTTAGAGATGGCTATTCTTGAATTGGTAAAGGTAACAAAAGATTCAAATGATCGAGATCAGAAAATTGAAACAACTCTTATCAAAACTCAGGAAAAAACAGAATATATGGAGAAGAGGATAATGAACTGTGAAAGCTGGCAGCAGAGGTCCACAAGAGCAGAGATTATATATGACAACAAATTTGAAGTCCTAGAAAACACTTTAAAATATCTGAATCTCAGGTTTATAAACTTTCCCAGACATGATCTAATAGCACCACAGGATATGTTAAGGGAATACCTTCAACAAATATTAACAATGCCTCAGCAGGCAATGCCGGCTATATCTAAAATCTATTATATTCAAGAAAAATCTAAAATACCTGTAGTGAATAAACCTGATAAATTCTATGAATTTGACTGCAATTATAGAATCCATTATAGAAACAATAATAACTACTAGGGCTACTCTTCATGTTACATTTGCTTTTGCAATGGACCGGGATGCTGTACTTCGGTTATTTATGAGATATCATTTAGCCTTATTTCATGGATACAAGGTCTGGGTCTACCCAGACCTTTCCAGACAGACACAGGGCAAGAGGAAAAAATTTATAACATTAAGAGCCGAAGTCGAGAAGAAAGGGGGGGGGGGGGGGGCAATGACTTTAAAGTTTCCGTGTAAATGTGTTTGGCAAAACCAGAAATATATTTTTTTTGAGGCATCTCAATTACAAAGTTTCCTAGCTTCAAACACCCAAGAGATTGTAACCCAGGATCTTGAAGCAAAGTAAAGTATACGGTTGTTTATCTCTAATTTCAATTGTTTTTCAAAGGGAACTTTTCTCTTTGTTTTTCCTTTATTGATCACTCAAATTAGTTTAATCTTTCCTGGAGATTACCACAAATATTTAATATATAGACAAATATTTGTTTTTTGTATACAATTTAGACTTAGATTTGATTTATTACTTTATTGTCTATGTATAAATATACCTGTTTGTAACTGTAAAATGCATAAATAAAAAATTTAAAAAAAAAGTAGGAATGAATCAAGAACCAGAGGAGGTTTTAAGCAAATTTGCCATCATCTTACTGGATTTATTACTATATTAATATATTTAGAATTTATAATATAGAATACTTTTAGCTGCTCTCTGGTGTAAAATTGAATTCAATGCAGCCAGGATAGAGAGATATTCCTCTTTGTTTGTAACCAAATTATTTGTGGCAAATATCTGCTTTTGCTTTCTCAGGTGTTTTTCCATATCCAAAAGTTTCCTGTCTAAATCTTTCCTACACTTTATGAGGTAGGAGATAATATTCCCTCGCATAACTGCTTTAGCAGCATTCCAAAATAGAATGGGATCCTAAACATGTTCCCCATTATGGGCAACATATTCTTCCCATTTCTCCTTTAAAAATGCGTGAAAACAGGGATCTTTAGCCAAATAATAAGGAAACTTCCAACTTTTCCCAATCTTGCCCTCCCCGGAATCCTAAAATTCAACCAAATAGGAACTTAGTCAGATATTTTAATCTCTACAGTTCCTGTATCCAGCACATTAGAAAAGCGGCTTCTTGATGTTAAAATATAGTCTATCCTGGAAAAGGTAGGGTGTGCTCTTGAATGATGGATATAATCTTTTTCCAGAGGATGCAATACCCACTAAGCATCAATCAATTACAATTCAGTGGACACAAAAAATAAACCTTTAGTTCCCCGCAGTTTATCTCCTGGAATTGGGTGGGATTTGTTCAGGTCAAGATCTAGTACCAAATTGAAATCCCCTCCCAAAAACACACTATCATCTATATGTGGCAATAATTGGATTGTATTTACAAAAACGGAATGACAATAGAGGTTGGGGCATATAAATTACAAATAGCCACAGGTTTTCTAGGAAGCTCTGCAATCAGAATGATATAATGTCCCTCAGAATTTCTAATTTCCTGCTTGACCAAAAAGGGCAAATTTTTCTGTATCAAAATTTCTACACCAGCTCTTTTAGTAGTTACAACCTCCCCCACCCAATGTTGCTGCAACTTTTTGTGTTCCATTTCAAACAAGTGGGTTTCCTGCAACAATGCTATGTCAGCAGACATGTTATTCAATACCAATAGAATTTTAGTTCTCTTAATGGGCAAATTAGTGCAGCTTTCATTCCAGGAACCATTCGTATACTTGTTTTATTCATTTGCACTGCTAGTAAAAGGTGTCACAGCTATAACCCAATAAAACCACAAAAGCCCTCCCAGTCTAGGCCTTCGTGGGGCACTCATATAATTTTAGTAAAAAGCTAAGCATCAAAATCAATAACACCTCATTATCTCAATATGCTATCCCCCTTAACCTGCCCTCCCCACCTCCTTTCTTACTAAAACACTCTTTCCCCAACCGTATATCCCATTGAGAAATAACCTACATAAATGAGACCACCATCCAGCACAGCAATCTCAACAAACCTCAGTCCCCCCACTCTCAGTATTCTACTGCAGTTTAACAACATCTGCAAATAAGGAAGAAATAATAAAGAGAAAAATAGTAAATAGAAAGACGCTTGTAGAGAAAATAGTACCAAAGGAAGAAAATAAAATTCACCCCAAGTGTAATATGATATATTAAAGCCTCAATGTAAAAGACATCCTATCAAGTAAATCATTTTATGGATAAATGCAAATATTAGAACGCTGAAAAATATAGCCATCCAACAAATTTGACAGTCAATCATGTAATGTCCGTAGGCCCATCAAGAAGATCCGACCAACACCAGACTATGTAATTTCCACAAGAGTCCATGATCTTTCAGGTATTCGAAGAATCCTTCTTTTCCAGATCTTCCACTAGTTTATTGGCCTTTAATGCTGTTTGGAACCATTTTACTCTTTCCGGGAGGACAACCCTTAACTATGCAGGATAAAGTAACGCAAGTTTCATCCCCATCTGGTGAAGTTTAGAGCAGACCAAGACAAATCCCTATCTTTGCACAGCCAACTTTATTGAATAGTCTTGAAAGATCAAAACTCTGGGATTGCCATGTTGCAGTGTTTACTTTGCCTTGTAGCAAAAGTCCAGAATTTTCACAATAACTGCATGCGGTCTTTCTTCCCTCTCTCTCCGCACTCCCAGCCAGTGTGCTCTTTCAATCCGCAGCAGTCCTCGCCTCTCCAACAGGTCCAGTTCCTTAGGCAACCATGATTCCAAAAAGGAAACTAGCTCCTTCTCTCCAGTTGATTCCAGAATGCCAAGAAACTGTAAATTATTGTGGCAAGACCTATTTTCAAGATCTTCTAGCCATTAGTCATGTTTAATCGCCATTGCTTTCAGCTCAGAGATTTTTCCATTTGCAGCAAGTATGGCGTCCTGATTATCTGACACATGCTGCTCTACATCAATGCTTCGCAGTTCATATGCCGCCATGCGTCTATTGACTTCTTCAAGTTTCTCCCCAATTTTCTTGATCTCGGGCTCCAGCGCATCTATGACTGCTGCTTTATTTTCGCTGTATGCAGACCCCCGTAGGGGTTCTTTCTCTGGGGAACGATGGTTCTCCACAATTTTCCCTTTGCCTACCATCTGTTTTTCTTTATCCTTATCCTTGTCTTTCTTGGTAACTCTGGCAGACATAACAGGGTGCCATAGTTGCTGAAGGTTAGTGGCAGATGATGAGACCCTCCTTCCAAATAAGAAGCAGATTTAATCACAGTCGGGGGCTGATTCTGAGGTTGGGAGATCAGAGCGAAGCAAACTACATCTCTCTTCACCCATTGTACCACGTAATCTCCCATCTGCCCACTTTTAAAGACCATATAAATATGTCTGAATTTCAAAGAAATACCAGTATTGCAGCACCTCATCACCTGCAAGGAAAATGAATTCCAGAGCTTAATTATGCATTGAGTAAAACAATATTTTCTCTTATTAGTTTTAAATGTTTTACCTAGTAACTTCCTTGTGTGTCCCCTAGTCTTTGTACTGTTTGAAAGAGTAAAAAAGTGATTATCATTTACTCGTTCTACTCCACTCATTATTTTATAGACCACTATCATATCTCCCCTCAGCTGTCTGTTCCCCAAGCTGAAGAGTCCTAACCTCTTTAGCCTTTCCTCATAGGGGAATCGTTCCATCCCTTTATCATTTTGGTCTCCCTTATCTGTACCTTTGTTAATTTTACTATATCTTTTTTAAGATGTGGTGACCATAACTGCACACAATACTCAAGATGAAGTTGCACCATGGAGGGATTCAGAGGCATTATGATATTCTCTGTTTTATTCTTCATTCCTTTCCTAATAATCCCTAGCATTCTATTTGTTTTCTTGGCTGCTGCTGTTGCACACTGAGCAGAAGATTTCAACATATTTTCAGTTAGGGATGTGAATCGTTTATCGTTTATATTTTCAGTTAGGGATGTAAATCGTTTATCGTCCGATAATTTTAATATCGTCTTAAACCGTTATGGAACACAATACAATAGAGATTCTAACGATTTATCGTTATAAATCGTTAGAATCGTGAGCCGGCACACTAAAACCCCCTAAAACCCACCCCGACCCTTTAAATTAAATCCCCCACCCTCCCGAACCCCCCCCCAAATGAGTTAAATAACCTGCGGGTCCAGCGGCGGTCCGGAACGCAGCGGTCCAGAACGGGCTCCTGCTCCTGAATCTTGTTGTCTTCAGCCGGCGCCATTTTCCAAAATGGCGCCGAAAAATGGCGGCAGCCATAGACGAACACGATTGGACGGCAGGAGGTCCTTCCGGACCCCCGCTGGACTTTTGGCAAGTCTCGTGGGGGTCAGGAGGCCCCCCACAAGCTGGCCAAAAGTTCCTGGAGGTCCAGCGGGGGTCAGGGAGCGATTTCCCGCCGCGAATCGTTTCCGTACGGAAAATGGCGCCGGCAGGAGATCGACTGCAGGAGGTCGTTCAGCGAGGGTTCCGGCGCCTCGCTGAACGACCTCCTGCAGTCGATCTCCTGCCGGCGCCATTTTCCATACGAAAACGATTCGCGGCGGGAAATCGCTCCCTGACCCCCGCTGGACCTCCAGGAACTTTTGGCCAGCTTGTGGGGGGCCTCCTGACCCCCACGAGACTTGCCAAAAGTCCAGCGGGGGTCCGGAAGGACCTCCTGCCGTCCAATCGTGTTCGTCTATGGCCGCCGCCATTTTTCGGCGCCATTTTGGAAAATGGCGCCGGCTGAAGACAACAAGATTCAGGAGCAGGAGCCCGTTCCGGACCGCTGCCGGACCCGCAGGTTATTTAACTCATTTGGGGGGGGTTCGGGAGGGGGGGGGATTTAATTTAAAGGGTCGGGGGTGGGTTTTAGGGGGTTTTAATGTGCCGGTTTTGCGATTTTTAGATTTTTAGATTTTTCACGATTTTTCACGATATTTTACCCCCCCAAATGGCAACAATACGATTCCCTCCCCCTCCCAGCCGAAATCGATCGTTAAGACGATCGAGGACACGATTCACATCCCTATTTTCAGTGATGTCACCTAGATCGTTTTTCTGAGTAATAACACCTAGGGGTAGATTTTGAAAAACTGCGTGATCGCGTACTTTTGTTTGCGCAGCAGGCGCAAACAAAAGTACGCTGGATTTTATAAGATACGCGCGTAGCCGCGCGTATCTTCTAAAATCCTGGATCGGCACGCGCAAGGCTGCCGATTTTGGGCAGCCGGCGCGCGCCGAGCCGCGCAGCCTGCCTCCGTTCCCTCCGAGGCCGCTCCGAAATCGGAGCGGCCTCGGAGGGAACTCTCTTTCGCCCTCCCCTCACCTTCCCCTCCCTTCCTCTACCTAACCCACCCCCCCCCCCCGGCCCTATCTAAACCCCCCCCTACCTTTATCCATGGATTTACGCCTCCCGGAGGGAGACGTAAATCCACGCGCACCAGCGGGCTGCTGGCGTGCCGAGACCGGACCCGGGGGCGGTTCCGGAGGGCGCGGCCACGCCCCCGGGCCCGCCCCGAAACGCCACGCCTGCCCCAAAACGCTGCGTCGTTCGGCCCCGCCCCCAACATGCCCCCGACACGCCCCCTTCCGAAAACCCCAGGACCTACGCGCGTCCCGGGGTTCTGCGCACGTCGGCGGCCTATGGAAAATAGGCGCGCCGGCGCGCAAGGCCCTGCTCGCATAAATCCGGGCGGATTTACGCGAGCAGGGCTTTGAAAATCCGCCTGCTATTGTGGAACCTTACTTTGTGTAGCTATAATTTGGGTTACTCTTTCCTAAGTGCATCACTTTGCACTTTTCCACATTAAATTTGCCATTTGCATGCCCAGTCTCCCAGTTTTGCAAGGTCCTCTTGCAATTTCTCACAATCCTCTTGTGATTTAACAAGTTTGAATAATTTTGTGCCATCAGCAAATTTGATCACCTCATTTGTTGTTCTCATTTGGAAGTCATGTATAAATATCTTAAAAAGCAGTGGTCCAGAACAGATCCCTGGGGCACTGCACTATTCACCTTTCTTCATTGGAAAAAAATACCATTTAGCCCTACTCTCTGTTTTCTATCTTTTAATCATTTGGCAATCCACAATAGGACACTGTCCCCTAACCCATAAAATTTTAATTTCCTAAGAAGTCTCTCATGAGGGACTTTGTCAAATGCTTTCTGGAAATCCAGATACACTGATTCAATTTTATCCACGTTTATTTACACCCTCAAAAAAATATAGCAAATTGGTCCTCCTTGTGGCAGTGCTGCCTCTCGAGGGTTCCAGAACATCTACAAATTCCAGAATCTAGGAATGAGCAGAAGGAAAAATTCATTTTGGTTTGTTCATTCATTTCGTGGGCACCTCAATTTGTTTCATTATTTTCAAATTGAAATTTTTTTTTTTATTTGTTCATTCATTTGCTGTTAAAGTCAATAGGGAAAGTACTCAGCCTATTTTGGGCTCCAGAATTGGGTTTTCTTATCAATTCTAATGAAATTTATGGAAAGATATCATCGGAAGGGGGAAAGAACTCCAAGGCACCTAGATTATGACAAAGTGGCACCAAAAGTGGCATGATTAGCCTAAGGTACCATAAAGGGGCAGCATTGGTAGGAGTTCTCCAAAGAATCGTCAAAGTAGCAAAGATGTAGCAAGAGCAGGAAGATCACACCAAGACTTCAAAAGAGAGCACCAACAACACTGACATAAACTCTCGAAGGCAACACAAGAGTCAAAGTGGCATCAACATCCTAAGGCACAATGAAGGGGAAAGAAAACAGAAAAGGTGGCAGGAAACCCCAAGGCACCAATAAAGGGACAAAGCTACATCAACACTCCAAGGCACCATGAGAGGTGCAAAGGAGCCCCCAACAATAAGTATAGAGTCTGGGGTATGACATCAAGACAGAATAACAGCAAGATCCTCAGGGTGCAGAATGCTGGGCATGGCAGCAATTCTGAGTGAAAGAAAAACTCCTAAGGGGTTTAGCAGCCCAGTAGTGTGGCATGGGAGATGTTGTTTATCTTCCTGTTGAAGCACTTGCTACTTGTCAGATTTAGTACAAGAGAGAAATCTATTATCGGTATCACTTTTCTCACATAAGCTTTTATTTCATTCCATACTTGAATTTGATCTTGCTTCTGGGCAGAATTTTGGGTTTCTTGTGAAATTTGCTTTCCGATTGAAATTGTAGTCAAAATCAGAACCTAAAAATTGTCTCTCCTCCGTGAGGCTTTCCTAGTATTTATGAAGTTTACTTTATTAAGGACTTTTTTTCTCATAATCTGTAGCTGAACACAAGCTCTTCCATTTCTGAATTTTCTGGTTTTGCATGACTTCTCTTTTCCTTCTGAAACTTTTACTTCATTCAGAACATGTAAACGGTCTCTGCTCTGCATGTTTTCTGTTCTGTCTGTATTTCTTCTTGTGACTGAGGGTTTTGGAACAAAACATCTCAGTATAACCAAAAAACAAACAGGGTGAGAGAACCAGGCTGAGATTGTAGAGGGGTGGAAAAAATGAAGAACTGTAAAATAGGTGGAAGGAGAAGAGAAACTTGTATTTTTTGTCTTTTTCAAAAAAGATTTTTGGGGAAAAACAAACACCCCAGTATAATAACAAACTAACAACAGCAAACAACATGAAGGCACTAAAACTCCCATACTGGTACATAACAGGCTTGACAGATAGGCAGCGCAGTAGCAGCAAGATCCCTATGGTGGTATAAGGGGCATAGCAATTAGGCATGTATCTGCAAGACCTCTATGGTAGTATAAGAGGTGGCAGTAACTTTCCTATGGTGGAATAAGGGACATCACAGTTATCAGTAAAACCCCTAAGGTAGTATAAGGGGCATGGCAGGTAGGTATGTATCAGCAAGACTACTATGGTGGTACAAGGGGCATAGTAGGTAGGAATGTGGTAGCAAGGCCCATATGGTGTTATAAGGGCATAGCAGATAGACATGTATCAGCAAGACCCTTATGTTGGTATAAAGGTCATGACAGGAAGCAGATCTGTGATGGTGTAAGAGGACTGGTAGAAAAGCAGGGCAGTAGCATCAAGACCCATGTGGTGATGTAAGGGGATTGGCAGATAGGCAGAGCAGTAGCATTAAGACCTTTATGATGTTATAAGGGGCTGGCAGACAGAGAGAGTGGTAACAATAAGACTCCTCTGGTGGTGTAAGGGGATTGGCAGACAGGCAGAGTGGTAGCAGTAAGCAAAGTAGGAGCAAGGTCTTCAAGGTGCTTTATTCATCTTGCCATTCACATGGAAAATTTGGAAACTCAAGTAAAGGCAGACTGATTTTCAAAAACACCAGCTTTTCTGTCAACTGTGGCACCAGACTTGAGTGATGAAAGCTCATGATATCCCCTGTCATTGAGAAGACACATTCACTGGGCACATTGGTTGGTGGGCAGGAAAGATAGAACTGAGCCACTTTGGCTAGGTCTAGCCAGATGGTGGACTTGTGTGCTCAATATGTCAGTGCATCTGTGTCCATGTCCTTGATGGGTTCTGCGAGATAGCATGCAACAGACAATTGTGATGGGGTTTCCTTTGCCAGAGTGGGTCGAAACATTTTCTTGCCAACTACTTTAGTTATGGCCTGTGCCAGGAGAGATGGCTCTTTGTGAGCAATTTGGCTTTGGCATATTGAAGTGGAGGAAGAAGTGCTAGCTGACTGGGTACTGCTCCTGTTTGCACTACCTTCTGAGGTGGCCACTGTTTCCTGTGCTACATCCCTACTCTGTCTCTGGTGCTCTTCTTAACAGATCTTCTTTACCAGCATTTCCTTCATGAATATGAGATGCTGGGACTGGAGAGTGAGACTCTCTTTCACCCATGGATCACAAAGTGTAGTAAGCATGTACGAAAGGTTTTCTGTGAGAAGTTTCAGACTCTCTTGCACATACCACTGCATCCTGCTGCTCCTTCCCCACTAGAGCTGAGTTGCTGCCTGCCTCTACCTTAGCCAAGAACCAACAGTGTGCCATCAGGAATAAGTATGAGTGTGTAGCATTTGTGGTGGTCTAGATATCACTGGTGAAATGTATGTTATCTCCCTCTGCCTTAGCCAGCTGTGCCTTTATGTGACTATGGCACTGGTTCTACAAGTTATGGATGACCTTCCTACTAAATGTAGTCATGCAGGGGACTTTATAATTGGGGGCTAACACCTACAGAAACCCCCCCCCATAAAACTCACATTCTTCACTACCTATAGGGGCTGGTCATTAAGGGTAATCATTTCTCTGTTGCACCTTGTTATAAATTTTGATGCTGCCTGCCTCTTGCCCCGGGATAATGTTACCAAACACCACCCCATTTCCTCTATGGTGGATTGCTGCTTCAGACATCTGGCAGGGGGCTGCTGGCCTACCATCTGACTTCCTGAAGGGGCCAAGGGTATGGGATCAGTTTGTGGAACACTCTTCCCCTTTTCAACCACTTTCCTCTGACTAAAAGGAGTCTACAGTTACCTTTCCCAGATGCCAATGCTAGTAAGTGCTGCTTCTCCAGGTGATGCAGCATACGAGTATTTGTGAGATGCCCCATTTGCTTGCATCAGTTGATATCCTTGAAATGGTAAATACGCTGAACCAAACATGGATCCTCCCTCATTTTTTACTGCCTTCAGATGAGGGATTTCTTCCTTGATTCCTTCTTTACATTTTTGGGGGTAAATGCTAGCACTGGAGTTGAGAGAGAGAATGGACCCTGCTATCTGTGCTACCTGCTCTTCCTCACCATGTCCAGTTTCCTCTGTCTCCTCTATCTCTGAAGTGTAAGCTAAAACTCTACTAACTAATCCCCCAAAACTTTCTTCAACTAGTAGCTCTTCAATTCCTGATGTAGGGAATCCCATACAAGAAGATTCTTCTTCAGAACCAGATGCGCATAGTGCCTTCACTGCCTCAGCAGTGGTAACTAAAGAAGGGTGCCCTGCTGGTTTTGGGTCTTCAATTTCTGCCACCTCAGCTGCCCTGCTACTCTCTGCTTAAAAACAACAGGGACAATAGTTGGTGGCACGTCTCCAAATTTAAAATTCTTCTGGCTGGAGCTGCCTGCCTTTCCTGCCATTTTGGACTTTAGGTGCAGGACTCCCTGTTTTAGTGCTGCCCCTGTCAATAACATTCTTCTTTTAGCCTCTACCTTTCCCTGACAGGATCAAATTTGTTGCTGCCTACTGAGGATTTGGATATTAAAAGGATTTTTTAAAATTAGCAGTATTGTAACTGACTGTACACTTACTGACTATACTACTCTAATGTAGCTGTGTGTGTGTGTGTGTGTGTGTGTATGTGTGTGTAGAACTGTCTCACATACACACACACACACACACATACACACACACACACACACACAGAGTACATTGTCATGCTCTATATTAGTGCTGAGACTGCTGATAGACTCCATACACAAAAACTGACTGGAAGTCTGGCTGAAATGCAGGGCTGGAGGAACCACTAGGGGAGCTAGGCCTGTGCCTAGGGGGTGCCACGGCAGGTGGCAGAATTTTGAAAGGGCAAAAAGTGCCCTTTCAAAATTCTGCCAGCCCCCAACTCGCCCTGCCTCCACCCCCCCAGTGCCACCCTCCCGACACCCCCCTGGTGGTCCAGCGGAGGGCCTGGGAGCGATCTGCCACTCCCGGGGCCTTGGCTGCCATTAACCAAAATGGCGCCGGTGACCTTCAGCCCCTACCATGTGACAAGGGCCAACCAATGGCACCGGGAGCCCCTGTCACATGGTAGGGGCTGAAGGCCACCGGCACCAGGGGCGGATTGCTCTATCAGGGGATCGGGCTTCCCCTGGTGGGGCAATCTGCCCCTGGCGCTGGTGGCCTTCCCAGCCAAAGAGAAGAAGAGGGTCTGCTGGCGCATGGCCCAAAGAGAAACCTGTGGGGCCACAGCAGAGCCATCCTGCCACAGCCGCAAGACAGCCATGCAGGGCCGGAAGAGAGGCCTGCAAGAACTGAAGAATGAAGAGGGGCCGCAAGCCCCCGCTGGAGCCCAAGCCAGCGGCGGCTGAAAAAAGGAAGAGGGGCCGTGAGCCACTGTCGGAGCCCAAGCTGGCAGCGGCTGAAAAAAGTGAAGAGAAGCCCACGTGTCATCGCTAGAACCCGGGAGAGTGACACTGCTGCCAGCCGCCACCTGCCGGAGACCAGGCCGGTGGGGGCCAAAGAAAAGAAGATCGGTGCTGTCAGCTACCACCGGAGACAAGGCCGGTGGGCCAAAGATGAGGTTGTTCATCTGGGGGCCTTTGTGTGTATCTGTGTGGCATGTATGTGAGGCAGGGAGGGTGCTTCTGTGTCTGTGTTGTGTGAGGCAGGGAGGGTGCTTCTGTGTCCATGTGTGGTGTGTATGTGAGGCAGGGAAGGTGCTTCTGTGTCTGTGTGTGGTATGAGGCAGGGAGGGTGCTTCTGTGTCTGTGTGTGGTGTGAGGCAGGGAGGGTGCTTCTGTGTCTGTGTGGTGTGAGGCAGGGAGAGTGCTTCTGTGTCTGTGTGTGGTGTGAGGCAGGGAGGGTGCTTCTGTATCTGTGTGTGGTGTGTATGTGAGCAGGGAGGGTGCTTCTGTGTCTGTGTTGTGTGAGACAGGGAGGGTGCTTCTGTGTCTGTGTGGCGTGTATGTGAAGCAGGGAGGGTGCTTCTGTGTCTGTGCATATGTGAGGCAGGGAGGGTGCTTCTGTGTCCGTGTGTGGTGTGTATGTGAGGTAGGGAAGGTGCTTCTGTGTCTGTGCATATGTGAGGCAGGGAGGGTGTTTCTGTGTCTGTGTGGCATGTATGTGAGGCAGGGAGGGTGCTTCTGTGTCCGTGTGTGGTGTGTATGTGAGGCAGGGAAGGTGCTTCTGTGTCTGTGCGTATGTGAGGCAGGGAGGGTGCTTCTGTGTGTGGTGTGTATGTGAGGCAGGGAGGGTGCTTCTGTGTCTGTGTGGTATGAGGCAGGGAGAGTGCTTCTGTGTCTGTGTGTGGTGTGAGGCAGGGAGGGTGCTTCTGTGTCTGTGTGTGGTGTGTATGTGAGCAGGGAGGGTGCTTCTGTGCGGTGTGAGACAGGGAGGGTGCTTCTGTGTGTGTGTGGTGTGAGATAGGGAGGGTGCTTCTGTGTGTGTGTGGTGTGTGTGCGAGAGAGAGATGGAGCATGTTTTTGGCTGGCTGTGGCTGTGAGAGAGAGGGGGCATGTGTATGATTGAGCCTGTTTATAAGTGAGATAGAACATGTGTGTGATTGAGAGCTTGTGTGTAAGTGAAATAGAGAGAGCATGTATGTGATTGAAAGCCTGTATGTAAGTAAGAGAGAGCAAGAGCATTGTGTGATTGAGAGAGACTGGCCAGAGAGGTGACATGTGTATGTGTGTATGATGTGTGTATGTGTGAGAGAGACTGATTAGGGAGATGACTGGTGTGTGTGTGTGAGAGAGAGAGAGACTGGTCGGGGAGATGATTGGTGTGTGAGAGACAAAAAACTGGTCCTGAGGATGTGACTGGTGTGTGTTTGTGAGAGAAAGAAGAGACTAGTTGTGGTCCCTAAGGAAGAGGACCGTGAGGACAGCTTCAGCAGCTACTGCTGCTTCTAGTGTGGCCTGCAAGGGAAAGGAGTAGGAGAACTGCTGGAGAGGATAAGTAAAGGTGGCTTTTTAAGTTCATTTTTCTTCATTGACTACCATTTTAATTACTGGGTAGTATGTGATGTGTCTGCTGTTTTGAAATATTTTATTGGTGTTTGGTAAAGCTTTCAAAATTTGCATGAGTCTTTAATTATAGGATATTCTATTCATCAGCTGTTTTGAAATTATTTTATAAGTATGCTTTTACTATTATGATTAATGATTTATATATCTTGATTTTATTGATTATTTCATGAGGAATGGTGATTTTTGTTTTTCCATTGTGCACTGTAAAGTCTGGCGTGATGGGTTTTACAGTTCAGTTTTTGTCTGCACATTTCTATTTATACTTTATGTGGCTTTATTCTGTAATTGGAGAGGGTTTGTGTTCTGCCTGCAAAGTCCAAGATGAAGTATTCTTAGCATGTGGTTTCTCTGTAGGTATCTGTAGTAGCCTGGCCTGTTCTGTTTTCCTGATAGGAGGTGTATTGATTAGGGATGTGAATCGTTTTTAAACGATTAAAATTATCGTCTGATAATTTTAATATCGTCTTAAATCGTTATAGAACACAATACAATAGAAATTCTAACGATTTATCGTTAAAAATCGTTAAATCGTGTTAGTGCGCACTAACTCCCGTTAGTGCGCACTAACAGAAAATGATACAAATTGACACTTTCCAGGTCAGTAAAGATCAGTTAGGAATGAATATGTATTCCTATTGGCTGGCTGCCCTCTTATCTATTGATGTTACCAAGGTTCCCACTGAGGTGATGGTTGGGGGGATGGGAAATGGAAATGGAAACTCAGGAACACTAACAGAAAATGATACAAATTATTGACACTTTCCAGGTCAGTAAAGGTCAGTTAGGAATGAATATGTATTCCTATTGGCTGGCTGCCCTCTTATCTATTGATGTTACCAAGGTTCCAAGTGAGGTAATGGTTGGGGGGATGGGAAATGGAAACTGTTGGTAGTTGACATAAAAAGTAATGTGATCAAACAATATGACTAGAACTTGTGCCCTATTCCTGATACCAGGGGTGTTGTGATCTTCCTGCACTCAGTGCCCTATCCCTGATACCAGGGGTGTTGTGATCTTCCTGCACACAGTGCCCTAACCCTGACACCAGGGGTGTTGTGATCTTCCTGCACACAGTGCCCTAACCCTGATACCAGGGGTGTTGTGATCTTCCTGCATGCAGTGCCCTATCCCGCCTGCATTACTAGTGAGAGGCTGGCTTCACAGACAGGGGGGAGCTGCCTGACCCTCACTCCTGACTTCCCCCATGTCCCAGCCAGTGAATGGTGTGTGGGTGAGGGGGGGGAGGATGGTGAAGTCTGAGACAGCTCCCTCCCTGCATTACTAGTGAGAGGCTGGCTTCACAGACAGGGGGGAGCTTCCTGACCCTCACTCCTCCCCTCCCCCATGCCCCAGCCAGTGAATGGTGTGTGGGTGAGGGGGGGGGGGGAGGATGGTGAGGCTGAAACAGCTCCTTCCCTGCATTACTAGTGAGAGGCTGGCTTCACAGACAGGGGGGAGCTGCCTGACCCTCACTCCTGACTTCCCCCATGTCCCAGCCAGTGAATGGTGTGTGGGTGAGGGGTGGGGGAGGATGGTGAGGCTGAAACAGCTCCTTCCCTGCATTACTAGTGAGAGGATGGCTTCACAGACAGGGGGGAGCTGCCTGACCCTCACTCCTGACTTCCCCCATGTCCCAGCCAGTGAATGGTGTTGGGTGAGGGTGGGGGGAGGATGGTGAAGTCTGAGACAGCTCCCTCCCTGCATTACTAGTGAGAGGCTGGCTTCACAGACAGGGGGGAGCTGCCTGACCCTCACTCCTGACTTCCCCCATGTCCCAGCCAGTGAATGGTGTATGGGTGAGGGGTGGGGGAGGATGGTGAAGTCTGAGACAGCTCCCTCCCTGCATTACTAGTGAGAGGCTGGCTTCACAGACAGGGGGGAGCTTCCTGACCCTCACTCCTGACTTCCCCCATGCCCCAGCCAGTGAATGGTGTGTGGGTGAGGGGGGGGGGGGAGGATGGTGAGGCTGAAACAGCTCCTTCCCTGCATTACTAGTGAGAGGCTGGCTTCACAGACAGGGGGGAGCTGCCTGACCCTCACTCCTCCGGGGTATTGTGATCTTCCTGCACACAGTGCCCTATCCCTGATACCAGGGGTGTTGTGAGCTTCCTACATGCAGTGCCCTATCCCTATTAATACCAGGAGTGTTGTGATCTTCCTGCACACAGTGCCCTATCCCTAATACCAGGGGTGTTGTGATCTTCCTGCACACAGTGCCCTATTCCTGATACCAGGAGTGTTGTGATCTTCCTGCATGCAGTGCCCTATCCCTGATACCGGGATGTGTGCAAGAAGATCACAACACCCCCGGTATCAGGAATAGGGCACTGCGTGCAGGAAGATCATAACACCCCCGGTATCAGGAATAGGGCACTGTGTGCAGGAAGATCACAACACCCCCGGTATCAGGAATAGGGCACTGTGTGCAGGAAGATCACAACACCCCTGGTATTAGGGATAGGGCACTGTGTGCAGGAAGATCACAACACTCCTGGTATTAATAGGGATAGGGCACTGTGTACATGAAGATCACAACACCCCTGGTGCCAGGGTTAGGGCACTGTGTGCAGGAAGATCACAACACCCCTGGTATCAGGGTTAGGGCACAAGTTCTAGTCACATTGACTGATCACATTACTTTTTTTGTCAAGCTACCAACTGTTTCCATTTCCCATCCCCCATATATTGTCAGTGGGAACCTTGGTAACATGAATAAATAAGAGGGCAGCCAATAGGAATACATATTCATTCCTAAACTGACCTTAACTGACCTGAAAAGTGTCAAATTGTATCATTTTCTCTTAGTGCGCACTAACTGGGAGTTAGTGCGCACTAACGGGAGTTAGTGCGCACTAATCGGAAAAAACGATTTCTAACGATTTTTTAACTAAAAAATCGTGCCTAACACGATTTTCTTCTCCTGCCAGATGATTTCTATCGTTAAGACGATATGGAACACGATTCACATCCCTAGTATTGATATTTTAGATTCTGGTGTAATATTTATGGTATTCTTTTTCATAGGTGTTGGCAGATAGTACTATGCTGATATGGGAGGACCATGCCAAAACATCATAATAGGTATGATGCCATATGAATTCCAAGATGCAAAGTTTTCTTGTTGGCATCACAACAGTGCATGAAATTATCACAACAACGTGTATATTAATTTTACCTCAGAATGTAATTTTTCATGTACAATATGTTGTTATAAATGCATAATTTAAAATTGTGTATGGGGGGGGGGAGGACGCCAGGCTGTAAGGTTTGCCTAGGGTGCCTAATACCCTTGCACCGGCCCTGCTGATATGTTCAGTCTCTATGTGCTGCCTATCTCACTGGATTAATGCCCAGACAGTTACACTGGATTAATATCCAGAGTTGCAATAGCACCACTGCAACTCTCCCCACTCTCTCTCACTCTCACCTAGACTTTCCACCCTCCCCTAGGGATGAGAAAAATCGGCAGCAAAGTGTCACTGCCTGTCTTCTGTCACAGTGGGTAAGACCAGTGAAGCATAAACAAAAATTAACAGCAGCCAAAAAGCTTTTCTTGAAAAGTTGAAAATCCTGTGAGAACTCCAAATAGTACGTCCTTCTCAGACAAAGCCTACAGAAGAAATTCTGTACTTCTTGCAAATGTTCAGATTTCAGGGTCAGGGTCACTTGACTTCGATGGCAGCAATAGGGTATTTTAGAAAAATGCTTCACTGTGATATGTCATGTTGAGTCTCATTGACAAAAAGTCCTGCCCAAGATCTAACAGGTACAAGTAACTGTAGCAAGTCACATATGATTTACAGGGAAGGACTGGTTGCTATAGTTACTTACACCTGTTCCCTGTTCATTTCTATAGCCCATAGACTTTAATGAATGGGGAATGAAAACAAATGCGACAAATAAAATGTCTTTTATTCGTGGGACCCTTCCATTTGTTTTGAGGGCCCATGAATGAAGCAAATATGGACCCCTTTATTTTAGAATGCCTCTTGGTTTAAAACAAATGTACATCCCTACCAGAATCCAAAGGAGGCAACATTCCGACCAGAGAGGCAATTCCAGCTGATCCTACAAAGCTATTGTTATTAAGAAAAAATACATTTTTTTAAAAAGTCATGATAAGAACAGATATATCATACATTCCATCTTAGCTCACAGAAAAGTAGTTATGAACGAAAAGGATAAAAAATCTCCAGATAAATGTTTTAATTTTTATTTTATGCACTGGAACATGTCTCCAGGGAAGGACTCTTTCATACATGCCAGAAAGGATTGATTTATTAGGTGTTCCTGCCAAGGGGAAATTTATAACGCTGCTCATGTGATATCGACCCTCTGGCAGTCTTGACTTCACTCCTCCTTACCCGTCTCCCTCACTTAGCTTTCCGTTATTGAAAGTGATGAATTCACTCACTAAACCATCATGACCCCACCATACACACACATGTACCACCAACACTTTGGCCCTGATCTTCCTTTAGTAATGACATGGAGATATCAGAATCTAGAACAGGGGGTTTCTTATGCTAGAGAATCTAATGTGCTAAGCTATGGGAGAACACTTCCCAACAAATGCTGTGGCACATTGTAGTGCAGAGGTAATATATTTGCGGCAGGGATTTGTTTCCTTTTTTTAGTTTCGGCTTTTAAATGCTTGCCAATAGTAGTAGATCCAGGATAAGGTGCAGTGAAGGTTTAACTTTGCTAGACAGATGACAATAAATATACTTGTTTGTATTATTGTTGAAAATTTGTGTGGGTGGAGGTTGGAAGACCTGGTATGTACTAGTAGCAAGCAACCAAGCATAGGAGAGATTATATATCATGTATCAGTATCTATATCTGGCCCTAGAGATATTTGGATTCAGATTTAAATGTGATTCACAAATCTTTGGATCTTATTACTTCTCAGTTGTATCTTTATTTACTTTACTATCTATATTCCTTTCTCTAATCATCAAGATGCTGGCTGGGGATGTTGCGCTGGAGGTGGACCCTTGGCCTGGCGCAGGATTGGTATGGCCCTCTGAGGGATCCCAGAGGGCGCCTGCCGCCAGGAGGCAGAGCACACAAGGAGACAGAGGCAAGCTGGAACTTCACCAATAACGGCCCAGGGGCTCCGCAGGTTGAGCCCTTGGATTCCCAGGCTGCCTGGGCTTAGGTGGGCCTCTGGGGGTCTCCCGGAGAGATGGTGGAGAGGTGTGCCCACAAGGAGTAGAGGTGCGCTGCTGACAGTGAACAGATGAGCTAGACCGGAACAGAGAGTACAGGAGACCACGGGTACAAGGCAGGAACTGAAGGTCCTCTGGGCAGGGTCGGCAGCGTCTAGTGGTCTAGCTTGAGGAAGGCCGCAGACAGCATCAAGGCAGGTGGGCCTGGTGGTCTCAGGAGAAGCAGAGTGTCCGAATGGAGTGCAAGGGTCAAAGCCAGGGTATCCATCCGAGGATGGTCAACCAAAGCAAGGGTCAGTTCCAGGTATCAGTCCAAGCGTGGTCAGAGGCAAGCCGAGATCAGTTCCGAGTATCAGTCCAAGAAGGTACAACCTGGGTTGCAGAACATGGAATAGATGCGGGAACACTGGAACAAGCACAGGAACTCAGGAACAGATGCGGGAACACTGGAACAAGCACAGGAACTCAGGAACGAGGACGGCAACCAGCTCACACAATGTGACGACCCGTTTGCCAAGGCAAGGAATGGAGGACTGAGACCTGCCTTTTATGCAGGGCTCAAGTGACGTCAACGCTGGACGCTGCGGAGCCTTTAAAGGTTGGCCCTGTGCGCACGTATGCGCCTAGGGGCCGACTGCAGGAAGGCGTGGCGCAGGCCTCTCCGCACCGTGAGGGACGTGGAGCACCGGAGCAGGAGGGAACCGGGTGCGGAGTTGAGGAGGCCGAAGAGCTAGGAGCCCAAGGGTGCAGATGGCTAGCTACGACCGCCCGAGAGACCAGGGGAGCAGTGGAGGCTGGGTCTTGGCCGGTCGCAGCCCTAGCGCAGCCGGGGCGCGCAACAGGGGAGATGCTAACTTGAGACTCCTGTTAATATGCTGATACCAAACTTTCCAACCTGCTGATTTATTTATGAAGATGTGACTTTGGAAAATTACGGTTTAAGTTTATGCTTTTAACTGTGTGCAAAACTGTACAGGAAATGGTAGATAAAATTAAGCAAAGCATACAAGAAGCATAGAGCTATACGAGGAACAAAAAAATGACAATTAGGTAGAAATGGTGGCAAATGCTAGTCCCCAGAAACATCCGGCCTGGGCAATGATGAAACAGGAAGCAGTGTCTGATGGTTGCAACTTTAAGGAAGCCTAGAGAGACATATACTGAAGGATTGTTCAAAGGCTGTAAAAACCTCCATGTGCTTTGTTTTAGGGTGGGATTTGAAGATAAAATAGGGAGAAGGATCACAGAAGGAAGAGAGAATTGTGTGGGGAGAGAGGGACAAAGAGAGTAGCTAGGATATAACCTTAGAAGTGTAGACATGAATAACTGGGCAGACTGAACAGGCCAACTGGTCTTTTTTTGCAATCAGCTATTACAGTGGTTCTCAATCTTTTTTCCATCGTGACACACCTGACGAGCAATGCTCACATGCATGACAAACTGCACACTACATTTTGCAGCTTTACAAAAAAAAAAGCCTAAACATTATGTGGCATCCATGCCACAGAGAATGTAGAGAGGTTAAAGGTGCTGAAAGTTTTAATTGTAAAGATGCAGGTTTTCTCTTTATAAGAGCCTTGAATGGTTGTAAACTGTGTGTCAACATCTGCTGGACGTGCACAGGATGTGCATGGGGCAAAAGGTTAATCTGGATCCTGCATAGGAATATTCCAGAGCCCTGAGTCAGCTAATGTGTCAAGAGATGAAACCTGCGTTCTTGACAGACAAGGGGCTTGGTTATGGGGGCTTGGTTGTGGAGTAGAATTGACCCTGCCTCTCCTGAGTCTGGGGCTGTTCCAGATTGCAGGGAAAGAGAGTGGGATGCAGCTGTGATCCTCACCCAGGATCTCAGAAGAGAGCAGCAGGAGGGCAGGGATTTTCTTCAAAAAATCCCCAAAGGCTTGAGAGGAGAGGAGAAGAAGTAGAAAGCGTAACACAGCCTGGAAATTGAAAGGTAATAGTTAAAATCTGTGCTTAATTGAGGCAGGAACCTTTGTGGACCAGGAAGCCAAACTATGACAGAGGGAACTTGTTTTGGGGCTCGGAGGATCCTGATTTTTCCTTGAGCTGAGCAGGACATTCTTGTGAGTAACTATTTTACTGTCTGAGGAAACAAAAGAGAGGACCAGGTTAGGGGATGCCAAAGCCGAGGCTATGCTGTAGGAAGAAACTGTTACCGTACTTAAGATTTCTGGAACTGTGATTCTGTTTGATTTCTGCATCTACCTGAACAGTCATCTGTCATTATGCTCGAACCTGAAGATTCTGCAGTAAACTTTCTATTATTTGGATCTCAACTTGAGTTTATTTCTGTGGAGTGTTCTCAGCCTGGTACTGGCCCTGAAGGTTATCCTGCCCCCAGCTCACGGCCCTGGAGGTTTATCCCCCTCCCCCCCCCCAGGATAGTAATTACCCTGCTCCCCGAAGTTGGGAAGGTGACCCCTGATGTACAGGGGCTTACAATTATTATTCTTATTATTGTTAATGATACAAGGGAAAGAAAGTACTCTTAACAGCATTTTTACAAGCTGTTACTGCAATTGGTTATTCTATTTTATTTTTCACAAAGATTTAACCTTCACTTATTTAATTGCTTATAAAAGACGCTACAAGAAAATTGTCCCGAGGGTCTTCTATGCAAAGAAACCTATGATACAAAAGCAAAGCACGTTCAAGCAGCATTGGCTGAATTATCAAGAAGGCTGCTCACCCTGTAAAAATTTTGCTAGCAGTAATTTTGCTATGGATTTGACAGTTGCTTGGTTTAGATTGTAAATATTATTACCCTTTAAGATAAGACTTGGGTGTAACCAGAACAGAGCAGCAGTTACTACCCTTAACAGAAACATAGGGGTAACCTGCACAGAGCAGCAGTTGCTACCATAAGAACTCGCTGGGTAGAATGGATGGACCATTTGGTCTTTTTCTGCTGTCATTACTATGTTACTGTTTTACTAGGGTCAGTTTCAATCACTCAGTAAAACTATCATTAAAATTATGTGGTAGCATCATTTGACCACTTCTGCTACATAGGAGTGAAGTCTGGAGCCTATACGGAGCAGAACCAGGACATTTCTCCTTACAATTCACCATCAAAAACATATTTTCAAATTTTGGCATCACCTCAGAAACATTAAGACAAGCTCCCTCCACTGCCAGGCACGTTATGAAGTACACAATCCTGGAGAAATCATTCAGCAAATACATAGCAATCCTGCCGTACCAAAAACTGCACTAACTCCCAGAATTCACACATCAACAGCTCTGCTTATAAGGCAGCAGTGCAAATATTACAGCAAGTCTAGAATACCAATACACCCCCTATGAGGAAAACAGAACAAGCTGGACTGCTACAGATCCCTACACAGAAACTTCAGGCTAGCACTTCCTTTGTCTCACACACACAGAGCACAGACAGAAACTCACTAAATGCAGAATAAGTGACCACAAAACGTTCAGACAAAAAATGAAATGAGACCCCAAGAAGCTAGACCGTACATGCAGTCAATACTGGAGAAACGCAAACAAAAATGCATTTTCTCCTGTACTGAGCAAAGTACAACGACGTAAGAGATGCTCATTGCCAAAGCTGACATGTTCCAATCGCTAAAGAGAAAATAAAAGACTTTTTTTCTAGCTTCTTTGTCTGCAGATTTTATTCTTTCAGTTATGTTAATCCCAGTCTCTTTTCTCGGCTTTCCTCTTGTTTATCTTCTGTCTCCTTTTCTAAAGTCTCCTGTCCATTTTCTGTTTCTTCTGTTTTGTTTTTTCTGTCTTCTTAATCTGTTCTGATAATTGACTTTTCCCCTAGCCCAGCATCCTCCTCAGTCTCTCTATCTCCCTCCCATCCTAGCCCAACATCTCCTTTCACTCTCCTCCTCCAAACCTAATCACACACACTCACACATACTCTCAATCACACACACAGCTCTCTCACTCAGTCACTCACTTACTCACTCACTTTCCCCTCTTCCCCCAGAAGCACAAGAGGCAGCAGCAGCAGCCTCCTCTTTCTCCTTCTCTGCAGCCCCAAGAAGGAAGAAGGGTCTCATCGCCACGAGGGATGCTGCTGCTGTGCCTCTTGATCCTGACCATTGGCTGCTTTTCTTCTTACTCTGGGCCCATGCAGCTTTTTCTGTTAACTAATTGGGCCCGGGGCTGATGCTGCTTATACTTCTGACTGTGGTATGTTCTCTCCTTCTTTCCGTGCAGGGTCCACTGCACACTAGGGATATGCATTCATTTAAAATGAATGCGCAAAATGCAACAAGGCCAATTTTTTCAATGGGGTGGGGGGACCGAAATTAATCAGGGGCCTGGCGAATGAAATGATCCTCATTCTTTGCTTTTGTTTTAAATGAATTCATCAGACATAGGCCTAAGTGGGAAGCAGGGGCCTTGCCTAGGGCAAAGACCGAGGCCCAAAGCAGGGGCTGTGGCCTATGCCTAAGCGCGACGCCGGGGTCTCAGCCTAGGTCCGGTCTGACGCCGAGGCCCCCTCCCAAAAAACCCCAAACTTACCTGATTTACCAGATATCTGCAGAAGCAGCCAGGCCAGATCCCGATGCCAGTGCCTTAGCCTAGGCCAGGGCCCAGGCTTAGGCTCGATGTCAGGGCCTGGCCTGGAGGCTGGGTCCTGATGTCTAGGCCTCGGCATAGGATCAGGCCCAGGCACGAAGCCCAGGCCTCGGAGCAGCTCCAAACTGTCCAACATCCTCTTCTTTTCTTCTTCAACTGACACCGTCTGCTAGGGTCATGCCAGAGTTAACTTCGGCACATTCACCCCAGCAGAGGCGCTATTTTGATGTATGGCTAAGGCCGAGGTTACGATGACCTACCATGTTCCTGGCCTATGCAAGGCTGAGGCTTCAACCTAGGACTAAGCCAAAGCATTGGGACCCGGGCCCTGGCATCAGGCCTTGGTCCAGGTCAAGGCCTCAGCAGCAGGACCCAGCCTTTGGGCCAGGCCATGGCATTAGGCCTGGGCCTGTGCTCCAGCCTAGGCTGAGACATTGGCCATGCGAAGGTCGAGGCCGAGGTCGTGGCAACCTAATGCAGCCTTGGTCTACGCAAGGCCGAGGCTTCAGCTTGGGCCTAGACCTTGCTGGTGGATCCCCACTGGACTTGGTAAGTGGGGGCTGGGGGGAGGGGGCCTGGCCCTGTCATTTTTCCGGGTGGATGGGAGGCCTAGGGAAGGCCCTATTTTCTTTTTTTTTTTTGGCTGTTTTGTTTTTTATTTTGTTTGATTTGTTTTTTTTCACATGAATGAAATGAATCAAATATTCCACAAACCAAAATTTGTGGGGGAAAACCTCCCAAAAATGAACCAAAAATGAAAAAAAAAATGTTTCCCTGCCCATCCCTGCCGCACACCACTTCCTCTGCAGAGGCACAGGGATGAAGAAGGAGAGGCCAAACCACTACTGCTGCCAACCCCAAGTGTTTCCACTAACGCCGCCCGGGCTGTCAGCATTTTTAAGTCCGGGCAAAGGAAGATTTCTCGCATCTCGCTGCAGCAGAGGATGGGAAGGGAAAAGCAGCTGGTCAGTGTTTGGCAACACACTGAGAACCGCTGATCTATTATGTTACTATATTTGAGACTGAGACCACAGCAGAACATGGGGACAAGAGGCAGCAGACTCCTATAATAAGAGATTATTTCTGATTTTTATGAAGACAGTGCCGTTGAGGCAAATAATGTAAGGGCGAGAGTGACTATAATGTAACCAGGGGCGCCGTCCTCCTCAGCAGGTGTATGAAGAGGACTGTGGTGATCAAGGCCAGGTTGCAAAACCATGCTGGGAGTCACTTTTGTGTGTATTCAGCAGCAAAGGGAAGGAGAATGTTTTTCACTCTGGTGCTTCTCAGTCCAGAGCTGCACAATTCAGTTCCTGTTAGCAGCCCCTAAGTTTATGATTATCAAGGCAGGAATGTCACAACACATTCTCAAGCTGCTGACTTAAACTCCCCTACCATGTGCTATCTGGTACATGCCAAAGAAGTACTGAGCTTTTAATTGCTAAAAATCTACTTTGAAACCTTTGTGAATCCAGGAATTATTTTTTATTTTAACCTCTAGAAACAGATTAGTATATGTTTCACAGAGATCTCCTCTCTTTCTTGAGCAAAAGCATGTATGCATGGACACGTGGATATTTCAATAATTTGAACTCAAAGGTACTGGGGGGAGGGGGGTTCTTTATTAGATAAATTATATAGCAGTGTGGCAGAGTGCATTGTAAAAATCTACAGAACACCAGTCTGAGTGTGGTCCACCTTAATACAGGGCATTCTGGGTGCAGGGTGTCTCCTCTGAGCAGGAATAAAGCCTAGGCTCAGAGGAGAGCAAGACAGGCCCTGGGGAAGATGAGGAGAAAGCAGCTCCGTTTGACCTGGGTCATCTCAGAGACTGGCCTGAATAGAGTCTGGCAAAGTGTCAGGGGGGCAAAGATGACCAATGCTGACCAGGAGCATGCCCGAGAGCATCCTAAAGAGGACACTATGCTGAAGTCTGGCAAAGCATCAGGGGAGCCAGTGATCACCAAGCCTAACCAGGATTATCCCAGAGAGCGACCTAAGGAAGGAGCTATAGAGGGCCCTGGCAATGGGCCAGAGAACCCAGAAAATGTTCTGCGGGAACAGATGGTAGAGCAAACCCCAGAAGCGCAAGGACAGTTCCAGTGCACGACAAGAAAAGAGCGTAAAAAAACCCGTGAATGCACTTATGATAAATGTGGCACATGTGCAAGGGAACTTGCATCGGGACCGGGCAGTACAGATTTCCATGGGAGGACAAGAGTCCCATGCGCTGTTATGAGCAGCAGCCCTCTAATATGGCTAAACCATTCACCGAGAGCGGTGCGGCACAGGAAGCCGAGGGGATAAAGCCAGAACAAGAGGACAACATTCAGGCAATGGTAGAGGTCTGGAGCCCAGAGGTCCAGCAGATGGAGGAGAAGCCAGACCAGTTTGGGGAAAATTGGGCCACTTCCTGTCAGCCAGAGAAAGAGACTGAGAGAGCTAGGACTGGCGAGAAATGGAAGTTTTTGGAGATCCAGCCCGGAGAGGACAAGCTGCAATTAGAGACTTGTGAAATGGACATTCCGGGGAATTGGACTCTGGGGCTAATCAGGGTGGATCGCTCAGAGACCCAAGAGGGCTTGAGGTGGTACAAGAAAGCCTCATCTAAAACCCCTAAAGTTTGGGGGGAAGGATACCTTGGTAGAAGAGGAAGCTACCCTGGATAAAAAGAATCTTTAGAGGGTAAAGAGCAAGGTATTCCCTGGGTTAGAACCTCTTTCCGATCCTGACAGGGGTCAGGATCGGAAAGAAGTTGTCCCAGGTTGAGACAGGACCCAAGAGCAAGTGTGGCAGGGTCCTACTATGGGACATAACCCTGGTAGGAGCAGACACTCAATTTGGTAAGATTGAGCTGAAGGGAAGGGTATGTGGCAGTGTGCACTGTAAAAACCTTCAGAACACCTTAATAGACCGGTCCAGCAAGCTGGGTCTGGTCCACCTTAACACAGGGCATTCTGGGTGCAGAGTGTCTCCTCTGAGCAGGAATAAAGCCTAGGCTCAGAGGCTCTGGGGAAGATGAGGAGACAGCAGCTCCGTTTGAATACTGCTTTATTGCTATGTTGGTGTGAAGTTTTTCTGAGGTAAGCAACTTCTCTATACACTTTGACTGTAGAGAATAAAAGTGTGCAAGAGAAAACTGGAGTCCAGGCTGTATGTAATCTGTCCTCCAATCAGGCATAGACTGCTTGTGCTCTGTGACCAGCAGAACTATGCAAATGGTTCCTAGTCATTACCCAAAGTCAGGACAAGTAAGCCTGACTGGAACTTGAACTGTTTGGTGATCAAAGAAATAAGCTGAATAGCCCCAAAAGACCTTCTACCCCAGTTTGTCCTCTTGTGCACAATTTCAGGTTTCCTAACTTGTGTGTTCCAGGCCCCTAAGACTGACTTCTACATCTGGAGTAAGGACTCCACTGTTATTTCAATTGCAGATCTTCCTCGCACTTTTTTTTTATTTATCAAGAAAATATTACAGAGTTCTAGCACCTGCCTGTAAAGTTTAAGGTAACGCTCTGGTATCCAGAGCAATTGGAGGCAACGGTCCATCTTATTTAACTAATATGTAACCCACTCAGAACCTACACTCAGCGAATAAATCTTTGCTTGCTGTGCCTAGACCTGTCCGCTATCAGGAGGCACACTTATGGGCTCGTTCTGTAGCAGGGCCAGTAAAGTCGGTATAAAAAAGAATTAAATAAATAATGTGGAACTCCTTATCAGCAAATTACTGACTATAGCCTTTTTTTTCATAAAAAATTGAAAGCAGTGTTGTTTAGAGAGGCTTTCTTTGTTGTATGATGGAATGGGCTGTTTTGCCAGTTATATGTGCATTTTATGCTAACACTGATGTTATAATCTGGGCTGCTTTTGTTTTATTTTAATGTATTTGTTTTATTGTAATCTGCCTAGCACAGTGTGTCCGATTATAGGTGGAATAAAAGTACTTTTAATATATAAATAAATACCGATTCCAGAGAAAACTGGATTCATTGCAGGTTTAATATATTTTATTGGGCCAAAATAGGTATTTTCCAAAAATCTTTTTGCGCATGAGCTTTTGACACTAATCTTTCTACAGACAAGAAAGCCTAGATGAACTGTGTACCCAAGGTGAATACCCTTGGCCCCCCCTAATAAGCAATCTTTTTTTGTTCCCAAAACAGCAAATTTTATTAACTGTCCCAACAAACACTTCCATTCTAACAAGAGCCAACCGACCCCCTCAGGCAAAGCTGTTTAAGCAATTTAACTTGCCGCTCTGAGGAGCAGCAGCTGCAGCTTGCAGCCAGACCCTCATTGTCAGGTGAAACCTACAAACCCAGGCGGGAGTAGTGAGAAATCCAGCCCACGCCCTATCATGCACACCCAGTCTGAGGTCGCTTTGATATTTTAGCTTGCTTTTAGTGCAGGTACAGAGACACAATTTAGATAGGAGAAAGGAGCAGTAACAAAAAGAAATGAAGGAGGCCCAGCCTAACCGCAGAGCAGACGGTGACTCAAGCTGTTCCAGGAGCTCTTCCCGATGGCAGAGGGGCAATCCCGCCTTATGTTTAGGCTTTTGCAGCAGTCACTGTAAACAACACGTCTTGTAAGGAAGCGCTAGAAACAAAGCAGGAAAAAGCACACGCTGGCAGAATCCCCTGCGCATTAAGAACTTGTCTGCTGAACAATAAAAGGTGAATTTTAAAACCGGTGCGAGGGTGCACCCGTCGACCATTTTATAAAAGACGCATGCCTATGCGCACATGTTATAAAATAGGCTGGCCATGCACACGTGCTCCGAGTTCTAATTAGATGTGCGCCTGTGTGCGCAAATGCCGCTTTTACCGCATAAGTGGGAGGATTTTAAAAGAGGCGTGTGTCGATGCCATTGTTACTAAAACCAGTTTGTCCCCAGTTCGCCCAGTTATGAGAGAGGTCTTCCAAACCCCCCTAGTTTAATAGCCTTCCTTCCCCCCCCCAGTTAGCCCTGACCTTTAAAATCCCGTTGATCTGCCTAGTTTTCTTTATTTTATCACTTACATGTTAGCCATAGAGGAAGTAAAATTACGCTGCAGGGAGTCCTCTGTGTGCGCCGAGGCGTGTATGTATTTACTTGCACATCTCAGGTACCCACCCCTTTTTGAAAACTTCTGAGATGCATGTACTGTCGGAGATACGCATGTATCTTGGTGGCTTTTAAAATCTGCTTGACGCACTTATGCCCAACATATCTGCACATCATCTAATTGAAGCATGCACCGGACCTTTAAAATTCAGCTTTAAATGATCTTTGAGCTCTCCAGTAAAGATTCACAGGGACAAGTACAGTACAAAGGAATAGTACAGTGATCCTTCATACCTTGAATACTGTGTACAATTCTGGTTGCCGCATCTCAAAAAAGATACAATTGCAATGGAGAAGGTACAGAGAAGGGCGGCCAAAATGACAAGGGGAATGGAACAGCTCCCCTATGAGGAAAGACTAAAGAGGTTAGGACTTTTCAGCTTGGAGAAGAGACAGCTGAGGGGGGATATGATAGAGGTGTTTAAAATCATGAGAGGTCTAGAATGGGTAGATGGGAATCGGTTATTTACTCTTTCAGATAATAGAAAGACTAGGGGGCACTCCATGAAGTTAGCATATGGCACATTTAAAACTAAATTTAAAACTAATCACTCAACGCACAATTAAACTCTGGAATTTGTTGCCAGAGGATGTGGTTAGTGCAGTTAGTATAACTGTGTTTAAAAAAGGATTGGATAAGTTCTTGGAGGAGAAGTCCATTACCTGCTATTAATTAAGTTGACTTAGAGAATAGCCACTGCTATTACTAGCAACTGTAACATGAAATAGACTTAGTTTTTGGTACTTGCCAGGTTCTTATGGCCTGGATTGGCCACTGTTGGAAACAGGATGCTGGGCTTGATGGACCCTTGGTCTGACCCAGTATGGCATGTTCTTATGTTCACCTTTCATACTGGGAAGCAAACATATAAATAAATATATATACTAATTGAAAGTTAAAATACACAAGAATTAAGGAACCACAGAGATTTTGATAGTTTGTATTTCCATTGCTTGCTAAAACAAAGTTCAACCCAACACATATAATATTTCTTAGGAATTAAAAAATAATTTTAATGAATGTAATTTGTAATAACTAGACATAGCAGAAATTGAGTAGGAAAGGCTCATTCATGCTCCTCCTCAGGCATATGGAAGAGAGTTCTAAGCCTCGAAAAGGAGCAAACAACGTTAGGATTTCTCAGGTAGGATAATAGGGATGTACATTCATTTAAAACAAATGGGCAAAACAAAACAAATGGAGGGGCCTCACAAATGAAACAAAAAATATTCATCTCATTTGTTTTGTTTCCCATTCAAGTATATGGCCCATTGAAGTCTATGGCTGTTTACTGCTGAGCAAAAAAAACAAGTGACTTCTGCATCCAACTCTTGCCTGTGTAACCTCATAGGCTTATCAGAGCCGAGAAAGGACAAGTTGGCAATGAAACTACAAAAAAGACAAATCACAATGAAGCATCATTCTAAAGCATATTATAGCTGCTATCTGGATCAAGTGACACTGATATCCTCTCACTGTAAAGTCTGAGCATGTGCAGTAAGCAGTCTGTATTTTCTCTGTAGCTCTTGGCAGAGAAGAACATGCTACACGTTCTCAAGAATTTTTAAAAAGCTTAGAAACTTTTGGATTTAGCATTGGTAAAGGGCTTCTTCTGATCTTCTCTGTGATGCAGTGATCTCACTCACTGTGCCAGAAAGAGAGGCTTACATAGCCCTGTCAGAATTTGTAAGATGTGTAGCATTTTAAGAAAACACAAGTGATCAGACAAAACACGTCTGTTATTTTTAATGTGCTTCAATTTTAAAACTATTATGCCTCACAGAATAGCTCAGTCATTAAACAAACCATCGCAATAAGGCAAATAATAAAACTGTCCTGTCCAAAACTTTACATACCCTTGAATGTTTGGGCTGATAATATTATACTCAAGTTGACACACACAGGTTGAGATGGCAATGAAAAGGGTTAGATTCCATACCTGTCCCTTCTTTGATTGTAATTAGTGTCTGTGTATAAATAGTCAATGAATTTCTTCTTGAGAAACCCTTGTGTATTTCATCCAGGCCTGTACTGACCTTGGAGGTTACTGAAGCATGGGGAAAGCAAAAGAGCTGTCAAAGGATCTGCGAGCAAAAGTGGTTCAACTTTATAAATCAGGAAAAAGATATAAAAAAGATAACCAAAGATTTTGAAAATGCCAATTAGTACTGTTCAAACTCTGATCAAGAATTGGAAAATTATGGATTCTGTTAATACCAAGGTAGACCAAGAAAATTTTCAGACACAACTGCCAGGAAAATTTGTTAGGATGCAAAGAAAAACCCACAAGCAACTTCTACTGAAATAAATACTTCTCTGAAACAAAATGGTGTGGGTTTTTCAGCATGCACAATAAGGAAATATTTGAACAAAAATGGGGCTGCATGGTGGTTGCCAGAAAAAAAAGCTATTGCTGCACCAATGCCACAAAACAGCCTGCTTACAGTATGCCAAACAGCACCTAGAGAAGCCTCAAAGTTTCTGGAATAAAATAATTTGGAGTGATAAAACCAAATTGAACTTTATGATGAAAAGCATACCATCCCTGCCATGAAGCATGGGTGCCCAGTCTGGACACATGCTTTCTCGCTCATGATATTGCATCAGTCCCATGCTTTCTTGGAGTCTTCATGCCACTCTCAGAGCTGCTTTGTCTCTTTATCAGTGCCCAGGTTTTATTTTTGCAACCTCTGCTCTTTTGTTCCCCCTTCATGGTGCCTTAGGATGTTCATGCCACTCTTGTTGCCACTTTGCCCCTTTTGTGCTGCCTTTAAGGGTTTATGCCACTGTTACTTGCACCCTCTTTTGAAGCTGTGGGGTGTTTTTGACAGACTTGCTCCTGTGATGATGCCTTGGAGAGCTCCTGCCACTCCTGGTACCCTTTTGCCCCTTTTTGGTGCTTTAGACTATTCGTGCCACTTTTGTTGCCATTTTGCCACAGTCTTGGTGCCTTGGAGTTCTATTCCACCTTCCACTATTCTCTATCCAGAAGTTTCATTAGAATCGATTAGAAAAATCCCAATTTTGAAGCTCAAAAGACATTTTTTTTTATTTGAAACTAATAAAACAAATGGGGTTGACACACAGAATAGATAAAGAAACCAAAATAATAATTTTGTCTCTGCACATCCTTAGAGGGTAAGTACCCTGAAAGGTCAAATATTGGTGCAGGGTTCTATCGATGAAGGTAGAGCTCTGTTAGAAAAGGCTATGGAGCCTTTAAGTCTTGTCTCCACTTGTGGGGGAATATTTTTAACTAGCTGACTAAAAAAGGTTCTATTATAAGGCCCAATGGCAAAGATAGCCAGGGCGGAGGTAGCTTGGCACAACTTGGCCTTTCTAGGGAATCACCAGTATATCCCTCAAGTCTGTAGCTCAGTGGTGGAACAGAGAAGCTACCACTACTTGCCCTCAGAAATTAAAAAGAGTGCCAATGTAGGATTTAAAAGACCTGTTCCTGACTTCCACTGCTGAAACAAGGGGATATAATATGTTCTGTTTTCTCAATGCAGTCTCAGTTGACTTTAATAAAGATCGATCTCCTTAGACCTACTGCATAATTACTTGAGGCCACTACTGAAACAGAAATGCCCCATTTTTAATTCTCTGAGGTAAAGACAGTGAACCAAAGCACCATCCCAGTCATGTCTTAATCATTACTTATGTTATTTCCTAAGCCTAAACAGTTTGTACTTTACAACCATTGTGAACCCCCCCCCCCATTTCCCTATAACCTATTTTGTAAACCGTTATGATGGCGTTATTTTAACGTTTCCGAATGACGGTATATAAAACTCTTTAAATAAAATAAATAAATAAAAAATGTCTGGTGTTCCACCCGTGAGTCCATGTGAAGGCTCATCAGAGAGGGATGTGCTGTTTCAAGCCTGGGAAATAGCAGCTCAAGGGCTACCCAAAGATGCCTGCTGGATTACTTAGCCTCCATGAAGAAATCAAACGGAATCTCAGAATTGAGCATTTACCTTATCCCAAAGCTATAAAAACAAGTCCCAGAGACAGAACGTGTAGAAACCTCTTTGGAAATATAATTATCTAACTTCACTGGCAAGTGCTTTCACGCTGCCTGCAGCAAGAGAGAGAACAGAAAGAGACAGAGAGAAAAAGACAGAGCTATACTATTTTGTCTACAGTGAAAACATCAAATTGAGACGACAAAAACTAGGCTGCAGCTGTAAAAAAAAAAAAAAGAAGAAAACCCCACTGCAGACTCCACACAGAAGGAACAGGTGAGTTAGTCTGGGATTTAACTTTCCATTTTAAAAGTTGTCACCTTAACTTCCTTGAAAGCTTTGTAGGAAGATTGAAATTCCAGGACAGACTCACCTGTTCCTACCTGGTGCTAAGTGGACACCCTATCCGTGAATACCAGTCAGGTTTGGGATGTTTATTACATTGTTTTAGCAGCTGCCCAGCAATTTATACATTGTGGGGCAGATTTTAAAAGCCTACGTGCGCCGGGCCTATTTTCAAAAGGCCCGGCGGCGCGCATAAAGCCCTGGGACGCGCTTAAGTCCAGGGGCTTTTAAATGGGCAGGGCGGGGACATAGCCAGAGGCCTCTCTTCGGTCGCTGAGCCTGGGGATCGCGCACCGGCATTTGGCAGGCGTAACTTCTGGGATAAAGGTAGGGGGGATTTTTTTTTCGAGCTGGGGGGTGGGGAAGGGAGGGGAAGGTGGGGGTGGCCGAAAAAGTTCCGTTTCGGAGCAGCCTCGGAGGGAACGGGGAAAGCCATTGGGGCTCCCCTAGGGCTCGGCACGCGCAAGGTGCTCTAGTGGGCACCCCCTTGCGTGCGCCGACTCCGGATTTTATAACATGCACATGGCTGCGTGCGCATGTTATAAAATCGTGCATACATTTGTGTGCACCAGGTAGCGTACACAAATGTAGGCCGCGCGCGTAGGTTTTAAAATCTGCCCCTGTTTGACTAGCTTTGCGCATATAGAAATAATCATTTATTTGTTTGGATTTATTACCTGCTTTAAATATGACATTCATTCAAAGTGTTTTACGGTACATTAAAATAGCAGTTTATGCGCAAAGGTGATTTACAACTTTACAGAAGAGTCTCAATAAAATTTAAATTAGCAGCAAAAATCACATTTCAACATTGGCAATAAAAAAGTGCACCTTAGAACGAAACTCTAGATGAACAATTATTGATTAAGCTCTACAAACAGCACAGTAGAAATATTACTGAATTAATTCAGAAAATAATAATAGTATTGTAGCAAGATGGGGTATTTTTGTTAGCCAATGCAGACTCAGTAAGGTAGAGTGGAAAAATACACACACTCAGTATATCTGTATGAAAGGAATAGGTGTGTGACATCAAACAAACTGTTCAAACATCCAAAGTCACAATTTGTGAATTACTGAAGAGCAGTTTATTGAGAGCTTCACAAATAGACACAATTCATGAAGTAATAGGCCCCCAACATGGTCCGTGTTTCGCCTGAGATCTGCGTCGGGAGGGACATCAAAAGGTATCATAACCTCAACACAAAAAACATAGGGCCGGATTTTAAAAAGGTTACGCGTGCCGGGCCTATTTTATAAAGGCCCGGCGACGCACGTAAAGCCCCGGGACGTATCTAAGTCCCAGGGCTTGCGGGAAGGGGCGGGGACAGAGGCCTCCAACATGTCGAAGGATCGCATGCAAAAGGTAAAATAAAAATTTTGGGGTGGTTAGAGTAGGGCCAGGGGGGGAAAGTTTAGGGGAAGGGGTGGGAAGGTCAGGTTAAGGGGGAGGGAACAGGGAAGGCAGCGTGGCTCGGCGCGCGCAAGATGCACAAGTGTGCATCCCCTTGTGCGCACTGACCCCCGATTTTATAACATGTTGGCGCCAAAGCGCATGTTATAAAATTGGGAGTACATGTGCGCGCACCGGGCAGAGTGCGCACTTCTCTTAAAATCTACCCCATAATAAATAAACATGGTGAGATCAATAATCGGCGACTGTGTGACTCAGCTTATCTGGCTAACTTACCTATATATTCATTGGCATGACCACTTCACTTAATATATCCAGGAATCCTAAAATTAGCTGGATAAGTTTATAAGTTCTGATTTATCCGGCTAAGTTTATTCAAATAAGTTTATAGGGTGACCAGGGTTAGCTCAATAAGCTATTTGGCTAATTCAGCTCCTCCCCATTGCACCCTGTGAGGAAGTGTTCCCCTATTTACCTGTGCAAGACCAGGCTAGATGCCTGGTCCACCTTAAATCCACTAAGGAGAGTATACTCTATGGTCAACTTCCATTTGGAGTGGAGCCTCACGGCCTTGTCAAAAAGTGGCGAAACAGAGTGCCCAGGAGGAAGCACTACAGAGTGGCTAGTGGACTTCAACACTGATTGGCCAGAGAATGGCACTACAGGGGATCCGAATGAAGACCCTGTAGGGTGCCCAAACATTACCTGGAGTCCAGAGATTGCTCCTGTGAGAAGTCCCGAGAAGGGGGCGGTAAAGAACCCTGAGAGAGGGGTCACAAAGAGCCCTGGAGAGGGCAACACAGACTGCCCAGAAGGAAGCAGTGTTGAGAAATTGGAAGTTGGTGCCTCAGAGGTCCCAAGGAAGACCCTGTAGGATGCCCAAATATTACCAGGAGTCCAGAGACAAATCCTGTGAGAAGCCCAGAGAGATGGCATGGAGAGCCCAGAAGGTGGCACTGTGGAGGTCCCAACAAATAAGGCTGCAGAGGAGCCAGCAACCAGCGTAGGCGAGTGGCCAGAGTGTACAGAGGAAAAAACTGTGGAGATCCCAGAGGGAGGTGTTGCGGAGAGCTTGGAGGAAGAGTCCACAAAGAGCCTAGAGGATGGCGCTGTGGAGACTCCAGCAACTGAGGATACAGAGGAGCCAAGGAGGAGCTGTACATCAGAGACGCCAGATGCCAGGAAACTGGCGTAACTGGTTATAGAGTAACCAGAATTGGTGATTCTCCAGTTGGTCCATAAAGCACCATCAGGGTGGAATGTGAACCAGGAGCCAGCAAAGGACTTAATAAAAGGACTGGGCATGAGCACTGCATGAAAGACACACTGGGTGGTGGTTGTGATGCTGTCAAGGGTAACCCTAAGAGATAGGGGTGAGCATGTCACTAGGTCCCCATTCCCAAGCATAGCTGGTGGGAAGACAGCGGAAAGGGAATGAGATATCTTGGACTCTCCTGGATGGGATCCAGGAGGGAGTATGGACGCTTGGCCCGATGGGTCCAAGCTGAGGGGAGAGGTATGTGAGGCAGTGCCCCTATTTACCTGTGCAGGACCAAGCTAGATGCTTGGTCCACCTTAAATCCACTAAGGAGAGTATGCTGTATGGGCAGGATCCTGTGGGGGCAGGGGGGCTCAGAGGGTATAACCAGAGACTGGGGAATAAGAGTTGGGATCCAAGTGGGGCTAACCAGACCAGGCCCAGGTTTCCGAGAGGAAGGCAGCTCCTGGACGTTAACACTGTCCAAACACTGAGCTGAGACGAAGCAGTACAAACTGAGTAGAGAGAGTACACTGTCTGACGGTAAAGGCAGTCTACTGTTTATATATGATTGAAGCTGTGAATAAAGATTATGTTTTAAGAAATGCTGGAGTCAGACTGAATTTCTGCCTTCAGTCCTGTGAGAATCATCACTTATTCCCACACATCCATTCTGCTGCCCGCAGCTGAACATTTTAAAAATGTACCACTTAGCCGGATAAGTCGGAACTTATCCGGTTAAGTGGCGCTGAATATTGGCCTCGATATTTGTAAGGACAGAACAGACAAAAGCTACAGCAGTAAAGTACAGGTTCAAAGAATGTACCCAGTACAGAATATTCAATAGTTTGTTTGAGCTGTCATCAAAAAAACCATCAAAACCAGTATTCTTTAACATAATCTCAAAACCCATTGGCCAAAGAATGTCTCTAAGTGTGCAATCATCTGACTTAAAACGGTGAATGAAAAAAGATGGCCATACAAACGATAAATGGAGCCACAAATGTGGTGTTCAATCAAACCAATGGCTATATCTCTGTGAATGGAAGCACATAAACAAACCAGCCATTGAAAGGCTGTGAATGACTTATGTCTTTGTGAATGAAATCACGTGACCAAAATTTATCAATAAACAATGAATCCAAGACATGAATTGCAGATGAATTGTCAAATCAACTGTTCTTGAAGAACAAAAATCATTACATGGGAACAGCAAACGTGGCTTCATTCATTTTTGTAAACAATATAAATGATTGTTCAGAAATATCAGCAAGTAACAGTAAAAGAGAAATGACACGTCAGAGAAAGACTGTTCAGTCAATATCCTGATTTAAAGGACTGGAATTCACAAATCAATCTCTGTTCCCAGCGTATTAAATGTGCAGAAAAGTTACCCCCGCTGCTGTGGTGGTGTACAACTACAATCTCAAAGAACTTTAAGTCTGAGGTGACATGAGCCTTCTCCATCCAGTGTGAAACCAGAGGGACTTCTTGTTTAAGCAAATGTAGACATGAGCAAAGCTTGAATATTTTGGTTTTTACTGTGCGGGTGGTTTTGCCCTCATATAAGAAAAAAAAGGTGATAATGCCCTTGTATAGGTCCTTGGTGAGGCCTCACCTGGAGTACTGCGTTCAGTACTGGTGCCCATATCTCAACAAGGGTAAAGACAGGATAGAGGCGATCCAAGGAAGAGTGACCAAAATGGTGAGGGGTCAGCATTGGAAGACTTATGAGGAAAGGCTGAAGGATCTGAATATATATATACCCTGGAAGAGAGCAGGTGCAGGGGAGATATGATACAGACCTTCAGATATCTGAAAGGTTTTAATGATGCACAATCAGCAAACCTTTTCCGTTGGAAAGAAATCAATAGAACTAGAGATCATGAAATGAAACTCCAGGGAGGATGACTCAACCAATGTCAGGAAATATTTCTTCACAGAGAGGGTGGTGAATGCCTGGAATTCCCTTCTGGAAGAGGTGGTGAAGACAAAAACAATGAAGGAATTCAAAGGGCCATGGGATAAACACTTGAGGATCCCTAAAGCCTAGAGTATGGAAATGAAGAAAATAGTGGGGGTAACTGGGGGTAATTTGCTGGTGTGGCAATGGCTACCCTTGCCAAATAAGCCTTGATGCTGTTAATGCAGCTCTATCATTGCTCTCTGCTTCCATGGCAAGGATTAATGGAAATTGGAGTGAAACAGCATCTGAGGGCCCTAACTTTTACAGTCTGGGAAACTAAGCATGAGGGTAAACCTGCACAGTGCAGCAGATACTGGCATAAGTATTGCTGGGCAGAATGGGTGGATCACTTGGTCCTTTTCTGCCATCGTTTCTATAAGAGAGGGCAAATGATGACATACACTACTCCCCTAGATAGATGGTTGGAAGAATGTTTCAAAAAATAATTCTGCTTCCCATTACTCAGATTCCTAAAAGTGGAGAGGGACAATTATAAGGATCAGGCAGTACAGTGGCTCCAGGGGTAATGTCCCAGATTAGATACCACAGTCCCTGAGATTCCTACCACGATGGAAGGCGAAATGGGGAGGCTGTTGAAAGACACGATGAGGATCTAAAATCGGCCAGTGGCATCTGGTACTTGCACATACTTGGCTCACCCTGCCAAAAAAGGAGAGAATACTAGTTAAATGATCAGAAGTATCCATGGGCTGTACAGAAAACAGTAGGTCTCAGACATATTAAGCTTGTTTGAAGTAAGTAAAACACTAACAGTGCTTTACCTAATGTTTTGCTGAGGGTAAAATAGTGCGCTCTGCTGAGTGCACCTTATTACGTCAGGCCCAAGGGTAGATAAGGCCATGGCATCCTATGAAATACACCCCAAAATACTCAAAGAGCTCAATAGAGTTCTCAATGCAAACCCTCACAGCTGTTTAACTTGTCTTTGGAAACACAAGAGATTGCAGGACAGCAAATGCGGTTCCTATGCTATAAAAGTGAAAACAAAGAGGACGCAGACAGCTACTAGAGATGTGCATTTGTTTAAAACGAAACTGTAAAATGCGACAAATGAGGCTAATTTGTTTCATTTGGGGGACCCCGAAACAAATTAGCCCCCCGAATTAAATCTTATTCATTTGCTTCATTTTCTCTGTAATGATTCAGGCCTAGGTCTAAGCCCGAGCGCGATGCCGGCACCTCGGCCTAGGCCTGAAGCCGGGGCCTCACCTAGGGCATAGGCCAAGGCCCAAAGCAGGGGCCACATCCTAGGACTGAGTGCGACATCGAGGCCTGGTATCAGGACCCGGCTTCCAGGTTGGGTCGTGACATCAGGCCTGGGTCTGGACCCTGGCCTAGACTGAGGCCCAGGCATTGGAACCTGGTCTTCAGTAGGCCAAGGCACAGCAACCTACTGTGCTCTCAGGCTATGCAAGCCTGAGGCCTGGGCATAGGCCGAAGCCGGCGGATCCCCACTGGCCCGGGTAAGTGGGGGCGGGGTTATATTGACCCCGGCATTTTTTTGGGCAGGCAAATGGGAGACCCCAGGTGGCCTCGATTTTTGTTTTTAGGTTTGTTTTTTTTTTATTATTGTTCAGTTTGTTTTTTTTCTCACAAATGAAAACAAATCAAACATCCATGAACCTAAATTCGTGGAAAAAAACCCCAAACTGAAAACAAAAACTATTTTTTTTTCTCCTATACATCCCTAGCAACTAAAGACCCATCAATCTAAATTCAATAGTGGGCAAAGCTTTGGAAACACTTGCAAAGAACAAGTTAGTGCAGCACATTGAAACAAGTACATTATAGAGCCCCCGATGATGAGCACTTTTTTAAACCAGACCAATGCATCAATGAGCTTATGATCAGGATAATCAAAAGAGAATTTTAAACAATCCAGGAATACAAGGCTTTTAAAGTTAAAATGATCAGACACTTTGGAACTGACAGGAAATATAGGTCTTTATTGAGATTTTTTTTAACATATTATGAGCCATAAAATTATATTACCTGTCACCTTCTGATCACCCATCAAACCTCCATCACTTCTTCCTCCTCACTCTATCATTGAGATGCCTTTAATGATTCTCATATTGCAGCCACTCTACTTTATATCTCCTGGTAATGTCATCTTTTGATCATTTAAATTCTGACCTGAAAAAGCTACTCAAGAAATTTATGAAGTTAATCTAATGAAAAGGTGTCACCTTATATATATTTTTTTTCATGTGTTATCCTTTATTTCTATGATTTCACAAAGGGAAGGTCCTGTCAGACAAATCTGAATAATCTTGTTACTGAAGTGACAAATGTACTGGATCAGAGAGGTGACGTAGACTTTGCTTGTCTGTACTTCAGTAACTTTTTTTTTTTTTTACACTGTTCTTCGAATAACAGTAAGCAAATGAGCCAGTTAAACAAAAAACTGTTAATTGACTGAGGAACTGCATGAGCAACAGAATTCAGAAAGTGGAAGTTAATAGAGTCCGTTCTACTAAAAGTAAAGGGTTAGATTTTAAATCCCGGCGCTCATAAATCCCAGGGTTTACTCGTGTGGCCGGGTCTTACCCGCGCTGGGCCAATTTTCAAACGGGCCTGGCCACACGCGTAAACCCCGGGACATGTGTAAGTGCTGGGGCTTTAAAAGGGGCGGTCCAGGGGGCAGTGTGGGGCTAGAGGCGCCTGGAACAACAGCCATTTGCTGCTCTGCTGGCGTGCGCAACTTGCTCCTGCTCCCTTTGCAGGAGCAAAAGGTAAAATAACAAAATTAGGGCTAGTTAGGATAGGGATAGGGGGGAGGGCAGGATAGGGGAAGGGAGGTTAGGGTATGGGGTTGGGAAGTTCCCTCCCAGTCTGTTCTTTAATTGGAGTGGACTGGGAGGAAACTGGGGAAGGCCCCGATGTGTCGCCGTGCGTATCTGAAAAATTATACACCTCCTCTCCCCCTGCCGACTCGGAATTGTATAAAATGTGCGCCCCAGCGCACATATGTTATAAATTTGCACGCACACATATTTTTTTGAAAATCTACCCCAAAGTGATCACTGGGCTACCTTTGGGTTTGGTGCTAGAACCAGCTCTTTGTTAGCGACATCTCAGAAGGACATGAGGGGAAATGTCTTCTTGTTTGCAGATGATACAGAAGTCTGAGATAAAGCAGATACAGCAGAAGGGGTAAAAAAAAAAAAAACCAAAAGGGGATGTGAAAAATCTGGAAGAATGGTCAAGGGTTTGTAATTTGTGATTCAGTGCACAAAAGTGTAAAATCATAAGGCACGTGCATTTGTTTGAAATGTAATGGAAATTGTTATGAAATTTCTTGGTTTTCCATTCATTTTTAAAACGAAACAAAAGAAAACTGAACAACCTTTCATTCTTTTTCTTTCGTTTTAATTTTAAAATGCACAAAAAAAACCAAACCCCCAAACAACTTCCAGGACCTCCCCTCCAATCCCTCTTACCAGATTTTTCTTTTTCTTCCTGGGGACAGAACGATCATTTGTCCAGTTAAAGATACGGAAAGTATATCTATCCCTCTGTATATATATCAATACCAAAACCCAATAACAGAGGTAAATAACATTTCATCACATATATTCATCAAAACATTTTTAATAACATCAATTTCTTACATTTAGACAAAATTATGCAAAACTTATAAAAGGTCATCAACCACATATATATATCACAAAGATGCAATATATTCAAAAGGTGTACAGACAATTCACTATAACCTTTTATGCAAAGTATCAAAATCACATACCAAATCATCCATACATCAATACATCCACACATTCACACCTTTCATTCAGAAACTACGCATATAATAACAGCCATACAATCTCACACCACCAGGATTTCCCCACTACCTCTTAAAATCCCACCATTCCTAATAATTACCCAATTCCCTACTTCCCAAAAAGGTCCTTTGTTTCACCCGTAAAAGCTTCTTCAGGGGATAGTTTCACAAAATTAAAATCATAATTTATAACTGTTCATCATGCCAACATAACTCCATATCCAATGGTGCTTGTTCTGAAACATCAGATAATAATGGCTTGTTCCACCTGTTCAGGCTATTAATTCTCAAGTGTCAAATAACGATTCTGTGTGGCATCCATTCAAATAATTTCAGAACAATCCCATCTTCAACAAATCTACAAACAATACAGAAAACCATGATTGTCCCTTAGACAATATATTACTAAATAACTTTTCATATAATCCTTGTCAGTGTAGTATTAATCCAAACATACCACCTTCAACAACAAAAGCTCAAAGGATTGTTGAGTTAGATCCTCCAATAGGTATTATCTCATACCACAACTTTACATATGTCTGACTTCAGTGTCCACAATGCACCTATCAATAAATATAGATATAGACATAATTTTAGTCACATTGTTTCCACAATCTTATAAATCCATTCACCCACATCAAATGATTACCTTATGACTCCAGTGTGACCATCGCATCCAATTAAATTCCATTTAATTATCTTCAAACATGTACTCAAACACCATTAAGCCAGAACGCCACCATCTATCTAAAGGCTCTCTTCCGCAGCCATCTTTAAATAATCCGATTTGACCAATCAAACAACACCACTCCACCCCTCAAAACATTTATTCACCCAATCATAAGCATATTTTTAATCTCTGTTCAAAACCTGCTACCAGCTCCATATGATTGCACTGAGTCAAAGCAGCCATCTTTAAAAAGCCCGATTCAACCAATTGACTAACTCCACACCACCCCCCAACACTCGTTCACTCAATTACAAAATGTACTTTTAGATATTCATTCAGACCCACTACCACATCTCTTTACCACTAGATTGGACCAAAGTATAGCCTTAATAATATGCCTCTCACTCGATATCCTGGCTGTATGGCTGTTATTATATGAGTAGTTTCTGAATGAAAGGTGTGGATGTGATTGATGTATGAATGATTTGGGATGTGATTTTGATATTTTTGATATCTGTGGAGAGAAAGTTATAGTGAATTGTCTGTTCACCATCTGAATATATTGTATCTTTGTGATATATATGTGGTTGATGACGTTTTATAAGTTTTGTATAATTTTGTCTAAATGTAAGAAATTGATGTTAAAATGTTTTGATGAATATATGTGATGAAATGTTATTTACCTTTGTTACTGGGTTTTGGCTGGAACGATCATGCCATTTCTAAGCTTAGAATGGCATCGGCACCATTGTTAACTTATTCTATTCAAAATGGCTCCAGCCAGGCCCAGGCCAGCCCCATTTTGGTCCGACTTTGGTCTGCCGGTGCCATTAATAAGCGCACCTCTGGTAAGGTATGAGCGACTGGAGGTCACGCCTCCCAATGAAGAAAACGGAAAATATGGTAAGAGAAGTTCAGGTGGACTGGAGGATTGGAGGGGAGCTCTGGCAGGGTTTATTATTTCTCCAATAGAGCCTGACATTTTTGGGGTTTTTCTTTTGTTTATTTAAAATTATAAAAAAGAAAAAAATGAGAAAAAATGTCTCTGCCCACTCTTAAAAATCTCAGGGGAGGGAAGAGGGGAATCTATTAGGCACTCATCAGAAACAGAAAGTAAGAAAGAAATTCAAGAATGAGAGGTCATGCTATCAAGCCGGAGGAAGAAGGCTCAGACAAAATCTGAGGAAATGCTTCTTTTCTGAGAGCGTCTGGAAAACCTTATCTGAGGAGGTGATAGGAACCAGCACAGTGTCTGAGACAGAGGGCAGCAGGAAGAATAGATTGGGTAAAAGATATAGAGGGAGGCCCGGGACATTTACACAGAATGGTAGAGGACCAAAGAGGGGAAACAACAAAGCTGACTTGGAGAAGGAACAATATCTAGGGATGTGCTGTGGTTTTAAAATGACAGAGAAAACACAATGAAATTTGTTTCATTTTATGTTGCTTCCCATCTGAATCGACGGAAAAAAAACAAAACAAAAAACAAGAAAAGTTTATTTAGTTTCATTTGGTTATTTTAGCATGCATTAGGTTAGGGCTGTTCAGCTTGGAGAAGAGAGGGCTGAGGGGGGATATGATAGAGGTCTAGAATGGGTAAATGTGAATCAGTTATTTATTCTTTTGGATAATAGAAGAACTAGGGGGCACTCCATGAAGTTAGCAAGTAGCGCATTTAAAACAAATCAGAGATAATTATTTTTCACTCAACGCACAATTAAGCTCTGGAATTTGTTGCCAGAGGATGTGGTTAGTGCAGTTAGTGTAGTTGGGTTCAAAAAAGGTTTGGATAAGTTCTTGGAGGAGAAGTCCATTAACTGCTATTAATCAAGTTTACTTAGGGAATAGCCACTGCTATTAATTGCATCAGTGGCATGGGATCTTCTTAGTGTTTAGGTAATTGCCAGGTTCTTGTGGCCTGGTTTGGCCTCTGTTGGAAACAGGATGCTGGGCTTGATGGATCCTTGGTCTGACCCAGCATGGCAATTTCTTATGTTCTTAAAGCAATAACACAAAACAAAATTATGGAAAACTAAATAATTGGAGGGCCCCAGATGGAAGTTTCACAAAGGGAAGATCCTATCAGACAAACTTAATTGATTTCATTAATGAGATGGCAAAAGTAGTGGATCAGAGAGGCGTAGTTGACTTTTTCTGTCTATATTTCTGTACTACTGATATCCAGCAGATGGTCAAGCTTGCATTGATGATAGCTGGGCAATACCCTCCGCTAGAGCAGTGTAAATGAGAAAAACCGGGCGGACTGGGTGGGCCAATTGGTCCTAATCTATTGTGTTGCAGAAAAACTGTAAAAATACTGTACTTGAACTCTGCTTCAAGGTTGTTCTTCTAGCAAATAGCCACTAGAACAACAGGAGAACAAAATACATAACTAAACATGAAATAAAGGAGAATGACAGGGTATACACTAACCGATTGATCTTAGTCTTTAAGAAGGAGACAGATGGGAAAGCACCACAGCAGTGACACTCAGAAATGAAATCGTATGACAAAAGGTGTCTGCAATGAGCAGTCAAGAGTGGAGGAAGGTAGAAAGTGTCAATCTCAAAATAGATGTGAAAAATAGGCACAAGGTGGGGCGGAATGTACCATAATGAAAACTGTGCCTGCAGCTGGAATTACCTGCCAGGCCACGTGGTGCACTGGCACCGCTCTGCCTGCACTAGACTCTATAGAAACAGCCGCTGGCTTGAGTGCAAAGCAGCTTCCAGCACTATTAGTTTATTTTTAGCATTGGTGGCTAAATATCCAGTATTAATTTTTGAAAGGGTGCTTTAAGACACCAGAGCAGAACACATCTGAGCATAATACTGAGAGCTAAAAAGCAGGAATATAGTTCAGTGTGGCATGTGAAAGTAAGCTTAGTACTACAGATAGCAGTGACTGACTGGACTTGTCCAAGAGCGAGTTAAGACGATTACTCAGCGCCAAGCCACCCAACGTGCTGCGTTTACTAAAGAGGCCTCAACCCATCTGCTGTGTGTGTGTCAGTACTGGCACGAAATCTTAGCGAGGATGAGGGAGGGAGACCCCTCTGAACTGCTTGAGGAGTTCTGGGATACAGACGATCAAAAATTCAATGTAGTAGATTTTGGCAGGTTCTGCTGTTCATAAGACAGAATAAAGTAGTAATATGCAGCCTGCATCAGTTCCCAAGTTTACTGCAAAGTCTTTTAAGCAGCTACCCCTGCACCTCTAGAAACAGCCAGGCTAGCACTAGACTGGTCCATATTATCTATGATGTCACAAATGACATCTCATATGGTGCATGACTCAGTTGGAGCCCATTCTAGGTGAGGTGACTTATTGCACTGTTCCAAACTCAGCTGCTCCCAGAGGATCAGAGGAGTTACAGAATGTCAGAAATAATGACCCAGCAAGAAAAATGTTTAAGGATTGATTACTAATGATTGTTTCCTATACCTTACAACTATTGCATGGGGCACGGAGGCTGCAGTTTTCTTTCAATGTTCACATCACTCACAATTTTATGCTCCTTTAAAATTCACACATTTAAAAAGCAACAGTTGGGCCTGCCCAGTGATTTAGTGTGGCTGCACTGTGCACTACCTCGTGTATGGTCCCTGGTTTGAGTTCCAGATTGAGGCTGTTTCTCAGCCTGGGTTGACTGGGGTTGAGGTGGAGGCAGCATTCCCAGCCACAGTGGGAAGGGAGTCCCAGTCATTGTAAGCTGGATGTAGAACCTGCGATGCAGGGCTCTGGGGCATGGCTCCCAGGAATGACCAAACCTAAGCCCGAATTTCAAATGTTGGCACCCACAGGCAGAGTGCAATGTCAGCATCCTTTGAAGCTTTGCTGGCACATGGCCCTAAAGCAAGAAGTAGGATCCTCTTGGGCCTGGAGTTTTGGCACCTTCAAAATCTTCAATATTCCTGGTCTGGTCTATCCCTAGACCAGACCAGGCATAGTGAGAGGGAGGGTCTATTAAAATAGAGGAACAACCCCCCCCCCACACACACATAGTTGTGAATGAATGTTCATAGCGCCAGAATCCTAGTCTCGATTCCGACTGAGCTGGTAGTAAAAGGAGAAATGATACTTTTTAAAATTAACAGCTCTGGCTAGCTTATTGTTGCTTAGCATTTTTGCTTGCATGTTTTGTCTTCTTCCTTGGTCTCCCTTCCTTTGTGCCTAAGTATATGTTATTTCCTGTAGTTTTTAACTCATCCTTGGAATAGAAGCAGTCATTTCCTAATATGCAAGAATTTGAATTAATGTTGAATTTTTGTGTGCTAATTGCTTGTTACATGCACATGTTTTTTCTATTGTGTTTTATTTCTCAGGGCTCATAGGATACTCTTCCCACTCTCTTCTGTCTGTCATCTTGATCATCCCGTCTTCTGGGAATTATATACCTGATTTGCATGTAATAATTTTATGTATGTTCATATTGTACCTTGCTGCAAACTTTGGAGTGAGTTATAAAGCTTTTAAATAAGTAAACTACTTCTTCAAGTCTAGCCTTCAGTTTTTCATGCTATATTTCAGCTTTACATGTATCAGCATGATACCTGTCAGGAGTTCCAATAGCGATCAGCACAGCAGTAGCCCTATTTACTCAAAAGCCTTAATGAAAGGAATGGCTACCCCAGCCTAGTGGTTCTGAGCCCAGTCCTATAGGTCCTCCATCCAATTAGTCAGGTTTTCAGGATTAACCACGATGAATTTGAAGTACGTGCATGCATTATGGGTAGGCCTGAGTGTAACGCGAAACTCTATTTCTCAAGCTGATCCTGAAGTACCTCCGTAGCCAGCTTGGTTTTCAGGATATCTACAATGAACACGCATAAGCAAGATCCATTACGTGCAAATAAATCTCTTGTGCTTGGCGGTACTTCAGAACTGGCTTGAGAAACAGATGTGGACAAATATATCAAGCGTATTCATTGTGAATTTTGTTAAAAAAACCAAAAAAAAACAGACTGGCTGGGAGGGGCTCACAAGCTCGCAGCTCTATCCTCTAGATCTCCTCTCATCTAAATAAATATTAGTAAACTGATAAAGTGGAATCTTTATAGATGAAGTCATAAAGGGGAGTCATTCTCTGTAAAAGGCAAACTTCTGCAAGATGTTAGGTTAACACAGGGAAAGGGCTAAAGGAGTGAACACCACCTGCCTCCAAGAAAGCTCAGAAATATCACATTTTTTGTAGGCTCTAACCCTTTGGTCTCTGTTCTCTTTTTCTCTCTCCCACGCAGCCTGCATGGAAAAGGATGTCAAAGCTGGATACCGCCTAAGGTTTGAATTGACCTTAATGAGTATGTATTCTCAGGATCTGCTTATTACAAACTTACCAGTGATTTTTCCATGCAGAAACCTCAAAAGCCAGATCAATTTCTGTCACTCAGAGGTTCAAAAATACAAGTGCATTCTTTTCTACCATGAAAGCAAAAATGCTCCCCTGTCACAGGCAGACATCTGGGTGAGTTCAGGGTAACATGCATTTTTAATGTCCTACACGCAGATGATAATTGCTATTATTATTATCCAAAAGTCATGGGAAAAGAAGAGTGCATTTCATTTTGTACTGCATCTCTTTTGAAAGCAAATTATGTGTTATCTGAATGAGAGAACAGGCTGTTAAAATGATCACAGGCATTCTTCAAATGAACCTGGCATCCTGTCACTCATACTGTTGAACTGGTATTTGCATAAACTAGATTTCATGTTTTTGGAATAAATTTGCGCCATCATATAAAATTAATTGTACTGTAAGAGGTTTTTGTCTTGAATGTCAGAATACAGTGTTAGGCCTAAAATCTAAATACAACCCAGAGCCATATAAAAAGGCTCAATTTGTAGGTGCACTCATATTAAATGTAGAAATCTCTCGCAACTAGGGAACACTGTCCAACCTTACTGTATTCTCTTTGCAGACAAAACTTCAGATAGACAAACAGCCCTACTCTGTACATAGTACTGTAGGCAAACATGCGGTAGAAAGTGTTTATAGGATATAATCTTTTTGTCAAACATGATTTATGCTGCACTGTAATCAAGATGAAATAAGTGGAGGAAAAGAGGAACAAAAGATGATATCTTTGCAAGGCAAGCAATACTGTGAGACTCCTGTTGCACAGTGGTCCAAGACATCTCCAGTTTTCAATGTACCCTTAAATGGGCATACTGGAGTGTTTTGTTTTGTTTGTTTGTTTGATTTTTACCTGCACAGGTATAGCTTGAAGCTTCTTACCTGTTCAGGAGTGGCTAACAAACACAGAAACAGAGTCTGATAGCAGATAAGAACTGTAAGGTGTATCTACTTCCTTATGTAATAGCGTAAGCCACAGGTGATCTCTGGCTTTGCCCATTTCCCTACAATGAAAGACCACCTGTGCTTATTCCATGCTTTCTTGAATTTGGATACTATTTTTGTCTCTACTACTTCTACTTGAAGGCTGTTCCATACATCTACCATCTTTTCTGTGAGGACATATTTCCTGTTATGTCTGAGTTTGAGCCCCATGGAGTTGGCCTTAGGGCTGTGTGACCGGTGCCACCTGATCTCGGGATTTCCTAAAGGTACCTCCCCCTACCCCAGCCTGCTGCACAGGGCACCATTCCCCCCCCACCCAAACAGGCTGCTACTCCAGCTCAGGGCAGCCCTGGACAAATGGTCCTGGTCATGTGCGCTTGTTCCAGGAGTTCCTTTCCACTGAAAAAAAAAAAAAACCCTTGCATCGTATTAACACCTTTTGAAGGGTTTTAATGTCTCTGTCACATTTATTTATTCATATACATTTGCCATTCCACCTTTTTTTCCTTCAATTCTCTCTCTTCTATAGATTACAATGTCTCAGAAAGTTATACAGTAGGAGTCTTATAATATTCCCCTGCACACCAGTAGCAGAAAATATATTTCCATTCTTACGAACTTTCCTTTGTTAGCCTTTCGGTGGGGTACTTTGGCATTCACTGCTAAATTAATGATATGTTTTATTGGCTGTGATTTCATTCCTCAGCATTTATTGCATTTCACTGGGAGACTGCTGTGACCGTTCGCTGCAACATTCGGTTACTCTGACACCACAGCTGCTAGGGTCGGCTGCCGGCTTTAGAGCAGAGTACGGGGGCACTGCTCCGGAAAGAGCATTCACAGAACAGCAGATGCAACTTAGCATGGAATCTGCAAACTATGAAAAAGGAGAGAGGACTCCTGGAGAAAAAGCACGAGAAGTGATAATACCCCCAGAAAACTTTTATAGAAAGCGGCACAGCAGACCAGAAGTCAAAATCAGGACGGTATTACAAATAACAGCATTTCTTTAAAGAGAGTCCAAAATCTAGGCACGGGCACGACGGCAGTGATTCTGCTCTGCTCTCCGCAGAAGAGGGATGGGATACTTCAGTACTGCAGCAACGTACACTCTATTGCAAATGAACTGGAAAACAGCAGCATTTGCTGTTTTGTTTCATGTCATTTTTAATTCAAAATGGCAGGAAAATACATTTGTTTGCATCTTAGTGCATGCTAATAATAGAAAAAAAAACCCAAAAAACAGCTATAAAACAAAAGGTTTTTTACATGCACAACAAACCTTTATCTCTGCACCATTCTGTCTCTTTCTTATTAATTCTCCTCATCAACTTAAACTGAGGAGGATTCCCCACAACACTATAGCAAGTCTGACGCTCCATGAGAACTCTTAAAGACTATGAAGCACAGCAGGACAAGGCCCCGTCCCATAATGGATGACCCTCATGCCGCAGCCATTCCTGAGAGAAGCTCCTACATAAACAAGGCAGAGAGAGAGAGAGGAAAGATGGGATAAAGTTTAAGGGTGCAAGGTATAAAGTAGAAACAGGTGGACCCCTGTGCTGAGAGCAGGTGAAATGCTGAATGGGGGACATCTTCAGGTTGTGCCAGTATTTTGAGAAAAGTCCTGAAGGGATGTGCCAGAGCGATGGGGAGTTTTGGAGACTGCAATACTGGATTTAGCAACTTCACTTCCAATGGATTGTTTTAGAGGGCAATAGAAGTGCCTTCAGAATCAGCCACACCTATAGATGAAAAGAATGAGATCACATATCAATCAAAAAAAGTGTTTCAGTAATCAAGAGGATAATTATGAAAACAGAGCTATAAAAGTTTTATGTCTGTAACTATAATTATGATCTGACTCGTCAACTATAGCAGATTTACATTTATAAAGCACTTTTCACCTTAACAAGACTGTAATGACTTTCCAATCATAAAGGAATATTTAGCCAACTCCTACATTTATGTATATTCTGCTTTTTTTAGGCACTTCCCAGCAGATTACATTCAGGTACTGGAGGTATTTCTCTGTCTTGCGTGGGCTCGCAATCTTAGGGCCTGATTCATTAAGCTTTTTTCCCCATAGATACAGAATGGGGGGGGGGGGAAAGCCTTAGTGAATCAGACCCTAAGTTTGTACCTGAGGCAATGTAAAGTGACTTGACAGTGGGATAACGAAGGCAGAAGTATACACAGCACTTAACAAGGGCAAAATGTACAGTGATGCAAAAGGTTTGGCAATCTGATTGAGCTGATTAATAACACAGCACATGTGTACAAAATCTTAAGAACACACATTCTGCAATAGATAGGGATGCTATACTTGTTTTTTTTTACTACAGAAAATAGCCAAAGAATAAGATCCTAATGGAATCCACACTTGTCCACCTACCCTATGTTTGGTCTGTTTTGTGCTATGTTAGCTGAGAAATTGGGTCCGATGAAAAGAAGCTTGATTGTGGGTCTTATAGGGCCCGATAAATATGTGGCAAGCAGTGGCACAGAAACAAATTCTGTCTTTACGAACCAGTACACTCAACTGCAGACCTGATTCTGTGTGTTTGCCAAGCTCCAGGATCCATGAGCTTCATCATTTATTTCACAACATGTACCAGTCCCATTGCTTAGAAGAAATCAGAATGGAAATTCTTTCCCTGCACTTGGTGAAGCTGAGACAGGCCCAGAGTTCTGACAATACCTAGGTGCAAGGCTGAGGTGAGGCTGAAGAGCTAGAAAGGATGAGGAGATTTAAGTGTTTTGTAAAGAAACACTTTTTTCAAGTGGCTGACTGACCAATGAAGAACAAATGAAACAACAACAACAACAAAAAAAAATCAGATGAGTTCCTAACATACACCCACCTGAAAGACTATACTAGCACCAGCAGCTGCATGGACAGGATGAGCCAGTCCTTCCCCTGTGGTGGTTCTGACCTACTACCACATTGACAATCTGGCCTTACCTGAATCTTCATTCCTGAGATTTATAAATAAAATCTAGGACATCCTGACAGCTGATGTGCAAGAACTACTCCCCAAAAAGGGGAAAGCAAACAGAAGAAGGGAAGACGAGATGTATTTAACATTAAGAATTGAAACAAAAAGTTTGATCGTGAATTGATTCAGCTTTTCCTAGATGTTATGAAAACCAAACCATCTCCCCTTGAGGATTCATTTGATGTGTATAAAGTTTATTAAATAAGATCTAATATACTCCCACCCTTGAGTTCACCAATTGTACTGACATTCTCTTGGACTGAACGCTTTGTAATTCCTGCCCTTACTTCCTGCACAAAGCACTCATGCATTCATGGCTGAGGATCAACACTACAATGACCAGTCTAGGTATGTTGGGAAGATTTGGAGGGGAAGGGAGATATAAAATAGGGGATAAACCCCTGATTAGTTGTGAGTGAAGTCTCCTAGCACCTGATCCCCGCCCTGGTTCCGATTGATCTGGAAGTACAAAAGAGCAAGAGAAAACATCCAGATTAAAAAAATAAAAGTTTTAATTTGTATTGGGTAAATTAGTTTCTGCATATCTCAAGGCTCAAAGCATTTACATTTTAATACTGACTGATAAGAATTGAAATAAAACTCCAGCGGCATTGGTTTGTCAGATGTATACATCACATTCCTTCTACACCATTTACCTTTGCCTTGTAGAAAGCAGATTTTTTTAATTACTCAGTTTCTGAACATCTGATATGCCAGTAACATATTTTCTATGATTAACGGAATAGATCACACACACAGCACTTGGAACCTTTATAGTTCCTGGAGCCACATGGACAAGCATCTGCTGAAGTTGACCCTTTTCAGCAGGAGAACAAGAATTGCATCCTTAAATGAACTTTCATTGTATTGGGGGATGGGGGGTAATGGTGGGAGTGCAAGTTCTGGAAAGTGAAGCAGAGCATGCTGGGTTTCTTGGTGCTGCACCATCTCTAGATAAGTGGTGATGATGTCATGGAGAAAGCTGTGCCTCCATCTGCTGGAAGGGAAACATAACCCCACCTGTCTGGACCGGTGTAGCAGCATGAAATAGAAGTAAGCATTATTCCTGTCTTAACATAAGGCAGCCCTATGGACTTCATTATACCCAAAAGGAAAAGCATGACCTATTTCTGTAATATGTTTCTGGTTTGTTATATGTGGCTGCTGACATTCATATAGCTGCCTACAGTTTCTACCTCAGCCATTAAGCACCCGTTACTTTCAACACACATTAATATATTTAGCTGTTTAATACTTTGTTGTGTAATTCCTTTCTTTGAAATGACAATTATTGCAGTTACACTGTGGTTGGGAAAACCAAAATGTGTATTTCTACTCATTTTTTTGTTCATACATTGTTCAAACTATTATAGTCTTGACTGATTCCACTGGCAAGAAGGTGGTCTCTTGTGTCTCTGTCCTTCTGTATTTGTCTGGGAGAGTATGTGCTTTTACTTATTTTCTTAACCCTGTACTGCAGAGACCACCTGTAGAGGAGAAATCATAGTTGAGAGCCTGCATGCACATCTAATTTACAGTCCATTTACTAAAACTTACAGTGGCAGATATAATGTAAAGACTTCATTAATTCATTTCACATAAGCTACCAATACTGTTGCTCAGCAGTAATTTTATTTTTCAGTTATCACTAATTTTGGGCAAAATTAAAACAGTGACCTAGATGTAAAAAGCACTGCATCGCCTACCCCAAACCAATGTCCTTTATTAGCTATGCCAAGCACTGCAATCAGTATGAGCTAATACAAATATGTCATTTATTTATTTATTTGCAGTTTTTATATACCAACATTTGTTTAGTAACCTCACATCGGTTCACAGATAACAGAAACATTGCAGCTGTGTGAACTAGAACAAACATATGCAAGAGTGCTTTACAATAAACATTTACAATAATCAATAAACTTTACAATAAACTTGTTAACGAAAATATGCAACAGTGCTTTACAATAAACTTATTTAACCGGGGGGGAGGAGGGGTAACAGTAGAAGGGAAAAATCAAATAGTGGTACATAGCAAATTCTCACTGAACTTATGTCTGTAAATAAATAGAATGAGTTTTATAAAATACAATTGGAAAAGAGAGAAGCTGGGCCTGAGAGAAAGAAATAGGATAGAAGTCTTATGTCCAATTGAAATACAATAGATATGAGTAGTTGCCAATAAGACGATAGGTGTGGTGAGAGAGAACGGGGATGTACACTTAAGTACATTAGTGGGTAAGGCTGTGGAGTAAGAGAGAAAGGAGAGCGTAAAGTTAAGTATAAGCCTGTAGGAAAAGCCATGTTTTCAGTTTTTACTTAAATTTTATTGGGCATGTTTCTTGCCGTAGCTCCGGTATCATTTTGTTCCAGCAGCTCGGCCCGGCTATGGTTATCGCACGCTTCCTAGTCGACTCACGCCTCCTCGTCATTCGTTGAAATACTACTTACAGAGGGAAATATTTCAAGAAAAGATATCCAAAATGTAAGCAGCAACAGTGTTTTATGGAGGCCGTCTACTCTTGTAAAATCCCTACCATTTAAGCCTTGTAAAAATGTGTAGCACTACCAAAGCTTTACCTCCTCACTTACACTGTTGAAGTGCTGTGGTTTGACATGTTGGGACTCTATTTGGGCAGCTTAGGGGATACCACACAGGCTCACATGCTCTGGAAGACTTATTAGAGTAACATAGAAGATGGTAGAAAAAGACCAGCTGCCACATCCTATCTGCCCCTTTATTCGTGACCACACTGCCCAGGATATTTCTCAGCTGCCATCCACAGAGCATGACTGCTTGTTTGGATCTCCCTCCATTGTCTTCCACTCTCCTGGGTAGTTAAGCATGCATGATCCACAGCCAGCACTCCTCCCCTCACATGTCCAAGCACAATCAGCTAACACCAGATCAGTCATTACTCACAAGCCCAGCCTCCTAGTTCCCAGTGGCCTTTTTGAATGGCAATCCACCACCTCCAAGCCAGTTAACACAAGGCAGGTGTAGCCTGCTAGACAAACCCAGCTGCATTGTGCCCACGTTTCTGCTAGGACTTCTCGCTCTAATGAATACTGCCCTAGCACCCAGGTATGTAAACACCTGCATTTCCAGTAGGAATTTTAGTTCTAGTTTTTACTGTACTGTCAGCCTGCCAGACAAACACAGCTGCTAATTACTTCTATCATCATAGCCTGCCAAGAAATTACAGCCTACAGTTATTTGCAATGGGCTTTTTAAAGTATATATAAATGTGGCAGGGAAGCATTGCAATAACCGCATAGGAAATGAGGGCAGATAAAGACCAATTGGCCCATTCAGTCAGCCATAGGAAGCTGCAGTGCTTGTAAGATATATCATTCCTTATCCAAGTCAGTTTATGTTAGCTTCCTCTTTCTTTCTCTCTTATCCTGGATAGATGAGCATATATGTTCCTCTTATACTTAATCCAGCACGTAGCATCCCCCATGTCTTACCTATAAACTTTGCAATAATCTAAATAGCTATCAGACCTGGTGAGGCTGTGTAAAGGAATTACTACTTTGGCTGAGGATGTATTTAGAGGTTAGGCCATAATGGATTCAGAGTTCTCACCCAGATAGAGACTGAAGGGTGCAGGCCAATCTCTGAGTGAACTCATATTTACTGTTTTGCACTGTGAAATGCTAAGAGATGCCTATGAACAGGCAAGAATCTGAGAACTTAGAACCAGTGGTTCCCAGATGAGAAAGTAAGTAATTAAACCGATACTAAAGTCTGAGAGAGTGAAGGCCTCACAGCTGTTCTTAGAATTGATAGGAGTAGGCAGCGAGGGAGGAGACATTACTTCCCTTCCAAGCATTTGCTAGTTTAGTGTATAAGAACAGCCCCAGAGGCAGGGAGAGAGCACTTCCTGGAAATGATAGCACAGACTGAGCCCTTGGAAACACATACGCTTTATATAGATGTAGTAATTGTTATCATCTGCAGTTAACTCTTCTGTATTATCTGATTCTCTGTCATATTCTCTTATTGCTTAAATATTTCCTAAAAACCTGGAACCATGATGTACTAAATCAGAGTGTGCATGTGACCATTTGTGTGAAGAATAAGCTCCTGGGTATAATCCCACTAATTGTATTTGTTTACCTTGGGGTAAGCCCCCAAAGCAGTCTTGTGTGCATGGAGGTGATGAGCCCCTCAGGTAGCTCCCAGACTAGACCCCAGTGAAATTTAGCTTTTAGCCCCCCTGGGCAGAATGCCAGTGTGCACAGTCTGAACTCTGAACAGGCTATTGCCCAGACATTCAGTCCACCTAGGTCCCTGTGGCCTTGTTAGATGGTACTTACTTAGCCACCACCAGCTTGCCATCTTTGATACAGTTGGTTTCTGGGGAGCTGTAGCCTTTTGGTTCAAACTCAGGCTGCAGGCATTAACAGAAGGCCAAAGGGAATATTGTCCTGTTACATAGTCTTTACTGTAATGTGCATGATTGAGTTACAGTCACTGACCAATCTGAGCAAAAAGCCTTACTCTGCAAAGAACCTTTAGGCTCAGATTTTGCCACAGGCAAATAAGTTGAGAGACATTTAAAAAAAAAAAAGACCCTTTCAGATAAGCATATTTACCATAGGAACAAAGTCGGGAAAACCCTATTGTATATCTAGCCTACGGTATTCAAAACCAGTTAGTAATACTCCTGTGACTTGGTAAAGATTTTAAGAGGGAGATTTGTGCAATTGGCATGAAATGGCTTGCCTTTGCTTTATTAGACAAATAAAAATATGCCTAATTTTGAGGCCTGCCTTCATTATCTATTTAGCTGTTTTGGATGGGTGCCCTGCCTACTCCATGTAAAATGAGATAAAATGAAGGAAGGCAACAGTCCCACCCACCCTAACAGGCATATACCCAATATCTGTCTGTTGTCATAGTAACTCTCTCCCAATACAGCATTATCCAAGATTAGCTCATACCCTCTCATAAACAGAAATGACACATTAACTTTATGCCTGCAGGATCCCATTGTATAGAAGAGAGGGTTACTGGGTATTGTGTACAATACCTTCACATAGTCATTTTCTGCCTTTATAACAGCTCTCCAGGGCCTTCACTATACCTAGATCATCATCAAAACCCAACCACTTTTTTAAATAGGACATGCAGAGCAATGTTTATCTACAACCAGAGACATAAGTATTATAATAGGATTATACAAGGACAGGTGGTAACATCACCATGTAATAATATGACTACCAAATAGAACATGACCTATTTTTTTACCCTATTCATTTGAGCCATTTCACAGCAGCAATTAGACACCTCAGAAACATGCTTTTATAAAGATTATCATGCTCCACATTCAATTTCATGCCCTACACACTCATCAGGGGTGTGCAGTAATCCCTCATAAAGGCAGTTGTGCTGTCTTCTTAATTATAAAGTGCCAGAGCACTTCTAGCTGCCTTCCTACAAGCAGAGAAACAATATTCTGGCAATACCCAGCCATGAAAAAGATGTGGCCTGGAGCTGAACCGTACAAGAGAGGAAAACAACAGTGCAGTCAGTGGCTATGGAAGATGAGCCCCTTTTCAGACCTGGTACATGCTTTGCTGTTTTCTTCTTTTGTCAAGTGCGTTAGCTCCGTAAGGAATTATACCACTTAGCACAGACCTCTACAGATTCTTGGGGAAGGCCGAAATAGTTTACAACATTTTAGTAGGTTGTGGTGATTTTTAAAATGACCAGCATAAACTTAGTAGGGCATCAGCTTTTGAGACAAGCCAGCCAAGGATTTCCCTTCAGATGTCAACCTGATACCTGGTTTTGGCTGACACGAAAGCTCATATTCTTCAGCATCTTTATTGGTGGTGTTTTTAAAGCACACCACAACCTATTAAGGCTCAATTTTTCTCCAGGACCAATATGGCTACTTGAACTGAACTGAGAAAATCTGGGAGCAGCTTCATGAAAACCAAACAGGTGCCCGTTCGTCTTCATGAATTTGCAATTGATTTGCTTTTTATTTATTTATTTTTAAATCGGCCAGTACTGATTTATTTATTTAAAAGGTTTTTCTATAACACTACTCAATACATCATAGCGGTTTACAAGAATACCATACATATTAAAAATTGTAAAGCAAGAAAAACAAAAATACAAAAACATATCTTACATGGTGCAGAAGAAAAACATTTGCTACATAAATATTCAAACTCCAGATGGAATGCTCATTGTGCAGCCAGATGTGGTCTTAAGTTCGTATCAGGTGGTTCTTCCTCTAGCCTGAATGACAAGCAGTACCAACAATTATCACTAATATGCTCACTGTAATTAGGTATCTAATTAATTGGGTATCTAACTAATGGCCTTAAGAGGGCAGTGCACATCATGTCTATAGAAAACTGTAAGCTGTGCTGGCAAAACTAATCTTAAAATTGCCAGCAGCACTTAGAATTTAATGGAAGATTTCTGTAGATTCCACGCTGTTAGGTATAGAAATGTCCCTGTTGATCATTCCTTTGGGCATTAATTTGATTTGGGTGAGCAAGTGGGAAGGGAATGCTTTGCCATTACTATTTGATCATTAGGAATGTAGATGGTGGCTGGTGGGAGTGAAGTTCACTTGGTAACTTGTCTGTAAGGTGCAAAGAGAGAAGACCTCACATGCCACTTAGATAGGATTTTAGAGAAGAGAATCCAGGGAAGGAGCCGGCTGTTGTAGTATACGTGGGTACCAATGACATTGGAAAGTGCAAGGGGGAGATTCTGGAGTCTTTTAGGTAAAAAATTGAAATCCAGAACCATCAGGGTTGCATTTTTAGAAATTATCCCTGTTCCATGTGCAGGATCCTAGAGGCAGATAGAGCTCGAGTCTCAATGCGTAGCTGAGAAAATAGTGCAGGGAGAAGAACTTTAAATTTGCTAGGAACTGGGGAATATTTTGGGGAAGGGAATTCCATTCATATGGAATGGGCCTTACCTTAACCAAAGAGATGGTGCATCTGTTAAACTAGACTACAGGGGAAAGTTGACCGTTCTCAGAACCACATGATTCAGAGCAGGGTATCCAGTCCACAAATGCTACTGTTAAATCAAAGATGTTAGAATTTACCAACAGAGAGGAGATAGTACAAGCTGAGGTAGCTCCAGTGGATTTAAATGAACAGCAGACAAATATAGACACTTCAAAACTACCTAAATCAACTGCTAACAATAAGCACACTGTAATTAGAGATTAAAAAAGCAGTTTTGTCTGTATGCAAATGCCAGAAATCTAAAAAATAAGATGGGAGAGGTAGTGAATAATAGGTATGTCAAAGACCTGGAGGAAAGAGGACACAGTGATACCAGGGTACAAAATATCTTGAAATGACAGAGAAGATTGAATTGTGAATGGGGCTGCACTCTATGTCAAGGATGGCATAGAGTCAGATAGGATACAAATTCAAGAAGCATTTACTTTGAAAAAAACAAAAAACTGCACTATGGAAGCTCAATGAATAGAAATTCCATGTAAGATGAGGAAGAATATACTATTGTCTGCCTGACCAGGATGATGAAGCAGACTGTGAAATGCTAATAGAGATTAAACAAGATAATTTTGACAAAACAATAAAAATGGGGGATTTCAATTACCCCAATATTGATGGCATAAGTGTCTCATCAGGATATTAAGGGAGGTACATTTTTAGATGCCATAATTGACTGCTTCAGGGAGCAGCTAGTCCTGGAAATGACGGAAGAGAGAACTGCTTTAGACTTAGTTCTCACTGAATTGCAGGACCTGGTGCAAAGGGGGTGTGGCCACTTGGCTGTCAGATTTCATATAATTACCAAAGGGAAAATATTAAGTAAAACTACTGCAGTAGCATTCAACTTCAACAATGGAGACTTTTATAAAATTAGTCAGGAAGAAACTAAAAGGGGCACATGCAAGGATAAAAAAAATCTGTATGAGGCATGGACACGGTTTAAAAAAAACATCTTGAAGCCCATATAAAATGCATTTCACGCATTATAAAAGGTCAGAAGGAAAACCAAACGATTGCCAGCATGGTTAATGTTGCTGTGAAAAAAAGCTATTAAAGCTAAAAAGGCATCTTGTGAAAAATGGAAAGCAAGTCCAAATGAGGAGAATAGGAAAAGGCATAAGCACTTTCAAAGTAGATATAAAACATTAATAAGGAAAACAAAAAAAGAATTTGAGAAGAACTTTGCTACAGAGGCAAAAACTAATAATAAAATCTTTTTCAAGTACATTAAAAACAAGCTTGCAAGGGAGTCATTTAGACCACTAGATAACCAAGAGGTATAAAGGACACTTGGGGCAGATTTTCAAAGGGATACGTGCGTAACCCCCGAAAAGCTGCTCCTTCCATCCCCTGCGCGTGCCGAGCCTATCTTGCATAGGCTCGGCTGCGCGCGCAGACCTCAGGACAGGCGTAACTCCCGGGGCTTTCCTGAGGGAGGGGGCGTAACGAGGCCAGCGCGTCAACGGGGGGGCGCAGCCGTGGGCATGGTTCCGGCCTAGGGGCGTGGCCACAGCCTCCAGACCAGCCCCCGGACTGGAACATGGCGCGCCGGCAGCTGGCCGGCATGCGCAAATTACGCCTGTCTCGGGCAGGCGTAACTTGTAAAATAAAGGTGGGGAGGAATAAGTTAGGGCTGGGGGGTGGGTTAGATAGGGGAAGGGAGGGGAAGGTGGGGGGGGGGCAGAAGAAAAGTTCCCTCCAAGGCCGCTCCGATTTTGGAGCGGCCTCGGAGGGAACGGAGGATGGCTGTGCGGCTCGGTGCGCACAGTCTGCCGATTTTGTGCCACCTTGCGCGCGCCGACCCTGTATTTTATAACATGCGCGCGGCAGCGCACGCATGTTATAAAATCGGGATTAGATTTGTTTGTGCCAGGGTGCACGAACAAATCTACTCCCACGCGCACCTTTTAAAATCTACCCCTTAGAGAAGACAAAGCCATCACAGAAAAACTGAATGCTTTGGTCTTTAGATATAGATGGTGGGGAGACACTGACAATAGAACCATTCTTTGAAGGTGATGAGTCCTGGAGATTTGTTGCCTTAGAGCAAACTGACAGGCTAAAGAGCAACAAATCTCCAGGACCTGATGGTATCTACCCCAGAGTTCCAAAAGAACTCAAATATGAAATTGCAGATCTGCTCCCGTTAATATGTAACATATCATTAAAATCTTCCACTGTGCCTGGAGGATAACCATAGTAACACCAATTTAAAAAATGGGATCGGGGTAATCCAGGAAACTATAGTGCAGTAAGCCTGACATCAGCGCTGGGCATAATAGTAAAAACTATAGTTAAGAACAGAATTATTGAACATACAGATCAGCATGGATTAATGGGAAAAAGAAAATGGTTTTAGCAGAAGTAAGTCAAGCTTTAACTTAGACATGTGATAATGATGAGCCAGTCAATATACTGTACCTGGATTTTCAGAAAGCATTTGATAAAGTCCCACATGAGAGACTCCTTAGGAAACTACAAAGTCATGGGATAGGAGGCAAAGTCCTATTTTGGATTGGTAACTGGTTAAAAGATAAGAAATAGAGAATAGGTCTAAATGGTTAGTTTTCTCAATGGAGAAAAGAGAGTAGTGTAGTATCCCAGAAAACTGTACTGGGACCAAAGTTGTTTAACATATTCATTAAAGATCTGGAAAAAGGTGATAAGATTTGCAGATGATACAATTATTAAAAGTAGTTTCAGTAAAGTGCAAGCTGATTGTGAAGAATGTAAGACATTGTGAAACTGGGCATCTAAATGGCAGATGAAATTTAATGTGAATAAGTGCAAAGTGTTGTGCATAGGGAAAAATAATCCTATGTACTGTATACACAATGCTGGGTTCCATATTAGGCATTATCACCCAGGAAAAGGCCTTGGTAATCATTGTGGATTACACGATAACTTGTTAGTACAGTGTGTAGCAGCAGCCAAAAAAACAAATAGAATGTTAGGAATTATTTGGAAAGCAATAGAAAATAAAACCGTGAATATAAAATGCCTCTGTATTGATCAATGGAGTGGCCGCATCTTTAGTATTGCATGCAGTTCTGGTTACTGCACCTCAAACAAAGAATAGCAGAACTAGATACAGTTTAGAGAAAGGCAACAAAAATTATTACAGGAATAGATCGGATCTTAAGAAGAAAGGGCAGTTTAAGCATTTTATTTAGCCAAACTGTATGCATTGTACCAATATTTGTACTTCTGAAATTTGGTTTTATACTGCATAATTGAAACCCAAATACATATTGGAGAATTCTGTTTCAATTGAGCATCGAAACGTTAAACTAAGCGCTGACTCCTGGTTGTCAACTTATAGTGATTATAATGTATATATGTTTAGTTTCTCCGTGTTCATAGATCTACTTACTATTATAGTACCATTCTATGCTTTTTTGATATACTGACAAATATGCAGTATGATATGTGGTACTTTTTGAGGTATGTGTTTAATGGAAATAACAATAAAAAAGATATACAAAAAAAATAGAAGAAAGGCTAAACAGGTTAGGGCTCTTCAACTTGAAGAAGAGATAAAGGGGTTATGACAGGTTTATAAAATTATGTATGGTATGGAACAAGTTTTATTTATCTAAAATATTTATGAATTGTTTGACTTGACAAATTGTACTAAGTGCTTTGTTTATTAAACATAAACATGAATATGAACACAAAATTCTGACAATACTTATACTGTTATTAACCAAGTAGACTTCGGGAATAGCCATCACTTAACCCTGCTCGACAGCAGCATGGGAATCTGTTTAGGTTCTTGCCAGGTACTTGTGACCTTTATTGACCACTGTTGGAAACAGGATACTTGGCATGATGTATCCTCAGTCTGACCCATTATGGCTATTCTTATGTACTGCTTGATATTGTAAATAACTGTTACCTATTAACCTTTCTAAAGAAGCTTTCTGTTATGGATGACTTTTCCAGGAATTTGTCCAAATCTTTTTTAAACCTAGCTACACTAACTGCCTTAAACACATAGGGCCGAATTTTAAGACGTACGTGCGGGCGTACATTTGTACGTGCAACCCGGCGCACACAAATGTACACCCGATTTTATAACATGCGCGCGCAGCTTTGAAAATCTGCCCCATACTCCAGCAATGAATTCCAGAGCTTAATTGTGCATTAAGTAAAAAAGAATTTTCTATTTGTTTTAAATGTGCTACTTACTAACTTCATGGAATGTTCCCTAGTCTTTGTATTTTTTGAAAGAGCAAATAACTAATTTACACTTTCCCATTCTATTCCACATATGATTTTATAGTCCTCTGTGATATCCCCTCTCAGCCATGTTTTCTCCAATCTAAACAGCCCTAGCCTTTTCTCACAGGGGAGCCATTCCATACCCTTTATCAATTTGGTCGCTCTTCTCTATACCTATTCCAATGCAACTATATCTTGTTTGAGATGTGGGAACCAGAATTGCACAGTACTTCAGGTGTGGCCTCATCATGGAGCGATACAGAAGCACTATGATATTCTCCATTCCTTTCCTAGTAATTCCTAATATTCTGTTTGCTTTTTTGACCTCTGCTGCACACTGAGCTGAGGATTTCAAAGTATTGTCCATCATTCCTGGGTGGTAACTCCTAATATGGAATCTAATATCATGTAACTACAGTGTGGGTTACTTTTCCCCATGAGTATCACTTTCAGTTTGTTCACATTAAATTTCAAATGTCATTTGAATGCCCAGTCTTCCACAGTCTCACAAGGTTATCTTGCAATTTTTCACAATCTGCTTGTGATTTAATTTAACAACTCAGAATAATTTTGTGTCATCTGCAAATTTGATTACCTCACTCACTCACTGTTCCCCTTCCAGATCATTTACAAATAAATTAAAAAGTCCAGCCCTAGTAGAGATCCCTGAGGCATTCCATTGTGTACCTTCTCGATTGAGAAAATTGACCATTTAATCCTACTCTGTTTCCTATCTTTTAACCAGTTTGCAATCCACAAAAGGACATTATCTCCTATCCTGTAACTTAATTTTCTCAATCTTCAAGTACAATGGATAATTTTAATGATAGATTATGAATTATTAGTAATAGATTTGCAATGTAATTTTTTTTAGTTCTTTCAGAACTCTGGAGTGTATATCATCAGGTCTGGGTGATTTGATACTTTATAGTTTGTCAATCTGCCTTATCACATCTTCTAGCATCACCATGATTTCGTTCAGTGCTTCTGAATCATCACCCTAAATACATTTTCCAGCATGGGTATCTCTCCAACATAGTCTTCAGTAAACACTGAAGCAAAGAATTCATTTAGTCTTTCCTTGATAGCCTTATCTTTCATAAGTACCCCTTTAACAACTCAGTCATCTAACGGCACAACCAACTCTCTCACAGGTTTCCTACTTCAAATATGTTTTAAAAAGACTTTATTATGAGTTTTTGCCTGTACAGTCTGAGCCAACTTCTTTTCAAATTCTCTTTTAACCTGCCTTATCAATGTTTTATATCTATCTTGCCAATGCTTATGCTTTTTCCCATTTTTTTTTAGAAGAATTCTTTTTCCAATTTTTGAAAGAAGTTCTTTTGCTAAAATAGCTTCTTTCACCTTACCTTTTAACCATGTCAGCAATTGTTTAGCCTTCCTTCCAATTTTTTAAAATCTGGCTGGAATTCTAAGATATTTTTAATCAGTGATGACACCTGATCTAAATTCTTACTCGTTGTAGCTGCATCTTTCAGTTTTTTTCTATTTTCCTCATTTTATCAAAGTCTTCCTTTTGAAAGTTTAATGCTAGAACCGTAGATTTATTTAATGTCCTCCTTCAAGTCATTAAATCATATTTTTTCACACTATGATCACTGTAATCTCTCGTACAAAATCTTGCATTCCACTAAGAATTAGGTCTAATATGGCTCCCCCTTTCATCAACTACTGCATGAAACATTTATTTCATCTAGAAATTTTACCTCTCTAGCTTTTCCTGATGTTATATTTACCCAGTTAACATTAGGGTAATTGAAATCACTCATTATTACTGTGCTGCCAAACATTTTAGCTTCCCTAATCTCTGTTACCAGGTCATCTTCCGTCTGTTCATTTGACAAGGTGGACGGTAGTAAGACTAGGAGACACTCCCTGAAAATAACAGAATTCAGATTTAAAACAAATTTAAGTATTTTTTTTTTCAGTCAACATACGATTAAGCTATGGAACTTGTTGCCAGAAAATGTGGTTAAAGATAATAGTATAACTGTTTAAAAAAATCTTAGACACGTTTCTGGAGGACTGCTCCATAAATAATTATTAACTGGATAGAATTTAGTTTCTCCACCACTTAATTTTTTTTGAGGATCATTCATTTGTAATAGGATTAGTTAAGAAATTTGACAGTTTTATAAAGCTAATGAATGTACAAGATATACAATTTTAGGAATACCAAGGTCCCTTCATGGGGTAGTTTCTGAGGAAGGGCCTTAGTTATTGCACCATCTAGTTTTGCCTTTCCTGGACCATCTTTGTGACTTTTTCTCTCCCCTACCCTGAATAGCACTGAGACCTACTGAGGGCTTCTTGTTTATTGATTTTTAGAAATGTATATTCCACTGATCCATAAATCTTCCTTCCAGGGTAACCCTCAGTATTGCTCATTGGCAGCAGAGATCACCACTGGAGCAGCCGCCACCTCCTCTTCTGCCTCAGGATTTAATGCTCCTTTTCCACAGTGTACTCAGGCTTTTCAAACTTGGATCCCCCTATACTGCAATACTGTGGCCCAAAGTACAGGGCTGGTGCAAAAAGGTTACTTTTTGGGGGGTTGTGAAGAGGCCTGCTAGTTCCTTCATCTTTTGCTTAGTTGAAAGCGGTGATGGGATCCTATCCTAGTGCCATGAGCCTTCGATCATAACTAACCAGGGATTTTCCCCCCTATTTTTAATATCTCTTGTCTCCTCCCCCTCAAATCCCCTTACTGATGACAACTCCTTTCTTCTCCCTACCATCCCAGCCCAGGATTATGAATGCTGACTTTGCAGCATCGCCAGTGGAGCTGGGGTGTGGAGGATCTGATCCGGGAATTGAACCAAAGACTCTCCGGATGGCAGTGCTGCCAATGAGCCACTGGGGCCGGCCCCAGCTTGCATTTTAAAAAATTCATTAGTCTCATGAAAGGTATCTCCTCTACCTACTATGCTGGGGTTTTTTGGCAGGCTAACAGCATACTCCCTTTTAACTTGTAATAGCTCAGCCAGTGAAGTTATCTGCTTGTAACATTTGGAAATCTTTTACATTTCTGCCAAACATGCCTGGGCCACTACTGGTGATTAAATGTAATTCCTTAGGGTGTGTAGTTAGTCCTGATAAGTAAATATAAACTACAACATACAAAGCTAAAAAAAAAAAAAATTAAAAAGCCTTATGCAGGTGGTGCCATCTTGTGGACATTGTTCTAAGTCAGAAGAGAAGGAAACACAGAAGGCCTGATGGAATAAAATGTGTACTAAAGTTTACCTCACATTTTATTATTATTATTATTATTTTTTTTTTTAAATTCGTTTTGGTATTTCAAAGCAGATTACTGTAGGTATTTCCCTATCCCCTGAGGACTTGCAATCTAAGCTTATACCTGAGGCAATGGAGGGTAAAGTGACTTATCCCAGTTCAGAAGGAGCGGCAGTGGGATGTGAATCCTGGTTTCCCCGGGATCTAACCACTAGAGGGAAGGATGGCATCAGAGAGGGCACCATGTCAAAAAGGATAAAAATTCTGCAGGAAACAAAATGCAATGCCAAATCTCCATGGATAGAAACTCTAGGTGAAAAAGGGGAACAAAACAGCAGTGGGGGTACACAACTGTCCACCTCGTCAGAATGAAAAAAACAACAAAATGCCAAAAGAAAACAGAGAAGCCAACAAAATCTGCAGCACAGAAATAATGGATGACCTCAACCAACCCAGCATTGACATACTACAGAGGCAAAGCCCCTAGACTAAACAAACGACTGCCCCATGGAGCTGCCGGCACAAGAGACAAGAGGGGAAACCACCCTAGACCCAGTCCCCAGTGGGACAAATATTACTCTACCTGATATCTGGCATCCGCCTTGGTTAAAAAGAAATATTGTGGGGTGGGTATTCTCCTACCATGTACACTGGTGTTCGATATTAAAGATAGCTTGGCTGACAGATGGTAGGTTTATGGCACTTAAAATTGTAATTGGCACTACTCTTTGCACTGTTGTCTGTTTATGGGCCCAATGCAGATCATAATACATTCTTCTCTAAACTGTCCTCATTATTGGAGACATGGGCGGAGGGCCAGGTGATAGAGGGAGGGGATTTCAATTTGACCAGATACCCCTTCCTCAATAACTCAGGAGATGGGGGGGGGGGGGGGGGGGAGCGGCCTCAAGGCGCAGCACCAGGCACTTAACATCTAATCTCTGATAGAGGGTTGGAGGATATTTGGCGTCTACACAACCCCACACAGCGTAACTACACGTACTATTCCCACACCCATCACACATTCACAAATAGACCTATTCCTTATTGATAAAAGCCTGGTTGACGTAACCGTGGATGTGGACATTCAGCTTATTACCTTGTCCGATCATTCACCGATTTGGCTGACACTTAAGGTGACTACTAAGGCTCCTGGTAAACTTCATTGGCGAGTGAATGACAGCCTCTTAAACGATAAATCCTTTGTTGAATCTTTGGCCGCTAGGGTAACGGAATACCCAGAACTTAACGATACAGAGGGCATCTCCCCTGGTACCCTATGGGATTGTCTAAAGGTGGTAGTCAGGGGGAAACTGATCTCTCGGGCTAGCTTTAAAAAACAGGAACAAGATACAAAAAGGCCCCTTCTACTCCACCGCATCACCCACTTTTCTCTAGGTCACAAACACTCTTCTGACCCTAGTAAATTTGAGGAACTTATGACTGCTAAACGAGAGTTACATGCTTTAGATGTGGCGCAGTATGCTTTCCAGATGGAGCTAGCCCATCAGCACCATTTTGAATTTGGGAATAAGGCAGGGCACAGTTTAGTTCGTACATTAAAGGAACAGACCGCACAAACCCATATCACTAAGATAAAAGATGCATGTGGGACAATGTTATACCAGAATGATGATATAGGGGCACGCTTCACTAGCTTTTACACTGACCTCTATGCTTCTGAATCAGGGGTGGACTCGGTGGCCATCGATGACTATTTACAAGGGGTGGAGCTTCCAACGCTGCCTGAGGAGGCACAAAGGCTCCTAAATGCAGAGATTACCCATGCAGAATTATATCAGGCAATCCAAGGTTTGAAGAGAGGGAAACCCCCAGGGCTGGATGGATACACTGCTAAATTTTATAAAGTATTTCAGGCAGTGGTGATCCCACCCCTACTTAACATGTTTAATGCCTTACGTGGTGAAGACTCATCTCCTGAAGCAAACTTGGCGGGCATAACAATCCTGGCCAAAAGCAGAAGAGATCCCGCACAGTGTAGGTCCTACCATCCTATTTCTTTGATAAACATAGATCTCAAACTTCTAGCTAAAATCCTAGCCACTTGGTTAGCTATGGTTTTAATTATGAATGTTTTATTGTAAACCGCTTAGACGGTCAGGCTACTGTCCTATTTGCAGTATATAAAAGCTTTTAAATAAATAATATGAATGGTTGCTCAATCCCTGATACACGAGGACCAGTGTGGCTTTGTACCCAATCGTTTGACCTCAGATAACTTGCAGAGTGTCTTGGAACTGATTTGGAGGGCGAGAAACACATCTTGGTCCTGTTAGGGATCAATGCAGAGAAGGCTTTCGATAGGGTCCACTGGCCATATCTGTTTGCGGTTCTCGCGAAATTTAATCAGGGCTCCGAGTTTATCCGGTGGATTTAGCGTCTTTATGAAAACCCCAAGGGAAACTTAAAAGGTAAATGGCAACTATGTCACACCATTCCCTGTGAAAAGGGGCATCGGACAGGGATGCCCTCTATCCCCTCTTCTCTTTGCACTATCTGTAGAACCCTTTGCGGCCTGGATTCGTAATAACCCGGAGGTGAGGGGCCTGCAGGTGGGCTGTGACGAGTATAAAATTTCATTATTTGCAGATCACCTGCTATTTATGATTACAGACCCTAGGTGCTCGCTACCCAGATTCTTAGATGACCTGCGGGAGTATGGGAGGGTCTCAGGCTTCAAGATCAATGAGGACAAATTGGAGCTTTTAAATGTTTCCGTCAACCAGGCTTGTTTTGGGGATATTGCTAATAATCTACCCTTCAGGATGGCGAGGTGATGGGTAAAATATTTGGGGGTAAAGATAGGACCTTCATATCGGGACCTGTATCACCTGAATTATACACCCCTATTCAGCTGCTTACAGGAGGACTTGCACCGCTGAGACAGAGGGCCATACTCTTGGTTTGGGTGCATGGCCATAATTAAGATGAATGTACTACCTCGGCTTAGCTATCTCTTTCAAACCTTACCCATACATGATACTATCCTAGTTCAATGGCAATGCAAAACATTTTGTTTTATATGGAAAAGGAGAACGCCGAGAGTGGCACAGGATACTCTTTACCACGAGAAACTTCGAGGGGGTCTGCAGATATCTCACTTAAACTGGTACTGTCTCATCTCAATTGAGTGCATTCCTGCATTGGCACTCTAAGGGGCCCCTGAAGCCCTGGGCACGGATTGCATCTCAGGAGGTAGGCATGCCCCCTCTGCACATTCATGCATGGCAGAGGGCGGCTAGAATATAAGGACGTCTCCGTATAACCAATTAATATTCCAAGCATCGGAAAAGTGGAGAACCCGATTAGTGGGGGATAAATCTGTTTATCATCTGATCTCTTTCCTCCATGATAAAACTCTTCCCACCAGGATGTCAGCCTGGCACCATCGTTAGGTGGGGAAATACAGGTTTATATAAGTGGGAACAATTGTGGGATGGGCATCAATTGCTATCATTTCCTGCATTACAACGTGCTTACCATATGCCAGATTCTGACATATTCGCATACCACCAGGTCCGCCACTGTTTTAATACGGCACATATGGGGATAGAATTGAGTAAGGGGAAATCCATATTGGAAAATTGGTGTTCCCAATCAGCCGTCGTTAAAAAACCCATTACCAAAATTCTCACCCTAATAAAGGGGATGGCTAGGGGCAAAGCAGCATTCCAAAGGGCTTGGGAGGACTTAGGGACGACTCTGGATGATGGGCCCAAATCTTGAGTGCCATGAGCAGAAACTCCACAGCTCTAAAAGAGAACGGGTATAAGGTCATGTACCGCTGGTACCTAACTCCAGCTAAACTAAGTAAGATGTTTAAGGGACTGGAAAGTCTGTGGTCAGATAGGAACTTATCTTCACATGAGGTGGGGGTGTCCACATGTTGCAAAACTGTGGGGGGCGACTATTGATTTTATTCATAAGGTCACTCGTTTTAAGGTGCCCAGAGACCCTAAGGTTTGCCTTTTATATGCCTGCATTGAGGAGGGAGATACTCATACTTGGCGGTAGGGTCATCAGGTATTCATTGCTGTCAAGTGTGAGCTTGCTCTGTGGTGGCATAGAGCCTATATCCCCTCTATGAATCAGGTCCAAGTTAGATTAGATATTGTATTCCTCATAGGAAAGTTAACCGCTATACACAATGATAGTCTCCACAGTTTTGAAAAAAATGTGGGCCCTCTATAATACCTGGAAGGCTGGTAGCGAGTCTCACCCCGTCTGCCTTATTTAATGACTGTCTACAACAAAAGATATATTTTACAGAGAGACCTTCTAACCTGCTCTGGGTTTGCTAAGGGAGGGACCTAGTGTTCCTTTTCCTAATTGCCTCCATTCTTTCTTTAGGCTCGTGGCCCCAAGACTCCTAACCCTGGACTACTTCCAGGACAGATATCGTCAAGTGCATCCAAGTCAACCCTAATGGACACGCCTAGTGGAGGGTGTGAAGGGTGACGGGTTTCTTTACTTATATGTATTTACAAAAGGAAACCACACTTTATAGTGTTGATGGCAATGAGCATTTAGCTTTATGAAAGACAAAATTCTGTTGTGTTATTCAGTTCAGTCATTTTATTTCCCCATATGGTATTATCAAATGTCACATGCCATACAATTGCTAGGATTACAGTTATGATGTTTAGTTATGTATATTACACACATTCAAGATATTGAGGTATATTAACATTATGTAAGTGTTGATAATTCAGCGTATAATGTACACACAGTGTTTAAGCTTTCAATCTGCTCAATTAACTGAATGACCCTGTTATTTATGGTTGTGTTAATAAACAAATTACAAAAAAAAAAAAAAAAAAAAGGTGACCATGACAAAATGAGAAAAACGGTTAGGAAAAAACTGAAAGGAGTAGCTGCAGAAGCAGAGTCTATACCACGCATGGAGGCCATTCAAAAACACCATCCCGGAAGCCCAGATCACATGCACTCCATGCACTTTTCTCATGTGGTAAAGATTAGCTCCTGCTACAGTAAGTAAATACATTGGGAGTTTAAAAATGCAGACTGACCTGAAAATGTGTGTACAAAAATATACTTAGCAAATGTAAAACGATTTATGCATATGTGAATTTGAAAAGCCCGGCTTCCATGTGCCAGCCATAAATGCAGTGGCATGCACATCTCAAAACTTTTCAAAGGGGTGGGGAATGGGCATGTCAGGATCCGGCCAAGAGATGCGTGCATAAATGCACACCCGAGCGCAGCACTGCTGTGTAACTTTACTTCTACTATGGATGATGTATAAGTTATAAGAGAAAAAAATCAAGCCATTTTGGAGGGGTTTAACGGGTCTGGGGGCAACTGGGGAAAGTACAGGCTATCAAGCCAGGGGGTCTGGAAGACCTAGCTGTTAACTGGGTAAACTGGTGGAATAAACTAGTAATGGCATCGGCATGCATCCCTTTTAAAATCCCCTGACTTAATGCGGTAGAAGCGGAATTTGCACACCCACTTAAAATTTGGGGCACATGCGTGCATGGCCAGGCTATTTTACAAAATGTGTGCATATACGCGTGCAAGTTATAAAATGGCCATATCCCTGGGCACGGGCTGATGTATGTGCGCAGGTTTGAAAGTAGGGGTAGATTTTTAAAACATACGCATGCGCACGCATATTATAAAACCCAGGGCAGCGCGCAAGGGAAGTTGAAAAATGAAATTTACGTGTGGAAACAAGATCGGAGCGGCCTGGGAGGGAACTTTCCTACCCCCCACCTACCCTCCCTCCCTCTTCCCTGACCCTTTTAAGATGCCCTACCCGTTTTTTTTTGTTTTAGAACTTCCTGGCTTAAGTTGTGCGCACCAGCAGCCTGCCAGCGAGCGATCCCTCGGCACAGCAGCAAATGGCCGCTGTACCGGCCGCCTCCAGCTCCGCCCCCCAGGTCGCCCCTTTTCTTTGCACCGGCTCTTGTGCGCATAATGAGGGTTACACGCACGGATGGGCCCCTTTTAAAATGCACGAGGTGCACACAAGGCCCAGATGTGCATGTAACCCCCATTTTTTACGCGATGGCCATTTAAAATCGGGCTGTTAATGTTTTATATACAAAAACAAGATTTGTGCTCATAAAACTACAAAGACACACTAGATAGATATGTTTTAAAAAGTACTTTGGGGGGGGGGGGGGGGGGGGCAGGAATTTAGTGCCATTGTCACCATTATGCCCAAATTGTATATGCAAACGTCTATTGTTATGTAAGTTATTTTGGGAAGGCATTTTTTTTTTATAGCAAAATTGTTATACGTACAACTGGGGCAGGCACTTATAGTAGCACAACTGTCATCACCTTGGAGTGCTCACTGTATGTATAGCTATCAATACTGCCTCATGCTTCTTCGGATTTTCTTTACAGGGTGAGGATGGTGAGCCTTACACAGCAAACCAGAGAAGCATGAAGCAACAGCAAAAGACAGCTGTGCATGTAGGTAGCTGGTGGGCGTGAGGATCGCCTGGTAACATGCCTACCTGGTGCGAAGGTGGAGGACCTCATGCGTCACCTAGATAGGATTTTAGACAGTGCTGGGGAGGAGCCGGCTGTCGTGGTACATGTGGGCAGCAACGACATAGGAAAATGTGGGAGGGAGGTTCTGGAAGCCAAATTTAGGCTCTTAGGTAGAAAGCTTAAATCCAAAACCTCCAGGGTAGCATTCTCTGAAATGCTCCCTGTTCCACGCGGTCACCAGAGGCAGGCAGAGCTCCGGAGTCTCAATGCGTGGATGAGACGATGGTGCAAGGAAGAGGGATTCAGTTTTGTTAGGAATTGGGGAACCTTTTGGGGAAGGGGGAGTCTCTTCCGAAGGGATGGGCTCCACCTTAACCAGGGTGGAACCAGACTGCTGGCGCTAACCTTTAAAAAGGAGATAGAGCAGCTTTTAAACTAGAACAAAGGGGAAAGCCGACAGTCGCTCAGCAGCGCATGGTTTGGAGAGAGGTATCTTCATAGGGTACTTATGATGCATTAGAATTAGGGCATCCCAACAGTGAGGTTCCAATAATTAGAAAAATAGTCCAAGTGCCTGTAACTAAAAACTCACCTGAGCTAAAAAATTCTAACTTATCCCTATCAATTAAAAAGCAGAATGAAAATACAAACAAAAAACAAACTTTGAAATGTTTGTATGCTAATGCCAGAAGTCTAAGAAGTAAGATGGGAGAATTAGAATGTATAGCAGTGAATGATGACATAGACTTAATTGGCATCTCAGAGACATGGTGGAAAGAGGATAACCAATGGGACAGTGCTATACCGGGGTACAAATTATATCGCAATGACAGAGAGGAGCACCCGGGAGGTGTGGCGCTTTATGTCCGGGATTGCATAGAGTCCAACAGGATAAACATCCTGCAAGAGACTAAATACAAAATTGAATCTTTATTTATTTATTTAACATATTTCTATACCAGTCTTCATGAAGGGATTCATATCAGACCGGTTTACATGGAACTTAGGGGTTAAACTAGTTATGGGTAGAAATCCCTTGTGTGTCGGGGAAGACTATAGTGATTGGGGTATACTAACGTCCACCTGGTCAAGATGGTGAGACGGACAGTGAAATGCTAAGAGAAATTAGGGAAGCTAACCAAATTGGTAGTGCAGTAATAATGGAAGACTTCAATTACCCCAATATTGACTGGGTAAATGTATCATCGGGACACGCTAGAAAGATAACGCTGCTGGATGGAATAAATGATAGCTTTATGGAGCAATTGGTTCAGGAACAGACGAGAGAGGGAGCAATTTTAGATCTAATTCTCAGTGGAGCACAGGACTTGGTGAGAGAGGTAACAGTGGTGGGGCCGCTTGGCAATAGTGATCATAATATGATCAAATTTGATTTAATGACTGGAAGAGGAACAGTGTGCAAATCCAAGGCTCTCGTCCTAAACTTTCAAAAGGGAAACTTTGATAAAATGAGAAAAATTGTCAGAAAAAAACTGAAAGGAGCAGCTACAAAAGTAAAAAATGTCCAAGAGGCGTGGTCATTGTTAAAAAATACCATTCTAGAAGCACAGTACAGATGTATTCCACACATTAAGAAAGGTGGAAAGAAGGCAAAACGATTACCAGCATGGTTAAAAGGGGAGGTGAAAGAAGCTATTTTAGCCAAAAGATCTTCATTCAAAAACTGGAAGAAGGATCCAACAGAAGAAAATAGGATAAAGCATAAACGTTGGCAAGTTAAATGTAAGACATTGATAAGACAGGCTAAGAGAGAATTTGAAAAGAAGTTGGCTGTAGAGGCAAAAACTTTTTAAAATATATCCGAAGCAGGAAGCCAGTGAGGGAGTCAGTTGGACCGTTAGATGATCGAGGGGTTAAAGCGGCACTTAGAGAAGATAAGGCCATCGCGGAAAGATTAAATGATTTCTTTGCTTCGGTGTTTACTGAAGAGGATGTTGGGGAGGTACCCGTAATGGAGAAGGTTTTCATGGGTAATGATTCAGATGGACTGAATTAAATCATGGTGCACCTAGAAGATGTGGTAGGCCTGATTGACAAACTGAAGAGTAGTAAATCACCTGGACTGGATGGTATACACCCTAGAGTTCTGAAGGAACTAAAAAATGAAATTTCAGACCTATTAGTAAAAGTTTGTAACCTATCATTAAAATCATCCATTGAAGACTGGAGGATAGCTAATGTAACCCCAATATTTAAAAAGGGCTCCAGGGGCGATCCGGGAAACTACAGACTGGTTAGCCTGACTTCAGTGCCAGGAAAAATAGTGGAAAGTGTTCTAAACATCAAAATCACAGAACATATAGAAAGAAATGGTTTAATGGAACAAAGTCAGCATGGCTTTACCCAGGGCAAGTCTTGCCTCACAAATCTGCTTCACTTTTTTGAAAGAGTTAATAAACATGTGGATCAAGGTGAACCGGTAGATATAGTATACTTGGATTTTCAGAAGGCGTTTGACAAAGTTCCTCATGAGAGGCTTCTAGGAAAAGTAAAAAGTCATGGGATAGGTGGCGATGTCCTTTCGTGGATTGCAAACTGGCTAAAAGACAGGAAACAGAGAGCAGGATTAAATGGACAATTTTCTCAGTGGAAGGGAGTGGACAGTGGAGTGCCTCAGGGATCTGTATTGGGACCCTTACTTTTCAATATATTTATAAATGATCTGGAAAGAAATACGAGTGAGATAATCAAATTTGCAGATGACACAAAATTGTTCAGAGTAATTAAATCACAAGCAGATTGTGATAAATTGCAAGACCACCTTGTGAGACTGGAAAATTGAGCATACAAATGGCAGATGAAATTTAATATGGATAAGTGCAAGGTGATGCATATAGGGAAAAATAACCCATGCTATTACACAATGTTGGGTTCCATATTAGGTGCTACAACCCAAGAAAGAGATCTAGGTGTCATAGTGGATAACACATTGAAATAGTCTGTTCAGTGTGCTGCGGCAGTCAAAAAAGCAAACAGAATGTTGGGAATTATTAGAAAGGGAATGGTGAATAAAGCGGAAAATGTCATGCCGCCTCTGTATCGCTCCATGGTGAGACCACCCCTATGAGGAAAGACTAAAGAGGTTAGGACTTTTCAGCTTGGAGGTGTTTAAAATCATGAGAGATCTAGAACGGGTAGATGTGAATCGGTTATTTACTCTTTCAGACAATAGAAAGACTAGGGGGCACTCCATGAAGTTAGCATGTGGCACATTTAAAACTAATTGGAGAAAGTTGTTTTTTTACTCAACGCACAATTAAACTCTGGAATTTGCTGCCAGAGGATGTGGTTAGTGCAGTTAATATAGCTGTGTTTAAAAAAGGATTGGATAAGTTCTTGGAGGAGAAGTCCATTACCTGCTATTAAGTTCACTTAGAGAATAGCCACTGCCATTAGCAATGGTAACATGGAATAGACTTAGTTTTTTGGTACTTGCCAGGTTCTTATGGCCTGGATTGGCCACTGTTGGAAACAGGATGCTGGGCTTGATGGACCCTTGGTCTGACCCAGTATGGCATTTTCTTATGTTCTTATAGAGTGAGTACCGCACAACGGTGACAACTGCACTACATACTTAATTATTAATATTCAATAGTTTCATAGTTAATGAAGTCAGCATATTCTGTAAAGTCTTTTCGGTTAATTGTTTTTTACTGTGTTAAACTGTTATATGTAAAGCTGGTTGCTAAATTACTGTTTCACTGTCAACCGAGGTGATGTAATCCTTTACGTACCTCGGTATAAAAGAACCTATAAATAAATAAATAAATACATAAATGCCTGCCCCAAGGACATCATGTAATAATAGTAGCATGTACAATTCTGTTTCTCTGGCTTAGCCTAGGAAATTTAACTCCTAGGTTACAGGTCGATACAGTAAAGTGTGCTCCGTCGGAGCGCACTGTCAGCCTGCTCTGGACGCGTGTTTTCCCTTACCCCTTATTCAGTAAGGGGAGGAAAACACGCGGCCCACCCGCGGCACCTTATAGCGCCCTCAACATGCAAATGCATGTTGATGGCCCTATTAGGTATGCGCGCGGGATCCAGTAAGTAAAATGTGCAGCCAAGCCGCACATTTTACTCTAAGAAATTAGCGCCGACCCAAAGGTCGGCGCTAATTTCTTCCGGCGCCAGGAAAGTGCACAGAAAAGCAGTTTTTACTGCTTTTCTGTGCACTTTGTATTTACATTGGGAGTTTAAAAAAGACCTCCGACTTAATATCATAGCGATATTAAGTCGGAGGTCCCCAAAAGTAAAAAAAAAAGTAAAAAAATAAAAAATAAAAAATTTGAATTCGGCCCGCGGCTGTCGGGCCGAAAACCGGACGCTCAATTTTGCCGGCGTCCGGTTTCCGAGCCCGTGGCTGTCAGCGGGCTCGAGAACCGACGCCGGCAAAATTGAGCGTCGGCTGTCAAACCCGCTGACAGCCGCTGCTCCAGGCCAAAAGGAGGCACTAGGGACGCGCTAGTGTCCCTAGCGCCTCCTTTCCCTCGTTTGCACCGCGTCGCCTAATTTGCATGCTGGAGCATACTGGATAACTCGCACCGGCGAAGGGCCGGTGCGTGTGCCGGGAGAGCGGGCGTTCGTCCGCTCTCCCGCGGTTTTACAGTATCGGGCTGTTAGAGAGGGAATAAAAGTTAACTAGCATTAGTCTATGGTGCTGTTATTAATACTACTCCTTCATTTTCAACTGAAAAATAAACTGGCTTGAAACTAAACAATATTTGAACAGGACCATAATAAATCTTCTCCCTTAAGCGAAATCACACACTTTTCCTAGAGAAGGCTAATCAAGTACCTTTCTGTTAATGTTAAAATCTCCATCTGGGATTGGGTGTAACATGGTGAGATTGCGCATGTCATCCTCAAGTCAGCATGGTCAAGAGTTGTTTAAAAACAGAAAATGCTGGTAGAAAAAATAATCCCACTTGGCTCATCAGGTCTGCCCATTTTGTGCTGAGACAGCTCCTACTTATTCTACTGGTCTTTTCACTCTCTCCGTCACTAAAGTTCGTTGAGTCTATCCCATGCATGCTGGAATATTGCCAGTGTTCTGATTCCTGTAACCTCTGCTGGAAGTCTGTTCCAGGTATCCAGCCCCCGCCACTGAAGAAGTATTTCTTACATTCCTTTCCTCTCCCTTGAGTTTAATTTAATACATAAAGATAAGGGCTTGCTCTGGGACATACAGCAAAATAATAAAAGCACACAAAGGAAAGCAGTCATGCAAAATCATTAGAAGTTTTACAACCTCAGATCAGACTAGTCTAGTCTTGTCAAGTGATTCTCTCAGGTGGTAAAACAGATAAATTGGAATTTCCTTATATTTAATCTGCCTGATCGAAGCCAATTTAAAAATAAAAAGGAAATGTAATTTCCAGCTGTTCTCTGGCTTGTGATGGCAAGGGATCATTAGTCCAACAGCATAGAAGTGTGTTTACTGGGCCACTAAGGCACACAAGAGAAGAATGCTTTGCAGGTTTAAAGATCTAATAACTACCCCCCCCCCCTTGCAGGCCAACAATGAGTGGGAACCAAATAAAATAATCTGCATTCCAAGAGTGGTTTAGCTGATAAATTCAATTGACTTTCATGGTTAGAAACAGTGGCAAAAAAGAATTGCAAGGCTTATCTAGTCTGCTCATTACTGATGCAAGGCCACAGAGCCTGCCCAATCTCAGGTTTTACCCTCACATCCAGGGATCTTCAAGATGAAATTACTACTTACCTGATAATTTGCTTTTCTTTAATGAAGAAAGATTAATCCACAACCAGTGAGTTATGCACCTTTACCAGCAGATTGAGACGGAGCAAAGCTGATGTCTTAGTACATATACCCCTGCACTGACATCAGCATGCCAGTATTCTCTGCAAAAGCCAACTGTGGACAACTAACAATACAATATAACTATTAACAGACAACCTTTCAAGCACTCAATTAACAGGAAAACACTGAGCTCAGACAAGAGGTGTAATATCACTAATCTAGGGACTGGATGTGGCACTTACCAGTACTTCATGTTCTTAAAGTTATAATGTTACAAATATCTCTGCCCCTTCCCTCCTACTCCCTGTTATAATTCCATATGTTGTTCATCATATGTTGTTCATCATATGTTGTTCATCATATGTTGTTCATCATATGTTCTCACCAGTTATCTTCCTATGTAATGTATTTTCCACCTATTTCTTGTAAACCGATGTGATGTCCTTCGAACAACGGAATAGAAAAGCCACAAATAAAATAAATAAATAAAAATAAAATCCCTGGAAACGCAGCCACACAGGACGACAATAGTACTACCATCCGGCAGCCAAGGGCAGGAAAGTGAATTAACCTGTCCTCATTAAAGAAATTATCAGGTAAATAGTAATTTCTCCTCTCTTAGCATTCAGACAGGTTAATCCACAACCTATGGGATGTACCAAAGCTACTCCCAAATAGGGCAGGAGGTTGCCTGTGGTCCAATCAGCACCTCACGCGCGAAGGCCGAGTCCTCCCGGGCCTGCAGTAGTCGAAAAGTGGGACCCACCAGAAAATCCAGAACCAGATTAAGACTCCACAAGGGCATCGGCAAGGGAGGATGAAGATGCTTCACCCCTTTTAAAAACCGGGCCACATCCAGATGGGCCAGCAAGGGTTCACTATTCACCTGACCTCGAAAACAGAGAAGAGCTGCCGACTGTACCTTCAAGGAATTAAGAGCCAAGCCCTTAACTCATCCTGCAAAAAATAGAAATGAGCAGGAACTTAACGAACAAGCATGAATCCCTCGGTTCCGCACACCAAGCCTTAAACACTTGCCAAACCTGAACATAGGCTAAGGAATTGGAGAACGTTCGCGCTCGACGCAAGGTGGGAATCACATCAGTTGAGTATCCACACTTCAGCAACCAAGCCCTCTCAAGCGCCATACCTTAAGACAAAATTGAATCGGATCTATGTGAAGAATAGGCCCTGCTGCAGCAGATCCCTGTGGACCAGTAATCTGAGAAGAGAGTCTACCAGGAGCCTCCTCAGATCTGCATACCATGGCCTCCTGGGCCAATCTGGCACCACCAGAAGCACCATCCCCGTATGTCTCTTGATCCTCCAAATTATTCTGCCCAACATGGGTCACAGGGGAAAGGCATATAGAAGCTTGCCTTCTGGCCACTCCTGCACAAGGGCAACGATGCCCAAAGACTTCAGATCTCTCCTGCGATTGAAGAAGAGAGGAACCTTCACACTGTGTGATGTCGCCAGCTAGTCTAGAAACAGGAGGCCCCAGTGACCCACTATGAGGTGGAAAACTTCATTTGACAATTCCCATTCTCCTGGATCTAGACTGTCTACTGAGAAAGTCTGCTCTTACATTGTTTTTTCCTGCAGTGTGTGAGACTGAGATCTCCTGAAGATATACTTCCGCCCATTCCATGAGTTGGGCTATTTCCTCCAACACTTGCTGGCTCTGGGTTCCCCCCTGGTGATTGATGTAAGCCACTGTTGTTGCATTGCTGACATTATTCAGAGCGCTCGACCCTGCAAGCGGTCAATGAATCACAAGCATACCAATCAAACGGCACAGGTTTCCAGCCAATTGATGCTTCAGAGAGACTCTTCTATACTCCAGTGCCCCATGCTGTCAACTCCTGACAGTGAGCCTCCCAACCCTGGAGGCTCGCATCCATCATGAGTACTAGCCAGTCCAGTTTTCGTAGGGGAACGCCCTTCCTTAGATGATCCACTTGCAGCCATCATTGCAGTTGAATGCTGATCTCCACCAGTAAGTGAAACTGCATCGAGTAGCCCTCACACTGTGGACTTCAACGTGCAAGCAGTGAAGAGGATGCATATGCGCCCTTGCCCACAGAACCACCTCTAGGGTGGCTGCCATCAACCCAAGCACTTGTAGGTAAGACCATACTGTTTCTGTCAATAGTTGCACTTGCATGATCAGTTTCTGAATACGGCTTTCCGGTAGGAAAACCCTGCTTTGCTTCGTGTCGAAATGAACACCTAGATATCCAGTGTCTGGGATGGCAGTAGATCGCTCTTGGCCAAGTTCACCACCCAACCTAGTTCCTGTGACAAGGAGATCACCTATCGCGAGACCTGAAGACTCTCTTTCATACTCTTGGCCCAAATTAGGCAATTTTCTAAGTACAGTTGGACCAGAATGCCAGTTTCTCAACACTGCCGCTACCACCACCTTAAAAAGGTTTCTGGGAATGGTGGCCAAACTAAAGGGTAGCGCTCAAAACTGATAATGTCTCCCCAAAACAACAAAATGCAGAAACTGCTGATGCTCCAGCCAGATAGGAATATGCAGGTACGCCTCTGACAAATCCAGACGCAAGAAACATGCCCGACTGTACTGCCATTATCACCAAGCATAAGGTTTCCATTCATAAAGAAGTCATGCGCAAATGACTGTTGACTCTCTTGAGATCCAGGATTTGGTAAAAGGAACTCTCCTTCTTGGGTACAATGAAATATATCGGCCCATATTTTTTTGTGACTTGGACACTAGGATCACTACCCGCAAGCTGAGGAGCTTTGACAATGTACACTCCACTGCAGCGAGACACCATGATGTTGTGATGGTGCTCTACTATACGACGGTATAGAAAAGTTTTAAATAAATAAATAAATAAAATAAATGAAAACATCCTGAGGAACGCTGAGAAACTCCAGAGCATAGCAGTCTTTTATTACCTCCAGAACTCACTGGTCTGACACGATCTCAACACATCTCCGATAAAAAAAGAGAGGAGACATCCTATCTGCTGTTCCTGGAGGTGGATCGGCATACCTTCAATGAGGGTGCTGGGAGGCACTGCTGCTCGAGCCTCTACCCTGTTTTGGCAGCCTGGGCCAAAAGGACTGAGACCTACCCAAAGGTCAAGCCCTCTGAGAAGCTACTCATCTAGCGTCGAAAGCGTTTGAAACCACTAGCACGACCTGTCACGCCGAATGAACGCAGGACCTGCTTTTTATCCTCTGGTAACCAAGGAAGCTGGGACTCATCCCACTTATTGGCCATTTTGTCCAACTCACTCCCAACCAAAGAAGAGTGATCTTTTGAAAGGAAATGTAATAAGATTAGACTTTGAAATTGTATCAGCCGACCAGTTCCTCGGCCATAGCTGACGCCTGGCCACTATCACCGAAGCCACTCCTCTGGCAGAAGTGCAGACCAGGTTGCAGCTCTCATCTGCCAAAAAAGTGGCTGCAGTTCTATTACTGCCCTAGAATTCAAACCAGATTCATTGACTTCCTGAGAGAGAAGCAAGCAAGTGTGAGCCACCACGGAGCAGCAAGAGACTACCTGCAAATTCTTTGCCACCACCTCAAAGGTCTGCTTAAGGAAGGATAGCCTCAACTCTCCTATCTTGCACATCCTTCAATGCTACTGCCCCTTCTACAGGGATAGTCGTCCACTTGGTGACAGCACACACCACCACATCCACTTTCGGAAAGCACAACTACTCTCTTGCTGGATCCAGGAAGTATAGTGCTTCAAAGGCTTGTCCCTCTTTAAAATTAGCTTCCAGGGTGGCCCATTCAAGATCAATCAATTTTTGAAAAGCATCTATAATGTGGAAGAAACATGCTGCTTTACGCAAAAATTAAAACAGGATTTTTTTTTTTTTTGGATCAGACATGGATCAGCACCTGGTACTCCCAGCATCTTCAATGTCTAGGAGATCAGGGCTGGCAATTCATCTCTATGAAACAAACACAACATTGTTCTATATGGCTCCAACCCCAGAGGAATTTCCCCATCCTCCAGGGAGTAAGAATTGCCTTCATCATCTGTGCCATCTGGCTCCCTATCAGTGTGACCTGCAGAATGTCTAGACGTACTCAAACGCTTGCCTGCGATCCTGAACTTTTAGGTTTGCCCCTGACAAAAGGACTGCAGCCCTTGAAAAAATTCCACCCAATAAAAAGGCAGAAGGATCCATACCAAAACCAGGGGGCATCAGTCCTACGCCCACTGAGTTGCCTTCCCCTGTGGATGAACCAGTTAGGGGAGCACCAAAATCAGGCAAAACCTCTGGCAATTCCCTCTCTGGTCCTATTCCCTCATCATGCTGGGGAGGGGACCAGAGCTCAGCAAAATCAGTCAGAGAAAACTCTCCCTGAGCCTCCAAGCAGTACTGACACAAGTTAGCAGGGACACCAGGTTGTGATGCCTTCACCACCATGCTCAGCTTCCTGCACCCATTAGCCTCTCAGTCCTTTATCTCTCTACAGCTAAGACCACACCAGAAAACCAGCTACCAGCCTAAGGCACTCTATTGAGGGAGGGATCCGCAGATATCACCTCAGGAAAACTCAACTGACTGAGGGACCATAAGATATCACTACAGGAGAGGGGAGCAAATTAATTTCCTTCTTTTCTCCTTCTAAATTTTTTTTTAAGCAATCTCCAGTAGGGAGATCCATATCCATCATCTGCTGGAGATGGAGAATACTGATGGGCTGATATCATCAGCTTTGCTCCATCTCCATCTGCTGGTAGAGGTGCATAATCCACTGGGTGTGGATTAACCTATCTGAATGCTAAGAAATGCTTATTCCAGGCATTACTGAATTCTGTTACTGTTTCAGCCTCCATCACCCTTCCTGTGAAAACATATTTCCATATAGATTCTGAGGTCCATATTCAAAAACATTTAGCCAGCTAACTCAGAAGGTAGCTGGCTAAGAAGAAATTTGCTTACCTGTTAATTTCTTTTCCATTAGTCATGCTTCACCAGTCCAGCCTTAACAAACGGGTTATTTCCCCCTACCAGCAGATGGAGGCAGACAACACTGTTTTCCTCTGTGACATCACAGCCACTATTTAGGAGGTGGTACTAGCAGCAGGAATCCAGTATCCTTCTGTCAAAGATTCAGATCATACCCCAGCAATTGAAGAAATAATAAAATTTCAACTAGGAACCAGAGAAGTTGTTTCCCTGCAACCTACAACAGAAGGAAAGCAGGAAGTCGTAAACTTGAACAAAGGAAAGTCCAAAGCCTTCAATCAGATATTAAAACAATCATGCTGAAAAAACTCAGCCCCACTTTCTGAACTGATGTAGCAGGACTAATGGAAAGGAAATATGTAAGGAAATTTCTACATTATTTATTTCCTTTTCTCTTGAGAGAGAAAAGGATTTGTTATTTGAGAAGTTCTTTAGGAACAAAGACTGCTCCTTTTGTGGGCAAAGAGTATATTTATTTCCTGATGTCTCGAGGCCTACACAGGCCCGAAGACAATTCCTAGCCCTGAAAAGTAAGGCCCTAGAGATTGGGGCAACATTTTATTTAAAGTTTCCTTCAAAGTGTTATATTAATTTTCAGGGAAATAAATTTATATTCTCAGACCCCACACATTTGGAGACATTCCTTGTAGATAAATCTGAGACTAAGTGAGTCTAATAACATACTATAATAAGGCCAAAGAAAGATATTGTGGTACTCTCTCTCTCCTTATTAAAAATGTATTGAGTGATTTTATGATTTATTGTACAATCCCCCATTTATATTTTCTTGTTCAACATTTGAAGATTATTGTTAAATGTTATTGAAATTATATTGGATGTTTAACAAGATTTCTTATGTTTATTTTGTAATTATGGATGGTATATAACAAAAATTTTCAATAAAGAGTAAATTGAAAAAAAACCCAAAAAACAACTTTTCAATTATTATTATTATTATTATTATTTTTTTTTTTAACAAAGCAGGGGAAAGACGTCCCTGCAGGCAGCTTCAGAAACAAGTCATCCTGGAGAAGGGAGACAAGTATGGAGGGAGAGAGAGAGAGAGGCTGAACAGGAGGAGTGACTGGCACCACCAATTTCCACTCCTGCAGCCGAGGACCACCAGGAATAGGGAGGCTAGGCTATATAAAACAAGGGGCAAAGCCCCCCTAGGCCCCTGCAAAAGCAAGGAGACAGGGACTGTCTCCTGTGAAGGGAATCCACAGAGTCTAAACAACAATTTTTTTTTCTTTAAATTAATAAAGAGTAAATACTTGCTTAATCCAAACAGCGTTAGAAACAAAAGTAGAAAAGTCCCCAAGAGGGACATAGAAGAAGACAAAAAGGGAACCACAGGGTGAGCTGTTCCATCTACTGGAGACAGACAAATACTGAAGAGCTACAGGGAAGGCTCTGTCCTCATATAGGATACCCTTTCAGTTTTGGTCTGTCTCCATCTGCTGGACAGGAGGCTCAACCCATGGTCTGGACTGATCTGGGTACGTACAGGGAACAGTAATTTTGAGCCTCTTGGTGCCTGAACGCCTTCACTGTTCGCAGTCTCGTGAGAATTGTACGGGCCATCCTGTGGCTCAAACTCACTGAGAGCTGCAGTGCCAAAGGAAAACAAACAGCTGTTCCAAAGGCAGTGCTGGCAGCAAGCCTTTAAGAGAAGATGGAAGGAAAAGTATGTATTGGGGGAAGAGTGTCAGGGAGCTACCACAGGCCTCCAGGCCTTACAATGAAAAACATTGAATGAGAGCAAGACTAAATGTATGGCATCATATATGGAGGCTTTTTACCATCTAAAAAGCAATACACAAACTTGGACAAATGGATTTCTGAAGCTAACAGGGAGGAAACAGCCACTGCTATTACTGGCATTAGTAGCATGGGATCTGCTTAATTTTTTGGGTACTTGTCAGGTATTTGTGGCCTGGATTGGCCACTATTGGAAAGAATGCTGGGCTGACCCAGTATGGCAACTTCTTATGAGCAAAGACTGGTGCTAAATGTACTGTATTTACAACAGCATAAAAAAACTGAACGGTCGACCATTATTCCTTTTCTTTTCCATAGACTTATTTTGGATGAATATTATTAGTGCTTACGAAGGAAGGGGGGGCAGAAAGATGTACGCTGCATTAACCAGGCACAGTTGGGGTAACTGCCACACAGGATCTTCATGCAACCCTAATTAGTGACCTCTTCCCTATTCTTTGAGAAGCATCCTCTCTCAGGATATATAAATTGGCAGAATTATGATTTTGATTTCTAATCATCTAAAACACCCAAAGTAATTTCATATGGAACCAGGAATCTGAATCTACTCCTGAACAACTGGTCCACTGCCAACCTTGTACATGAACACACTTCCTCTGTATGGATGGGATTTATACATGAGAAAGGCCAAACCAACCCACCTGTACAATGTATACATGCCAGTTAATTTGATTTCAACTAGGAACAATATTTCTAAACCAGGAAGTAGAGAATTCCCCACAGGCAAACAAGCACTAGTGAGGTCAAGTACAATGAAAAAAAAACTATGGGAGGCTGACTCCATTTAAATTACATTTATTATCTCTGTTATAACGTTCCATACAGTTCAGGAAACTGAAATTTGGACACAGTCTGATATATTTTTTTTTTTATCTGCAAGCACACCAAAACCTCTGGATCATCACCCATCAGAACACAAGAGTTAAGTCTCTCTGCCACCGGCTGGATGAGCACCACCTGGTAGTAGTGCAGTGCTTAGAAACGTAACCAATACATCGCACTCCGGATACGATTGTAATCAGGAAGCTGTTCGATGGGGCCTGTGTGTGTGTAGAACACAGAACATGAATTAGCAATTGTGAATCCATGCAATTAAAAATAAAATGCTAACTCCAAGCCATTCCAATCCGTGTCTAATTCAACTGCTCCTGACTGACGAATGCTTAGGGTGTAAAACAAAATTATGAATTCAACTAACTCTTTTGGTGGTAAAGTGCTATACAGAAATATGACATTTTTCTTAAGTTCCTTCAAAATCAGACCTTCTTAAACAGAATTGCGTTTTATTTGTTTAGTGAAAAACTATTTAAGCACTCTCCTCTGAAACTTATAAGTTTAGTAATAACACTGATGAGGAATCAGAGGAAAGCCATTAAAATAATCTGAGTTTGCACAGCTGGTCATGCAAACAAATAAAATCCTTCTTTATAAAAACAAAAAAAAGAAACAAACTTCACTACTTAGACGCATTTAAAAAAGTGATCCACATCAAGAAGAGCATATATGACCCTCCCTGTAAGCTTACAAAACATTAAATAAAGACAAAAAGGCGATAATCTGAGGTCACCCAGCTCACTATGTGTCTGAAACATCTTAAGGTGACTATATTATATTTCACTTTAATGGTTTTCATGACATAAAAATAGAATGCTGCCTGGCAACTTTGCACCCTAGTCCTGTATCTCATTTTTCTTTAAAACTAGATTTTCTAAAGGCACTAGAGTAACGGCATTTATGGGAGAAAAAAATTACAAATAAAATAAAACCTTACAAGAAGTATATACATTGTAGGAATACTGACTAAAAATACAAAAACAAAGACAGATTGATAAGCACCACTTCACTTACCAACAGCAGCAACAGCTGGGCATCTATCATACAGGTATTTAGAGCAGATGTCCTGTACCTTTCTAGCATCCACAGCCTGCCATAAAATGTTCAAAAACAAGAAAAGTAGTGGTTCAGATACAATTTTCACCTGGATACAAAGCCCAGTGAGCTCATTGTCCAGTGTAATATCCATATTTTGTTTTAATCAAACAAAACCAAAATAAAAAGACAATCATTTTACTGTGATGTGACAGGAGTAAACAGAAACTACCATGGAAGAGAGATAAGAAAAAAATGTGCCCAAAATTCCGGCCTTCTATTTCTATTGCTTGCCCAACCCCTGCCCATTTTTTTTTAATCTGCTTGAAAGAAAGAACTTACAAAATAGAACTTAAATTGTGAAGCTTCATTACTAAATGCAACCCACAGTATAACCAATACACATGCTTAATGCAGCATAGAAAAGGACTCATAATACCACAGTTAAGGAGTGGCCCTATACCCTTTCTTTAACCTGTATGGGACCAGGCATCTAGGCTGGTACATTTTAAAACCCATAAGCGAGAGAGCTCTGAGGACGGGGACCCTGTTGGGTAGGATAAGAGGCAGAGCCCAGATGGGAAGATGAGGCCACACAGCTCCATCAGGAGAAGGCAGCTCCTGAATCCTCTCTGGTATAAGGTAATGGTGGAAGTACACTGCTGGAGGTAAGCAGTCTACATATTTGTATGCTGAAAATTGTAAATAAAGCTGGAATTTGTAAGAAGAAAGGCTAGAGTCAGTGTTGTTCCTGCTTCCAGCCTAATCGGCTATTCCACAACTACCTACATAGACACAGCAATCACATAATTCCAGCAGTCTGATAAATAAGAACTTGTGCCATGGAAGTGAGATCAGCGAGAAACCCCCCCCCCCCCCCCAAAAAAACTTTAGAATGTAATTCAAATTCTGGTATCTGATACTTCTCACCCTGATAAACAGGGTCAGCAGCCAAACAGTCTGTTTGGATTTTTAGTGTGGATCTCTCTCTCATACAGGACTCTCACACCTAGCCACTAAGTTACACATTGGCCTCCTTTACACTTAGGATATGTATTGATATACAAGATGCATTCCATGTAATATTTTTCCAATATAATGCATTCAAAATATGAGCAAAATTTGATGGAGTGTAAAATGTTTAACTGCACAGCACAAGCTACTAAAAAGCACCACACTTATGCTGAGAGGGGAAGGCCACGTATCTCCCTACATTCATATTTGAAGGAACAGTAATATATGCAATGAGGGCAGAAAGGGAGAGCAGTTTATTTTATGTATTTATTTCCAATTGTTATGGGCTGCACATGATTGTTGAGGAGCAGTTTATCCAGCTTATACCAATGCAGTTCAAGGTCTGAAAACACACATGGACAGATATTCTCTAATAGGAGCTAATTCTCCCTGGAATATACTCATCTTAAAAAGAACCATGGAATCATCTTTTACGTAGAAGATTTAGCATTTCATAGTTCTGATCAGCAATACCAAGGGCCAGCTAGCTCAATTAATATGTACTCATTAGCTGATACATACATCGATTTGGGCATCCCATTCTTCCAAAGAAATCCGATGTCCATAGTTCAGGATGTGGCGGCCAATATCTTCACATATTGGAGTAGTTCCTATGAAAGATTTGATTTTCAACTGAAAACTTTGCCCCCAAAACAGCCCTGATTGCACATTTTTATAAAGCTTTTCACCATTTCATTCCATTATGAATAGACTGGAATGTGAATTATGGAGGAGACTACAATAGAAGGCTAAGGGTTAAGTTATGGGAAAATATTAGCAATACTTGGGCCTCAGCCAAACTTTTAAGGAGCAAGGTGCAAATGTACGTTTTTAGCAGTTTTTGCAGTGTTCCCCCCCCATCTTCTCTCCAAAGGCTACTGTTCCCCTTCTTTATGGTATAGCATGTCAGGTTACAATTTTTTTTTATTGCTTAGGATATTTCTAAATCTAATTTGACTCACTAGCATTGAGTAAAATCATACACATACCATCCAGCTGAGCAACCAGGGCAGTTTTCAAGGCGTTCTTGGCTCTGTTCACCTCATTCTCTGTGACACTGGTACACAGACGCATCCTAAACAGGAAAGAAAGAAGTAATAAAATGCACACTCTAATCCCCCCCCCCCCAAATGAATCTATGATGAAGAGATTATTATCCTTCAATTCTAGGAGAACAAGCTTCCTGTGCTCTACCGCATTTGGATAGCAAAATATGACCAAACCAATAGCAAAAGACAAATTATTTTTAAAGATTTATAGCCTGTCTCTACAGTGTTCAAGATGAGTTACAGTAAAAACATGAATAAAATAGGCCATAGACAGCAAAAACTAACATAAAATAGTAATGATGGTAAGTGCTATAAAAACTGTATATAAACTAACCAGCAGCATTGCACAAAAAAGCATGTCTCAATAATTATAATTCTTCCTGATCTGATAATCACAGCTGGGACCTTGTCAGATTTACAGTTACAGATCATCCTGGTTTATTAAATGGTCAACAGTGCCCTATGTATTTACATTAAAAGCATTCTTAAATAAAAAGGTTTTTAAAGCCTTTTTAAAACCCGTTATATCTGTTAGGTGTCTGATGTGATCAGGAAATGTATCCACAAGAGGGAGCCAGCAACTGAGAAGGCCCAGTCCCGTGTGGGCTAGCTTCAAAGAGGGTGTTTCTAAGAGCCCATGAACATGAAAAGAACAGCACAGATGCAACAAATTTAAATACCTCAAAACATGGCATGTAGGACTGAATTGTAAGACCACTCCTGAAGTAGGCTAGGAAGCATGTATATTCCAGTTAACCAAGGACGAACCAAAGATCTGAGAGTATCTCCTCTATCACTTAACATGGGGATTGTGGCAGAGCATATTTCGTTAGCATAATACAAAATCCTCTGAATCAGCAATGTATAATTTTGTTATTAGTGCATCAGCTTGTTTAATCTCTGCTCTGTTAAGCAGTGCTGGCTAATATGGAGCCAAAAGCTTTGTGGAGTGCTGCCTTCCACTCACCATTCGCCCTGGGATACATGAAGCATGTCTTCTATGTTATGCTTATCAGTCACAAAATGTATTCCCAAAAGTCCCGTGTCAGAGTAACAAGTGTTGAAGGTCTGGAAACTTTGACACAGTTTGTGCTGTGCAGCAATGCTAGCTAATCTGCTGGAAAGATTCTGGAAAGAAGCCAAACAGTAAAAATCACTAAAAAAAACCAAACCATTTATCAGAACAAAGTTTATAGAAAGAATTATATGTACCAATACTACAAGAAGCATCCAGCCATTTTACACTGGAATCGTACAAGCTGGACCTGTCCTTCGGCAACAGCCTGATTTTATCTATCAATTTCCACCAATCTATCAATCAATTTCCACCAATTTATCTATCAAAATCCACCCGGCACACTATGGCAAGAGATCGGCAAGAGATCGGGCATTCTCGACAGCCGGACCCTCACTTTGGAACTCCATCCCCATGAATCTTCGCCTAGAACCTTGCCTACCAACTTTCCGTAAAAGATTGAAGACCTGGCTTTTCAAACAAGCCTTCCCGGACAACCCATAACCACCGCCATTTCCTTTAACATGGTTTCCATCTGACACTGTAAATTATTATTAAGTTATTTATCTTAACCCCATACAGTTCTTTCTTACCCCCCTCTGTTCTACTTTCTCTTTCTCCCAGTTATGCTACCCCAGGTTTTTTGTAACTGCTCCCCTTGCACTAGTTATAGTTCTACTGTTAGATGCACCCCTTGTTTCCATGTAAACCGGCATGATGTGACCTGTTCATGAATGCCGGTATATAAAAAATCTAAATAAATAAAATTTATATTCCACTTATCGCAGTACTATACGCTTTCTGCTTACCTTGCCTCCTCCATAGGTATTGTCATAGTTTCCAATTAAAGAGTTGGCTACAAGGAGAGCAACATTATCTGGACTAGTCCAGCTGGGTCCCTCAACAGCAATAGCAATATGAGCCAGTGGTAAGGCGTCATCCCGGACACGAATCTGAAACCCATACAAGGTACAGAGATAATAAACATATTAACACAAATAAGGGCCACAAGGCCATTGCAGTCTGCCTGGTTTTTTTCCTAGTACAATAAAGGATGACCTACATCATCTCCACCTTTACAATTACTTCCCCATCACTAATGATACGTAAACACACACACACACACACTAAATAAATAAATAAATATATATATATATATATATCTCACACTATTCTCATTAGTGGCATTTTAGCTGAACTACCAAAGGAAGCATGACATGCTAGTCAAACTATTTATCCCAGTTCAACTACTTGCAGCTTGCTTGAAGATTTCTCTCGCCAGAATGAATAAAAACCCTGCTCACCTCACTGCCAGTGAAGCGACAGGGTGCAAGGAGTGGCACAGCATCGGCCTCGTATTCAAAGGAAACACCACCAAAGTGCCGCTGTGCAAGATCATGTAGCTCCTTGTGATGGATACCTGAGAAAGAAAGGGAGCGAGGGGTAAAAGATGAATACTAACGCTAAAGATCTGAACAGAATTTTTAAGCTTGTTAAGTAGGGAGGTCTACTTCAATGGGAAGTTTGCTCACCGTGGAGCTGTTTGAGCTATAGTCAGGATTTATATTGCGATAACTACCGACAAAAATAATCTTCTGAACCTGATAAGACCCAAAAAAGAAACACTTCTCTGCACAACATGTAAGCAAAGAAGAGGATGAAACCTAAAAAGACATGGAACTAGTTTCTTTTTTTCTCAGGGCATTGATTAGATCCTTCCCATCTGACACATTTAATAGAGAGAAACTGTTTTTAACATGTGATGCATGGTGAAATTACTGCTTACCTGATAACTTCCTTTCATCTAGAACAGTCAGGCCAGTCCATTACCAGTTGGTTATGCAGTCCTACCAGCAGATGGGGACAGATCAAAAGCTCACCGTCACCCTTCATATACCTCCATGCTGACATCAGCCTTCTGGAAGTTCAGCAAAAGCTGTTGACAACTTTAAAACCATAAAAAATTGTCACTGTTCATTTTTTTTTATATTTCCAGAATAAGGAAACAATATCAAATAGTAGAGTGTGGTAAACATTGGAAAAACCAACCAAAGGCATGGTACCCATGGGAAAAAGGAAAATAACTCCTTCCCCCATACTCACCAAGACCGTGGATACTTACTGCACCCTCCATGGACAAAGTGCCAAAAATCTAAAACACAAACAGAAGGTAGCATTGGGAGGGAGCATTGACTGGCCTGACTGTTCTAAAGGAAAGGACATTATCAGGTAAGTAGTAATTTCACCTTCCTCTATGTCCAGTCAGGCCAGTCCTTTACCAGTCGGATGTATCAAAGCAACCCCCTCAGAGCGAAATGCTGCTCGCACTCCACGCCATAATGTCAAGGCAAATGAAACCTCTTCTTTACCTGGACTTCCAGAACAAAAGAGTGCCAAGCCGGCCAAGCCAACGCTTTGCAAATCTCTGACAGAGATACCAATCAAAGGTCCTCCCCTGAAGGAGCGTGTGCCCTCTTGGAATACATCTGAATCTATTTTCATAAAGGCTATTTTGCCTCCACTTATGCATACACGATCCCTTCCTTAATTCATCATGTGCCATCATACAAAAACAAAGAGATGGTCCAAACTGCTAAAACTCAGTGGCCATCCTGAAAAAACCATAAAAGCTGTCTTCGCGAATGAAGGAATGAATGATTGTTTGGTAAGGAAGGTTACAGTTACAGAAAATTAAAAATGGGTACTATGGATATTGTCTTTATTCACATTGCTTGTTCGGTGTCAATGACCTGCATGTCCCATCAATAAAAAAGATTTTGGAAAAAAAAAGCTGTCTTCGCACATCTAAGGGACAAAGTAGTGCAGACTCTGTCACATTCACTGTTAACCATTCTGATGGCGAAACCGAATGGCGGCACACAAAACACATTAAATAAATAAATAAAATTCCCCTTACTGCCTAGTAAAGACAACGAAATAAACGGAATCATGAGGAAGCCTATTTATTTTTTTAGAAATAAAAAGTACTGTGCAAAAAAGAATCTTAAGCACAGAAACCATGAGAAAAGTTTCCCGACCTGAGAAAACCTGTCACTCTGAAACCCGTCTCGTTGGTAACAAGGAAAACCATCTTGAAGGGAACCCCTGTAATAGAGGAGAACTGTAACTCCAACAAAAAGAAAGAACCAGATTAAGATTCCAAAGGGGAATAGGCATCCAAATAAATTGATCAGAAGTGCTTGACCCCTCAAATGGAGCCTACCTTGAATCCAGCTCCTTTAACCAGAGACAAAGAGAGCTGCCACCAACTGTGCCCTTAAAGTATTAAAGGCCACTCCCCTCAAGAAGTCCTCTTAGAGATATATCAAAATAATTGATATAGAGATTTGTCCCAGTACACACCAATACCTGGAGAACGAAATTTAAATCTCTCTCGTTTACGTGCGTATAAGGAGAGTTTTGAATTTCCTTACTCCCAACAGTTTCGTTACCACAGTGTGCAAATCTACCTGCTCTACCAATCATGCCCATTCAAGTAAATTCTTGCAAGCCAGGAAACAGAGAACCATTGTCAAACAGACAAAATAGATCCGCAAGAAAGGAACCCAAAAGAACTGTGGCCCAACAGACAAAATAGATCCACAAACCAGTGTCTCTGGAGCCTGGAGCCAATCAACTTCTGAAGCCAAACCAGGAGATACCCAAAGAACCAGATCTAGATGCCCCACATCCTTTGAATCCCTCTGCCTATCATGGATCAAGGTTCCCCCTCCCTTCTGATGGGCATTGCTATACCAGGCCAGCCAATGCCATCTGATCATGAATATCTCCTGCAATGAAAATGACAGCGCCTTTTTACCTTAGTGGTGAAATAAGAGGCTCGCACATGCTCCTTGCCCGCTATGCACGACACCAACAAGGCCAGATATGTCTTTACCCACAGAAGAAGCAGATCCATCTGCAAGGAGACTTGCGGGCTCCGGATTCTCCTAGATGGTTTATTTATTCTAACATCACTGTCTTAGCATTCTGCCGTGATGCCATTAAATCCATGTGGGGCATTCCTCATCTGATCTGAATGAGACGCTTTGCTTCCTCTGTAGCTCCCACTCTCTGGGGTCTAGCCTCCTTCGACTGAGATGTAGTCTACCCTGGCAATATGAGACACCGCCAGGAGTGACAAATGCTGTTCTGCCCAGCGAACAACTTCTGGGCTTCCTAAGCAACTGCCCGACTCTTGGTTTCTCCCTGCCTGTTGACATAAGCCACTGTTGCACTGTCCGACAGAACCCATACTGGCTAACCTCGTAACCGTGGCAGAAAGGCAAGCAATGCAAAATGTACCGCTCGCTTCTCTAAACGACTGATTGACCACAATGTCTCCTCCTTCGACCATTGGCCTTCCAAAAACTGATCTTGGCACACCGCTCCCCAACTGGTGAGGCTGGCATCAACCGTCACTATCACCCAATTTGTGAATTCTAGCTGTACTTCTTGACTCAGATTGGCCCGATCAAGCCATCACGAAAGACTGAACCTGGTGTCCCCCCTGAGTGGAAGATGAAACTCCTCCGACAACAGATTCCAAAGGGAGAGAAGAGAACCCTGTAGAGGTTGCATATGAGCAAATGCCCAAAGAATCCGTGCCAGTGTGGATGCCACAGAAGCAGGACCTGCAAATAGTCCCAGACTTTGGGTACCAAAAATCCCAAAAGGTAACAAATCTGAGATTGAAGTTTTAGCATCCGGTCCTCTGTGAGAAACATCTTCCCCACTCGAGTGCCGAAACGAGCCTCCAGGTACTCCAGGGATTGAGACAGTGTGAGCTGGCTCTTTGCTAAATTCTCCATCCAGCCCAGAGACTTCAACATCTCAAAGACCTACTACACTGACTGCCAACAAAGTTCCACCAACTTTGTTCAAATGAGCCAGTCGTCCAGATATGGGCCCACCAGTCCTCCAGTCCTCCTTCCCTTCTGAGCACTCCTGCCGCCACCACCGCTGCTTTGGTGAAAGTACGAGCAGTCTCCAACACAAAAAGGAACGGTACAAAACAAAGTGCTTCCCCAGAATAATGAATGTTGTTCCAGTCTCACTACTATATGTATATAAGCCTCCATCAAGTCTAGGGACGTCAAGAACTCTCCTTTGTGTACTGTCACTGTGATCGAGAGCAGAGTCTACATCCGGGGTATCTTGAAGACCGACCATATTTACCTTTTTAAAATCCAAAATCTGTCTGAAGATTCCCTCCTTTTTTGGTACCATGAAATAAATGGAATGCCTTCCCATTCCCTGTTCCTCTGGAGAACGGCACCTTAGCCCCCAGATGTTGCAAGCGGTCCACAGTCCCTTGAACTGCCATCTTGTTGGTGTGTAGGGCACATGGGGAGGCGATGTAGGCTTCTTGAATCAGACATGAAAATTCTAATGCATAACAGTCTCTTATCACACTTAGGATTCACTGGTTCATTGTAATTTCGGTCCACTCCTCGTAAAAATAAATAAATTGGTAAATAACCCCCGATGGCTGGAATGGAAGAGTGGACCAGCTTTACTTCATTGTGACTTGGCTCCTCTAGTCCCTGACCAGAGTTGTCCCGGGTTGGCTTCCGTCCAACAAGAAAGGACTGCCCCAAGACTGTGCTCTGTCTTTGGGGCTCCAAAAAGCCTTATTTTGGTGATTTTGGTGAAATCTATTATTCCGAATACAGGAATAGGTGGGAAAGGATCTTCTTCCACCTTTCGGCATGTCCTCTGGCAACTTTGGATTCTCTGAGATGCTTTACTATTTGTTCGAAGTCCATTCCAAACAGGTATCTGCCCTTGAACGGCAGAGCTCTAAACTGCGACTTGGACCATATATCAGCCGATCAGTTTCTCAACCAAAGCAGTCGCCTGGACAACACCATTGCAGCAGGAGTGCAGCTGTCAAAACCAAGGGCATTCTACATAGCACGGTACCCCGTGGCACAGGGGGCCAGTCTCTCATCCACTGCAACACACACTGCACACGTAGTTTATGGTAAATGACAGTGGCTAGCTCAGCCCTAGGTTATGCACAATCACTCCGAGGTTCCCTACTGAAAAAACATCATCTTCGAACTGTTATTCCACCTCCATCCTGATCACTTCCTGCCTAGACTGTTAAGGAACCTGCAGGCAGTTGGAAATCTGAGGCAGACCACGAGTCCGTTTCTTGTTTCTCAATCGAGGACTAAAAAAAACTGCCCAGGATAAGGAGGAAACAAATGCAGGAAGATCCAGGACTGCCAAGAAGGAAAATCACTGCAGCACATACCACTCATTACAGTTCATGAAATGAGGCCCACACTCCCCTTCTCACTCTGTATGTCCAACACATCGACCAGATCTCCATCTAGCACAGAAGTTTTAGCGGGAAGAACTGGAGCAGATCCCATGATACCAATAAAAGACCTCTCTATACAGTCTAGAGAAGAAAGGCATGCTTCAGTTATGTTACTCTCATGAAAAGGAAAACCACACTGAGTGAACAAACACATGCAAACAGGCAACAAATATCCAAAGAAAAATAAATTCTTTGTAACTGGCAAACTCCTCACCTCCCGCTGCAGCCAACACCATGCGAGGAGCCTTGTAGTGTCTATTGATGTACTCAAGTAGATCTGCCCGAGTAAGACTCCTGAAAGAGATGTGAAAAAGTACTTTACAAACATACTAAGGAAAAGAGAATGAAGACACCAAAGCTCTCTGTGCTATTCTTGTTGAGTAAGGATTACCAATACTGTCAGAGCTCCATCCCCTTTGAGGCCTAAGTGTATTACATCTATCGCATGGGCTCAGAAGGACATGATCATCTGAGATAGTCATTAAGAGGGTGAACAAATCTGACGGCAACCGGAGGTTTGTAGTGGGTTTGGCAATCAAGGCACAAGATGTGTCTGTACCCACTGTACATCAACAAAATAAACACAGATGGATGAATTAAAAAAAAAAGTGCTTTTTGATAGTTTGACACCAAAGGTATTTTGACTTTTACAGACTGATTTCATTTTTGAAAAACATACAAGGTTTTGTACTGTTACAAAAATTGTGAAAATGTTTCCAGCAAAAGTTAAAAAAAAAAAAAAGAAAATTACACTCTTTACCTTACCTATTCTGCTATTTTTAATACTTAAATATCTTCTTTTTAAAAAAAAAAGATGAAAAATATAAAAAATTAGCCTACTGCTATTTCTGCACACCATTTCTCTTGTTTTTTAAATTATCAACTTTTTCCTATTTTCTGCCTTTTGTGCAGAAATTTTACTATCAAAGTCTTCGACAGACAGTTCTAAGAACATGCAAATTAATAGAAATGTGAAATGAAAATTCTACTTCTTGCACATCTGTAGCATCTGGCTGTATTCGTCCCTTTCAAGCACATTAATATATTCAAAATATCTGATTAACTAGTGTACAAGCACTCAGCTGCTCTGAGCACTCACTTGGCATTTGCAGTGGGCCCCAAGACAGAACGTCCAAGAGGGGTTCCCTGGTAAGCGGTGGCATGAAGGTAATCAAAGACGACATCCTCCAGGCAGCTATCAAGCTCCTCCATTTCCCGAAGGATAACTTCACGCTCCTTTTCTATTTGAGAATCTTCTAGGCTGCAGTTCTGAACAACATCAGCCAATATTTCAACAGCTGAAAAAGATAAAACACTTGTTTTTTGGCCCAGCAGTTTCCGCCTACTCTTTTGAGCTTCCGGTTCAATCAGAACTGTGCTGTAGCACCATGAACCTTCATCTTTAACTAATCGGGATTTTCCCCATTTTCTTCCCTCCTCCCCATCTAGCCCCTCCAAAATATGTGCATCTTGAATCTGGCCAGAAGAGGCAATCTTGTGTAATAATGGAGACTTCCTTCCTCCTGCAGCTGTGAATGATTAGTCTGCAGCATATCCAGACCTACCTGGCTGGAGGAGGAGATGCCCAGTTCAGGAATCAAACCCAGATTTGCTACATAGCAATGCACAGCACTGCCACTGAGCCACCAAACTTGGCAACCCCCAGTCATTGTTAACTAAAAACTGACCACTGTGTAAAATTTCAAGTCTACACAGAAAGCAGTAATATCAAATACTATCTCAATTACAAAAATATTTTTATATTATTATAATTCAAGCTGTCCCCAATCAAGGCATGATCTATGCCTGGAGAAATACCATGACTTACAACAGAGCAGTATCTGATTAGCGCATACTTGTGTATGATAACCTCTGTAACAATGTAGTCAATATGGACCAGATGCAATTTGTATCATACAAGCGGCATACCGGGACATTAATCAGCACTTCTGAAAAACCACAAAGTCCAGCGAGTGCAGTATTCAATTAATGAAATGGAAATAGCATAAGGTTCCATATTCCCATCTTATTAACCTCTCACCAAAATTCTAGTCAATAAAACAATGAGTCAAAATTTGATTTTTTTTTGCCATCAATGCCTAGCATGACTAGAGCTCATTCCATTATTCCTCCTTTTCTCAAACCCAAACTAACAATTACAGAAGTGAGACCCAGACACTTGCAATCTGGCAGCTACAAAGTTCACATAATTAAATGTTAAAAATCCATTTCCCTACCCCGAGAGAAACAGACTCTCTTTCACCAGGTACAGGGTAACAGACATAAATCATTCTGCACAATATATATACCTTTGGGCAGGTCCTTGGACAGTGCTTTCATATAGACTGCAGTCTGCTCACGAGAAGTATAGGTATTGAGGTGGGCACCCATGCTCTCCACTTCTTGCTCCAGGGCTGCCTGAGGACGCTTTTTGGTGCCCTGAAAAGAAACGAGTATAATATTGTTTCTAAATACTGACAAGGCTGAAAGGAATACACAAATCACACATCACTGTTCCTTTCCTACTGCATTAAGCAGTAACAGTATAAATTACTACTTAGACTATACTTAACACCTTCTAAATTGAGGAAAATGGGAGGGAACGGCTAACCCTTCTGCTGAAGAGGATGCAATAAGGAAGTAACTTCTTCTGCATAAGGTGGAAGTGTGAGAAAATTAAACGATTTTGGATTCTAGTTTAAATAAAGTATTGAGGCAATGTGTGGAAATAAGTTAAAAATGGATCTTAAATTAGACTTATCGAGTTACCCAGAATGTAGGTATTGACTGAGGAGAAACAAGATGCTTATTTTGTGTGCCTGATTGCTAGATATGCATTTAGTGAAAAACTGGAAATCAGAGAAAGGGTCAAGGTACTTGGAGTGGATCTTCAATATAAGAGAAATTATGATGTATGAGAAAATTACGATGTCTCTTAAAAGGGAACCTCATAACTATAAGGTCTGTTGAACCCCATTCATGAACATGTTCTGTCATGAATTTGGTGATAATGCTGGCTGCAGCTTGGAAGGAGGAATGTAGTAGAGACAAGATACTGACTTTGGTTTTAGTGTATTGGATTTTCTTTTAAGTTTGTTTTTTCCCCAGTCGATAAGCAGGCTGAATTAGCCATGCTGTCTGGGACGTCCTGCGGGCGGCCCCTAGGTGGAGCTTCTCTCCAAGTTACAGAGCTTTGACTCTGTGCGCCTGCACAGTTCTTCCCACACGATTACCAGTCCTCCTCAGTCTTTTTTTTTCCATGCTGCTAGCCGCATACGGATTATCTTCTCTCCATTCTCCTCAGCATCTTTCACCCAGATGAAATGCTACAACAGCACTTTTAAGTGCTATCATAGCTCCCAAATTGTTAGGATTCAAATAATGCCAGAGTGGCAAAGTTATGTCCATAACTATTGCTACCTCTGCCTTAGCCCGGACTAATATCAGTCCAGTTGCAGGGACTGTGGGAGGATGTCACCCAGAGCCCAAACGTAACGGGCTCAGAAGATCACAAAATTGAGGGAGGAGGATACATAGACAGGATCCTATGCCCCCGCATCAGAGTGTCAGAACGTGGTAGTCCTATCCCTGGCTTCTCCGGCAGAACAGCAGCCCTCAACCAGGAAATTTTACCTGGCCTACAGGAAGTCCTATTACCAGAGATGTCCCTTCAGGTCATATGTATCCTACCGCCCACTGGCATATCAACCACCCAGACAGTAGCCACTACAGTCACAACTCAGAGCTAGGCCAAGAGTCCAACATCAGTAGAGACAAATTGCAGGGCAACAACCAAAAGCCACAGCAGGGTTTTTGAAAAAGGCTGGGCCACAGCTACAGTTATCAATGGGAGGCAGACCATCCAAGTTTTATCACTCTTGGGAAGTGATCACATCGGACCGTTGGGTATTAACCATCATCAGCGAAGAATACAAATTCAACTTCAGAACTAATCCACGCCTCCCGGATCTGGTCCCTACAGCACGAGACCAGGGACAGACATGGCTGTTGCAAGAGGAGGTGGACTCATTGCTTCAACAGGCAATCCAAAGAGTACCTCTGTAATGTCGCAGCAGGGGTTTCTATTCCCAATACTTCCTTATTCTAAAGAAAACTGAGGGGCTCCGCCCAATTTTAGATCTGCGGGCCCTCAACAAGCATATTCGGAAAGAGAAGTTCAAGATGATATTCCTCAAATCCATCCTGCTGTTCCTGCAATTCGACGACAATGTGCTCACTGGACCTCAAAGATGCTTATTCCCACATACCAGGGCACCATTTGTCCTGGTGCTACCTGTATTTCCAGGTCAGTGCGCAGCACTACCAATACAAGGTTCTCCCCTTTGGACTTTTGTCTGCCCCGGTAGAAATGGCCCACTTAAAGAAAAAAGGAATTTCAGCTGTTCTCTTATCTGGACAATTGGTTTCTAGTATCGTCACAGGCGACTACCCTTCAAGCACAATTGACGGACATAATAGGTTGTTTAGAAGGCCTGGTAATCATAATAAACTACAAGAAATTCAGCCTTCAAAAGACTCAAACTCTCCAGTTTATTTATACATTTTTATATACCGACATTAGATCAAAGATATCACATCGGTTTACAGGTAACAAAAAAGGAAATAAGCGGGGGGGGGGGGGGGGCACTTATTTCTTACAGTGAAACATTTTCTTTAACAGTACAACGAAATGAAACTTGAGGTTTAGCAATGGGATAATGAAACAAAAAAAGGAATATAAAAGGATGAACAGTTATATGTGAATTCTTCTAGCGCAATTTAGAGGAATTGGATAACCTTAAAATAATACGTGGTGGAGAGAGCAGCATGTGACCGGGGACAGGGTCGGACAACATGCTAGGAGGGGCAGGGCTAACAGGAAGAATGATAGGATGGTTGGGAGTATGCTCATTGGGGGAATGCTAGCCTGAAAAGCCAGGTTTTTAGGTGGTTTTTGAAGAGCTGTATTGATGGTTCGGATCTTAGTTGAGCTGGAAGGCTGTTCCATAGGGAAGGTCCGGCTATGGAGATTGCGCGCTCTCTTGCCGTGGTTAGATATGCTTCCTTTGAGGTAGGGATGTGGAGGAGACCGGTATTAGAGGATTGGAGGGTTCGTTGCGGTGTGTGGTATCGTAGGGGGCGTGTTTAACCAATCCAATTTGTCGTTGTTGAGTGACTTGTGAATGAGGGATAGAACTTTGTGTTGTGCCCGGAAGGCAATGGGTAGCCAGTGGAGGTCCTTGAGGATGGGGGTAATGTGATCAGACTTCTCTTGATTTGCGATGGATCTGGCTGCCGCATTTTGTAGTAGCTGCAGAGGTCTGACTGAGGCTGTGGGTAGGCCGAGCAGGAGTTTATAGGGACAAGCATAAATACAATCATTAGCAAGGCATTCTTCCCTGCGGCCAGAGCTCAAACCTTTCACACATTAGCAACACGGTTGGAACAGTGTACACACCCTTCAGCACGTCAGAACTTGACCCTTCTAGACCACATGGAAGCAGCCAAATATGTGTTACCACACACTCAATTGCACATGCGCCACCTGCAGTGGGGTCTCAAGACTCGATGGACCCAATTCGCTCAGCCTTTATCCAGAAGGGTGAAGCTAACCTGGGCAATGAAGAGGGTCATACCCTGGTGGCTATCTTCAGCAACTCTGTCAGTAGGGGCCACGTTTCGCAATCTGGTGCACCAGGTTGTTTTAATCACAGATGCGTCAACAAAAGATTGGGGAGCCCATCTATGACACGTAAAGTCACAAGTGCCGTCCTAGAGAACCCAGCAAATAAATTTCCTAGAGTTGAGGGCAATGAAAAACACCATCCACACGTTCCACAGCCAACTTCGTGGAAAGAACGTTATGATCCACACAGACAAACAAGTGGCCATATTCTACATAAACAAAGAAGAGTTAAGTTCCTGGATCCTCTGCAAAGAGGCAATCCAGATACTGGAATGGGCAAAGGTGCACTACATATCTTTGCAGGCGACCTACCTCCCAGGAGTAGCAAATATAGAAGCAGACAAACTCAGCAGGATCTTACATCCCCATGAGTCAGCTCTCAACCAGGAAGTAGCAGATGATCTCTTCGTGGCATGGGATCTCCCATGCATGGATCTCTTCGCGACGATACACAACAGGAAGGTGCAGAAGTTTTGCTCGGTCTATCCAAGTTGGGAATGATTCGCACAATATGTGTTCCTCATCCCATGGATGAAAGGGTTCTTCTATGCTTACCCGCCGATTCCATTAATATCCTGGACAATCCAGAAGTACATTGCAGATGTGGTGGATCTCATCCTCATTGCTCTGGCATGGCCAAGACAACCTTGGTATGCCTATCTAGTTCGACTATCTGTCGTTCTTCCTATCTCGATCTGCTGACTCAGGAAGGGGACAGCCTGTTGCATCCCATGCGCTTCTCCCTTCAATTCACAGCGTGGAGATTGAGAGGGAAGTATTAGGCCACCTGCAATTGTCAACGGGAATCCAAGACATCTTAGTGTCCACAAGGAAAGCCTCCACAAGGAAAAATTACCAGTGCAAATGGCAGCAATATATGGCCTGGAGTGATGGGAAAAGAATAGACCCATTCTGCTGTTCCCCGGAGATACTATTGGAGAACTTGCATACTCTCTACCAGGCATGTTTGGCAACACTGTCAGAGTTCGCGCAAGTGCTATAGCGGCATATCATCTCCCATTCGATGGTCTTCCAGTTTCGAACCATCCGCTGGTGTCCCAGTTTATGAAGGAGATCTTGAAATTGAGGCCACCCATGCTAAAACAGTCAGTCCCTTGGAACTTATACTTGGTGTTGCAGCAACTCGTGTTCCCACCCTTTGAACCCATGGACAGTAACCATATAAAGTACTTGACTTGGAAAGTAGTGTTCTTAGTTGCAGTAACGTCAGCAAGATGAGTCAGTGAGCTGCAGTCCCTGTTCACTATCCTCCATTCTTGCAATTTCATCACAATAAAGTCACTTTTGAGGACTCATCCATCCTGCTTGCTAAAGGTGGTCTCAGCTTTTCATTTGAATCAAACCATAATGTTGCCCATCTTTTTCCCAAAGCCACACAGAAATGAATGGGAGAGATTCCTTCACACTTTGGACTGTAAAAAGGCTTTGGCTTACTACAAACAAGAAAGTATGCAGTGAACAGATCTTCTCAACTATTTGTGTCTTTCAACCAGACTGCGCCAGGTTTACCGGTGACAAAAAGGATTTTGTCAAATTGGATATCACAGTGCATTCACTTCTGTTATTCAAAGCACTCAGCAGAGCTCTCGAATCCAGTCAGGGTGCATCACATAAGAGCCTGTGCAACTTCAATTGCACATATCCACATGTACCATTGCTGTACATCTGTAAGGCAGCCATCTGATCATCTTTACATACTTTCACATCACACTACTGTCTTGACCAGCAGGCAACTTCGGTCGCTGCACTGGGCTCAGCAGTATTACGGTACTTTGAGGCTGTCCAAAGCAGGGCAGGTTGTGCATATAACGGTGGACATCCCCCTACTTCAGCATACATGGCACAACCCTAAGCTGAGAACTCTCAGACAGCATGGCTAAATTCAGCCTGCTTACTGACAGGAAACAAGCAAGTTTGCTTACCATAAACAATGTTTTCCATAGACAGTAGGATGAATTAGCCATGCTGACCTGTCCACTTCCCTAGACAGCCTCTCCACATTGGCTGCAATAGATAAGCTATCTTGTGGACTTAGGACTGAATCGCTTGAAGAACCACACAGGTCCACAGAATCAGAGCTCTGTATACTTGGAGAGAAACTCCGTCTAAGGGCCGCCCAAAGGCCGTCCCAGACAGCTTGGCTAATTCATCCTATGGAAAACACCATTTATGGTAAGCAAACTTGCTTTTTTATACTGTCCAAACATATAATGTTCAGGAAAAAACTCAAGACGTGGCTCTTTCACCAAGCCTTCTCTGATCCTCCAGACAATCACTAGTCGTCACTATTCTCACATGGACGAATGGTCTTCTATCCTTTCGAACGATGGACTCAGGCACTTCCAGGTTAAAGCACCTTAAGCTGTAACCCATACTCTTTTTGTATTATGTTACAATTACTTCCTGCCTTTACCTTCTTCCAGCTATTTTAAGCGTCCAAGTTTCTACTCCTTGTTAAATGTAACTTTGCCTTATTCACCTCTATTGTTATCTACTTTATTTTTTGCTTCAGTTATACCCTTGTTATATGTAAACCGATCCGATATGGTTATTACTATGAAGGTCGGTATAAAAAAGTGTTAAATAAAATAAATAAAATATAAGGCACTTGGTTTTTATGTTTGAAGAGAGCTTTTATTAAAAGACAATTTGCATTTTTACACTGTAAAGCAACTTTTATCCAGATAGACTTCCAATCACAGCACGTCACAAACAGATATGCAGCTTCAGGGGTGATAACTTTCATGCAATATGAATGACACAATAAAAAAAGTTAATTAAATTACAGTTAGATAATATGAGTTATAAGTTCTTACATTTACATTTTACACTTCCTGAGATATAAAGTGTGTACTTATGTAAACTGAGTTAAAAAATTAATACATTTATGGAGATACATTGAACAGTAATGTACCATTTTTGCCACACATTCTTTGCGTTGGATAACTTTTTTTTACATACAGAACTACCTGTGCATCCAATTCAAATTCTAATGTATATGAAAATTTAAAAAATGAATTACAACGATTAAAGCTGAAGATCTGCTTGCATGTTCACATTTAACAGAAGTGGCCAAACAAATTGTGGAATATGATCTGAGATCCCCTGCATGTAAAAATGTGGAAACTGTTTGGAATATAACCATACAATCAAATCAATACTCAAGAATCTATTGGCCCATCTGTACTATTCAGCAGGAATCTAGCTTCCATGAGCAGGGCCACTAGGAAACTGCAGATATTTTTTCATTAGTGTTTATTTAAATTCACTTTGTGTCTAATTTTCTGGAACTATGTTTTGTGCTGAAATCAAAGTTTATGGTCTTAGTCTGCTCAATTAACAACTGAGACCTAGAAGGACGATGGCCTGAGCCTAATCAATACACATACTATAAATCTGCTAAAAAATAAAAATTGCCAAAAAAAAACAAAACCACACAACCTTATAAAAAAAAAAACCAGCAAAAGAAAGAAAAATGCATCCACCCCCTCAAAAATCCATAGAAATGTTACAATTCTCTAGTGGCTGTTTTTGACACAACTGGGTCTGACATGATGAAAGTAAAAACCGCCATACCTTAAATGTTAGGTGTTCAAGGAAATATGCTGAACCATTATTTTTTTCAGTTTCATAGCGGCTTCCAGCCCCAATCCATACGCCTACCTGACATAGGAAACAGATTTACAACACAGTGTTTGAAAACAGTAGTAACAGAAAGAAAACGCCCAGTCACGTGCAGCTCGTTTGTACTTACATCTGATGTTAAATTTTTTAAATTCAATAATAAAGTTCTTTACAAGTGTTATTAATTTTGATGTGGCTGTCTATCATGACAGGAGCTGTCCAAACTGTGGTGCTAAATAGAAATGAGGTGCACTTTAATAAATCCCTAGGTTTCTTGATCATGCTTCTTTTAGTAATGAATACATTTACTGTGAAAGGATCGATGAAGCCAAGAAAGTAATCCCCCATGAGAAGAATCTTTATCCAATTTATTGTTCAAGACTGGACAGATTACAAATGTAAAACCCATAACCCATAGTGACTACTCACTCCCTTGATGCTAACTAATTTGAAAACATTCCAAAATATGGCAGCCTAGTTAGCTATACTGTACAGTAATTTCCAAGAATGTTTTATAAGAAGCATTTTTGGGCCAACATAGGAAAATTGGTTCTAACCTGCTAATTTTCGTTCCTGTAGTACCACGGATCAGTCCAGGCAGCCGGTTGTGTCCTCTGTCCAGCAGATGGAACCAGAGAAAAAAAATAACTGAAAGGCATACCATATATGGGCATAGCTCACCCTGCACTCCTCAGTATAAACATTAACAAAGCAGAAAAAGAAATTGAATAAGGTCAAGCAAGTAACAATTCAACAGTAATAATATAATGCCAATTTGGAACAGTGTTATACATAGCTCTTAACAACTGTGAAAATAACATCCGGTGCCTTATGAATCCTTTATTTAATACTTCTATAGGATAAAAAAGGCATTTACCAGTGCTGCAAAAGGAAAAAGATTACGAGCGGACTGAAAAAGTAGACCGGGTGGGAGTCTGGACTGATCTGTGGTACTACAGGAATGAAAATTAGCAAGTAAGAACCAATTTTCCTTTCCCTGTACCTACCCGGATCAGTCCAGACAACGGGATGTACCAAAGCTTCCTTAGTTAGGGTGGGACTGAGACAGTCCCGCTCGGAGTACCTGTCTGCCAAAGGAACCAAAAATAGGTGCCTGAATGTTGAGACGATAATGCCGAGCAAACGTATGTAAGGATTTCCAAGTGGCCGCTCTACAAATTTCTTGCGGGTAAACTAGCTGGCTCTCTGCCCAAGAAGTAGCTTGCGAGCGCAACGAATGGGCCTTTGGACCCTCTGGAACTGGCCGGCCCCGGCAGAGATACGCAGACGCAATAGTTTCCTTTAGCCAGTGAGCTATAGTAGCTTTAGAGGCCTTCTGCCCCTTATGAGGGCCGCTCCATAAAACAAAGAGATGATCGGAAACTCTGAAATCATTAGTGAGCTGTAAGTAGTGCAAGAGAACTCGCTTAACATCCAAACGGCATAAATCACCACTAGCTGAGCTAGCAATATCCTCCTGAGAAAAGGCAGGGAGCTCCACTGACTGATTGACATGAAAGGAGGAGACTACCTTTGGCAGGAATGAGGGAACCATCTTTAAAGAGACCCTTGAATCTGAGAACCTCAAGAAGGGTTCTCTACAGGATAAAGCCTGCAGTTCAAATACCCTCCAGGCCTAACAAATAGCCACCAGGAACACTGTCTTAAGCGTGAGGTCTTTGAGCATGGACAGACGTAAAGGTTCAAAAGGTGCCTCGCAGAGAACCTGAAGGACCAGGTTTAGACTCCAAGACGGGCATGTATGCCGGACAGGCGGATTCAAATGCTTAGCCCCCTTAAGAAAAATGCACCACATCCGGATGGGCTGCCACCGCGTAACCGTCTAATTTCCCCAAAAGAGAGCCAAGAGCTGAGACATGAACACGCAAGGAGTTGAAAGACAAGCCCTTGGAGAGACCATTCTAGAGAAAGGAGAGAACTAGAGAGACAGAGGCCTGCGCGTCGAAACCCCAAGTTCCGCACACGTTATCAAACTCTCCAAACCCGAACATACGCCAGCGACGTAGAGGTTTTACGAGCCCGCAACAGCGTGGAGATGATTTCCTCCTTATAGCCTCTCTTTCTTAGACTCCTCCGTACAAAAGCCAGGCCGCTAGACAAAAGCGATCCGCCCGCTCGAAAAATACGGGACCTTGTCAGAAGGGGGCCGTCTGACGCAAGATTCACGAGGTCCGCGAACCATGGTCTGCGGGGCCAGTCTGGTGCGATGAGAATTACTGGCCCGTTGTGAACCTCTATCTTTCGGAGTACCTTTCCCTCCAGAGGCCATGGGGGAAAATACATAGAGGAGGACATCGCTGGGCCAGGGCAGGACCAGAGCCGTCCACGCCCTCCGAGCTGTGTTCCCTTCTGCAACTAAAGAACCTGGGAGCTTTTGCGTTTCTCAAGGTGGCAATCAAGTCCAGGTGGGGAACCCCCCACTTGTGTACGACTAGGTGCATCACCTCTTCTGACAATTCCCACTCCCCGGGGTCGAGATACTGACAACTGAGGAAGTCGGCCTGAACATTCTCCTTCACCGCAATGTGTGAGGCCGCCAGGCATTCCAAGTGACACTCTGCCCAATCGAACAGCTTGCTGGCCTCCAAGGCCACCAGGCAACTCCTGGTGCCCCCCTGGTGATTGATATAAGCCACCATCATTGCATTGTCTGAGAGGACTCTCACTGCCTTGTGGCGAAGCAAGGGAAGGAAGAACTTGAGAGCTAGATGGACCACCCAGGCCTCCAGACTGTTGATGTGCCAATTGGAATGGACTGTGGACCACCGGCCCTGAGTTGATAGAAACTGACACATCGCCCCCCAGCTGGAGAGGCTGGCATCCATCGTCACAATCATCCACTGGGGAGACTCCAGGGGCATTCCCTTCGAGAAGTGGTCGAGAGAGCGCCACCACTGTATGCTGATGACAGTAGATTCGGAAAGTGGTAGAATTGCCCAAAAATCCTCCAAAACCAGCTTCCAACGGGCAAGCAAAGCTTTCTGCAAGGGTCGCATATGCACAAACGCCCAGGGAACCAAATCTGTGGTGGAGGCCATGGAGTCCAGTACTTGAAAGTAATCCCAGGTTGTGGGCTGCGAGAGAGATATGAAAAGCTGTACCTGATTCATGAGCTTGAGCGCCCTGGCTTTGGGTAGGGAGACCTTGGATTCGTGGATGTCGAAGTGAGCTCCCAGAAATTCCAGAACTTGAGAGGGTTTGAGGTTGCTCTTGGAGTAGTTGACTATCCATCCAAGGGAGCTAAGCAGTGATATGACACGGCTCACTGCCGTCACACAGAGCTCCATCGACTTCGCCCGGATAAGCCAGTCGTCCAGGTAGGGATGGACTAGGACTCCTTCTTGCCGAAGAAAAGCCGCTACTACCACCATCACCTTGATGAACATGCGAGGAGCGGTGGCCAATCCAAACGGGAGAGCCTGAAACTGCAGGTGCCGGCCCAGAATTTCGAAGCGAAGGAACATTTGGTGCTCCTTGCGAATAGGGATGTGTAGGTAAGCCTCCGTGAGGTCGAGAGAAGCCAGAAACTCGCCGGAGCAAACTGCCGCTATGACTGCCCGCAGGGTTTCCATTCGAAAATGGGGAAACTTGAGAGCCCAATTGACCCACTTGAGGTCTAAGATTGGTCGGAAAGAGCCGTCCTTCTTGGGCACGACGAAGTAAATGGAATACTGGCCGGATCCTTGTTCATTTGGAGGAACAGGAACTATGGCCCCCTAGCTCCAGGCCTTTTCCGAGTGCCGCAAGGAGATATCAGGTGGCGGTCCGGAAGGTCTCGAGCAAATTCTAAAGCGTAACCGTTTCCGATCACATCTAGGACCCACTGATCCATAGTAATTTTGGCCCATTCCCTGAGAAAAAGGGACAGACGTCCACCTAAGACGGGAACAGAGGAATGGGCCTTCCGCATCTCATTGTGAGGTCTTGGCGCCGGATCCTTGGGGGTTTCCATCTCGGAATGGCTGACATCCCCGAAAGGAATGAGACCATGCCTGAGATCTGGAGGGAGTATTTCACTGAAAAGATCCACGCAGCTTGTTGTACCTGCGCTGACCTCTGAAACGAGAGCGCGAAGGAAAAAAGGATTTGGCATGTTTAGGGCGGTCCTCAGGCAGTTTATGAACCTTGTTGTCTCCCAAGGATTTAATAGGCTGTTCCAGGTCCTCCCCAAAAAGCAACTTACCCTTAAAGGAAAACAGCCCAACTGCGACTTAGAAGAGGAATCCGCTGCCCAGTTACGTAGCCAGAGGAGTCGCCTAGTGGAGACTATGGCTCTTGCCTGCACCCGAAGGAGATCATAAAAGGCATCAGCGCCATGCAAAATCGCCCCGTCGAGCCGCTCTGTTTGTTCGGCCTCTGCAGCCGGGAGGTTCTGGGTGCTAATTGCTGAACCCACGTAAGGCTCGCCTGCTGCATGAGACTGCTACACATCGTTGCACGGACCTCTAAGGACAGCACCTCGAAGATTCACTTGAGGTACAGCTCCAACTTGCGGTCTTGAAGATCTTTTAAAGCTGTCGACCCCACCACTGAGATGGTAGTGTATTTGGTGACCGCTGACACCGAAGCATCAACCTTGGGGACTTTAAGCATGTCGAGGGCCGGATCTGGCAGGGGATACAGCTCATCCATTGCCCTGCCCACCCGGAGGCCAGAATCGGGGGATTCCCATTCCCAGAGTAGGAGCTGCATAAGCATAGAATGAAATGGGAAGGTATGAGGCGGAGCTCGTAAGCCAGCTAGGACTGGATCCACGGTGCGGGAAGTGGATGCACTGGCAGAAGTGGAGGCATTGGTGGTATCTTCCGGTGGGACTTCAATCCCTAGTTCATCCAGAACAAAGGGAATAAGAAGATCCAGCTCCTCGCGTTTAAATAACCGCAGGACCCGTGGGTCATCTCCTTCTACTGGTAGATTCACAAGCAGCAGATTCGGATCTGAATCAGAATCTGGCAAAGGAGCAGGCTGCGAAGGGTGAAGAGTATCTGAGCTCCCAGGTACAGTGTGGACCCTAGTAGCCCCCTGCGGGTCCGGTGGGCCAGAGCCCTGGCCACGGGACCAAATGAGGAATCTTAGCCGGGGGAGGGCCCGGAACGGGATCCCCCTGTGCCTCCAAGCTGACCAAAAAAGACCTGTGTAGCAAAGGAATGTCAACGTCTCTGCAAGAGGACCTGAGGTAAGAACATCTCAGGGGAGACTAAAAAGTAAGGGGGAGAGACTGGACCACCAGTACCACCCCTGTGCAGGGAAATTGTTATGGCTACCGGGAATTGGAATCCTAGGCTGAATAATCAAGGGGAAATCCCCCCATAGGACTCCTTAAGAGTTAGGAGACAGAACTGTCCCCTGTAAATTTAAAAACTCTGTTCCAACCTTTTTTTTTTTTTTTTTTTTTTTAATATATTTTAATACTTGCTTGACCCAATGTAGGAGAAGAAAACACTGAAATATCTGAGGAGAGGAACCGCAGGTTCGTCTGACTGCATCTGCTGGAACCAGAGAAATACTGAGGAGCGCAGGGTGAGTTATGCCCATATATGGTATGCCTTTCAGTTATTTTTTCCTCTGGTTCCATCTGCTGGACAGGGGACACAACCCACTATCTGGACTGATCCGGGTACATACAGGGAACAACTATACATTAACAGCAAAATCAATTGTGTGTGAAGTTGCCATTATAGGACACTTGTTATTAAAAATAACTAAGGTATTAAAATTTAAAGCAAGGAACGTAAGATTTGTTAAAAAAAAAAAAAAAAAGAGTACTGAAAAAAAGATAAAGTAAACATAGTGACTACACCTGGCAGAGTACAGGCATTAAAGGGTCATCTGTGAAGTGAGTAAAAATCTTAGAGCTGTTCAATAATTCAGTGCAGAGCTGGACTACACCACCAAGAAACCAGAAAGCTTCTAGGTGGGCCAGTGTAGTAGCTCAAACCTTGATCTATGTAAGCCGCACTGCAGAACAGACAAAGAGAACCAGCAGGTTCTCTTTGTCTGGATCTCCTGGGAGTGCATGCTGTCCCAGTCTCCATAGTTGTTTTATCTCCTCCACCCTAGTGTACATCTTTTTTAATCAGGAAGAATGTGTCAAAGGGAGGTACATTAGCAGAGTCTGGGAGCACACATTTTTGCATTGTCCATCTACTGCTGCTATGATTTCCACTGCCCAGGGGAACAAGTACTGAGAGCCAGGTGACTTGAGGCCATTACTGATCCACACTAAGCAGGAGTTACTACTACATGTTGAGCCAACTGGGACAGATGCCAATGGAGCTGTGGGATTAGAGAGAAAAATTGAGTTGTACTGGTGACAAAAAAAAAAACCAAGGATATCTGCAGGCAGGAACATAGTTGGATAAGTGGAGTGGAAGGGCAAGGGGGGCACAAACTGTAGGGAACAAGTTAGGTGTGAAAATAAAGCAGTAGGAGCTGACATGGGAGAGAGAAAAAGCTGAAGGACTAATTTTCCTAGGCTGATTTTAGAAGGTAGTTCAACTCTGCCTCAATCTGTTTGGAAGAATGCATGAACAACTGTGCTCTGCTTTCAACTTGTATGAATATAAATAAAGAGAAACTTTTACACATTTTTGTATCAGAAACCTGAAGCATGAATGCAAAGATAACCAACTAAATGCCTGGATTCAGATCTTAAGCAGTGATTACATCCACAAAGGTAATACAAACAAGCTCTGGAGGGGGGAAGAATATTTTTATCCCCCCTTAAAAAATTATTAGACAAGAAATTCACAGTGACATCAAATGTTACCAGTACTGTGCCACATAAACACACAATATTTGTTATTAAACTATAAACTTACTGTACAAGTGGCATGGCCAGACTCCTCTGAGGCAACACGCAGACCATTCTCCAGAGTGGACAACTGGGTCTCGGGAATGTTATGGAGTGTCTGGGCATATGAAGCAGCAGTACGATGTCTCTCTAATCCCAAGAAGGCTGGCTATTTTTAAAAAGTCACTATTAGGCAAGAATTTCAAAACTAAAGCAATAAAATTATAAGCATCACATGTGCAGATACTTATGACAAAGTCCTACCATCATGTATCGGTATCTAAAATAACTTATTTAAATAATTTATATTCCGCTTTTCTCAACAAAACCTGTACAAGAGATTACAATAGAAAATATCAATTAACTCACATACACAGTCAATAAAACAAAACTAAAACATAATGCAACAGTTAAAATAACAGCAATATCTGCAATCGCCCAATTTTTCCATCTCATCTAATGCTCTACATATTTAGCACATCTGCATAAGCTTGCAAAAATAATAATGTTTTCAGCTCTTTCCAGAACATTTTTTATGTCAGGTTGTAATAGGAGGAGGCTATTCCAGAGCCTAGGGCAAATAACTAAGGCCTGGATTTTCTAAAATTGCAGGCCTTAGTAAATCACACAGTACCGGGAGGAAATCAGTGGAGCAGACAAAAATCACACAAGCAGCAAAAATGTAGAAAGAACGTGTAATTCAGCTTTAAACTGTTCAAAAACTAACAAATAATATTTATCCAATTTCGAAACAGCTGTTTATTCAAAATTCCTGTCACAAATATTGTAGTAAAGCTTTACAATCCCTCGACACAATCATGTTTTGCCAAGGGGCTGCATCGGGAGGAACCAACAAAGACATTTTACAACTTTGAAAGAGGTGCTAATTAGAATAGTAGACAAATACAGAATCAGAAATGCTTAAGGTAATAGAAATTACATATTTCAGAATTTTAAAGAATTCTTTGGCAAATTTTATGCATCTACAGAAGAAAACAGCGATTGAGTCAATCAAAGAAAACAGCGAAAAATACAGCATGTCAAGATGATGAAATTATACTTACCAGATAATTTCTTAGCAGACTAATCTCCTGGGGGAATTCTGTGCAACTGAAAATTCTGCGCACAAAAACTGAAAATTCTGCAAAATTCTGCAAACGTTATATTGGTCAAAATAACACGATTTACATGACAGTCTTTAAGTAATTACATTTTAAATTATTACAATCAAAAGTTATTACTTAAAGTTGCAGATTTTTAAATATTTTGAGCAGAATTTCCCTAGAAATTCACTGTGTGTCCCTTCCACATACACACACCCTCATACAGGCTCCCTCACTCTCTTGCACACACACACACATCCCCTCATACAGGGCCCTCTCTCTTGCATACACACCCACACAAGCTCCCTTTCTCTTTCACACATACATCCTCACACAGGATACCTATGTCTCTCTCTCACGCAGCCCTTCACACAGGCTCTGTCTCACACATACACAATCCCTTCACACAGGCTCTCTGCCACCCTCCCCTCCCTCACACACACATTCTCTCTCACCGACATCCCCCCCCCCCCCATGCTCTCTCTCACACCCTCCTGCTCTCTCTCACCCTCCCCGACACTCACTCTCTCTCACCGGCATGACGCAGGACGCGCTCCGTTCGCGGCGAAGATGACGGCCCGGCGCGCTGTTCGCAGCGAAAAGGGAAGGCCCCGTGTGCCACGAATGGTGCGCCAGGCCTTCATCTTCACCGTGAATGGAGCGCATCCCGCGGCACACAGGGGCCCTTCCCTTTTCGCTGCGAATGGTGTGCTGGGCCTTCATCTTCGCCCCGGGACGCGCTCCGTTCGCGGTATGCCGGGGTCTCCTCTGCTATTTTCTGCACAGAATTTGGCAATTCTGCTCAGGGTGTGAATTCTGCGCAAATTCTGCATTCCGCAGTAGCACAGAATTCCCCCAGGAGTAAGACTAGTCCACACCTGCGGGATTCTCCTGCTTGCCAGTAGATGGAGGCAGAGAACCTTTTCCATGTTTTTTTTTTTTTCCTGCTTACGTCACTCATGTTATATATTCTGGGATAGCTGGGAGGTTCCTCGGCAGCCTCTTGCCCTAGCCTATTAGGCCGATGTTCTGTATTTTTCTTAAACCCCCTCCCCCTTTTTTTTCTTCCTTTGGGAGGGTACTTGGACTGGTCTGCTAGGACTAAAGGAAAGGAAATTTATCTAGTAAGGATAAATGTCACCTTCCTTTTCATCCTGCAGACTAGTTTACACCTGCGAGATGTACCCGAGCAATAACTAATTCAGGCGGGCTGAGGCCTTAGAGGCCCCCAACACTATTTTGCTAAACTTCAGATCCTCTTATACCTGCAGGTTTAGCTGTAATGTTTTGTGAAAAGTACTCCAGGAGGACCATGAGGCTGCCCTACAAATATCCTGATGCGTTGAAGCCCTACTCTCCCACCCACAGGGTTGCTTGAGCTCTAGTATAGTGGTTATTACCTGGCACTTTGGAGGCCGCATGCATTTTACTGCCCTCAAGAATTGTGCTATGTCAGGGTAAAACCCTAGGGAGCCTCCTGCACCTGGCCCTTAAAACAGGCTAATGCTGCCACCTGCACTTTGAGTTTAGGGCTAACCCTTTCTCTAGGCCATCTTGCAGGAAATGCAACATTTCCCCTGTTTTCGCTGTTTCTGGGGAGACTTTTCTTTCCTCGTACCACTCCTCAAAAAACTTCCAGACCCTACCAAATGCCCAGAAGGTAAAGTGTCTCCCTTGATCTTAACAAGATGGCCCTTGAATAGCCTTTTTTCCTCTAACCTGCCCTCTCAAGAGCCAGGCTGTAAGATAACAATCTGACATTCCCCACTTGACTAGGCCCTGCCTGAGCAGGCTCTCTGCTTTCCTTTAGAGGTGCATCCCTGCTCAGCCTCATTAGGTCTGCATACCATGACTTTCTGGGCCAGTCTGAAGCCACCAGAATGATCCAGCCCCCATGATCTGCTGCTTTCCTCAGTACTCTCGCTTCTAAGGGCCATGACGGAAATACATACAGCAGCCACTGGCCATTACTGGACTAGGATATCTATTCCTTTTGATCCCTGTCCCTGGTGCTTGCTGAAAAAATGTTCCTCCTTGGCATTCCTTCCTGTTGCCATCAAGTCCCATTCTAGCCTTCCCCACTCCTTACCATTCAGCGCATACCTGTTGAAGTAGTCTGTCTGTGTGTTCTCCTTCCCTGCTATGATAAGGGGCATGGAACGGCTGCCCTATGAGGAAAGGCTAAAGAAGTTAGTGCTGTTCAGTTTGGAGAAGAGACGACTGAGGAGGGGGTATGATAGAAGTCTACAAAATCATGAAAGGATTTGAACAAGTTAATGTAAATCGGTTACTCTCCCATATAATAGAAGGACCAGGGGGCACTCCATGAAGTTAGCAAGTAGCTCATTTAAAACAAATCGAAGAAAATTATTTTTCACTCAGCACATAGTTAAGCTCTGGAATTCATTGCCAGAGGATGTGGTTACAGTTAGTTTAACTGGGTTTAAAAAAGGTTTGGATAAGTTCCTAGAGGATAAATCCATATACTGCTATGATGGTAATTAATAAGCAATAGTAGCTTGTGATCTGTCTAATGTTTGGGTACTTGTGACTTGGATTGGCCACTTTGGAAACAGGATACTGGGCTTGATGGACCCTTGGGTCTGACCCAGTATGGCATATCTTATGTTCTTATGTAAATGGCTGTTTACATGACATGGGTCTTTTCTGCCCAGTTCATTAGCTGTTCTGCTTCTTCTTCTTCTAACTGCCAACTTCACGTCCCTCCTTGCCTGTTTATATAGGACACTGCTGTGGTGCTGTCTGAAAGAACTCTTACTGGCTTCGCTCTGATCTTGGGGCTTAGGTATTTGAGCGCCAGCCTTACTGCTCTCAGCTCCAACAGGTTCAAATTGAGGCCTCCCTCTCCTTGGCTGACCATCTACCCTGCACCTCCTGATCTTCGCAACACACCCCCCAGCCTAACCTGCTGGCATCTGTCTCTAACATCACCCAGTCCAGTGGCTCTAGACTGACCCTTGCTAGTAAGTTGCTTTCTACTAGCCACCAACGTAGACTGGCTCTGGCCTCGGAGGGGAGCCTCTCTCCATATCTTTAAGTGCTAGGGTTCCATCTTGAGAGCGTTGCTCTCTGTAGTGGGTACATATGAGCCTTTGCCCATGGGAGTATCTCTAAGGTTGCTGCCATTGACCCCAACACCTGCAGGTAATCTCTTGCTTTCCTGGGCCCTATAAGCTTCCTCACCTGGTAACTCAGTTTGTCTGCCCTTTTCCATGTCAAAAACACCTTTGCCTGCTCGGTGTCGAACTGGGCCCCCAAGTAAACTAACCTTTGGGTAGGCTGTAAACTGTTTTTGGCCTTGTTTACTACCCAGCCTAACTCCTCCTTGTGAAACTGCTGCTCTCCTCCTCTGACCTGGCTCTGATCAGCTAATTGTCCAGATATGGGTGCACTGGAATACCTTCCTTCCTTACAGGCCGATACAGTACAGTGCGTGTTGACGCGCAGAAACACATATGCGGCGCCATTAGAGAATGGAACCGGGAGAGGCTTAAGCGCTACGTTATTTATTCAAGATACATCTGTACTGCGGATGTTTTTGGAATTAATTAATATTTATTCAGTGTGCTTTCATTTAAGCCCCCGAGGCAGCCACTGGAATGTGGCGAAACTTGGCGTGAGTCGGGCAATTTTAACTAATTACATACATCTCCACCAATTAAAGATTTGGAAAAGACCCTTGGGCATCTATTCTTTGTTGTTTCCTCACGGCGTTGTTTGATTGCCTACCTTGCTGTTTTCTGGTTAGGTTTCTTTAAACCTGGCATGTGTTGGGAGCCCAATGAGGAACTGCTTCCCAAGGGACCTTCTAATGTAGCCACTTTGGCTTTCATTTCTTTATAAGCTTGGTGCATTAACAAGATAAATTCTGTGGAAAACTCAGTTTCCTGCGCTGTGCCTTGCCTTCTTCCTTTTAGGGCTTCTCTATCTCAGGACCTGCCTGCACCTCTGCTGCATCCCCCATGATGGGGCCTCTGCCCGATCAGGCTGCTCAACAGCTCTCTCTGAGCAAGTGTGGGTGGTGCATCTGCTTGCAATCCACCCCTCCCCTCTTCATCTAATGGCTGCTGTCTGGTGATTCAGCTATCATAGTAGGGGGAAAAGGAGTCCACGATGAAGCTCCTCCTTCTTGTCCCTCATTGTGCATATTTCCGGCCCGTCTCAGCCATGCATCTTGCCACTGGAAGAGAAGAAACCTGTGTTCCCGCTGCTGTGGCTAAGGACGCCAAACTGCTCCCTATGAGCGTGTGCCTACCCCTCCTGGAACTGCCCTCTGCAGACCGCAGCTTGGGACTACTCCAGGTTTTGTTTTGTTTTTTGTTTTTTTCAAAAGGTGAGGAGGGGTTCCCCCAGGAGTCCAACTACCTTGCCCTGTTACTTCTCTCTTTTTTCTTTTTTTCGATAGTTCCTAGCAATCCCAGTATACACTCCCACCTAACCGGAGGCAGAGAACTACTGATGACCCTCCCAGCTATCCCAGGATATATAGCATGAGTGACGTGAACAGGAAAAAAAACAAAAACAAAAAAAAAAGAAAGTGGAAAAAGTTTTCTGCCTCCATCTATGGGCAAGCAGGGGAATCCTGCTGGTGTGGATTAGTCTGCAGGACAAAAAGGAATATAGCATTTAAAGATGTTGTTTAGGGGTACATACCAATAGAATTGTTCAGAAAACGAATACGACAACATTTTCAAACAGCAGCATTTCACTTACTGTATGTACAGAGATATCAACAGTATTTAACTTAAGCAAGCAAAAACCGTACCAAAAATGTTCAACCAATCGGAAGAAGTCACATAATCCAAACCCTATTGGGATTAAAGATGAAAAAATCAATCACAAAAAGACTTAAAGACGAGTGTCAGCCAATTAGAAGGCTCAAATACAATCCATAGTGTCTATAACAATATAAAAAAATATTGCAAATGGACACTTCAGAAAAACAGAAGACCACTATTGCACAGTTAAGACCAAAAGGAAATGGTGAGTTAAGCTCAAATATCCATTTCTGTTCTCTGTGGACCAAGGAGGTTGAAAAATCACCACCTCTGTTCAAGGGATAAGTCTACTCAATCACAAATAACCTCACATCAGAGATGGCCTATTTTCCTGCCAATGAATAACTAAAGGAGCTTGCTTAAGTTAAAGCATTATCTCTATATAAGAGAAACACTGCCGTATGACAATGCTGACATATTCATTTTCTAAACAATCCTGTTGGCATATACCCCTAAACAGCCTCTTTAAATACTCTAATCTTGACATGCCATATTTTTTGTTGTTTTGACTCGAGCACTGTTTTCTCCTGTAGATGTGTAAAATTCACCAAAGAATTTATTTTAAAATTCTATATTTGTCCACTAATCTAATTAGAACCTCTCTTTCATAGATGTGAAATTTCTTTGTTAATTCCTCCCAACACAGTCCCTTGGCAAAACACAATCGTGTCGAGGGACTATAAAGCATTACTACACTATTTGTGACACTATTCTGAATAAACAGCTGTTTTGAAATTGGATATTTATTTTTGAACAGTTTAAAGCAGAATTACACATTTTTAGGTAGCCCAAACTATATGGAATTGTAGTAATCTAGTGTTGATAGTACCAATCCTTGTCCCACAGAATGAAATCATTCTTACATAAAAACCTTTTTAGATATCTATCTTTGAAAGATACCTTTTTTTTAAATACATTCTTGATCTTAGTTTTAAACTTCAATGTAGAGTCTACTATAAGTCCCAAATCTCAGGCTTCAGATGTAAAAGGAAGAATATTCCTATTGTACTCAAACTAGGGAATATTACCAAGTGGTACGGCTTTATCATAATAGCTCTGTCTGCACCAAAATTAATACAAACTAATCTTCCCCATTCAATTTTCTACTTTCCTCAAATGTTGCTATAACCATCTTAGCAACTGGAAAAATTAACTGTATGTCACCTGCATAAAATCAGTATTATTCCAATTACCCCAGAGGTGCTATCTACAGATTAAATCAAAGCTGAGCCTTATGGTACTCCTATAACCAAGATCTTATGTTTTGATATCTTTCCATTGGCCATTATCTTCTTTAGATGACCTCCTTTTACTAGAAACCCTAAGCTGGTTCAGTTTTAATTAGAATTCCCTCGGCAACAGCCCTGGACACCTGCTTCTTTCGCCCACTGGAAAAAGCAGCTCTTGACCACTACAATATTTCTGAATTGAGCCTACCTGCGATGTCCAATAAAAAAAAAAAATTAGATGCATAAAATTAACTAACAATACAAATCATGTCTCTCACAGAACGCTAGCCAAAAATGTCAAAGCAGTGCGCTGTCGTCAGAGGCGCTTTACCTCACTCAAGATATTTCGAATATTTTTCCTATACTACCTGCATATTATTGAAATTAAACCAGTATATACTAGACAGTAGAGTAGAGTAGACCCTTCCTTCCTCCATGAGCCTCAAGACAGTGCAGTACTCTCTGTATTAAGAGTAACTTGTTAGGGTTCTGAAGAAGACATCTTCATGACCTTTCCCGGTAGCTGCACGTCCCCGCCCTTGGCCTAAAAACCTCTTTCAGCTTCCAGCCTTCCCCACCTTTCCTCACCCCACCGAGACTGTTGCCCCTCCACAGCAAGAGAGCCGGTAACTCACCGGGCGTGCCCGGAGGAGGGCCCTGGCCGCCGCGCCTCCGACTCGACACACAGAGGCCGTCATCTCCTTCCTCCGGTTCCGAAACGGAGGACAGGCGAGAGCGCATGCGCAGTGCGACAAAGCGCGCGTCTGCGTGAGCAGAGAGATGAAAGAGTGGAACCCAATTGGGGGGGGGGGGGGGGGTAGTACATGGGCTCCCTCTAGCGTACGGAGGCGAGAGCAGCAAGGTGACAGCCGCATGCCAAGCCCAATACAGACCAGCATCAAAATCCGAACCATGTACCTGATGCTGTACATTCCGTAACATGTATTCTTACTTAAATTAAGATTTTGTAATTTTCCTTTCTTTTCCTGTCCTTCTATTTTAATTATTTTGCATATTATTTTGGCAACACATGTCAAATTGTCATGCCAATAATCTTATTTGAATTGGGGAGGGCAGAGCATGGGGGCTCATCATTTTCATTTAAAATAGCTGTATTGGTGCATCCTAAAAATCCTATGATTTTGTTTGCTTTAGACCACGAGATGACAATTACAGCAGTCACTCTTCTGGTGCACAGACAGACAGGCCCACCAGTTACTGCTCTAAGACTTGCAGTTTTTCTTTCTTTGCAGATATTGTATTCTTGCGTAGGGATGTGAATCGTGTCCTCGATCGTCTTAACGATCGATTTCGGCTGGGAGGGGGAGGGAATCGTATTGTTGCCGTTTGGGGGGGTAAAATATCGTGAAAAATCGTTAAAAATCGTTAAAAATCGAAAAATATCGAAAAATCGAAAAACCGGCACATTAAAACCCCCTAAAACCCACCCCCGACCCTTTAAATTAAATCCCCCACCAAATAACTTAAATAACCTGCGGGTCCAGCGGCGGTCCGGAACGGGCTCCTGCTCTGAATCTTGTCGTCTTCAGCCGGCGCCATTTTCCAAAATGGCGCCGAAAATGGCGGCGGCCATAGACGAAAAAGATTGGACGGCAGGAGGTCCTTCCGGACCCCCGCTGGACTTTTGGCAAGTCTCGTGGGGGTCAGGAGGCCCCCCACAAGCTGGCCAAAAGTTCCTGGAGGTCCAGCGGGGGTCAGGGAGCGATTTCCCGCCGCGAATCGTTTTCGTACGGAAAATGGCGCCGGCAGGAGATCGACTGCAGGAGGTCGTTCAGCGAGGCGCCGGAACCCTCGCTGAACGACCTCCTGCAGTCGATCTCCTGCCGGCGCCATTTTCCGTACGAAAACGATTCGCGGCGGGAAATCGCTCCCTGACCCCCGCTGGACCTCCAGGAACTTTTGGCCAGCTTGTGGGGGGCCTCCTGACCCCCACGAGACTTGCCAAAAGTCCAGCGGGGGTCCGGAAGGACCTCCTGCCGTCCAATCTTTTTCGTCTATGGCCGCCGCCATTTTCGGCGCCATTTTGGAAAATGGCACCGGCTGAAGACGACAAGATTCAGAGCAGGAGCCCGTTCCGGACCGCTGCCGTTCCGGACCGCCGCTGGACCCGCAGGTTATTTAAGTTATTTGGGGGGGGGTTCGGGAGGGTGGGGGATTTAATTTAAAGGGTCGGGGGTGGGTTTTAGGGGGTTTTAGTGTGCCGGCTCACGATTCTAACGATTTATAACGATAAATCGTTAGAATCTGTATTGTATTGTGTTCCATAACGGTTTAAGACGATATTAAAATTATCGGACGATAATTTTAATCGTCCTAAAACGATTCACATCCCTATTCTTGCGCACATCGTTGTAGCCCTGGATTACTTAATACAATGCTTATTCTGGAGGGAAGCAGTGTTGCTAACTCTAACTTGAAGAAGTTACTAGATCCATTGTGAAAAGTCTCTCAATTGGGTAAAAAGTAGCCAAAAGTGCAGTATGAATATCTACATGGGAACAAGGAATTTTAAAATGATTGAAGGTTCTAGAAAAAAATAAGATAATACAAAACTATTTTTAAAAATGAACACTAAAATATAAGATTTATAATCTTTCAGATACCACAAGGACTAGGAGGCATACCATGAAGTTAGCCAATAGCACATTTAAAACAAATGGAAGAACATTCTTTTTTAATCAATGCATAATTAAGACCTGGAATTAATTGCCAAAGGATGTGGTTAAAACATTTAGCTTATCTGGGCCTAAAAAAGGTTTGGAAAAGTTCCTGGAGGAGAAATCCATAAATTTTTATTAGTCAAGCTGACTTAGGAAATTAGTATCGGAATTAGTAGCATGGGATTTATTTAATGTTTGGATACTTGCCAGGTACTTGCATCCTGGATTGGCCACTGTTGGAAACAGGATGCTGGGCTTCATGGACCCTCAGTCTGACTCAGTATGGCAACCAGGCAGTAGGACCAGGACTGGAGATTGCAGCATGGAGGCAACAGGACCAGGACCCGAGAGTGCAGCATGGAGGCAGTAGAACTAGGAGATGACACAGGAGCATGGAGGCAGCAGCCCCAGGAGGTGACACATCAGCATGGAGATAGCAGCAGGATGAGATAAGATGAGTCACCAGCATGGAGGCAGCAGCAGGATGAGATGAGACACCAGCAGAACCGTAACTGAAGACCTCATCAAGGAGACAGGACTACGGGCAGAGCATAGAGAAGGGCATAACCTGGAATTAGCAGGACAACACAGGCAGACAATAGACTATCCCCATCAGCAAGCCAGCACAATAACTCTGTAGTCGGGCTTCTTCCTTCTAGCTAGCACAGGAACTCTGTAGTCAGGATGGGCCCAGCAGGGTTCTTCCATCTAGCTGGCCCAGGAACTCTGTAGTCAGGACGGGCCCAGCAGGCTTCTTCCATCTAGCTGGCCCAGGAACTCTGTAGTCAGGACGGGCCCAGCAGGCTTCTTCCATCTAGCTGGCCCAGGAACTCTGTACAGAAGACTGGCTAGGTTTATTTGGCCAAGTAATCTTCAATTGCATTTTTTTCCTTAACACTTCAGGCCTCATGGGCCTTTTCCTCTGCGGGGCTTTTCGGTTAGGGGTGGCATCTGTTTGGTGGGACTACCCTTAGGCCGTTCTGCTAGCTGGAGACTGCTGTGTGGACTGGATTCCTGGGAAGCTGGGGATGGCAATGGTGGAGACTCTTGCAAGAGTTGAAGAATTTGTGTCAATGTGTTGGTCATGTTGTTTATGGATGGTGCCACAGTGGTTAGGCCCTGTGTAAGAGCTGCTGTCTGATCCCGCAGGGCCTGGGTGTGGCTGATCTGAGCCCTCCTCAGGTGCACCAGCTCTGCCCGTATATGGTAAAGGTGGAGGCCAAGCCTCCTTTCCATGTGATCGAGCATCTCGTGCATTGTCCGCTCCATTGCTGCTGGTGATGTGGTCGGCGGTATTTGAGGCATTGTCTGGCACTCCAAAGCCAGAATGTCTGAGCTGGTGGGATGATCTTGCTGGGTGTCAGCTGTCTCCTGCTGGTGACATGGTGTGCTGGAGGTAGGTGGGGATGGCTGAGCTTCCTCCCATGGCAAGGCTGAGACTTCTATGAAGCTGGACAGGTTAAGGCTCATGTTGAGCGGTGGGGGATTTATTTTAAAGGGTCGGGGTGGGTTTTAGGGATGTTTAGGGATGCTAGGGGTGCCAGCATCTGGAGGTGTTCTTACGGTGGCTGCTGCTGCTCTTCCTCCTTCGCTTCATCGCTCCACTGGATTTCAGTATCCATTTGGAAGGGTGCAGTGAAAGGTGAGGCTGCACTGCTAGTCCCTAGGGACTAGGGATGTGAATCGTTTTTTGACGATTTAAAATATCGTCCGATATATTTTAAATCGTCAAAAATCGTTAGAGGCGATATTTAATAGGAATTCCCCCGATTTATCGTCAAAAATCGTAAATCGGGGGAAGGGGGAGGGGAAGGGGGAGGACGGGGAAACCGGCACACTAAAACATCCCTAAAACCCACCCCGACCTGGCGCCATTTTGCAAAATGGCCGGCGCCATTTTGCAAAATGGCGCCGGCCGTATGGCCATATTGCCATATTGCAAAATGGCGCCGGCCATATGGCCGGCGCCATTTTTCATTACAGCAACACAATTCAAGTGCAGGAGGTCGTTCCCGGACCCCCGCTGGACTTTTGGCAAGTCTTGTGGAGGTCAGGAGGCCCCCCCAAGCTGGCCAAAAGTCCCGGGGGGTCCAGCGGGGGTCCGGGAGAGATCTCCTATGCTCGGGACGTCGGGGGACAGGAACCAAAATGGCGCCGGCGCTACCTTTGCCCTGTCATATGACAGGGCAAAAATGTCATATGACAGGGCAAAGGTAGCGCCGGCACCATTTCTATCAACGCACCCGTGGCCCGAGAGTGGAAGATCACAACGGGACCCCCCCACTGGACCCCAGGTAATTTAAGACATTTTGGGGGGGTTCGGGAGGGTGGGGGATTTATTTTAAAGGGTCAGGGTGGGTTTTAGGGATGTTTTAGTGTGCCGGTTTTCCCACCCTCCCCCTTCCCCTCCCCCCCCACTGGACCCCAGGTAATTTAAGACATTTTGGGGGGGTTCGGGAGGGTGGGGGATTTATTTTAAAGGGTCGGGGTGGGTTTTAGGGATGTTTTAGTGTGCCGGTTTTCCCGCCCTCCCCGATTTACGATTTAAACGATTTTTAAAAAAACAAAACCGCGACGATCAGATTCCCTCCCCCCCCCCCCAGCCAAAATTGATCGTTAAGACGATCGATCACACGATTCACATCTCTAATACATATACGATTTGCACTAAGAGGCTTTCCAGGCAATTGGAAGCAAAGATATAATTACACTTTTTTACGCAAATTTTTGCCAATCTTCTGTGTAGTTTTTAAATCTTTTCCTTTTTATGTCATTTGACAGATCATCTTTTTTTTCTACAGAAGTCGCCTTGTTTCATTTTGGACTTAATCTTGCTTTGGTCAGAATTAAGGCCCCAACGATATGCATCATTTGCATGCGTGGGCATGCTATGTTATAAAAAAGGCATATTTGGTGCCCTGCTGTGTAACACACAAATGAGCTACAGATGTGAAATTTTACAGTGCGGCAAAGCTTGTTGTGCTTACTATGCTTGTAGTTTATGACACATCTTGATTCGACATACTTTTATAAATGACCCCTCAAAATGGACATTTTATTGTGCTGTGTTATTAACTGCATGCAAGCCTGACCATGCAAAAGTATCACCTTCACAAGGAATTATGGTAAATGTCATGTTAGCAGTGTGTCGTGGCAGAGATTTTGGGAACATGCCCTGGCCTGTGACACCATTGTGCTCTTTGTGGTATCAAATTTTTCTTTGTCCCAAAGGAGCATCAATTCAAGCCCATTGTTGCAACTTAAATTTGCATTAACAAAATTTCGAATGACATCACCTCATTCATTGCAAGTGTTCTAGAACATGAATGTGAATATTTTCCTGTCCTTCAAGTATCCAGCTTCCAACCTGGTTAGTATTTAGCTTGCATCTTTGATAATTCCTGGTGGATTGGCCATATATGCGAAGTCTCAATTGAGGAATATGATGACTTGGTCAATTTCTTGCACCCCAAGGTCCTGCCAGGTCATTTTACGGGCCGCCCCTTAGAGACATCTGTTGGGTTCCAGAAGAGCACATTATTGCTACCCTTGATGCACCCATAACAACTTCATCAGGCAGGCAGTACATTTATTCACAAGCCACTTTGTCACATATCGATGGGTCATTCATAAAGCATGTAGAAGGCAGGAAAAATCACTAACTGAATTTTTGAGAAATCTGCAGTTTAAGCAATTCTCGTATGTTGTATCTTGCCTTTTCTTGTTTTGTGCTTAAAAAAAAGCTTGGAAAACCATGACTGGTACTTTGTCTGGCTGTCTGGAGTGGCCCCCAGGTGATGGGGCTGTCAATTTTGCTGAACTGGTAGTGGCTCAGCCACCTCTGACCAATGCAAGGTAACTAATCAGCATACAAAGTTTTGCACTTACTTTGACTAATTTATGAAAATAATTCTAAACAAATATGTGTCAAAAGCTGACACAGTAAACTGAGCTGCATTGTAAAATTTCACATCGCTAGCTCATTTGCATGTTTCACAGTTGGGTGCCAAAGATGGCTCTTTTTAACATAGTGCATTCACGCATGCAAATGATGCTTGTCTTTGAGACTATAATTCTGACCAAAGCAAGACTGGGTCCAAGATGAAACAAGGTGCTCTTTCAAATGGCATTAGAAAGAAAAATTAAAACTACACAGTAGAAATATTTGCACCCAAAAAATGGCAAACATTTGCATAAAAAGGTGACATCATGTCTTTATGTAACTATATATTTGCTTCTAGTTGGCTGCAAAGCCTCCTAATGAAAATCCTAGATTTACATCATGGGCCATGACTACTGATTCAGTTATAGCCTGAATCGAAGAATACATCAGGAGCAAAGTAGGCCTTAAATTTCTTTTGTAAATATTTTCATGTACTTTGCTGGCCCATAAATGTGTGGCAAGCTCATGTTAGGTTCCAAACTTTGCATAAGAGCTTCGCACCAGAGGTGTAATAATCCACAAAATTTCAGGCCCCTAACAGTGGTTGTTTGGCTGCAGTGCCTGGACAAAGTGGGCATTTTGTGTTGCACGGAGCACAGTATTCTAAGAGTTACCTTCATTCAGCTGCCTCTAGCTCTTGAACTGATAGAGATCCAGCCTAAAAATGTTATTCAATTTGAAGGAGGTCAAGCATTGATGATTTTCTAAATTGGTCCACTTGACATGGAAGGTCCCAGGATTGTCTTGTAGCATGTGCCTGGAAAGGCCTTTCTCTGCTGGTGCCTCTTGCTCCGTCTGGCCATATTTGTTCCTCTTAAAGACCCACCTTTCTGAGATTGCTTTTAAATCCACTCTCCCAATTCTTCCTGATCTAGAGACCCTCTCACATTAAACATGTTTTACTGTAATAGTTATATGATGATTACAAGATTATTTGTATTGTCTGTGTGTCTCAACTAGATTGTAATCTCCATGGAGCAGGGACTGTCTTACCTAGATCTGTGTAGGGCTTCGTATGCCTAGTAGTACTATAGAAATGTTAAGTAGTAGTAGTAGTAGTAATGTGGAACTTGCTTTCCAGTCTCCTTGTGTGTGGATAGAAGCAGCAGTGAGTCTAATGCACATTCACTACCGGTTCAGAGGTGCATATGGAAACAGCTTCAGTTTCTGAACAAAGTAGAATGTAAGCTTCCAATCTGTAGCTGAGGTCATAAAATTAATTATAATCAGACAATTCTCTTGTCTGTGGGGCATCACCTACAAGAATGCATTCCCACTGTCATCTGCTAAATGTGTGCAGTAACTGAGTGTGTCAGAAAATGTTTAACCAGTAAACTAAGGTTTTACAAGTCGCTGAGTAATCACAAGCAGGCAGCCCAGCATTTACTGGAAGAAAAGGTTTTGTCACGTGAGCTTTGTACGTTGATCAGGCCTAGTAAATTAGTAGTTAATCAAACTAGTATGAAGTTTAGTTCTGTAAACTTATCTTTTACCATGCTGGTGAAGTGGGGGAAGTGACATGCTCTGATCACAATTGGCTACTGGTCATGCTTAGGCTAGTCCTGTCTTTTGGCCAGCTAGACTGATACCTGAGTTTGTTGCCACACAGGAGCCCTTGAGCCAGTTCCCTTAAGGAACCAATATTGATTACAGAATTGTACAGTAAGACAGGGAATGGCTGGGCAGTGGGGGGGGGGACTGCCAACCAGTTGGTTGTGCTACAAAACCAAGCCCAGAAACAAGGGGTTTATGCTTCAGAGAAATGGGGAGAAGGAGAAAAAAATCGGAAGCTTAGAGAAAACAATAGCTCCCAGGTAAACACTCCAATACTCTGTAAGGGCACATTGTCCCATCATGGAGCAAGAATAAGTTGGAGGATAGCAGGGCCCCGTGCTCTTCTTTATCACAAATGTATACAAAAAGTCAACTTTTATTAAAATACATTTTAACTTTCTAAGGGAGCATAATATAGTTTAGTACCATACAGGAAACTGCATTCTAGTCAATTTTTAAATCAGCTAGGTGGAAGAAACACTTTGATATAATCAGTTTTCTAAATACAACAAACAAGTGGATTTTTTTTTTTAGAAAATTAAATTCCTTTTGTCTTTTTCTGGGTAATTATCACTATATATCGTGGGGCCTTTGAACCTAATTGACTTTTCAGCTATTTAGCATAAAATAACACTTTAAAGGTGAGAGAACTGCATGAGGGGAAGGAAGGAAAAGTGCTGGGGCAAAGGCGTTAATATCCCAGATGCCTCAGCAGCCCTTTACATCTCTTCCCTACTCCCCCTTGCTTAAATGGCATGCTGTCAATGATGTTTGTTTTGTTTTGTTTTGTATGTTTTAACGTTCTGTCTATTTGGTATATTGATTATTGTATTTAATTCTGATTTTAGTCTATATAATGTTGCTGTATTAAATTCTCATTTGCTGTACACTGTCATGGGCCAACCTGTTTGGAATGGAGGAAGGTAAATCCAATGAATAAATGTATCTGAAGTTGGCACTCTTCTTTGGAGGTTTGGGTAATTGCCAGGTTCTTGTGGCCTGGATTGGCCACTGTTGGAAACAGGATGCTGGGCTTGATGGACCCTTGGTCTGACCCAGAATGGCAATTTCTTATGTTCTTGTGTTCTTATGATGTCATTATCATCATACAACATTGCACATAATTGTGAAGCTACTTAATGTTTATTAAATGGTAACATAATGTCGTAAAGTTTGGGGTAGTGAGGGAGGGAGCATACTGTGGATTTGATTTGAAACTTAGACTTAACGTAGATGCAGAAAGCTTCATGTTGAGGGAGAAGGAGAGGGAAGCACTATTTTTCCATGTTTGGTTTGAGTTAAGTCAGGAGTGAAAAGTCAGACAGTAAATGGTCCTCGGTTAGCAATGTGCACTTAGCCCTTAACACATTCTTGCTCAGTATAAAAATACTGACTTCCCTGTTTCATAGAAATACTGTTTTAAAGTCTCTTCTGGTATCTAAAAGAGCAGATGTTAATTATTTGCTGATTAAGAGTTGCTGAGATCAGGAACATCGAAGCAGCTGGTCAGATTTAAACATCAAGAAACCTTTGATAGGAGAGTCAGCTCATCTAATGTGCTTCCATGAGTGCAATTTCCTTTGATTACAGCCTCGTGTCAGAGAGAACCTAATAAAGGTCAGATTTAAAAAGAGATGTTACTGAATGAGTTTGACAAGTAGAGAACAATAAACTTACATATTTGTATTAAGCCATATATCTTAAAAAATGCAGTATCCATCAAATAATCTTTCTGTTTACCAGTTTGAAAAACGCTATATAGGTATCCTAAATTTGCATCGTTCCAGTAATAATACTGTAAGGGCAGTACATCGAATTGACATCACAGTATTAAGTTTAATTGCTTACGCAATTTCAATTCCTTCTTCTTGCAAAGCCTGGGTATTTTGAAAGAATACGATTTAGATATCTAAATTTTATTACACACCTTACAGAGTAAACCATCAAAGGAAGGAACAAACAAATCATTCAAAATAAACAACAAAATCAATACATCACATATATCCTAGAGATCATTCGCTTGGTATTGATATAAAAGGATCCATATTTAGTAGGATGTTTAGTGGACAAGTTATCCTGCCACACAGGCCGGTACAGTAAAATCGCGGGAGAGCAGGCGATTGCCACTCTCCTGTGCACGCGATACAGTATTTTAATTTATTAAAATTAGGGCCGGCAATAAAAAGAGGCGCTAGGGACACTAGCGCGTCCCTAGCACCTCTTTTTTGACAGGAGCAGCGGCTGTCAGCGGGTTTGACAGCCGATGCTCAATTTTGCCGGCGTCAGTTCTCGAGCCCGCTGACAGCCACGGGTTCGGAAACTGGATGCCGGCAAAATGAGCGTCCGGTTTTCGACCTGCAAGCCTATTTCACATTTTATTTTCTATTTTTTTAACTTTTTTAAACTTTCGGGACATCCGTCTTAATATCGTCATGATATTAAGTCAGAGGGTGCACAGAAAAGCAGTTTTTACTGCTTTTCTGTGCATTTTCCCGGTGCCCGGAGAAATTAGCACCTACCTTTGGGTAGGCGCTAATTTCTGAAAGTAAAATGTGCGGCTTGGCTGCACATTTTACTTTCTGTATCGCGCGGTAATACCTAATAGGGCCATCAACATGCATTTGCATGTTGCGGGCGCTATTAGGTTCGGGGGGGTTGGATGCGTGTTTTGGACGCGCTATTACGCCTTACTGAATAAGGGATAAAGCTAGCGCGTCCAAAACGCGCGTCCAATCGCGAGTTAACATCGGGTTAACATCGGCCTGACAGTTAGCCAGATAACTTGTCCCATATAGTCAGCGGGATAAATGTCCCATTGAATATACTTGCTTAAAGTTATCTGACTAACCATAGTTGTATAATTTGAAGCATAACTGGTTATTTTTTTGAATATCGCCGGATATGAATAAAGTTATTCGGCTATAGTTAGTCGTTTAACTTTAGACAACCATATATATTCAAAAAAGAATATATCTAGTTAAGTTTCGGTCCAGTCAAAAAAAAAAAATCATCGCATACGCCTACATCGCAGTTGCCTAGCAATGGCAGAAGGGTCCCCAGAAACGCTGGGCCCAGATCGCCGTAGGAGACTATCGCGATCCTGGACATCAACTTTAAATAAAGGTACGGGGTGAGGAGAAGGGAAAGGGTTGGGGTGGCATTGGGGGGGATTCTGAGGGCCACGAAAGTTAAAATTTTCAAATTTAAGGGAAAGTTGGAGCAGGGGTTGGGGGGGGGGTTTCCTCCTGGTGCCAATATTTTTTATTTTACTTTAAATGGGCCATTTTGGGGGGGGGGGGGGTATAGAGTCCAACAAGCTAGGGTGAGAGAGCATTGTAGAAATTTCTTTGTGAGTCTTTCCTCACTCCAAATGATGTCAAATTTTCACCAAGGTGTACTGTGCTGTTTGTAGGTCTCACTCTGCATGTCAAACTGGCCCCAAAACCCTAAACCACTACCAAAACCTCACCTCGAGTTATTAGCTGGCCCCCCTATAATGATATAAATAGTTGACTACTAAGAAGGCCTTATAAAGATTTTCACTCTCTCTCTAGAAAAAATGTATAGCATTTTGATGAATCTAGGCCTTAGCCAGATATAGCCAATATTCAGCTAAGTTACCCGGATAACGAGACCCCTCCACAAAATGCCCCTTTTATATCCAACTACATTATATAGCTATAATTTAGCTGGATAAGAGGCTCAATATGCCATTTAAGCCATTTAGCTGGTTAACTTGTGAGTTATCTGTCTAAATGGCTTTGGAATATCTACCCCAAAAGAGCTATGCACAAGGCTGAAAGTAAATGGCATAAGCATAATACTTCAGAAAATGTTGAGGCATTTCAGATTGCATGTAAGGCCTACATGACATTTTTTAATTTGTCTAAGAAAGATTCTTATGCTAAACAACTCAATAGTTCACTCAATAGGCCTTATGAGTTATTTCATTTGGTGTATCCCTTGAGTGAACAACCTTCCTGTGAATGGTGGCATGGGTGTGAGCCCTTTGTGCTGTGACATAGTTGACGTAGCCTCATAAGTGAACGCGCCCTGAACCGGGACAGACTGGAGCTTCGTCTATACCAGCCACTTCCCCTGCAGGTTGAGCCCTTGGGTTCTAGTGGCTGGTAGGTATTAGATGGGTCCCTAGGGCGGTGGCCAGAGCAAGAGTCCAATGGCATGCCAAGGTCAGGGCAGGCAGCAGGCTAACATAATCGGAGACAGGCCAAGGTCAGGGCAGCACCAGTCAAGGGTGATCAGATCGAAGCAAGAGGTCAGATCCAGGCAGCAGGCAATCGTGGTCAGGACCAAGCAAGAGGTCAGATCCGAAGGTCAGGGCAAGGGTGGACGAGGACACATGGAAGACACTGGATGAGGCTGGTAATACAAGGCAAAACTGGACAAGGAAGGCTGGATGAGACAAGGCTGAAGAGACAAGGCAGGACTAAATCAGGAATGCAGGACACAGGAACCAGGAACTCAAGGGCAACATGCCCTGCCAAGGCAGACCCGTTGCCGAGGCCTTGCTTAAGTAGGCTAATCAGCCTGATGTCATAGGAGGGTGCCGCTCAGCATTTCCCACTGTGGGGCTTATGTAATGTTTGCACATGTGTGCACATGTGCCTAAGGGATGGTGGCAAGAGCAATGGCTGGTGGTGTTTCGGGCCGCACTGGGCAGCTTTCAGAGCAGGAGGCTGTGTGTTGACTGCAGAATAAGTTTGGCTATGTCGGGGGTGAGTGAAGTGGTTTGCAGGACCCTCCTGTGAGTCACCTAATGTAATGCTTCGGGCTTTGACTTGCATCAGTAATGGGAGATATGGAATTCCTGATTTCTGAACTTAATGAAACATAAGTCTCATCTAGGACAGCTGACAAGTTCCCTAGCTTAATAGCCCTCTACCCAATACCTTGTCACAAGTTAAATTCCTCTAGAGTAGGCTGCAATGGGGTAGAGGATACAGCTGGTTTTGATGGGGGAAAACAAATTGACCCCTTCCTCTTCTTACCCATAACTCAGAGGATTAACAGCAAAACGGTGGAGAAGAGACAAAAATGGTGCAAAGGGGTGCACCGGTGGCAGTCACTGCAGGAGAGGGGATCTTACTGGAAGCTGGCACCCACAGATATCATCAGGGTACATGCCTCTCTCAGCTGGGACAGCCCGATAGCTGCGACACTCGCTGCCTTCTCCACTCACTCTCCCCGACAGACATGCCGCAAGAGAGTGGATCTTGTAGTAGGCTGGCACCCACAGATGACATAAGGGGATGCGCTTCTCTCAGTGCACTGACTCTCACTGCCTTCACCACTCTCGCTGTCCCCCCTCTATCTGATTTTTTGCTTCATCAAACTGATACCAATAGAGTGGTTACTGCTGTGTTTTTGGATATTTCTTCCGCACGTGATACTGTTTGTTGCAAAAGCTTGGTGAATTAGGAATAGGAGGGCAGGTGTGTTACTGGTTTGCTTCTTTTTTGCTGGGAGACAACATCATTCTACCTGGCAGGAGCTTAAGGTTGGTGTTCCCCAGGGGTCTGTCCTTTCCACTACCCTTTTTAATGTTTATGTTCTCTTTGCCCAAGCCTCGATCAGTTTATTCCTTTATATAAAATTTATGGCGATGATATACAATTTTTTTCTTTTACAAACTGATATTACTAAAAGTTTGTTACATGTAAATCTTTCTTTAGAGCAAATAGAATCCTGGATGGTGGCTAATTGGTTTTAAATCTTCAGAAAACAGAAGTCACGTGGAATTTGCAGCAACCTCTTCCAAGCTCCTGCTCCAGTTTGTCATTTGAAGGGGTTACTATTCCTTTTGCCAATTCAGTTCGTGATTTGGGGTTTCAGTTTGACTCTGCTATGGCCTGTTGGCCTCATGTTAGAATGTTGCTATGTTCAGGTTTTTATATGTAGCAAGCTACTATAAGATATCACAGAAAAGGGAAATACAGCATAATTTCACTACTTAATTGCCAAAACAATTTGTTTCACTATTTGTCTTTTTGTCTTGTTTTATATATTTTTCAATGTTAGTTTCAGTAATAAAAAAAAATGTATATTGTATATTATCTCAAATGCCGCATCAGCAAGCCTGTCAGTGTGCCTCTGCAAATATTCAGAGACCGCCCGGTCTATTCAATCATTTGCAGCTTTGAGCGGTGTAAATAATACCTCCCCACAATATATATAGAGGATAAATTTGACGATACTTCTTATGTAAACTGTCTCAATAGAGGTAATTCTTAAAAAAATTAATATCCAAAAAACTCATCTGGATTGGCTCGACAACAGCCGAGGTTTCGCATTTCCCACTTAATCAGGAGCCTTAGTATAATCATCTTATAATGGATATTCGTTGTACCTTCTCACATACATATTCCAACCCTTCAAAACAAATCGAAAATAATTTAATAAATCTTAAATACTTCGTTTTTTTTTGTTGGCAAAAGAATGTTTTGATCCTTACATGGGACAACGTGTCTCCCGCTTTTTTTCAAAATAAGAACAAAGACCATTTTGCCGATAAGCGTCAGTTTAAATCCTGCAACACAAATCTACGTAACCAATAGAACCCGACTATGTCATAACTGACATAATTTCATGGCTCAAATCGGAGAATTTATTCTTTACAGAAAAATTTGTAAATCCAAGCTAGCATTGAGTCCATTCGGATTTACAGTCTTCAAGTGATGTATCCATCTTTGTTCAGACCGCAGCAATTGGGTGTTTAAATCTCCACTACGCCAGCTAGGACGCACCTGTTCTAGTATGCATACTTGTAACTCATCAAAGACATGCAACAAGTCCTGGCAATGCATTATCAAAGCATTATCAAGCTACTATAAACCAGGTTCTTGCCCCCAGGAGCTTATCATGTGTTGGAGCTTTAAATGAGGACCGAGCTGCACCTGGATTTGAGTAATGTGTTTTGGACCTGCCAAAAAGGGGTTCTCAGCCCTGCAGAGACTGCAAGCTGCCGCAGCCAAGGTGAAAGGATATAAGAATACATCAAAACCCCTGTGTGCTCTCCTGTGAATGACAAATGTTCTGCAGGTGCTGGCGTCTAGCACTCACAGTCAGGCCGATACAGTACAGTGCGCTCCGACGGAAAACGCGCGTCCAACCCGCCGAACCTAATAGGGCCCTCAACATGCAAATGCATGTTGAGGGCCCTATTAGGTATTTGCGCGCGATTCAGTAAGTAAAATGTGCAGCCCAGCCACAGTAAGTAAAATGTGCAGCCCAAAGGTCGGCGCTAATTTCTTCGGGCACCGGGAAAGTGCACAGAAAAGCAGTAAAAACTGCTTTTCTGTGCACCCTCTGACTTAATATCATGGTGATATTAAGTCAGAGGTCCCGAAGGGTAAAAAAAAGTAAAAAAAAAATTTTGAAGTCGGCCGGCGGCTGTCGGATCGAAAACCGGATGCTCAATTTTGCCAGTTTCCGAGCCCGTGGCTGTCAGCGGGCTCGAGAACCGATGCCGGCAAAATTGAGCATCGGCTGTCAAACCCGCTGACAGCTGCCACTCCTTTTGCCCGTTTCTACCGCTGGACCTAATTTAAATACTGAATCGCGCGCACAGGCAAGTGGCCTGTGCGCGCGCCGGGAGAGCAGGCGTTCGCTTTACTGAATCGGCCTGATTGTTGGCAGGTTAGGAAAAGAGCTGTACTGTTTAGCCAGCCCAGAGAACAACTTTACATAGTCAGCAGAGGAGGAAGCCAAAGGAATTCTGGGACACCATTTAAGAAAGAAAAGGTGTAAATGGGCTGGCTCTGTCTGTGTGTAAGGGGCGGGGATGACAATCTGTTATGCTCTCCTCCTCCAGAGGGGAGGAGTTAGCAATCTGCTGTCGCTCACCCCGCCAGGAGGGCAGAGTTGGCAAGCTGTTCTGCTGTTCTCCTGAAAGGGGAAGGAGTAACGATATGACATGACCTGCTCCTCCAGAGGGGAGGAGTTAGCTGTTAGCGAACTGCTGTTAGATGCTCCTGTAAGGAAAGGAGGTAACAATCTGATACCAATCTGCTAAGAAGTAGCAATCTGTTATGGATCAACTCTCCAAGGAAAAGGAGTTGGCAATCTTGTATAATGATACTCTTCTGAGGAGAGGAGCTAACAATAGGTATATTGTACTTCGCTACTGAGATAGCAATCTATCATGCCTCCGCTATGGAGTAGCAATCTGTATATATAAGCTGCTGGCAAGTCTCAAGTAAGATGAGTAGCGGTCTATATAATACTTGCGTGAGCGGAGTTAGTGGTCTGTAGTGGTTGGCTCCCACAGGGTGACAATAGTGAAAGGAATGACCACTTGGAGGAAATGGTGAATCCCTGGGCCGATGGCAGATGACAGCGCCCCCAGGAGGAGATCCTGAGAGGAACCACCGGCTAGGCTAGAATATGAGATAAACACAATAGTTCTTTATTAGACTGGAAGCTGGACCACCAGAGGTGGCAGTAGTGAGTCGCTGTGTTCGGCAAGCCTGAAGTCCTAATACTGGAATATAATCTCTGGGTCGCTGAGCTGTAGAGAGAGACTAGAAGTAGTGAGTAGACAGGGTATACTGGATACAAGATGGTACACTCACAATAGTAGATGTCGGCAATGGTCTCTATGCCACAGAGAGTCTTCAGTACATTCAGGAACAGGAGCCATAGGCGAGCACTAAGTCCCACAAACAGTCTCACAATTGCTGTATATGAAATGGCTTCTAGAGTAGAAGAGAGTCTGTAAAAGATTTTAGGAACATGGGCCCTCGTGGAGCGAGTACCGGTTCCTATCTGTAATCTTGCCAATGTAACTCTAGATCTCTGTACCTGCAATAACATCTTGGACGGAAGGGAGTCTTCAGAACAATAGGAAGGTAGGCCCTTGTGGAGCGAGTACCGATTCCTATGTAATAGAACTCACTGGGGTAGATTTTCAAAGGGTTACGTGCGTAACACCTGAAAACCTACCCCAAACCCCCCCTGCATGCGCCGAGCCTATTTTGCATAGGATCGGCAGTGCGTGGAAGCCCCAGGATGCGCATAAGTCCCAGGGCTTTCCTGGGGGGGGGGGGGGGAGTCGGGGCGTGTTGCGGCGGCACGTCATCCGGGGTGTGGCCGCGGCCTCCAGACCAGCCCCGGACTGGAACATGGCGCACCAGCAGCTGACCCGCTCGCGCGAGTTATGCCTGCCTCGAGCAGGCGTAACTTTGGGAATAAAGGTGGGGGGGGTGTAGATAGGGCTGGGGGAGTGGGTTAGGTAGGGGAAGGGAGGGGAAGGTGGGGGGAGGCGGAGGGAACGGGCAGCGTGTGCAGGGCTCAGCGCACGCAAGGTGTACAAATGTGCACCCCCTTGAGTGCGCCAACCCTGGATTTTATAAGATATGTGCGGCTATGTGCGTATCTTATAAAATCCGGCATACTTTTGTTTGCGTCTGGTGCGCGAACAAAAGCACGCGCTCGTGCTTTTTAATAAAATGTACCCCACTGTGTTCACGTCCGCGATCGCTTCCAGGCAATGAGGAGTCTTCCGAGTGTTCTGGCAATCTGAAATCCAGAAGAGAGAGCGGAGCCCCTGTGGTAAGTTTGAAAAGGCCGAGCAGTGGGGACAGGCTCCCCTCGCTGACTCAGATTGTTGCAAGTATCGTGGACTGCCGAAGCAAGTCCTGTTGGAGTTCCTTGCTAACATGTTAGAGGTTAGCAAAGAAAGACCTTTTAAAGTGCAAGTGGATGACTTCACTAAGGGGGGACACCCCCGAGGTTCGCGCGATCCTAACTCAAATATTTTCCTTATGCTCCCTTTTTCTCCACCAACCTCTCCCAGATCCCTTCTTATTTCCCACTATTAATGTATGCATCAATGTTTTTAATGGTTTATTCTCTGTTTGATTTTTGTAAACCGTTATGATGGCTGCACCGAATGATGGTATATAAAACTGAACAAATAAATAAATAAAATAAATCTCCCTTTTTTGCTCTCTCTTACCCCTCTGTCTTCTCATCCTTACTCTTTTCCCCTCCCCATCAACTTTTGATTGCCCCTCTCTCTCTCTCTCTCACACACACACACACACACACACACACACACACACTCTTGCCCTCTCCTCTCACTATCCTCACACAGTTACTCTTTCTTATTCTTTACCCTCTTGGCCAGCATAGTTGCTGTGAGGACCTAAGCTTTTCCTCAGTACAGCCCTTGTTTCCCCTCCTTTCACTGCTGATTGAATTCTTACGCTACCCAGAGCCAATCAGAAGGGAGAGGTCAGGAAGCAGCTGCAGGCTGAGAGGCTTCTCCCCCCTGGCTTCCTGCCTGCCTCTCCTGCGTTCTAGTGCTTGCCATTTCTTTACCCTATGCTACAGAAAAAGACAGCTACACGGAACCGGGAGGATGTTTAAGAGTTGGGACTCTAAACCTGAGTCTTCCGGCCAAATCCAGAGAGTTCCCAGGTATGTGTAAGTGGTTTAGAAACATTTTAAAATAAATTAATAAATAAAAAACCTAAAATCCCCACCAAATCCTGGCCTGCCTCTTTCATCCATTCTATTTCACTCCAGTTTTACTCCCAGCTTCACTCAAGAGTAAATAACCAGTATTTTACCCGCTTTCTGAATTTAAGAAACTTTTCTTCTTTCTTCTGGCAATTTGTTCCATAAATTGAGCCCAAAATAGCTGAAAGCTGTATGGTATGACAGAACTAATCTGTAATCCTTTAAAAAAAGGAACCTCTAGCAACACCTGCTTGAAAGATGTCAATTCCCGCGAAGGCCTTTACCAACAAAGTAAAGATGTTAGGTATTCGGAAAAATTGTAGTACACACATCTAAAAATCAATATTAGGAATTTGAACTGTATTCTTGGCTCAACCAGCAATTACATGAGTGTTACTGTGTGGAGTATGAGGAAATGTCATTGAAACCCTGCCCTAAAGAGAGGATATTATGTGCAAGGCAATTATTTATTCCCTAGGGAAAAATGGAGTGCAGCACTAGGCCTCCTTTCCCCAGGTCTTACTAGGGCAGCATGTATTGTAGCATAGGCCAAAAATATAATGTCTCAATATCAGCACTCACTGTGATTTCTTGGGTGGTGTTCTGGTCATGTTCATTTGAAAGGTAAGTGACAGCATCCTGGACAGAGGCAAAGAGCTGAGCCTTTGTGATATTTTTGCAGAAGAAATTGCCAATCTCCAGTTGGTTAATGACAGAAGCTACAAAGATACATAAATGATTACTGTAAAACTTAATTATATTAAAAAAAACCCAAAAACTCAGAGAAACTTTGATAGGTGAGTGACAACATTGTCTTGAGCCACATCCAATGCGGACAGACACTGTTCAAGTTTCTTTAAATAACTCATCCAATGGAACCCAAACTTGACATACAGCTTCTCTGTTATGTCAAATCTGAATATCTCTTGAACAGAAACTGCTAGTCATAGCAAATTACTTGGTTAATTTTTTATGGGGACAAAAAGGTTAATTTTTCAAGGAGTACCTTTCCTTTACAGTAAGTTCCAGTAGTACAAACCGTGATGAAGGGAAACAGAGAACAGTTGGTAGAAGGGGCTGGCAACCAAACTGTAGGGTAGATTATTGAGTATGAGCTTATGAGCCTTTCCAATTTTCTATTTTAAAAGCAGCATGCATTGTACGAATGTACTGCACCAACAGTAACCAATTAGAATGACATGGTTGGCATCAGACTCCTTTCTTTGTCAAAGAATGAGTGTCATTTAAGCTTCATCTAAAGGATTATCTTTCTTGTAGACTATTTTTGAAACGCTGACTGTGTGCAGAACTCAGAGTTTCTAAAAGGGACCTGCATTTCTTGCTTACCATGGCACCCAACAAGATAGACATCCACTTCAATTTCATGAAAATCTCTGAAAATCTGAAATGTGAAAAACAAACAGAAAATTCAGATATTACAATATTGTGTTTCAATGATGTCCTATCATGATTTGAAATGATCACTTTTATGATTCATGGTAACGTTAGCTACACCATTGATGGATAAATATCACATTCCATTTCTAAATCAATGCAGTTGTTAAAAAGGATTCTTTATTCTAACCTTGAGCAGATGGAAAGGGCGATGCCTAGTGAAGAATGTAAAGATAAGTCTTATTGTGACAGAATGGTTTCAGAATGCTTGCCAGAGAAAAATCACACTAGAATTACTGTTGGACGCATGTTTATAGGGTTCAACTGCTGTAGTGGCATCAATTTTGATGGTCAACCTATGACACAAGGGTTCCCAAATGACACATGTGGTTAGTTCTGCTGACACTCCAAGGCATAATTCCTCATTCCCCTGGCAGCCGCAAATTTGTTAAGTCTGAATGTTTAGCACATTTTAGCAAAAGAATCCTTCCTCTAACTTTCCTATCAAATCCTTACACGATAACTTGTAAACAGGCACGTGGGCGCGATTGCCGGCATGCGCCCATGGCTGTGGCTATTTTATAACATACACGCTTATATGCACGCACGTTACGAAATAAGCTTAGCGCGCGCACATGTGCGAGCAATTTTAAGTGGGCGCGCGCATGTGTGCGCAAATCCCGCTTCCACTGCATAAGCGGGGGTATTTCAAAAGGGGCAAGCGTCCACTCTATTGCCAGTTTCACCAGTTCATTCCCAGTTCGCCCAGGCAAGGGATAGGCTTTCCAAAACCCCCTTGTTTAATAGCCTCCCTTTTCCCCGGTTAACCCCGACCCTTAAAACCCTGCTGACATATTTTTGTTTTATGACTCACACGCCACCCATAGCAGAAGTAAAGTTACATGGTAGGAGACCCTTGTGCACGCTTGGGTGCGTAAGGATTTACAGGATGGTTTCAGTGAGAAATTCAGGAATGCCCATGCCCTGCCCAGACCACGCCCATGCTTCTACCCTTTTTTTGGAACTTTTCGTTTGTGCGTGCAGTGGGAGATACGCGCTTACTCGGGCGGCTTTTAAAATCCGCTCGGTGCGCACCGACCCAACATATTCACGTATCTCCTGGTTTTGGCACATGTCAGGCTTTTAAAATTCACCTTTTAAATTCTAATGTCCTTATTAAACTTGAATAGCTCGCCCTTGAAATATGAACATGCTTCTCTCCCCATTGGTCAATGCTATCAGTCTTGTATCTATAATACCTGGTTTTGCTTTTTACCTCTGAACTTCTAAAATCATTATTCATCAGTAGTCTCTCCAGCCCCTGACTGAATGGTTTGCAGCTATGATGCCAACTTTCTTTACTCATTAATCTGGGATATAGCACAAATGAAAGATATCACATTGCATTTGGTGAATGTGTAAGAAAAGAATGGGCATTACAATTAACGTTTTTCATTCCCCCTATTACAAAGAAGAAGCATAACAGATTATAAGACTTACCTAGTGCTGGGCATTTGCCATAGAGACCATAGATTCCTCTCTGTCTAAAAATTCAAAGTCAAACTATAGCACTTTTGAAAGAACCTCCTCAAAAATTCTAAAATCTTTATTGTTGCAGTTACCATTGTTAATTTTTCTTTGCTTAGCTTTTATTCAATAGCCAATGTACCTTATACCATAGTAACATTTGTGTTGGCAGTTTTTAATTTAACTTACATTTTTTAAAACCTTTATACAGACAGTATCCACAAAATTGACAGAGGCAAAGTCCAGGATGAGGGAGTGGAAGTCAGGTTTACTTAGGCCCAGAGAGTCCAGCGTGGGTTCCTCTGATGTCTCATGCCTGTCCCTGGCTTGGGTTTCTGGATCCAATACAATGTCACTGATTACTGCCACAAATTGTCTCTCCTGAAAAAAAACAATTCCCCAAGGGCAATGCTTCATTTTAAATGCTATCAATTTACTTTCGACTGTGTCCTTTCTCCGTGCTCCCAGACATGAGAACTGTGCTGCTCGGCTGAACTTGGCAGGAAACAGGAATCAGGATTTCAAAATTCAAGCTTCTCTCAGTTGAAACCTACCACATCTACCACCACTAGTATTTATCATTTCTGTAGCACTGTTAGACATACACAGGATGCCAGCTCACTCCCACCTAAAATATACTAAGCTTAATGAAAGCCAGTTTTTCTAAAGGTCAAACATTGTATTGACAGTTGTTTTTTAAGTGTCGGTTACTGGAGTAGTCAGTCATTTTATAGCTCATGTCACTGGATAGTAACACAGTCTTTGTCCAATAATGCGAGTCAATTGTTTTGTGTGGGGACCTTTTATCTTCAGACTATGCATTGATTTTCAAAGATAAAATACACACATACTTTCCTTTTGAAACTTTTTCCTCCTGCTTTTTATGTGAATACATTTTCCTCTCCTGACCTAAACATGTCCTCCAGGAGTGCCCCCTCTCAATGTGGCCAAAAATCGGAATGTTGGAGAATTTTCAGCTTTCACATCATTCCAGTAAGAATGCTGCTAATTTAAGTGGGCAAATTACCATTTACCCGCATAAATTGCTTTGACAATTGCTCTCAAGTGGCAGTTTTCAAGCCGCCCACATTGATGCAGAATTACATGTCGATTTTGAAAACGTTGGTCCTGCGAAAATGCCCACATATGCACATATGTGGGCCGCGTGAGCAAAGCGGATTTGAAAAAGCTGCAAAATATGCGCATATGTACTCGTGTGCGCGTGAGGAATAAGGGGGCAGAAAAGGGGTGAGGCATGGGCATTCTGGGAGGGACCAAGACTTACACTCGTAACTCCAAATTTTAAAAACGAAACTTGCAGCGCGAAAATGCTAGATATCCATGTATTTTACTGCTGCTCCTGATAAGGAACACGCTTGTCGATCTCTAGGACTTACAGGACAGGGTGAGGGGTCTGGGTTAACTGGGGGGGGGGCATGCAGGATGAAGACCCAGAGGGATCTGGAAGAACTCGATATTAACTGGGCAAACTGATGGACTAATCGGAAAAACTGGCTTGTCCCTTGCGCGAGCATGTTTTAAAATCCACCTATATACGCGCGTAAAAGCCAACAAAGTACTAAGGAAGATACACCCACTACATGTGCTCGATTAACCTCTTAAAATTAGGAGCACACTTATGCCTGGTTGGCGCATTTAAAACACGCAGGCAAATGCGTGCACAATTTAAAATTTCAGCGTATCTTTGCTCATGTGCCGATATGTGCGTGTATGGGTGCACGCATGTTCAATTTAAAATTATCCTATTAATGTATACTTTTTACTTATGGTCTATGGCACCAGTTTTAAACGGGAAAGCACATGTGTATTTTCTCTATGAAAATCACTACAAGTACAAAGTATACAATGAGGTCGATGTTCAAAAGCAACTTAGCCAGATAAGTAGGACTTATCCAGCTAAGTAGCGACTGATAAATATCCGGCTATGTTCAGCGGTTGCCACTTAGACAGATAAGTCACTTATCTGGCTAAGATTTTAGCCGGATAAGTTGTGCACACGCAATAGATGAAATGGTGCTACTTAGCTGGATAAGTTATCTGCCTAAGTTAAACCTGCTCAAAATAATTCTGAAAATTGTTTTCTTAGTATCAACTGCAGCATGAACATTTGCAAGGCTCTGTATTCTGTTTTCACTGTATGGTATCGGCATAAAGCATAATTTTAATTGACATGTGGGGCAGGAATGACATTCAGGTCACTCACAGGAGCATTCACATGACAATATGAAGGTCCAATGCTTATAGCATGCTTTGATTCGGCAGAGAAACACTTTCAATAAAACTACATAAAGTATTCTAGCCATCTTCAAATTTACCTAAGGTACTACCTATGTTTATTTATTTATTATCAAATATCAAAATTTGCATGCTGCATTATCCTTGTTTCCAAGCAGCTCACAATAGTGCATGCACAATAAAATACATTCATAAAACAAAAGGACTGTTAAAAAAATAAACAAGACTTAAATAAATATGAGCAGATAATCTTGTCCATAATGCTGTGCACTTTCAAAAATTACCGTGTATACTCATGTTTGAGTTGAAAAGTTTTAACCCCAAAACCGGTCCTTAAAATCGCAGTCATCTTATTTACGGGTAATCCACATAATGCCGGTACAATGGCACTTGCAGTTGTGCAGGCACATCCTCCCCCCCCCCCCCTCAGGCTAGGATCTGATTAGTGCACTTAGAACCACGCGGTTCAAAGTGTGCCACTGGGAACCCACGGGGAAGGAAGGAGGGCGTGCCTGAATGACCACAAGTTCACGTTGTCTTCATAGCAGCAGCAGTGAGGGATCCAGAGAAGTTGTGGGGGAGAAGCTGTCCTACTGCTACACTAGGAGACCAAGCGGGGCAGGGGGAGGAGGAAGGACGTTTCTGAGCAAGGGCCTGTCGTTGTCCAGATAGCAGTGGATGAGTTAAGGAATTGGGAGGGGGGGGGGGGGGAAGGATTCAGACAGCAGGGACAGCCATGGGGTAGGGAGGGAAAGATTTTGACAGGAGGGTCAGCTATGTGGGAGGGAGGGAAGGATTCAGACAGCAGGGAAAGCCATTAGAATAATGATTTCTTACCCTCAGGAAAATGACTGTTGCGAAGAAAAAGAGAGCATCTTACAACGCATCACTGAAACTGAATGTTATAGAATGTGAAAAGGAGGCCAATAATTGTGTAGCTGCAAGAGAATTTTATATTAGTGAAAAACTCATCAGAGAGTGGAGAAAAAAATAAAAAAAAAGCTGCTAGAAATGCCAAAGTCAAAGAAAGCCTTACGTTTCAAAATTGCACCTTTTGAAGGACTGGAAAAGGATTTGAATGACTGGATAATGGAATGCAGACAGAATGGCTACATTGTTACTCGCTCGAGCATTAGGATTTGTGCCTTTCAAATGGCAAAAGAAGAAAAATATTCAGCAAGCGAAGGTCTGAAAGAATTCATAGCATCATCTGGTTGGTGTTCACGGTAGTTGAACCGATATGGATTGTGCCTTCATCAGCGTACAAAGATTTCACAGAAACTGCCTAAGAGCTTGATGAAAAAATCTGTTCATTCCACAACTTCATTATTTAACAGAGAATAAAGAGTAATTTCGATATGAATAACATTGGTAATATAGATGAAACGCCTATGACATTTGATATGCCTGGCAATCTCACTGTAGCTGGAATTGGAGAGAATGCCATACTTGTAAAAACAACTGATCATGAAAAGACCCATTTCACAGTGGTCCTGTCTTGCTTGGCAGATGACACAAAACTGTGTCCGGTGGTAATTTTCAAGAGGAAAATGATGCCGAAGAACCTAAAAATTCCAGCAGGCATAACTGTTCGGATTCATCCTTAAGGCTGGATGGATGAGGAGGGAACAAAACGGTGGCTGTGCAATGTGTGGGGTAGGTGACCAGGCGTGGGGCTAAGAAAACAACAGTCACTATTGGTTTGGGATATGTTCCGCGCACATATAACAAAGGATGTGAAGGACGATGCAAAGAAAATGGTGATCACATTAGCAGTGATTCCAGGAGGTCTGACATCAATGCTCCAGCCATTAGATATCTGTCTCTACAAGGCTTTCAAGGACCAATTGCGGGATATGTGGCAACAATGGATGTGTTCTGGTCAAGCAACGTTAACAAAAGAAGGGAACTTGATGAAACCAGTGAAATAGGTAAGGGATGCCTGGGAGTCAGTTTCACCAGAAATGGTCAAGAAATCATTCCTGAAATGTGGGATTAGCAATGCTATGGATGGATCAGAAGATGATGCCATCTAGGAAGACAAAGATGAATCAGCATGAATGATGATTCAACAGATGGAGACAGCAAAGACAACATTTACACTGATGGCATCACCAAAGAACAGCTCCATGATTTATTCATTCAGACAATGAAGAATTGGACTTGGAAGGATTTGAATAAAAGAGGATTCATATGGGAGAGAAAGCCATGGGGGAGGGAGGCAAGGATTCATACAGCAGTGATATTTTCTTAAGTTGTTAAATGATGATTCTTATGAGACACTTTATTCTGCTTTTAAAAAATAAATAAAAGCAATTTTCTTAAGTTATTGGTTGGTTTCTTAGTATGATTTTACCATTTTATAAGCCCCCTAGCTTTTACCTTCGACTTGTCCTTGGGTGACAGATAAATCTTAATTTTAGGGCACAAAAATACCCTTTACTTATACATGAGATTGACTTATTCATGAGTATATACAGTACTTGGTAAATAAAAGCTTTTCTGAAAAGAAAAGCTTTCCAGAGCTTTCTAAAAGTATTGTATATACAGTTGGAGTTTATATAACATACTGCATCATTCTGTGATATAATGTGTTCTAATTTCAGTGACACCTTTCTCCATATTACCACACCAGTAGCTTTTACCTTAGATAGTTCCCACCCCAACCAGGTTCACAGCTGAATGACAGCACCATTGTCCATGCTATTACAGACCTGTGCCATTGTCCTTGAATAAGTTTCCATCTCAGTGCTCATAAAGCCATTGTTGTCTTGTCCCATCACCTGTCAATCAGGACAAGTAGAAGAAAAGAAGTAAAATATGCAATCTAACCCTTCAGCAATATTGCCTTGTTTCCCTTAACAATGTCACCTAGCAAGCCAGTTACTAGGGATGTGAATCGTGTCCTCGATCGTCTTAACGATCGATTTTGGCTGGGAGGGGGAGGGAATCGTATTGTTGCCGTTTGGGGGGGTAAAATATCGTGAAAAATCGTGAAAAATCGTGAAAAATCGAAAAATCGAAAAATCGAAAAATCGCAAAACCGGCACATTAAAACCCCCTAAAACCCACCCCCGACCCTTTAAATTAAATCCCCCACCCTCCCGAACCCCCCCCAAATGACTTAAATAACCTGCGGGTCCAGCGGCGGTCCGGAACGGCAGCGGTCCGGAACGGGCTCCTGCTCCTGAATCTTGTTGTCTTCAGCCGGCGCCATTTTCCAAAATGGCGCCGAAAAATGGCGGCGGCCATAGACGAACACGATTGGACGGCAGAAGGTCCTTCCGGACCCCCGCTGGACTTTTGGCAAGTCTCGTGGGGGTCAGGAGGCCCCCCACAAGCTGGCCAAAAGTTCCTGGAGGTCCAGCGGGGGTCAGGGAGCGATTTCCCGCCGCGAATCGTTTTCGTACGGAAAATGGCGCCGGCAGGAGATCGACTGCAGGAGGTCGTTCAGCGAGGGTTCCGGCGCCTCGCTGAACAACCTCCTGCAGTCGATCTCCTGCCGGCGCCATTTTCCGTACGAAAACGATTCGCGGCGGGAAATCGCTCCCTGACCCCCGCTGGACCTCCAGGAACTTTTGGCCAGCTTGTGGGGGGCCTCCTGACCCCCACGAGACTTGCCAAAAGTCCAGCGGGGGTCCGGAAGGACCTCCTGCCGTCTAATCGTGTTCGTCTATGGCCGCCGCCATTTTTCGGTGCCATTTTGGAAAATGGCGCCGGCTGAAGACAACAAGATTCAGGAGCAGGAGCCCGTTCCGGACCGCTGCCGTTCCGGACCGCCGCTGGACCCGCAGGTTATTTAAGTCATTGGGGGGGGGGGTTCGGGAGGGTGGGGGATTTAATTTAAAGGGTCGGGGGTGGGTTTTAGGGGGTTTTAGTGTGCCGGCTCACGATTCTAACGATTTATAACGATAAATCGTTAGAATCTCTATTGTATTGTGTTCCATAACGGTTTAAGACGATATTAAAATTATCGGACGATAATTTTAATCGTCCTAAAACGATTCACATCCCTACCAGTTACTGATCAAGTGACTTCATACTATACATCGTGAATTCTTCCAGTAAACCTTACCACAAGCTTTCATATTCATAATGGAGTTATCATAAAAAGTCATGAGACATCATGTAGTAGTGTAACATCTTAAATAGCTCATATATTTATGCTTTTGTACTTCGGTTTGTGATGGCTCTTCCATTTCAAATTTCATATCACATTTTTCTCTATATGAGTCCCTCGGTGAATCCACACCTAAAACTAGCATTTGGGGTATCTATAGTTACAAGCTATATGTGCTGGTATAAAAATAATAGAATTGATGTTCCCCAATTGTGAGTGCTGTGTGCATGATAATGGTTCTTACCAGGCTAAACTGGATAACTTAAAGGAGATTATGCAACTTGACCAGGACACGGAGAGGGCAATATTGAGTGAAGTGGCAAGTGGTTAGTTACCTGGGTAAAGGTACCAGTGTATCTAAAGTGATCCAGATAAAGTTATCTGGATCACTTTAGGTCAGCCTTTTGCCCGACCATACTTACCTGCATAAGTTCAGCAGGACAGCGCTCAATATCAGTGCTACCCATCTACATGTAAGCCCACCCCTAGAATTCTCCCACCCTCTCTCTTCTTACCGGCTAAGTTTTACCTGGGTAAAAAGCTACCCAGGTACTATTTAGTTAGTTGATGAGGTGGGATGTTCACATCTTGGAGTTTGTCTAAGTAACTTAAAAGTTACTCGGACAAAGTCCTTTGAATACCAACCTCAGAGATTAGACTAATTTATTGTAAGGGTTTCTACTTTAACCAGGTCAATCATGTTCTCCACCTGACCATTCTATTCAGTCACAGGTGCTAGCTGCATTGCCTGATGAAGAGAGATGGGTCTAGAGTTGAATTTGTCTCCATAGAGTGCTTCACAGTAGCTGTCAGTAACGCCTTCCAGAAACCAGGTCAGCAGAAAGCAATGCATAGCTCTTGTGGTCTAGCGTGGACTTAGAATACGTGGAATGCTTGGATTATGAATGGTAAAGAGAAAAAAAGATATTAAATACATGATACAATTCTGATGAAAAACCTGAAGTCTCTATTGGCAATAGGTAACACCATCTACCTTTCCAGCCTCTGCTCTCTTGGCCTGACTTTTAGCCTTCTCCTGCATTCTTTTCTGCTTTTTGATGGCTTTTTTCTTCTGCTTAATGAGTTTGTCAACATTAATGCCGCACTAAAAGTGAAAGGTGAGATTAACAGAGGTTAGTGATATCACACGATAGTAGCTGAAACAGAGGTATTGGATCAGGGATCTCGAACTGCAATCCTCAAGTGCTGCAAAACCAGTATCATTATCAGGATATATCTAATGAATATGCATGAGATAGATCTGCATAGAAAATTGTACAGGCCTGGATTTTTGCACAGGTCTAGCAGGCCTATGCATAAAGTGGCAAAATTGTAAGGGCAGCAAAGTTCTTGCTCCTTGTCACCCCATCAGCCTTCCATCCTGCCACAAACTCCAATCCTGCTGCTCCTCTACCCCTCCTACCCCAACTTCTAATTTGTGCTCCTTTCCTCCTCTCTACCTTCCAAACCTCTAAATGGGGTTGCCAACTGGCTCCAGATTCACCCAAAAGAGTTGATCCAGTCCTGGATTTACCCCATTGCATGCGGGGACATGATGTCTAAGAAAAGTAAGTCCCCACATGCAATGGCATAAACCCAGGACTGGGCAAATCTGGAGCCAGTTGGCAAGCCTGCCTCCAAACTAATTTGATTATCATCAGTCTTTTGGGCCTAGACCTCCAGTCCTTTCTCCTCCCTTGTAGAGCTCAGGCTCTGTCATTATAAAGCAATGAGCACAGGAACAAGGTCAGCACATGGCCCTGTACACAAAGTTCTTCCTAATACATGGAACCCTGAAGGGGACAGGAACACTACAGTGCTAGTGAGTGCGGAGTCACAAGCTGACTGCATCCCTGCACTTACTACCTTCCAAGGACAATGCAGTTAGAGCCCTGAGATCTGTGCACAGGTCAGTGGCAGTCCAGACCAGAACAGGGCGGGCATACCTGGAAACTCTCCGGATTTGATCCAGAAAATCCAGATATCTGAAGGAATTGCCGGGTCTCTGAGCCAACCCTCAAAACTCTGGGTGCTCCTCCTTCTTCCTGTTTATGTGGTCCTGGAAGAAAAAGGTGCTGGAGCTGCACAGGCAGAAAGGAGGAGTGTCGTCCCGCACAAAGAAGAGGGGCAGCATCTGTTCCTGTGGCGAAAAAAGTGGCCTTCTAGCAGGGCCGCTGTGGAGTCCATCTCACAGCGGTCTGAGAAGCCTGGCAGCAGGGCCACCACGGACCTCATCCCAGGGTGGCCCAGGAAGAGGAGGCCCAGAGACAAGGGCGAGGCGGAGGCCCTGATAGAGTGTGTGTGTGTGTGTGTGTGTGTGTGTGTGTGTGTGTGTGAAAATGAGAGAACATGTGAGAGTGCATTGAGAGTCTGTATATAAGTGTGAGAGAGACAGCATGTGGGAGTAAGAGCCTGTGTGAGTGAGACAGAGGTAGCATGTGAGAGCTTGTGTGAGTAAGTGAGAGACAAAAAGACAGCTTATGTGTATGAGAGACAGCATGTGAGAGTGAGAGCCTGTCTGTGTGAGAGAGAAGCAGCAAGTAAGAGTGACAGCCTTGTGTGTGAAAGAGAAAGAGACAGCATGTGAGAGTGAGTGCATGGGTGTATGTTTGAGGGAGGAAGGGAAGAAGATGGGTGGAGAGAGAAGAAAAGAGATCCTGTAAAAGGAAATAAGAAAAGATTGAGAAGGGGAATGTGGAAAAAAAAAAGGCTGGGACCAACCGATTAGAAAAATAAGATAAGACAATAAAGGTAAAAAATATGTACATATATATATATGTATAATATATATATATATATATATATATATATATATATATATTAGAATGTGCATTATATATTTGTAGTTTGTTCTTTCTTCAGTATTTCATTGTTCAGAGTCTGCTTTCTTGGACTTTCCATTTTATTTTTGTCTGCATGTTTGTATTTCTAATTTGTAGTCTGTTATTTCTGTATCAGATAAGGGTTGGGCTGTGTTCTGCCTTTGTATAACTGAGATGCAGTATTTCTGGTAGCATGTAGTTTCTCTATAGGGATTTGTAGCAGTGCGGCTTGTTCCTTTTCCACAGTAGGTGGTGTATTAGTGTTCTAGGGCCTGGTATAATATTTGCATTGCTGCTTTTTCATAGGTAAGGTTGCTGCTGTTTGAGTCCTGAGGCTTAGTACTGTTATGATATGGTATGGCAAGGTTCTAGGTGTCTATTTTATTTTTTTGCCGGGGTTTGTGTTACTTGACAAAGTATTGGGCAATGGAGGGTGTTCAGTTTGATGTCTCTATACTTACTGTGTGTGTGGAAGAGGAGAATTGAGTGAGAGTCTGGGGGTAAATGAGAGGAATGAGTGAGTGTGTTGTCAGACTGAGTATCTGTGTGCATGAAAGAGTATGAGAATGAAGATGTGAGTGTGTTAATGTGTGCATGTGAGAACGTTTGTGTATATGCTGCTACCGGTTCACGTGCGCACAGCACACACACCCCCCCTCCCTCAATCTACAACAATCTCAGGGTGACTGGAAATCAAAGGTTCCCAAGTATGCATGTGGGGATGGGAGACGGAGAGAGGAACAGCTGAATTGCAAAGGTGCAGGGGAATGGAAGACCCATAGAATGGTGAGAGATGGAGGGCAAGGGAATTAGAGGTCTGTGGGGGTGGTAAATCAGAGGTCCATTAGGGGGTTTGGAGGGTTCTGAGATACGAGAATTTGAGGGAAATCAGAGATCATCATAGGCATGGTATGGGCATGGGCTTTCAAAGGTCCAGGGGGAGCAGCAAAAGCCCAATTCTATCCCTGCAAATATATCACATACATATTTATTAGGGATATCCTGAAAACATGACTGGACTGCAGATTGACATCCCTGCTTTCGATCACTACATCTAAGTGTCTCATCGCTTCTCAGCCTTTTGGTTCTATGGGGGGGAGGGATGGCAGTTTACTCCTTCTATGGACTTACAGTTCAAATGAAACCAGAGCTGGGATCCTGGTGCCATGAGCCTTCATTCGCAACTACCTGGGGCTTTGTCCCCTATTTTATATCCCCTCCCAAATTTACTTAGCCCAGTCACTGCAGCGACAGTTCTAGGCCAGGGGCCATGCACCAGGGCTCCTTCTGCAGCCCTGCATTCATGGGCCCTAAATCCAGCCAGTAAATGTCACCATTGCATGAGAACTATGACTCCCACCTCTCCAGGGGCTGTGAACGCTGCCTCTGCAGCATCCCTAGCCCTGGTTCACCCAGGCAGAAGAAGAACTGAGCTGGGAATCAAACCCACGTCTTCCACCTGGCTGTTCACAACACTGCCACTGAGACATCGGGCCGGCCTCAGCCTTTTGAGTCATTACACCCACAGACCTGCAAGGCAACTTTCAAAGGGAAGCTCCCTGCTGACTTTCCCTGGTAAAATTTGGGTCCGGCCTGGCACTATGGACACTTCATTACCATGCTTAAAATAGGAAATCTCTGTGCGTTGTCTGCCAGCTCTGCCTTCCCTCAGCCTCACCCTTTGTGGCACAGGTAAAAACACTTGTGCTGTGAAACAATGCAGGCGTTATCACCTACACAGAGGGACCTCAATTTTACGAATGCTAGCATTGATCTCACAAATGCTAAGTGATGGATTCAGCAATGTCATTTGCCAGGACTGACGTTAATTGTGAGAGATTGTTTACCTGTTCCTTACCTTGTGCTTCAGTGCCTCTGCATACAGTTCTGCGTTTGCAAAATAGAGTGTGGATGAAGACTGAAATATCTTCACACCTGCTATTTCTTTGGCCTGTAAAGAGACCCCAGAAAGAAATTCAGGGAGGAAGCAGTAAACTGCATTTTCCTTTACAGAGAGAAGAAATGGTGATATTGAGGTAGCACACTGGGAACAGAAAATTATTTGTTGCTTATCTTAAATAAACACATCCCAAGAATTTCCAAGTAAAAATCAGCAAATAATGTAACAGATAAAGAATAAAATACAGAGTCTATTTAGTAAAGATGAGATTAGCACTCCTTTGAATTATAGAAAGTTAGGACTGGAAGGGACATCAATATGTCAAGTTCCACCCTGTTTTGTTGCAGATCCTCTGTATCTAAATTTCATTTTAATCAAGTTGGAAAGTTCAAATTATTTTACTTGGGTAACTAAGCAATAGTGATATTCATTTGCTTGAAATGGGAAATGTTAATGTTTCAAGACATTTTAAAAATGAAATGAAAGACAGACAAACAAAGTTTTGTTCATTTTCGTTTGTTTCATTTTCAAATTTCACCACCACTGACCAGAAAAACTCACATCTCGTGCCTCCTCTCCAGTCTCCTCCACCTTACCCTTGCCCCATACTATATTATTCTTTTTCTTCTTGGGCAGGAGCTATACCTAGTCATGCCTGCCTTGCCAGAGAAATGCTTAGAAATGGCACCAGCAGACCAAGTTCGTGGCATTGTTAATTTATTCTGTACCTCAGCCCACAGAAACAGCAGCACCAAGTTATTTGGGTACTTTTGTACCCATGTACATGAAAATGAATTTGAATATTTTCTAATGACTAGACGGGTACCAGAGTACCTGTGTACCTTCCACTGTTGAAGCCAAGTATATATCTGAACCCAATTTACAAATGACTGATATTGCTTTTTATGATTCTTTTCACATGCTTTTCTATACTAAATAATAAACAAAAAAGAAATTACTTTGTTAGAGATGTCACTGCATCTTAGCTCTTAGTCATTCATTATTAACTTGCACAGTCATAAGTACAGAACCAAACCATGCGAAGTACACCGTGTTAACGGATATAGGGATCTGAATAATAATAATTTGTAGCCTACCTTTCCAAAGGATGGTCAAGGTGACTTACAACATTATTTGAATTCAGGTATAAGAAGTCTCTCTCTCCCAGGAAACATAGAATTTAAGGGGTAAATTTTCAAAGGACTTACGCACGTAAAGTTAGCACATACGCGCATAGTACGCGCACACATGCTATTTTACAAACATCAAAAATGTGCATGTATTTTCGCTTTTGTGTACACATTTGCCTGCGCATGAAAGGGATGGTCTTACGGACATTCTGGGGAGGGGCTAAGAGTTATGCGTGTAAGTCGCTATTTTATAAGAGGCTTATGCAAGTGCATTACACATGGTAAGTATCTCGCACAAATTGATATCATAGTTGTCTTGGGTGGGAAAGCTGGGGGGAGGGTGGTAAAGAACTAAGAGAGTCTTGATGACCCGGAGAAGGACTGGGTGAATTGGCGGAGGTATGGGCAAACTGGTGATTTCAATTACGCACGGATGCTTTAAAATATACTTCTGTGTGTAAATCCGGGTTTTCCGCACATTATATTTTTCGCGCATAAAATATGAGTATATGTTTAAAAAGTAGGAAAAGTATGGACTTTCAGTGCCTTGTATTTGTATTCCCATATAATCAAATGTGTATTTTATAATCTGCATATACCTGATATGCGCAGGTTATAAAATACTGTAGTAGATCTCCATGTGGCCATATATGCACATATATGGGACCACGTGGAGGTGTTTGAAAGTTATCTTCATAGTGGTTACTAGGGATGTGAATCGTTTTTTGACGATTTAAAATATCGTCCGATATATTTTAAATCGTCAAAAATCGTTAGGGCCACGATACAATACCAATTCCCCCGATTTATCGTCAAAAAATCGTAAATCGGGGGAAGGGGAAGGGCAGGAAAACCGGCACACTAAAACCCCCTAAAACCCACCCCCGACCCTTTAAATTAAATCCCCCACCCTCCTGAACCCCCCCCAAATGCCTTAAATTACCTGGGGGTCCAGCGGCGATCCGGAACGGTCTCCTGCAATTGAATCGTGTTGTCTTCAGCCGGCGCCATTCTGCGCCGCCATTTTGCAAAATGGCGGCGCAAAATGGCGGCGGCCATAGACCAACACGATTCGACTGCAGGAGGTCGTTCCGGACCCCCGCTGGACTTTTGGCAAGTCTTGTGGGGGTCAGGAGGGCCCCCCAAGCTGGCCAAAAGTCCCTGGGGGTCCAGCGGGGGTCCGGGAGCGATCTCCTGCCGCGAATCGTTTTCCGTACGGAAAATGGCGCCGGCAGGAGATCGACTGCAGGAGGTCGTTCAGCTGGGGTCCGGAACCCCCAGGTAATTTAAGGCATTTGGGAGGGGTTCGGGAGGGTGGGGGATTTAATTTAAAGGGTCGGGGTGGGTTTTAGGGGGTTTTAGTGTGCCGGTTTTCCTGCCCTCCCCCTTCCCCCGATTTAGCTACGGACCGCCGCTGGACCCCCAGGTAATTGAAGGCATTTGGGGGGGGGGGGTTCGGGAGGGTGGGGGATTTAATTTAAAGGGTCGGGGGTGGGTTTTAGGGGGTTTTAGTGTGCCGGTTCACGATTTTAACGATTTTCACGATACTCTAAACACCCAAACGGCGACGATACGATTCCCTCCCCCTCCCAGCCGAAATCGATCGTTAAGACGATCGAGGACACGATTCACATCTCTAGTGGTTACCTAAGATGATATGAGATAAAGTAATTTGCCCAAGGCCAGGGAATGGGATTGGAACTCGTGTTTCCTAGGTTTTCAGCCTGTTTCTTTAAACGCTAGGCAATTCCTTCTCCTGTATAGTAAGAGTTAGCTACCAAGAAGTCTGCAAATGGATATAGTCTAGATAATTTATCTTCTTTCATAACTTTCTAACTCCAAAGGCCTCTATTCAAAATCTTGCCATCAGGATTTACCTGCTTATATCTGGCCACATCTCTGTATATATCTGTTTCAGGAATCTGACCCAAGATTGAGTAGTGGGGTCTAAGAAAGACAGACAGTTGCAAATTAAAATTTGGTACATAAACTAAGAGAAAGCAAAATTGCTTACCTCTGACAGGTGTTCTCCTTGGACAGCAGAACAAACAGCTGCACAGATGGTGACATCATCCGATGGCGCCGAATCGAATTGTTTTTCTCTCAAAGTCCGGAAAGTTTTACTTTGCTCTCTGAGCATTCGCAGGCCTTCCTGTGCTAGTATTCCCACATGCAATTCTTCTCAGTCTTTTTCCAAGCTTGGTAAACTTCCTGGGGAGGAGGGAGGGGTTGGTTGGCTGTTTGATCTGCTGTGAATACTAGGGATGTGAATCGTTTTTCAACGATTAAAATTATCGTCCGATAATGTTTATATCGTCTTAAATCGTTATAGAACACGATACAATAGAAATTCTAACGATTTATCGTTAAAAATCGTTAAATCGTGTTAGTGCGCACTAACTCGAGTTAGTGCGCACTAACTCCCCGTTAGTGCGCACTAACTTGATTTAGTGCGCACTAACTGAAAATGATACAAATAAACACTTTCCAGGTCACTGAAGGTCAGTTAGGAATGAATATGTGTTCCTATTGGCTGGCTGCCCTCTTATCTATTGATGTTACCAAGGTTACCACTGAGGTGATGGTTGGGGGGATGGGAAATGGAACTGGAAACTAACGAACACCAACAGAAAATGAAACAAAGTGTTCACACTTCCCAGGTCAGTAAAGGTCACTTAGGAATGAATATGTATGTATGTATTCCTATTGGCTGGCTGTGCTCTTATCTATTGATGTTACCAAGGCTAATACTGAGGTAATGGTTGGGGGGATGTGAAATGGAAACAGTTGGAAGCTTGACAAAAAAAGTAATGTAATGATCAGCACTCACGTGACTAGAACTTGTTTGTTTATTATTTTTGTTAGCAGGCACCTGAAATGCTAGTGCATGTTGAATTTGCCAATCACTGTGCATTTTAGAAAGGTGGTCCTGGCTGGAACTGTACACAGTTCAAATATATGTAATTGATTGTTGGTAAGTGTATTTTTTAAGTAGCCACACTGGCACAAGTATGTTTACTTTTCCTCCTACTTAACTCACTAGCTCAGCTTTGTAAGAAGGGCTTCTCTGCTTGTGTGTTGTTTTTGTTTGGTGTGAGGAGAGCAGAAACATCAGATCTTTATTCAATCTACTACAGTCATCTCTTACAGTGCCCTATCCCTATTAATACCAGGAGTGTTGTGATCTTCCTGCACACAGTGCCCTAACCCTGATACCAGTCTGAGACAGCTCCCTCCCTGCATTACTAGTGAGAGGCTGGCTTCACAGACAGGGGGGAGCTGCCTGACCCTCACTCCTGACTTCCCCCATGTCCCAGCTAGTGAATGGTGTGTGGGTGAGGGGGGGGGGGGAAGGATGGTGAAGTCTGAGACAGCTCCCTCCCTGCATTACTAGTGAGAGGCTGGCTTCACAGACAGGGGGGAGCTGCCTGACCCTCACTCCTGACTTCCCCCATGTCCCAGCTAGTGAATGGTGTGTGGGTGAGGGGGGGGGGGAGGATGGTGAAGTCTGAGACAGCTCCCTCCCTGCATTACTAGTGAGAGGCTGGCTTCACAGACAGGGGGGAGCTGCCTGACCCTCACTCCTGACTTCCCCCATGTCCCAGCTAGTGAATGGTGTGTGGGTGAGGGGGGGGGGAGGATGGTGAAGTCTGAGACAGCTCCCTCCCTGCATTACTAGTGAGAGGCTGGCTTCACAGACAGGGGGGAGCTGCCTGACCCTCACTCCTCCGGGGTATTGTGATCTTCCTGCACACAGTGCCCTATCCCTGATACCAGGGGTGTTGTGATCTTCCTGCATGCAGTGCCCTATCCCTATTAATACCAGGAGTGTTGTGATCTTCCTGCATGCAGTGCCCTATCCCTATTAATACCAGGAGTGTTGTGATCTTCCTGCATGCAGTGCCCTATCCCTGATACCGGGATGTGTGCAAGAAGATCACAACACCCCCGGTATCAGGAATAGGGCACTGTGTGCAGGAAGATCACAACACCCCCAGTATCAGGAATAGGGCACTGTGTGCAGGAAGATCACAACACCCCTGGTATTAGGGATAGGGCACTGTGTGCAGGAAGATCACAACACTCCTGGTATTAATAGGGATAGGGCACTGTGTGCAGGAAGATCACAATACCCCTGGTATCAGGGTTAGGGCACAAGTTCTAGTCACATTGACTGATCACATTACTTGTTTTGTCAAGCTACCAACTGTTTCCATTTCCCATCCCCCATATACTGTCAGTAGGAAGCTTGGTAACATGAATAAATAAGAGGGCAGCCAATAGGAATACATATTCATTCCTAAACTGACCTTAACTGACCTGAAAAGTGTCAAATTGTATCATTTTCAGTTAGTGCGCACTAACTCCCAGTTAGTGCGCACTAACTCCCGTTAGTGCGCACTAACTCGAGTTAGTGCGCACTAATCGGAAAAAACGATTTTTAACGATTTTTTAACTAAAAAATCGTGCCTAAGACGATTTTCTTGCCCTGCCACACGATTTCTATCGTTAAGACGATATGGAAAACGATTCACATCCCTAGTGAATACCTGTTACAGGTAAGCAACATTACTTTCTTCTTGGACAAGCACAACAGCCACACAAGACCGGACTCTCCAGTTGAAGGTTGTTTTGAACTAGTTTTGACTTTCAGTGGTTTCTTGGCAATCTATTTTGTGGATTGCAGGACATTTGTTTAATTATTTGAAAACGTTCATAAGCACTGTTTGCTTGTCCAGAAAGTAATGCTTTGTAAAACTATATATAGCTGACCATGTGGTAGCCTTACAGATCTTGGATTGATGCCAAATTGTGATGTGGCATTCATGCATGCAGCCATTGCTCAAACCTGATGTACCTTTAATGGCACGGCGTTTCCAATCTTATGGTTGCAGATCAATGAGAGATACATTGGCATCAATATTCAAAGCAATATGTTTAGGTAAGTTAGCCAGAGAAGACTTATCCAGCTAACTTAAATGGGATATTCAGCAGCATAGCTGTTTAGATAGATGTTTAAGTTTCTGAGATCTAGTATTGGGTGAAGAGCTCCTGGTATTTTTTTTAAAAATTTGTTTGGAATCAGGAAGTACCTGAAATTAAAACCTGCTCCCTTTTGAGATAGAGGAACTGGTTGAATTGCCTTTGTCTGAAGAAATATATTGCCATTGTGCTGATGATTGTTGTTGAGAGGAAGTGAGAGACTGAAGAGTGGAATTCTGGTTCTTTTTTGCTTTAACTGTGTCTTTTACTTTATCATCAAATAAACTATCACCTAGATGAAGTGTATCTGCCAGTTTTTCATGGATATCATGCTTGAGGCCTGACACTCTTAGCCATCTGCAATGGCTATTGCAGATACCCTTGTAGCAGTATCAAAAGAGTCATAAATAGACTGTGAAATATGTTTAGCACAATCCTTCATATCTGCTATGATTTCGTTATAGGATTGCTGCTATTCTCTGGCATATTTTTGGATCTTTCTTGTAGTTTCTCAAGGTTATTATATTATTTTAAATCTTTTTATTGAATTTTTAATAAAGCAACAATTAAATAAAACAAAATACAGAAGAGTACATGTAAAGATATATTAATACATTCAGTTTGCAGGTATAGATTACAGAACTATATTATATGTATTGGTTTTCAAATAAAATATACTTTTTTATTGCAATTTCAATGCAATTGCAACCTCATATTTATGTACCATACATATGGTGTTTCACCAATAAGTGCTACTTAGAAGACTACTATTTTTCTAATTGCTAAGTACCATGGAAGATTGCAAAATGATTAATTTGAAAGACATGGGAATTGGAATAGAGAAAATCTGGCTGATATAATCCCATACTTGAATCCAAAAGGGTTGTATCTTGATACAATCATATACCATATGATACAGCGTACTTATAGCTAAATCGTAATGCCAACAGATACTGGAGTCATGCAATCCTGCTCTATTAAGCTTTACTGGAGTCCAAGGGGCACAGTGGTATAAAAAATATAAGGTTTGAGTTAAACTAGCTGACCATGAAAGTTTCATTAATCGTGTCCATGTCCAATATTTTTGCCAGTTAAAATGATCGTAATTTAGTGATAATTCCTTTACCCACGCCTTGCCTAAACCGGTACACTTAGAAGCAGATTATTATAAAGGTACTGGATCATCCCTAGCTGATGGGCACCAGTTCTGGCTTGCAAGGTAGGTCCTTGATATACCTTTTTTCAGTTTTATCAAGAATCCTTGGAACTTTTCCTGGGAGTAAGTTTGAATATGTCTTTGTTTTCTTGGCTTTTTCCATTGCTACTCCATGATATAGTCATGTGGGAGTTGCACTCTTTCATGCCCTGGAATTTTTTAATTCTATATTTTGCATCAATATTTTTTGTTACAGGTGGTCTGGTGAAAGGTGTTTTACAGACTGTAATTTGGACTTTCATTAGAGCATCATATGTTGGTAATGCCATATTGTTTCAGATGTTGGATGAATCTTAGGACTTCTTATAAATTGCTTATTTCCTCCGGGTCCTCTCTTAAGCTGATGGGTATCGCTTTCAGCATTTTAACATTTTCCATTGAAAATTTGGATATGTGGCAGGGTTAAACTCCTGGATTGTTCTGGCACCAAGTCTGATAGTGGATCTGGCGTTGGCACATCTGACTGTATAAGTGTGGAATCATATGAGCTGCATGAATCGTCTGATATGGTCTGTACACATGAAGACATTTCTGTTTTGTGTTTTTCCTCTATCAGGTTTTCCTTTCTCCTCAAAAGAGGAGGGTGGAGATTTTGCTTGTAGGTGTTCCCACAATTTTTCTGATATGGGTTGAGTGGCAGACTTTTGTTGAGGCACTTGCTGCATGTGTGTATTTACTAAATCAGCCCTTATTTTCTGCACAAAGGCATGACCCGCCTTCAGTGGTTGCCGTGGTCGGATGTCACTCTGGATAAGGAAGTGAAGACATAGCTAGCACTTCATGTTTCTGCATGTTTTCTCTTCTTTGCTTTCTCCCCACTTCGATGAGATCAGAGGAAGAGCCTGGTGATGAAGATATATCTTGTGGTGTGCAAGTAGTTTTTGCCAAGGTTTCAGCTCTGAATACTCTTAGACAATCTTTTCTCGCTTCTGTGATTCTTAGCACCAGTGTTTTGCCACCAGTGATTTTCAGTGCAGATGGTTCGACAGTGGTAAATCTTGGTTCTAACGGTTCTGCGCTGTATTTTTCAGCGCTGGTGCCTCATGGCTTTGATGTTTCAGTGCCAATGGGTCTGACCTGTGCCTCTTCAGTGCAGATGGTACACGGCTCCGTCTCATCGACCATGACTGTTGATCGCTGTGCTTTTAGATGTGTCTTGGTGCAAATGTTTTGGCACTGCTACTTCTACTGCCATTGACTTCTGCCTTCTTCAGTCCTGAGTTATTGCTAAAAGGGTTTTTGATTTACTCTGTTTTGATTTGGAGCTCATGATAAATCAGTGCCCTCAGGCACATACATCCACAGGAGCCACAATTACTAGAATCATAATCCAGTCCAAGGTATTTCAGGTAAAGGGTATGTAATTCCAATACGGACATTTTATATCCACACCGATTACATTTCTTAAAAAGGGCTTTTCCCTTTCTTTTCTGAAGACATTCTGAAATTATGCAGTGATGCTGAGAGAGAACTGATTTTCCTGACTGTTTGCTAGGTGGACGAAAATAGACTGAGGATACTCAAGTGCAGGGATGCTAGCGTGGAAAGGTCCGAGCAGACTGAGAGAGCAGTAAAACTTTCTGGGCTTCAAGAGCAAAATGACCCAATTTGGTGCCATCAGATGATGCCACCCATCTTGTGTGGCTGTTTATTGTGCTTGTCTCAGAGAAAATGAATGTTTCCCTGGATTATGAGCAGCAAAGTAAACCATGCAGAGCAGGTGTAACTTTTCTGTAGTATTCCTTATCCAATGAAACAAAATGCAACATAGCAATTTTAGCTCTGATTGTCCCATAAGGCAAACAGAGATTATTATGCTGTAAGGACACATATTATCACCCTTTGGGTGAATAATACACATGCCTTCATTCTGGACATTGAAATATACGTCATGGATCTTTCTTCAGGTAGGGCTGAGGTCAAACATCAGCACTGACTGTTCAGTACTGTACTCCCAATCCATGCAAATCTAAGGATGGGTTAGCTTTGTGGTATTGCATCAGGATTTGGCATTCTGGTCATTCTCTACTGTCCTGTTCTCCATTTTTACATGTCTGTGTTTATGAAGCTAAGATTGCATTTCAAGGAGTGGCATAACCCAGTGGTCTCCAGTAGCTCAGCACTGTCAGCACTCCTTTTAATCTTCATTTGAGGCACAAAGACAGCATGAAAAAGTCCTCTCCCATTCCCCCAAAACCATCCTAACAACCTCTTCTTTTCTCTCCTCTTCCCTTCCCTAAAGGACAGTGTGACTTACAGTTGGGTTCGGAAAATGACTGTGAACAAGGCAAACAGTACAGAAACGAGCAGCCCCATATCCATATTCAGGACAATAGTAGCGGTAAAGGTCACCAGCCAGGTTAACTGAAACACACAAGAAGGGGGAAGTCAAGTGAAAATGTGAGCCTTCTAGTAATTGGCAATAAAACCTACCAGTGTTTATTTGCAGCTCAGTAAAACTCTCCTTGTTATGTTTTTATGATTAAGAAATGGATTTTACTTTAAGACAGTTTTCCTCATAGTTAATAAAATCCACTTTGAAGAGAGTTTCTCTCCATTCCTTCCTCCTTACCAGGTCTGCTTTGTTGTGCCTCCAAAGAACATGGATATCTCCAAACTGCTTGAACATGCCCCTCAGGTTCACGATGACAACAGCAGCTAACACCGCCTAGAAAAAGAGAGACCTTCACGTCTGTAGTATTTAAAACATTTAGGCATTGTAGTACGATTCCCTAGCCCTAGCTCCGAAGATCAGACGAGGAAGGACTATAATTTTGAGAATAATGTTTCCGATTTGTGCTATGTACTGGAAATACCAGTCCTGAGAAACTGAATGTGGAAAACATGGTAAGTATACAGCGAGGAAGGAGTGCATGCGTGCTCTGCGCTGGACAATGAGTACATGTAGAGAACGGGAGCTGTGTCACCCAGGGAGGGCAAGCTTCAAAGCCATTTACATGGGCAAAGAAGTATTTACCCTGGTAAAATGGCCTGACTGAAAACTACCCTCCTCAAGTGAGTGTATCTGGGAACTCTCCGGATTTTATCTGGAGACTCCTAGGAATTTGTATCAATTGTCAGTTCTCCAGGGAAACACTAGAAGCTTTAGGGACTTTCTGTTTACCTCTCCGGCTCCTCCCCTCCAGTGTGCATCCATAGGACTTTCACATGCACAACACGATATTTAAATCACATGTAGCCACCCACACAAATAGTAGGAGTAAAGTAGAGTAGGTGGACATTTTTAATGCGGGTCCTTTGCACCTGCTTCATTTTCAAAGAATTAATGCAACGTTTACAGATAAAAATAGCCCGTGTGCTTTGTACACAATGTTGAACATTGCTCCCTTCTTCTGCATTACTGCTGGCGAGTAAACGCAGACTCTGTCACGGGATGTGGAGGATCCTCTTCAGCAGTGCTTATGGAGCTAGTTGTAAAATTGGCTGTCAGAAACAGAAGACCCAATATGATTTGAAGAGTATCTTAAGCCTGTCGCTTGGAAACATTCCTGCGGCAGTTCTGCAGCTTCTCCCCCATTCAAAACACTGACTGACTGCAGAGCAAAGCGGGAAGCTCTTCATGAAAGGTTTTCATGTAAAAAAAAAAAGCAAAGGAATGGGTGGGGGCTGGCAGTGGTAGAAACACAGAGTGGAACATGATCTTGTTTCAGTATCTGTTTTTCTATGAGGTCCATATTCAGCCGCTGTGCGGCTCAACAAGTTAGCCACTGCCAGATACATTTATCCGGCCGACTTAGCCTATATATTCAGCGGTGTGTCTGATCATCAGAATTAGCCAGATAACGTATCTGGCTAACTCAGCTCTGCCCCATTGTGTCCATTACCCTCCCACCACTTAGCTGGATAAGTATTTGACATCTTTAAACATGGCGCCGGCCATCCAGTGCTCCTACCATGTGACAGGGGCCGGCCAATGGCACGGATACCCTGTCACATGCTAAGGGCAAAGGGCCATCGGCGCCATTTTGTTTACTGGCAGCCGACGGCCCGAGAGCGGGAGAATGCTCCCGGGACCCCCACTGGACCACTAGGTACTTAAAAAAATTTTTAGGGAGGTTGGAGGGGTCCGAAGGATGGGGGAATACTAAACAACTAATTTTAAAGGGTCGGGCTGTGTTTTTGTGTTACTTTTAAGTGCCCTTTCTTCCCTCCCATAACGATAAGAGAACCCACGAAATTAATCGTGGGGTTTCTTATCGCTATGGGGACCCCCGATATCTGACGAGATTGCAAATATTGTCCGATATTTTCAATCGTCAGATAAACGATTCACATCCCTAATACCATATGGGATCCAGTAAACCGCCTTGATTACTATGAAAAAAGGTAGTTTATTACATCTATTAAACTATTATTATTGAAAGTGTGTTTTTTTGCAGTATATGCCTATATAATATATATGTTGTTTATAAGTGATATTTTTACTTCAGAAGATTGTAATTTTAATGTCTATTTTCCATATGCAATCTGCCTTTTTAGGTTGGGGAAGTTAAATTTTAAAATGGAAAAGAATGAATAAGTTTTAATTATGGGGGGAGGGACTCTGAAGACTGAGAGCAAAAAAATAACAGTCCCAAAAACTGAGTGGTTAGAGCAGTGGGCTGCAGTCAAGGGAAGCCAGGGTTCAAATCCTATTGCCATTCCTTGTGACCTTGGGCAAGTCACGTCACCCTCCATTGCCTTCCCCCTGCCCTGGCCTTCGGTGGTTTCACCTGCACCAGGCCAAGGGGGGGGGGGGGGGGCCCTATTTCATCCTTCGCCTCAGGCAGCAGATTGCCTTGAGCCACCCCTGGTGTTACCAGAGCTTTTTGGGACAGGTACACTTACAAACCAGGCTGGACTCGCTGGATGGGTGTTCAAATTAAAGTTTACTGTGATTGATTTCGAAAGAATCAAGAGATGCAAAAAAAATAAAGTGTCCAATCACATCTGGGGTCCTTAGATTTACAAGAGCCAGGATTTAACTGATCCCTCCCTCTGTGGATGTGTCCCTCCAGGCAGGGGCTTGAAACTTTCTCATCCTCCATGGATGGGGATGATAAGTGTCCCAAGTGGGCTGGGGTGTCCTAACCATGACTCGATCCCCTACTGCTGTACTTGAGGTCCACGAAGAATCCCACACTCCAACCTGACAGTGTCCTGTGTCCCAGGAGGGAAACTCTGGGGGGGGGGGGGGGGGGGGGGTCTCTAGATGTCCTTCTCTTCTTCTCTCTCTTTGACTCCTCTTCAAAAGATAGGCTCAGACCTTCCTGGAGAAAAGGCCAAGTACTGAAAGCAGTCCTCACTGCTTCCAGCTCTGGGCAAGGAAGGGTGACAGAAAAAAATGCTTTCTTCCCTCTGAGACAGGAAAAACTCAACGGTGAAAACCTTTCTATCATCTTCCTGGAGGGGCACTGTAACCTCCTCTTGGATTGGGCGAATAGGTACACAGCCCCTCCTGACCACCCTGAGCAGGGGATACTGCCTGCCAGGAATGGTACAGGTCAAAACTGTAAAAAAAACTTCAAAAATCCTTTCACCGCTCTCTCTTCCCTCCAGACCTATGAAAGGAACTGGTAGGGAAGTGTCTCTCCCTCTCGGTACCAGACTGTGGGCCTAACTTGGAAAGCACACTGAAAACAGCTCCTTCTCCCTCAGAATCAAATCTGCACTACCACACTCTAACTTGGGCTAACTCCCCCTCCATGCCTAAAGGACTTCCGATTCCAGACCTCTGGAGGAGGCGCTGTATGCTATGCCCTTTGCTACCGTCTGTCTAACCAAAGGCTGGGAACCAGGGCCATCTAGTGGAGACCTCAGTCTCTACACCACAAAACTGCTTATTTTTATTGTGAAAACAATTGAACATCTTTCTCTGATCGCCATCTCTCAGCACAAGAGTTTAGAACAAATCCCTAAGGTTGGTTTATATTTAAGTCAAAATTAATCTGAAAGCAAGGACTGAACTTCTGCTTTCTTGCTGACGCACATGATCCAATATTTTGGCATATTTGCAGTGTTTTGGAGCTTTTCTTTATTTCAAATGGCTATTTATATTTAGATGAATAGCACAGGCAAAGGCAAACAGAAGAGGAAAGCAAGATCAAGAAGAGAAATACAAATCTGAAATGGCTTTCCAAGAGCAGAAGCCATATAACCAGGACGCACCTTGGGTAGGTCTTGAAACAGTTCTCCAGCTCGCAGAAGGATTACGAATATGACACAGCAAGATACAGCACTGGCTACCTAAAATAATAAAAAGAGGAAATAGACCAAAAAAAATTGATCATATGCAGTAGTAGAGAAATACTAGCCCTGAGTATAGGGTTGCCAATTCACCCCAGATCGACCAAGCAGGTTGATCCAAGCCCTGGCTTTGCCCCATCGCATGCACATAGTTGTAGTTCAGACTGTCACTTCATGTCTTTTTAAAATGGGTCAATGAGAACTACAGCTTCATGCAAAATAAGGACTCGGAGCAGCCTGTTTGGTCAACCTGGGGTAGACACAGCACTTCCATTTTCCATGAAATGTCATTTTTTTTCCAAAAAAAAAAAAGTTAAAGACACTTCTGAAAAATTCAGATCTAAGTTTTCAAATCTAGAATAAATATTTCATTTGTCCTGGGTTAGATGATAAAATCCTGTTTCTGCAGTCTGGCTTCCCCTCCACTTTCTGGTGGAAGGAACAATGATTGCATTGCTAATATTTCCCTATAAGAAAGTGGATAGCATCAAACCTTCATGGTTTATAACTGGTAGTTGTCATTTTCTGATTAATGGCAGCTCTGTGCTTTAATTTTTCATGTTTTCTAATGTGACAATGCGATCTGCCATCTGATGTATTCCCAACTAGGAGGTCATTTATAGCATTTTGCACAAATTAGGATTTGCGTTTAGATTTTTCTTTTTCAATTCCCATCCAGCGCGTTCTAGTTCTTGCAGTTTTGCTTTCCCTTCTATGGAAAGAAGAACCCAATGCACCAACACTCAGTGACATGGAAGAAACGAAGCTAAACTCAAGTTGGGAAACAATTAGGCTAATGGTATGTATTGGAGTAGATATTAAATGAGTGGAGGTGATGGAGGTCAGCACTGCATCAGGATCTGAACATGCATGGGGCAGATGTGGAGAGTGGTGGTGGGAGGGGAGTCAGGTGGAAGACATGGTGGGCGGCAGGGAAAGCTGGTGTTAGTTTGTCTATGCTCATCTAAAAAGAACACTAGAAAACCAGAGGAAGAATCTCAACTGGGCAGACTAAATGGGCCAATTAGTAAATGACAGCAGTTAAAGACCATTGGGCCAATACAGAAAACTTCAAGGGAGAGGCGCACGATCGAGTATTCAAATGAGGGCCCACAGTAAAAGGAGCGGCGGCTGTCAGCGGGTTTGACAGCCTACGCTCAATTTTACTGGCATCGGTTCTCGAACCCGCTGACAGCTACGGGTTCAGAAAACGGATGCCGGCATAATTGAGCGTCCGTCTTCCGATCCGCGAGCCGATTTAAAATGTTTTTTTTTTTTTTCAATTTTTGATTTTTTTTAAATTTTAGGGCCTCCAACTTAATATCGCTATGATATTAAGTTGGAGGGTGTACAGAAAAGTAGTTTTTTCTGCTTTTCTGTACACTTTCCCGGTGCCGGAAGAAATTAACGCTAGCCTTTGGGCAGGCGTTAATTTCTGAAAGTAAAATGTGCGGCTTGGCTGCACATTTTACTTTCTGAATCACACAGGAATAACTAATAGGCCCATCAACATGCATTTGCATGTTGCGGGCGCTATTAGTTTCGGGGGGGGGGGGGGGGGTTGGCCGCGTGTTTGACCCCTTACTGTACAAGGGGTAAAGCTAGCATGTCGAAAACGAGCAGCCAAACGCGGGCCAACAGTGCGCTCCACCAGAGTGCACTGTACAGTATTGGCCTGTATGTTACTATGTTGCATATCTACTTTGGGATATATTCTAGCATCACCAGAGAAGACGGTGAAAGAACTAAACTTAGAGGAGAACTAATGCTCACTTCCATCCTACACTGATTAGGGGGATGCACGGAAAAAACATTTCAATGTGTTTTATTTTTTTGTTTTTGATTTTTTAAAATTTGTTTCATTTTGTTTGATATTAATTTCTGTTCTTTTTGTTTATTAGAAATGAAATAAACCAAAAAAGAAAACCAAAAAACAAAAAAGGAAAAGAAGAGGCATCCCTCCCGCAGAAACCATTCTGTGCCTCTGACATTTGGAGCCATCCCCGACCCTCCCTGAAAGTCTCTTACCCCCATCTGTGGGGCCTCCAGTGTTAAAATTGGGCAAAAGTAATTCCCAATTGCTCCTGCCCCTCCAGGCCCTCTTTTTAAAATGGTGCTAGTTGGCACTATTTTGTTGTATGGCCATAAGCTGTCTGGTCATATAATAAAATGGAATTGGCCTCAAAGCCAACCAGTGCTATTTTTAAAACAAGACGTGGTGGGGCAAGAGCAACTGGGGACCCATTTTGACTTCAGAGACCCCACAGATGTGGTAAGAGGCATCCAGAAGATGGGTTTGGAGCATAAGGGAAGGCCTGGGTGGGGATGGGTGTGTGTGTGAGTCTTTCCATTCAGCAGTTCTGGGGAAATTTGTATTTCCAAAATGAAATGAAATTGAAAAACAAAATTGGAAGTGAACACCCCCCCCCCCCCACATACACACACACAAGAGACAGAGGTTTGAGCATGCTACCATTTAAGTGAAATGCAGCAAAAGAAAAGAAAGAAAGAAAGAAAGGAGAACAATGCAACTATTTAACCTGAGCCATCAGCCCAGGAAATTGAAAAGATCATCAGACCCATCACTGTGAAGGTACTTAAATGACCATTGAATAGATGAGTCACAGAATCAAGTAGGGGATTTGCATGTCACAGCCCCCTGAACCTCTGCTGGTCATTTTGTAGGAAATAGCACTAAAAAAATCAGAGGATTCAAACTCTTAAATTACAGAACTATGACTGGGAAAGGGATTTATGAGAGAAATGTACTGGAAAACAGTCCTAGGAAGTAAACAGATTTTCACCCTGACTAACAATGGTATTCAGACACGTGAGTACCGAGTTCCCAGACAACTTGGTCTATCTCTGGGGGTCTGCTCTGGGGGTCTATCTCTGGGGGTCTGCTTGGGTCTTGGCCTTTTGGCTGAGAGGTGACCCATACAGGATCAGACAATGGATAAAGCAAAAGCCAGGCTGAGAGAAGGTGACATCCATGTGTCTGGCCATGAACTTAGCATAACTAAAATCACTAAAAGCTGCAACTGCGGAGGGCCACAACTACTGAATGCTAAAACAGTCATGAGCCTAGAAGAGCTGTAAACACAAGCCAGGGAAAATCTTACTACTGAGGAATGAGACCTGAAGGTCAGCAGCAGGCCTGGAGGTGGAGTGGTCCCCCCCTTGAGTGAGGGGACCCCAGTGGCAGATCTGGAGATCAAGTAATCCCCCTTGAGCAAGGAGACCCCAGTGGCAGTCTTGGAGGCGAAGTCAGGTCCCCAGGAGGGTGGACTCCAGTGGCAGAACTGGAGATGGAGTGGTCCCCCTTGAACTAGAGGACTCCAGTAGCAGTCTTGGAGGTGGAGTTGGGTCCCCCAGAAGGGCGTGGACCCAAGTGGCAGTCTGTGAGGCAGTCGTGTCTCCCAGGAGGGTGGGGCCCCAGTGGCAGATGGGGAGGTGGAATAGGGCTCCCCCAGGAGGGTATGGACCCCAGCATTGGTATAGACTTTTCAGTGGAGTGGAAGGAGACGGTTTGAATACAGTAGACTCCTCCTCAGGCCAATACTGCCAGCCCAGTTGCATCTTTTCACATGGGTGAGATTTGGGATAAAGGGGGAGGATAATAATAATATTTGAGTAAGTGGGCATGCAAGAGGTCCTTTGTATTCTATTTGGTGGAATACTGTGGGGGCCAACAACCCCAAATTGCCAAATACTAAATGTTCTTGCTATCTTGTAGAAATGTATATAACCACCTGTAGATAAGTGTGCTGTTTGACATTCTATTAGCCATGTACATAGTCATGTAGAAATGTATATGCTTGCATAGAGTAATAACCCTATATATATTTGTACATGCTGCCAACCTTATTTACAGTCCCATTTGTTTCCTGGGGTGAAGAGAGGGAAATCCTACCCACTAACAACTTCTTCCCCAGGTGGAGGCACCAGGCGCCAAGAACATGAGAACCAATGGAGTCTGCCCTAGGGGGGCTCCCGCCAGGTCAATCCCGGGACACAGGGACACCCCGTGAGGTAAGCGGTCAAGAGGGCATTAAAGACGTTTTCTTCTTTTAATTTTCTAATGATATAACACAAAATGCATTTTTTTTGGTTGAGTTTTTCATTTTGTTAGAAAACAAATGCACATCCTTTCCCCCTGCACATCCTTGGATCCCAGGTCTGAAAATGCAGTAGCAGTGCTGTTCTCCACAACCTACCTGACTGTTTCCTCCGGTGCTTTCCTGCACCAGACTCCGAGAAACAGAGCTGCTGATGGCAAAACACTGGAAAAAGCTTCCCACAAAATTGCTGAGCCCCAGTGCTACCAATTCCTGCAAAGAAAGCATAACAGTAGAGTGGTGAAAGTTACCAGAAACATAAGGAGGAACGGGCACCTCAACCCCTAAGCAAGATAGTTGCATCATCCTAGACAGCGTATCTCCCATGAAGTCATATTGGACTTGTTTTGATGCAGTAATACAAACAATATCACAGAAGGATGAAAAATCTCAGTGTTGCAAGAATTGGAGTACAGGTCCAGGGTATTCTTGCATCAGCTTTGTGACATCTGGCAGGGGTGTGCAATTATTTGAAAATGACACAAAATCACCAATAACATGTGTTATGTCACGTCATGTCATTTTTAAATGAATAAAGCAAAGTATTTCATCATGCACAATGTTTTGTTTTAGCATGTGCAAAATGGTTTTAATGCACGCTAAAACCCCAAATAAAATAAATTAAAAGGAGCCCCCTCCCCCAAATGAAATAAAATGAAAAAAAGACACAAAATGATATTTTTTCCCATGCACACCCCTGATATTTGGAAGAGGTGGGTTGAGAGGCAGTAACTTGGCATTACTAGTCATAACAGCTGTACCAGTGGGCCAACTATCTCCCTGAGGGCCTCATCCTATCTGTCTGGAAAAGAATTGTTATGACAACCAAGACGGAAAGAGCACCTCAGAATGAGGTGAGTAAGGCATTTACTTGGACAACTTGAGTCACTTGGAAGGATAATAAAGTCGCATGAATAGAAAATAGGGGAAAGAACATTATTACTACTACTATTTGGAATGTACTTGGATTTCAGCAAGGCCTTTGACACAGTTTGCATAGGTGACTTATAAACAAATTGAGCACTCTTACGTGTGGGCTCTAAAGTGACTGACTGGGTTAGAAACTGTTTTAAGAGTGAGATGACAAAGGGTGGAGGTAAAAGGAGTTCACTCTGAGGCAAAGGGTGCACTGCAAGGATTGATCCGGTTCTGTTTAACATTTTTGTTAGCGATATTGCGGAAGGGCAATTGGGAAAGTTTTGCCTATTTTTGCGGATGATGATACAATCTGCAACAGGGTAGACAACCGGAACATGTGGAAAACATGAGGAAGGATGTACTGAAGCTTGAGGAATGGTCTAGAGCCTGGCGACTAAGATTTAATCAAAACACAACACAGGTCAAACACTGCAAACAAATGGAAAAATGAATAGAAGAATGCCCCAGGATGGTAGATGAAAAAAAATAAATAGAGTAACACATATAAATGCTAAAATCCTTTAAAATATTATAAATACTGAAAGACTAATAAAATGTTACATCAGTTGCAAAACAAAAACGTAAAATTGCAAAGTAGGTGCACTGGAATCAGAAGGATAACTATATAGAGGGTAGATTTTCAGAGCCCTGCTCGCCTAAATCCGCCCAAAACCGGGCGGATTTAGGCGAGCAGGGCCCTGCGCGCCGGGAAGCCTATTTACATAGGCCTCCCGGCGCGCGCAGAGCCCCGGGACTCGCGTAAGTCCCGGGTTCTCGGAGGGGGGCGTGTCGGGGGGCGGGCCCGGTCGTCGCGGCGTTCCGGGGGCGTGTCGGCAGCGTTTTGGGGGCGGGTACGGGGCGTGGCTACGGCCCGGGGGCGTGGCCGCGCCCTCCGTACCCGCCCCCAGGTCGCGGCCGGCGCGCAGCAGGCCCGCTGGCGCTCGGGGATTTACGTCTCCCTCCGGGAGGCGTAAATCCCCCCGACAAAGGTAAGGGGGGGGTGTAGACAGGGCCGGGCGGGTGGGTTAGGTAGGGGAAGGGAGGGGAAGGTGAGGGGAGGGCAAGGAAAGTTTCCCTCCAAGGCCGCTCCGATTTCGGAGCGGCCTTGGAGGGAACGGGGGGAGGCAGCGCGGCTCGGCGCGCGCAGGCTATACAAAATCGATAGCCTTGCGCGCGCCGATCCAGGATTTTAGCCGATACGCGCGACTATGCGCGTATCTACTAAAATCCAGCGTACTTTTGTTTGCGCCTGGAGCGCAAACAAAAGTAGGCTGTTCGCGCTCGTTTGAAAATCTACCCCAGAAAGTATTGTATTAATATAATAGCAAATTCCAAAGAAAAAACAATAAACATATAAAACATGTTTATAGACCCAACATGGCCATGTTTCGGCTTGACACTTGTTTCATAAGAACATAAGAAATTGCCATACTGGATCAGACCAAGGGTCCATCAAGCCCAGCATCCTGTTTCCAACAGTGGCCAATCCAGGCTTCAAGAACCTGGCAAGTACCCAAACACCAAGAAGATCCCATCCTACTGATGCTGGTAATAGCAGTAGCTATCTTCCAAGTCAACTTGATTAATAGCAGGTAATGGACTTCTCTCCAAGAACTTATCCAAACCTTTTTAAACCCAGCTATACTAAGGGGTAGATTTTAAAAAAAGAGCGCGATCGCGTACTTTTGTTAGCGCAGCAGGCACAAACAAAAGTACGCTGGATTTTATAAGATACGCGCATAGCCGAGCGTTATCTTATAAAATCCTGGATCGGCGCGCGCAAGGCTGCTGATTTTGGGCAGCCTGCGTGCGCCAAGCCGCGCAGCCTGCCTCCGTTCCCTCCGAGGCCGCTCCGAAATCGGAGCGGCCTCGGAGGGAACTTTCTTTCGCCCTCCCTTCACCTACATAACCCACCCCCCCGGCCCTATCTAAACCCCCCCCCTTACCTTTGTCCCTTGATTTACGCCTGCTAGAAGCAGACCTAAATCTACGCGCGCCAGCGGACTGCTGGCGCGCCGTCATCCGACCCGGGGGCTGGTCCGGAGGCCTCAACCATGCCCCCGGCCCCGCCCCCAAAACGCCACATCCCGCCCCTGCCCCCGACACGCCCCCTTAAAAAACCCCCGGGACCTACGCACGTCCCGGGGCTCTGCGCGCGCCGGCGGCCTATGCAAAATAGGCACGCCGGCGCGCGAGGGCCCTGCTCGCGTAATCTGGGCGGCTGCTGGTTACTTTAGTACTCCGTATATATTGAACACTCCAAGGCTTCTCAACCCCGTCACAGCAAGCATTGTCACTTGCAATTAGGTATGGTCCTCTTTTATCCATGTTTTTCATTTTTAGTTTTTATTACATTAATAAAATATTCTCTAAATAATTAGACTATTGATTTCTGCATGCCTCCTTTGCGATTGCCTATTTTTGTTTTGCAACATATGTAACATTTTATCAGTCTTTCAGTATTTACAATATTTTATTGGTTTTTAAAATTTATATAATTTATATTTGTTACCTGTATTTAATTTGTTTGTGATATCCACCATCCTGCTCACAGCTAGGTCCATGAGCAGCCTCTCACCTTCACCGCCAGCCTATCTGCTCTCCCGACGCTTGTCCTTCTGCGCTCCGCGGTGGTCAGGGCTGCCGCATGCAGCCTGGAGGCCGCCGACATCGCTGTTTCGTCTGCGGTAGGCAGGGGCCGCCACTGCCGTGCTTCCAGGCAGCCAGAGGCTGCTGTTCTCCTTGTTTCTTGCAGCACGGAGGCTGCCGACGTTTTCCTCCGTCCAAAGCGGCATGGGAGCCGCCCTCAGCCTCCTTTCTTGTGGCAGGAAGCCGCCTCCTACACTGGGCCTGTTCTGCGGCCTACTGCCACCTCCAGTTTCCTTGTTCGTGGCAGGGACGTCACTCTCCAGGGTCCTGCCTCCTTAGGTGCATGGCTGCGCCTCCTTCAGTCTCTTAAAGGGCCCGTGGTGGGAGTAGCCCTGTGGCCCTCCTGATGATGTCATCCAGACATTTTCTCTTCAGCCCTATAAAAGGAACCCTTCGCCAGTCTGTCTTCGCAAGGAGCTGCCTGCTCCGGAGTCTCTGCTGTTCCAGCTCTTTGTCCAAGAGGCTCCAACGTCCATCCTCGCTTCTTCAAGGCACTCTGTTTCTTCGTGGGAATTCCCTCGTTGTCTTCGTTCCATGGTTCCTGCTCCTTCGTCTTGTCTTTGTCTATGGTTCCTGGTCTCTCTTTGGATCCCATGTCTTCGTCTTCTGATGTCCCTGATGCCTTGCCTTTAGATGTCCTCATCTTCAGTTATTCTTGTCTTTGGATGTCCTGATGTCTTCACCTTCAGATGATCCAGATGTCCTAGTCTCTAGATGTTCCAGATGATTCTACCTTCAGATGTCCTCACCCTCAGATGTCCCTGATGTCCTTGCCCGTAGATGTCTCCGATGTCCTTGATGTCTTCATTTGCAGATGCCCTGACGTCGTCATCTTCAGATGATCCTGATGTCTTCATCTTCAGATGTTCTGCCTCCAGGTGTCCATTCCTTCTGGCTCCTCTCTTTGAAGCCTTGTCCTCGGATGTCTTTGGTTCTGGATCCGCCCTAGCCACCCACCAGCGGAGCATGCTGTCAGTGGACCTGCCAGGGCGCCGCTACATTGGGTCATTGAAACCCCTACTCTGACTGGAACCTGCTATGGGTGTCGCCCGGGTTCCCCTCATCCTGGTTTTAACCTTGCTGTCATCTATTCACTCACCAAGAGTCTTCGTCCACCAAGTTTCCTCAGCCTTCCTTTCTGCTGGATGTTCTAGGTTCCGGGGGCCAATCTCTGCCCATCTAGCGGACCCTGCTGTTAGTGGACCTGCCAGGGCACCAGTCGCACCAGGTCAATGAAGCCTCTTCTGGCTGGACCTGTCTTGTGCCACCCAGATCCTCTCTTCATCCTGATGCCGCAGCCTTGCCTAGTACCTTCACCCGACCATGTCTCCAAGTACCTTCATCTGATCATGCCTTCAAGTGTCTTCGTCTTGTTCCAGTTCCATCGCCTGTCCTTGACCTCTGTCCATCCTGTCGCATCTGCCGTTCCCAGGCGGTGGGTCCGAAAGGCTATCGAGTGGCCGGAGGGCTACCCCAGAGACCAGCATTGTGTTGTTGGGTCTCTTCGAATGCGTTCAGGTTCGGCAGAGGTCAGAGCTCCTGGTCTTCAGCCTGTCCGCCCATGCTTGGACATGTCTTGCCTGCCTCTGCGCTTCCACAGAGCACCTCTGCAGTCGCGCCATAGTCCAAGGGCACACTAACCTCCCCAGAATTGGGACCGCTCCTTAGCGCTCCCGCAACAGGAACAGCCTTTTTGTGGAGGTGCTGAAGATGAGGACAGTGTCAGAATTCAGGAGAGTGTTGGGCAAGCACAGAGGTTCTCCTAGGACAAGCAGGATGGTAGTCCTCACACATGGGTGACATCATCAGATGGAGCACAGCATGGAAAACTTCTGTCAAAGTTTCTAGAACTTTGACTAGACACACTGAGTATGCCCAGCATGCCACTATCCACACATTCCCCACGCGGGATCCCCCTTCAGTCTCTTCCAAGCAGCTGTTTGCCTCACAGTTTTTTGGAGCCTGCCTCTTTCTCGGTACTTTCCATCGGTATTTTTCTGCGCTGGGTCCCCTTCCCTGTCAGTGCTTCAGGGTGACAGGTAAGTTTTTTTGTATCTTCTGTGTGGTCGATTCTCGACTGTGCTGTTCTCAATATCCGCCGGTCATTAACCACTCACTGGCTCTTTTTCATGGCGTTGGGTTTTCGCTGATGTCCCCAATGTCTGCGGACCATGACCATCATGGATCCGCATGACGTTTGCATTCTCTGCCTGGGGACATTGCACGATGTTCAGGGGTGTCGTCTTGTGTGACCAAATGACCCCCAAGGGTTGTCAGGCTTGTCTTGATAAAATGGAAAAACTCTTTGGGTCAAAGAAATATTACCCTTCAATGCCAGCATTGTGTACCTGTACTCCTAATGACCGTGGGGAACCAATGGGGCTGCCTCCCTCAGGGCCCACACCTCTTTCAGCGTCTTCACGTGAGCACAGTTCAGGAGTTAGGCATTCTCCAGCATTGTGACTCTCAAGAACCTCAGAATCATCTCCATCCGTGGTGCCGGGAAAAGACCAGGCCAAGCACTGTGGGAAACCTCAGAAGCATCGGCACCGATCTCCATCATCACACAGGGCCATGTTTGGGGCAGCACTGGGGTACTCCGTGCTGCCCCCAAAGTGACCCCGTGGAGAAGAGGCATCGACCTCTATCGTACCCGGGAGTCCTGGGCATTCCCCACCGACATTGGTGCCGAGTACTGAGCCATTGGCGCCCAGGGTTCTCTTGATGTCCCAGTGGCCACCGAGTCCACCTCCATCCGGAGTCATCCCAATTATGGGTTCCTCAGAGGAGGAGGATGCGCACTCTTGCTTGGTCCAGTTCCCAGTGCTTCGGGGCCCCTGGTATCTTCGAGACCATCGGTGCCCTCGGTTCCATCGATGTCATTGGTGCCTTTGGCTCTGAGGCCGGGGGTCTCAGGCAGGGTCCATCCTCGGGGCTTCCCAGGAGACTTCAGTGAGAAGGAGGCCCCATATGATCCCTGGGGAGAAGATACCTCTGATTCTTCCTTGCAGGACTCTGGAGACATCCCCTCAGATCCATCTCCTCCAGAAGAGAGGCATAGATTTCTGCCAGAGGATCTGACCTTTGTGGGCTTTGATGGGCTATGGCTGAGTCTGTCCCCTTCCAGCTTCTGGCAGAGGAGGACACCCGTCACAAAATGCTGGAGGTTCTCCAGTTCATAGATGTCCCAAAGGAGGTGTTCGCTATCTCCATTTATGATATTTTCAAGGAATTGCACCTAAGGATGTGGAGAACCCAGTCTCCATACCGCTAGTGAACTGTAAGGCAGACGGACTCTACCTCATCCAGTCAGCCTTAGGTTTTGAGAGGCGCCAGCTCCCACACCAGTCAGTGGTGGTGGAGTCAGCCCTCAAAAAAGCCAAACACTCCCATACAAACGCTTCGGTGCCTCCAGGATGGGAACACCAGGCTACAGATGCACTGAGTAGGAAGATCTATCAGGGTGTGATGTTGATCGCTCCCATTGCCTCCTACCAACTTTATATGACCCAGTACAGTTGCAGCCTCTGGAAGCAGGTCTGGAGGTAGCTGAACACCTTCCCCAGCAACATCAGGAAGCCCTCCTACCCCTTGCCCAGCAGGGCCTTGAGTGCAACAAACATGAGGTGCGTTCCACCTATGATGCTTTCAAGACTGAGGCTTGGATAGCAGTATGGGCATTGGAGCCTGTAGGCTGGCATAACTCCAAGCATCGGACCTCCAACTGGAGATCCAAGACAAACTCACTGACCTACCCTGTACTGGGGAGAACTTGTTTGGGGACAAAGTGCGGGATGCTGTAGCTCAGCTGAAGAACCATCATGAGACCTTCCAGCATCTCTCTGCCAGCACTTTGGACCCTCCATCATCAGTCTGGAAGTCCTCACATCAGGGCAGCAGAAGATCATTTTATCGCCAGAGGAAATATCCTCCGGCCCCGCGTACCCACATGCCGTGAGTGATTTCTAGGGGTTGCTCTCGACAGCAGTGGACTTCCAGTCCTCAGCCAGTCCCCCAGCAAAGCCCCACTAAGGAGTTTTTGTTATTGTTTGTAAGGTTTTAGGTGGACCCTTGGACACTGTGGCTGCTGCCCACGCCCACGGGGGGAAGTCCCAGGAGGGGCCACAGGTCAGGCTCAGCTTAGGACACACAACACAGATAGATCTTTTATTAACATATTGAGGAGCCACCAGAGGTGGCAGTAGTGAGCAGAGATGAAGCCCGGCTGGCTAGTAGTCCCTCAGGGCTCTGGAAAAGCGATCCCACAATGGCTGTGCTGTAGTGAAGAGAAACTGAGATAGTGAGTACAATGAAGAATGCAGGGTTCTGGAATAGAGCCTCATTGGTTGAGTACTCACACAGTGAGTAGGAATCACTGGAGCTGGAGTAGCGGCAGGCCCTCGAGGAGTGAGTACCTGGTTCCAGGGAACAGCTCTGAGAGAAGTAGATGGTAACTCACTGATGGTGTAAGCAGCGGTATCTTCCAGGCAGAAGTGAAGTCCAGGCAGCGAGTCCGGGAACATGGGCCATTGAGGAGCGAGTACCAGTTCCAGATAGTGACCTGAAAGAGAAGAGAGAGGCCCCCAAGGAGCGCGTACCCCAAATAGAGTAAGTCCAATAATGGAGAGGCAGAGTAGCTAGGTACAGAGAGCGACCTTGCTAACTCGATTAGCTAGCAGTAGCGTAGGCTATGTGTATCCAGGATGCGTGATGTCATCACAGGGGGATGCCCCTGAGGTTCGTGCCAAAGACAGTATTTGAAGCATGGCCGTGCGGCGCACGCACCCTAAGGCAGCTGGACAGCATGGGAGGCAGCACCCAAGCCGGACCGGGGACGCTGGAGAGGACAGCAGGCAGATGCCGCGGCAGCCAAACGTCTGTCAACCGCGGGAGGAGTCACCAGAGAGGTAAGGAGGGCGGAGTGGAGACGTCGGGCAGCGACAGTTATAACAGTTTTGACTGGTCTGGAGGGAGCAGTTTTGACTGGTCTGGAGGTCGACTACAGTCCTTCCAGGACCAATGGCAACAGATCATCTCAGTCCACTGGGTCCTATATCGGTTGCATTTTCCTGAGAGGACTCTCTCCCCTGTTCGCTGTGGGGTCAGACCCCACATCAGGAGGTTCTTTGAACAGAGCTCTCCGCCCTGTTAATGGCAGGAGCGGTAGAACGCATTCCGCAAAGTCAACAAGGACAGGATTCTACTCCAAATACTTCCTGATTCTAAGAAAACAGGGGGGTTACGCCCCCCTTGAACAAATATCTATGAAGAGAAAAATTCAAGATGGTCTCACTGGGCACCCTGATTCCCCTTCTACAAAGAGGGGACTGGCTTTGCTCCGTCAATCTAAAGGACGCTTATGCTCACATAGGAATCTCCCACGGTCACAGGAGGTACCTATGATTCCTGGTAGGCGACAATCACTTCCAGTACAAGGTGTTGCAATTTGCCTGACTTTGGCCCCATGTGTTTTCACCAAGTGATTGGCAGTCATGGGAGCACACCTTCGTCATCTAGGGGTGCATGTCTTCCCCTACTTGGATGACTGGCTGGTCAAGGCAAACACATGCAAAGGAGCACTTCATTCCCTCAAATTGACCATACAGCTGCTGGAATCCCTTGGGTTTGTTATCAACTTCCCAAAGTCCCACCTTGTTCCGTCAACTCAGTTGGACTTCATTGGGGCTCACCTGGAGATTACCCAAGGCCAGGCTTTCCTTCCTCAATACCGAGCACTTACTCTAGCATCTCTGGCGAGGTTGGTCCGCTGCAGCTGATGGGTGCCAGCTCGCCTTATGCTTTGGTTGTTGGGTCACATGGCTGCCTCTGTCCATCTCTCACCCTTGGCCCACTTGCACATGCGGAGAGCCCAATGGACAGTGCGATCGCAGTGGCGCCAAGCCTCCCAGACCTCAGTGTGCATGTGCGCATCACGTTTCCCCTCCAGGTCTCCTGTCCAGGTGGGAAATTCTGCCCTCATACCAAGTTGTGCTCACTATGGATACTTCCACCCTGGGCTGGGGGGCGCATGTGGACGGCCTCTGCACACAAGGTCGCTGGTTGGCCCAGGAAGCTTCATACCAGATCAACTTCCTGGAACATTGAGCAATCAAGTATGCTCTCTGGGCATTCCAGTATTGCCTGTCCAATCGAGTGGTCCTGGTCCAGACTGATAACCAGGTAGCGATGTGGTACATCAACAAGCAAGGAGATATCTGATCACTCCTCCTTTGCCAGGAAGCTGTCTAAATTTGGTCCTGGGCCCATTCACAGGGAATTCTGCTCCGGGTGGTGTACCTAGTAGGGTCAGAGAATGTGGTAGCGGATCGCCTGAGTCGAGCTTTCCACCCCCACGAGTGGTCCCTGGACCACGCGATGGCGAATCAGCTCTTCTGTCTCTGGTGGGAACCAGACATAGATCTCTTCGCCTCCCCCTACAACAACAAAGTGAGCAATTTCTGCTCCCTTCACTGGGGGACCGGGAGAACAGAATCAGATGCTTTTGCCCACCATTGGGGCAAGGGCATCTGTATGCATATCCTCTGCTTCCGCTGTTGTTGAAGACTCTCCTGAAGCTCCGGCAGGACGGGAGGGACCATGATTCTCATGGCCCCCCTGATGGCTGAGACAGGTTTGGTTCCCAATCCTTCAGGACCTCTCTGACAGGGAATTAATCAGTCCAGGGACCTCCCCAGACCTGCTCATGCAGGACTGAGGCAGGCTGCACCATCCCAACCTCCGGGCACTGTCTCTGATGGCCTGGATGTTGAGAGGTTAATCCTCTGGTCCCTTTACCTCTCTGAGGATGTGTCTCAGGTCCTGGTAGATTCTCGAAAGTTGTTCACCAGGATATCAAAACACTTTAAAGTGGAGGAGGTTCTCTATTTGGTGTGAGAGTCATGGCTTGGATCCATTCTCTTCTCCTTCTCCCAAGATGTTGGACTACTTATTATCTCTTTCCGATGCTGATCTGAAGACCAACTCGGTAAGAGTGCACCTCAGTGCTATTGGTGCCTACCACCATGCAGTGGATGGTTTGCCGATTTCCATGCATCCTGTGGTGAGCTGGTTCATGCAGGGTTTGCTTCAGCTGAAAACCCCCTGTGGCCATACCTGTTTGATGCTTTGAGTAGTTTTTGTTTTTCTGGACCCTTTTTAGCAGCTATTAAAATACTATACCGTGATCCCAAGGCTTTCATTTGCATTAATGGCTCTACCTCTCCACTATTTTCTTTGGGTTGGGGAACTAGACAGGGTTGCCCCCTGTCCCCCCTTCTCTATATATTATCCTTGGAACCATTGACACAGAAAATTCGACAGTCCCCTTTAATCCCCGGAATCAGGACGGGTTCTATAGAGCAAAGATGTATTTACAGATGATATGCTGATGCTGATCACCAATGCCCGTCAAGCCCTACCTGTGCTATTAGAAGTCATCCAGATGTTTGGTACATTTTCAGGTCTGAAGCTTAATCTAACTAAATCAGAGGCATTAGACATTACGGGCAACCTTAAGTCTACCTGGCCGGATTTCCGCTATTGTGGGCATCTGACACAATTAAGTATTTAGGGATAAGAATACATAAAGATCCCCAGCTCTGGTACCATTATAATGTTACCCCTTTACTGAAAGCATTCCAGTCAAAAACCACTAGCTGGAGCTCTCTGCCTCTGTCAATTTCGGGGAGGATAGCCTTAGTCAACATGATACTGGTCCCTAAACTGTATATATTTTACAAATGACTCCGTTTTATTTGAAATCCAATGACGTGCGAGTGTTCTACAGGATATTTGGTAAATTCTTTTGGAGGTCCCAAAAAAGCCAGGTTGAGCTTGCTAATTGATGGTGCCTAGGGCAGAGGGTGGCATGGAAGTTGCTAACTTGCGATACTATAACATTGCTTGCTTGTTACCCACGCTTAGAGAATGGCTGGGCTACGGACTGAGTTAGTGTTCTGCAATTGGAAGGGAGGCATATCATCCTTGTCATTTAGCATTCTTACTACATTCCCCACGTGGGACTCTCCCGATCCATGTTTCTCATAGTTTGGTGGCTGGAGGCATGCGCAGTTGCTGGATGTTCTCAGACAATTCTTGCATTTGGAGTGGAAGACCTCGTATTGTTACCATTAATGAATAAGAACATAAGAACATAAGAAAATGCCATACTGGGTCAGACCAAGGGTCCATCAAGCCCAGCATCCTGTTTCCAACAGTGGCCAATCCAGGCCATAAGAACCTGGCAAGTACCCAAAATATTCCTGATCTCCCAGCGGGGATACCTATCAATACTTACCTACCAATACCTACCTACCAATACCTACCTACCTACCAATACCTACCTACCAATACCTTGGCACGACTCCAAGAAAAGGGAATTGTTAATCTGCTTCTCTTTATGGATTTACAGAATAACTGTATGCACTCCTTTGATTATTATTGTCAGCAACTCAATTTACTATCCTCTGACTATCTTACTTACTTACAAATTCGTAGTTATATACAGACTAGTTTGCTTAATTGCAAACGGGAAGTAACTAATGGTCCTTTTCAAAGATTTCTACATATTAGCTCTGTTAAACTGGTAAAACTGTCTATGTACTACAAATTTCTACATGATACCTCCCGGTATAGTATATATAGTTCTTGTTCTTCCACGTGGACTACTGATCTGATGCAAGACGGGTCTGTCCGAGCGTTACGAACAAGCACGCAGTTGATTCAGAAAGTAGCAATGAGTATGTCCATGAGGGAAATGCATTTTAACATTATGCATAGATTAATTATCTGGTCCCAACGAGCTTTCGTGGCAAGCATTACCTCATCTGGGGCATGCTTTAAATGCTCTCACCCAAATGCATCCCTAGTACATTGTTTGTGGGACTGTGTTTCCATTCAATCCTTTTGGACACTGATTTCTCTACATTATCCTGACCATTCAGCTTGATGAAACTTGGAGTGCCCGATTCTGCTTGCTGGAGGTCTCAGCCAACCCAAGCTCAAAAACCTACTATCCAAATCCTGTTGCTACATAAAAGCCGTTGGTGGCACTCCGAGGTGATTCTATGCCATTGGATCCTCAACACCCCCGTCATTATGAAAATGGATAGACACTATGCTGGAACTTTATCTCTTAGAACGAAAATCGATATCCACGTCCTCCAGAAAACATCAGACACAATTTGCCGCCATTTGGTCTCCATTTATCAAATCACTACCTCCATCCACAGTCAATTCCACTCTTTGATTCTTGGATTCTATAGCCATTTTGCTGTATAACAGAAGACAACTAGCTACTGTTATTACTATGTGTAATAATATCCTGATTTTGCTGTTTTAGAAATCTCATAAGTTTTTTCCAGCCAACGGTTGTAAGGGTGTGGAACATATATGTTGGGTGGGGGGGAGGGAGGGAAATTGAAGATAATGTTATGAGTACATAAACTGACATGTTTGTTTGAACTGGGTACCACACACGTTGTGTTCTTCCTAATGTTGATATTGAAAACCCGTTTATTGGTGGTTTGTTAACTGTTCAATTACTTACTTCTAAAACTCAATAAAAATGATTTAAAACAAAAAGAAACATGCTTTAGCAGTGTTTTGGATGTGTGTAGGGAAAGAGGAAAGAGGCATCAAAGTGACCTCAAGGTTATGGGCCAAGGGAACCAGGAGGACGAGAGCACTATCCAAAGAGACAGAAAAATAGGGAATAAAAGAAGCAGGTTTGGGGAAGTAATACAAGAAGTTCCATCTTGGCTATAGTAATTTTAAGATGGTGGTGGGACATCCAGGTGGCAATGTCAGACAAGCAGACTGAGATTTGGGACTGGCTTCTGGTGACATTTCTGGTGTAAAGTGGTCGCTTTGGGCATCACCAATAAAAGTGATGTTGAAAGCCATGGGAAGACATCAGAGCACTAAGGGAAGAAGTATAAAAACAAAGAGAAGAGGGCCCAAGACAGGAGTTTTGAGGCACACAGACTGATAGCAGAATAGTGATAAAGAATCCCCAGAGGATACTGTAAAAGTATGCTGGGAGAGGGGTAAGAAGAAACCCAGAATAGAGTCCCAAAAATCCAATAGAGCACAGTGCGTCAATGATTAGGGTGGTGCACAACAAATGTCAAAAGCAGTGGATAGGTCAAAAAGGATTAGAATTAAGTAAAGGTCTTGGATTTTGCCATGAAAAGGTCACTGGAGATGTTTGGCAAGAGCAGAAAGGAGAAAAAAATTAGTTGAAGAAAAGGTAAAAAGAAAAGTGAAATGATGGATATTTTTGACTGACCTGATTGCTGTCCACCTTGTAGCCATGTTTCACAGCGAAATACAATTTACCCAGGGAGATGGTGATTGCATATCCTACCACAGCGATGGCAAATGAATTTCCTACCAATTTCCCAAAGAGGTTTGCCTCTGGTAACACTGGTAGTCGCAAGCTGTAATCGACAGAAGGAAAAAGCAACAATGCAACCAAATTATTAATTGTGTACAGACATATTTGGCCAAAAAGAGGTTAATATTCCAATATGATTACCGGTAGATATGAAGCAATTATTCATAAAAACAGGGAGAATAATCAAATATTCATCTACTAGCAGAAATGCTCGCAAAAGATTTATGTTGAAATGATGTTCGTTTATTGCCCGATGCTGATCCTTATATTTCTCTTCCTCCCTGACAACCAGTCTCTCCCTCATCCATACATCTCTCTTTATCTTTTCTCAGGCCATCCCCAACACTCTCTCCCTAGCAAGTCAGCTAGTCCTCACTAGTCTTTCTCCATCTGCCATTCCCTCCAGGCGCTTTCTGTACTGGTCCTGGTTAGAGGTTTATTGGCATCAGTTAATGCTTCTGGCCATTCATGCTGTGCAGACCTGCAGGCCATGGGTTCTTTTGCTTTCTTCTCTCCACTAATCTCTTTCTCTCTCTCTCTTTCTCTCCTCTCTAGCCCTTACCCAACAGTCTCTCTCTCCCCCAGTTTGTCCCTACCAGTCTCTCTCCTCTCTCTCACCCATCAATCTCTCTCTCACTCTCACTCTCCCATGCTCACTGGTCTTTGCTGCGTGATTTGTGATGCATCAAATCAAAGTTTCTGAATATTCATGTAGTACAACCCCGCAGGCTGAGTACATACTCACTGCAGCCAAACACCATATGCAATTGTGCATTTTCCAGGATACAGAATTATATAGTATATAATATTAATAAACAATCATTGTTATGTTTGGCGATCTGCGAGCTCCTCTTGCGGACCACCACACTCACCTCTCAACTGACTCAGCCGCGGACCTGCCTCAGCGTGGCAGGATGCCATTGTCTCCTCCTGCAACACGCTCACGTGACACCATCACCCGCTGGCAGGCCAAGATGCCGACGGCTTCCCTAGGGTTCACACGTGCCAACATCACAAGATTTAAAGTGCTCATGGTTGGAAAACCCCCGCAGCACCCTTAGATGACATCAATCGGCCTGCCTATAAAAGGCCTGCCCAGATGTCTGCTCAATGCCTCAGCAACAGGTCCACTTCTTCTGTGAAGAGCATGTTGCTTCAGCATCTTGTCTCCAACCCAGTCTTGTCTTCAGTGTCTCATCTTCAGCCCAGCCTAGTCTTCAGCGTCTTGTCTTCAGGTCCTGTGTGGTCTTCAGTGTCCTTGTCTTCTATGCTCTTCCTTGCCTGACCCGTCTTTCCTATCTGTCCCTTCTTCCCTTCAAACAGCTACCTGGATTGACCTTAGCCTGACCATGGATTATGTTTGACCGCTGCCTACCACCGACCACTGCTTGCCATCAACCACTGCCTACTCCCAGATTACCCTTCACCACTGCCTGCCAACAACCACTGCCTGCTCCTGGATTACATTTGACCATTGCCTGCCATTGATCACTGCCTTCTCCTTGATAAGTCTAACCACCACCTGTTTATGACCCTGCTATCCAAGGACCTTCTCTTCGACCATCAGCAGAGACCACACCCCATACCTGCTGGCCCTGAAACCCAAAGGCTCAACCCGAGGGGAACAAATGCTGGTGTAGGCAAAGCTCCAGCTGGGTCTCTGCTTCATCTGGGTCCGCCTGCTGAATTGGGAACCTGCAAGGCTCCTCCCTGCAGGCTTTGCCAATCCTTCCTCAGCCTAAGAGACCACAAACGCAGCAAGCAGTAATTCACAATAACAGAAATTTCTACATGCATGGACCTGAAATCTTACTCCACTGACTCAATATACACACGGGGTATTAAGAGGCAGTGACAGAGTTCCATTGATGTTTGAGGTACAGTAACTAACCAGTAAAGCTTTTAAAAAAATTGTTGAACAAAATCTGAACATTGGCACGAGCTTCACAAGAGCTGGCATGTGTAAAGAAGTAAATCCGTCCAGTGAGAGGACGACTGCAAATACCACTCTAAAATACTGTACTGGCAGCCAGCAAGCATTCTGGGAAGAAAACAGAGAGACAACGATCTCAGAAGAAACTCTTCTATAAGCACAGAGAGGATGGGAATATAATGAGAGCTAAAATATCATCTCAGCAAGTAAACATCTGAAAAAGATGCCACCCTCTCTAATAAATGGAGGTTAACATATGAAGAAGAATGCTACGGATTTGGAACATCATCTCACAACTTCCCTTATACTAATTATGATGACAGAAAGCTCAGCAAAAATACCCCTCAGTGTGCTTTTCTGCCACCCTTTCCCTTAGTACCAAGAGTTTAAACAGGTCTCTATGTCTTCTCAGCTCTTGTAAAGTGTCAGACTTCAGCAGAGTGTCACTGAAATCAAGGGAACCACAGCCCCACAGCCAGCATCACACTACTAACTTTAGCCTCAGAATTTTGATTAACTTGACCTGGTCCACTCCTTTAACATCTGTGTTTGTCTCTTTTTAGATCTGAGGGGTCAGCTGTGGGATCTCGTTCTAACAGGTAAGAGTCAGTGATCCAGTATTCCCTAGATTTCTTTATTTTTATCCACTTTTACTGATAAATTGCCAAATACCAAAAAAAAAAAATTCCACAAAAATCTGAATAGTTTTTACCTAAATTTTCTTCCAACTTTGTTTTTATTGTTATGAATTTTGTTTAACAACCAAAATACAAACAACTTGCGCAATCTCAAATAAAAATACTAAAGTGAAAAAACCCCACAGATATTAGAGAGTGCTTCCGTCCCTTATTATGTTATCTTATGTTCATGCGTTTTATGTATTGTTTCTAGTTATTATATTCTTGTGTTATATGTAAAGCCTGTTGATACTTTATGTTTCAATGTGAACCGAGGTGATGTTTCTAAACGTGCCGCGGTATATAAACTCACATAAATAAATAAATAAATAAATAAATAAATAAGTAAGTATTACTAAATATATGATGTTCAACATATTGCATAAAGGGTGCCATGTAGACTCAAAGGACAATAATTTATTATTAATAAAAGGAGAGAGTTGTTCCATTTGAAATATTTTCCACATTTTCTTATACCAATCAGTAATCTTGCATGGGTCATCGCATTTCCATTGAGAAGATATCACCATCCTAGTTGCTAACTATAAGGTAGAAAAAGGTCTTCTATTCAGAAAGGAATATCAGGGTCATTAGTAGAGCCCAAAAGCATCAATAGATAATCCGTTGGTAGTAAGAGCCTCATAATCTTATTAACTATTTTAAGTGTTTTTATCCAAAGAGTTTGAATTTTAGGGCAGTTCCACCAAATAAGCTTAAAAATTCCCTTAAAGGAAAAATTGACCGCTATTAAGTGGGGTAGACATCGATCATTTCAGAGCACCTGGGAACCCTTTGGCAAATGGATGGAAGATGGAGGGAGGGGTTGGGATAGAGGTGGGGACTGGCTCTTTAAGCTGTTAACTTTGCTGTTTATTATTTCATATGCTTTCCGATATGTTCCTGATAATTGTGCTTCAGGCTATGGGCCTGATTTAAAAAAGCATTTACATGCTTAAAATTGAATTTTACACATGTAAATGCACTTTATGTGTAAGTAGGCTTTTGAAAATTGCTACAATAATGCCATTGAATTGTCCATAGGATTTTCCCATGAAATACAGTTTATGAGTACAAATGGCTTTTGGAAATTGCTACAATCGTAGCTACATTTACACGTGTAAATCTTTTGAAAATTACCCCCTATGGGCCAGATTTTAAAAAGGTTACGCGCGTAAATCCGGTCTTATGCGCGCCGGGCCTATTTGAAAAAGGCCCAGCGACGCGCATAAAGCCCCGGGATGTGTGTAAGTCCCGGGGCTTGCAAAAAGGGGTGGGGTGTGGGCGGGGCGGGGCAGGGGAGGGGAGGAGAGGGGTCAGAGGCTCCAGGCACAGCGGCCATTTGCCGCTGTGCCAGGGATCACGCGTCAGCAGTCAGGGCTGAAGTAAGTTGTGAAACAAAAAAAGAAGAGAAAAAAGGTAGGGGGAAAAGGGCGGGGAGGGAAGGGAAGGGAAGGTGGGGTGTGGGGTAGGGAACAGGGGAAGACAACGTGGCTTGGCGCGGGCTCGGCATGCTCAAGATGCACAATTGTGCACCCCCTTGCACGTGCCGGCCAGTGGCGTAGCCACGGGTGGGCCTGGGTGGGCAGGTGCCCACCCAACTTAGACCCAGGCCCACCCAACTGGCACCGGAACTGCAAGGCTGTCGCGGGATCCCATCCCCGCGACAGCGAACAAGAGAACCCACGCCTCGCGCGCCATCACGGCACACGTGGGGAAGCGCTGCTGCGGCCGTATGGCCAACCGGTCTTCCTGTTCGGGGGGGGAGCGGAAGCGCCGCGCGCAGCTTCCGCTTCCTCCCCCCAATGCAGGAAGATCAGCTGCCTCTCCTGCTGCCACCCGTTCTCCTGCTATCTTCGGACCAAACGGCCCGCCGAACTTCCTGTTTAGGGGAGCGGAAGCGCCGCGCACAGCTTCCGCTTTCTCCCCCAAAGCAGGAAGATCAGCTGCCTCTCCTGCTGCCACCGGCCTCCTGCTATCTTCGGGCGTCGGGCCGTACTGCCCGCCGATCTTCCTGCTTGGGGTGGGGGGGGGGAGGAAGCGGACGTTGTGCGCTGCGCTTCCGCTCCCCCCCCCGACAGGAAGTTCGGGGCAGTACGGCCCGACGCCCGAAGATAGCAGGAGTCCGGTGGCAGCAGGAGAGGCAGCTGATCTTCCTGCTCTGGGGGAGAAAGCGGAAGCTGTGCACGTGCTTGAATGTGTATGTGTGGATGAGAATGGAGTGTGTGTGGGTGAAAACTGGAGCCTGGGTGTGTATGGGTGAGAATGGAAGCTTGAATTGTGGGTGAATGGGAGCTCGAATGTGTGTATGTGTGGTTGAGAATGGGAGCCTGGGTTTGTGGGTGGGTGAGAATGGGAGCTTGAATGTGTGTATATATGGGTGAGAATGAGAGCCTGGGTTTGTGTGGGTGGGTGAGAATGGAAGCTTGAATATGTGGATAAGAATGGGTGCTTGAATGTGTGTATGTGTGGGTGAGAATAGTACCTTAAATGTGTATATGTATGGATGAGAATGGGAGCTTGAATATGTGTGGGTGAGACTGGGAGCATGGGTTTGTGGATGAGAATGGGAGTCTGGGTTTATGTGTGTGGGTGAGAATGGGTGCCTGGATGTGCGTCTGTGTGTGCATAAGAATATAAGCCTGGGGAGGGGTGAGAAAGTGAGAACTTGAATGTGAGCTTGGGGGGGGGGGGGAGAGAGCATATGAGAGTGACAGCTTGAGTGTGTGAGAGGGAGTCTGTGAGAGAAAGCGGGTGTGTGTGTGTGTGTGTGTGTGTGTGTGTGTGGCAGGGAAGAAGACAGTAATAGAAGAAAGACACTGAAAAGGAATTAGGAAATGAGCTATAAGGGAAAAAGAGACCAGGACCAACTGATTAGAAAAATACAAAGATCAGACAACAAAGGTAAAAATATCTATATCTTTTGAGATGTTAGCAATTTAAATATAAGCAACACAACCGCTCTCTCAAAATTTATGGACAGGTAGGAGCCATGTATAAAATCGTAATAATAAGAAGGCTAAAGTACCACAAATCAGTGAATTATGTTTGTATCATTAAGTAAACCTCATATTTAGGCGTAGATGTGAATGCTATGCTGCATAATTTGGCATTATTTATCAGTAAAAAAACAACTAGTAGACCTGCATGCCTACAGCCCACCCATGTTAACCTTGTGCCCACCCAAAAAATCAATTCTGGCTACGCCACTGGTGCCGGCCCCCGATTTTATAACTTGCGCACGCCTGCGCGCGCAAGTTATAAAATCGGACATACATGTGTGCGTGTCGGGTAGCGCGCGCATCCTTTTAAAATCTACCCCTCTATGTACATCCTTGACTGTTTATCTCTGGGGGGGGGGGGGGGGGGGGCCATGGAAGTGCTCCGGCCCTATAATTGCATTGCTGTTATGAAAAATCTTTCAATAAGCACATAATTAGAAAAAAAAAACCTTGATATACACCCTCTCCAGCATATATTTGGATTATCTGGCCGGATTTTGCACAAAAGGGCCGGAATAAGATAGGACTGAGATAATATTTTATGCTGAGTATCTAAGTGACTAGTGCATATAGAATTATGCCTAGTATTGCTCCAAATATCAACCCACTAGTCATCTCACATTGGTTCCTGTGTATCGTTCTATTTTTGTTGGTTCAAAAATTTATTTCCCCTATTTAACTGAAAATTAATTGTTGACATGAGGACTTTCCTTGTATTTTTTCTTTGAAAAATAAGCTCAGTCTAATTCAACAAACCTAAGAAAGAAGCCTTTGAGAAGCTAAAAAATGTTGACTTTGTAACAAAGGGTATATTGGAACAATAACATCACTTCGCATGTTAACAAAATATCTCTTGTGACAAAAGCTCCCTCCTTAATAAAATCAAGAGCATTATCAACCCTGAATCTTTCAATCATACAAATCGATTTTGTTGAGCATGACCAGTTTGAAAGAAACAATTAACACAAATCAGCGATAGTGGCAAAAATTCAGAATTGAAATGAAGGGATCTAGCCACCTTTTCCCAAAACATGGAAAATTGGTTCAGTCAAACGATGAGAACCAAAATGCACTTGAACCAGGGTCCCAATGTTGTTTTCTGATTTTGCCTACAGTGTCATGTCCAGTTAACATTATTTACTGATTTCCATTCCAGCTTTGAGAGATACTGCCAGTTTTACCTGGGTTGCAATAAAGCTTTTCTATATACCAATTTTTTCTTTCCTAGGAAAAAAGATGCACTTCCACCTAAAACCTGATTTCCTCTAGATTTAAATTTTAATCTGAAATATATAAATTATCTTTTCAAATTATCCTATGAGTTTTTGTAAGGGACACCATAGGTGTATTTTACTAAGGCTTTGAATGGTTTGCAGCCCAAGTCCCCAACCCAGTCCACTAGTAAATAGCACATTTAGCATATGAGGAACAGAAAGTTAGGAGATTGGCTAAGAATTTGCTAAAGGGATCCACTTACTATCCTCTTCTTCTGTCAAGGAGTCCTGAAGATAAATTTATCCCAAATGGCACTCACCCAACGGGGATTTCACCCACAGTCTGAATGCCGAACTTTTCATGCAGACTCAGTCCATAGGATATTCCCGTGGAGACAATGAGCTGAAGAAACAAGCAAAACCTTATGAATCAATGCTGCAATTACAATAAAAATCTGCTTTTCACAAGTCCTGTCAATATGTGCCTTCAAGTCCTACTAGAAAATGTTTTGGGTGGAAATGTTCAATGAAACTGAATATTAATTACAGCACAAATAATGGGGTTGATTACAGATTTGACAAGTGGATCAACTTCTTCATAAACGGCGGGCATGGAAAATCCTTTGTTTTCCGGTTACTTTTTTATTCAATTCAATTCCTTTTCTTTTTGTCATATCAGCATGCACTAAATGGTTTTAAGGCATGCTAAAATGACAAAGGAAAGAAAATAACATGTTGGTTTTCTGTTGTTAGGGATGTGAAATTGCAAAAAACAATAATGCGATTTCCAATCAGTTTAAAACAAAGATACATCCTTGTTAGGGGTGAATTGTAGGAAAATATCAGCCTGGGGGATTTTTTTTAAACAGGCCCATGTGATTCAGTGACTCCCAAAAGCACACCAAGCTGACCCTAGAGAGGGACATTATGTGACCTGGAACACGTCTGCCTCTACTGTCAGACTTCAGCCAAAAAATCTCCAGCACCAGGCCTGCTCGCCCCTTCCCCAATTTCCCACTTACCTTCACCCAGTCCTCAAATTCCTGCTTTAATCCCCCACCCCAGGTTTTTTTTTGCAGGTAACCTTAATTTATGTACAGACTACAGCTGGTGCATTCAGCTGCTGGGTCTGCAGCACTTTGTTGTCCTGGCGATAGCGCCAGAGCTGCAGTGATGGTCCCAGCCAGTCCCTCTCTCCTTCACTTTTTTTTTTTTTTAAACTTTACTGGATTCACTGAGGTAAAAAAAAACTCAGTATCTTGTCCCAGGGCAGTGCATTTTCAGTCCCAGTGCTGCCTGCCAGTGCTTGCATATCCTCACTTTCCCTTCTTCCATCTCTGAGGCTACAGGCCAGAGTTTCAACCGGACAGAAACAGAGCTCGGTGACTGCAGGACTGGCAATAGACTGCTTTTATTCTCTCTAGGAAGGGCCCTAGGGCGGGTAGCTCATCCCCAGTTAGTAAAGGAGGTGGGAGAGACAGGAAGGAGGGCTGGGGCCAAGACACTGCAGCTCCGACTGGAGCATCAAAGAGAGGCAGGTCAAAGACAGGCAGTGCTCTGACTGGAAAACAGAGCAGCATTTAATTTTTTTTTTCAAATATATGCAGCAGGCAGGGTCATCCAGGTGCTGGCTTACCTGCAACAAGTACCAGGCTGCCTTTGCTCCCTCTGAAATTGAAGCCCAGCATGTCTGCACACAAAGACAAGGAGCTAACTGCTAGTGCAGTTGAGCCACAAAGAAAGCAGAGAAGTCTGAGTGGAAATGACACGTGACCAATCTAACCGACCCACTGGGGCATGCCCGATCCCGCAACAGGCCAATCTGCCCCTGATCCCTGTACTTCATTGACCTTTTATACAGTGAATAGCCACACTGGATGGACACTGGATGTAGGAGAGGTGGCCTGCCTGAGAGATCAGCTTGTTTGCCTTGAGAAGAACCATACTGGTCCTGGAGAAAGTTAGATTATTTGTACTTTGTGATAGTTGTTCTTGGACCAACACAAAAAATGAGCCAAAGATAATACAGGTGTTTCTTTGAAGCTCACATGTCTTGTGAACCTCCTTGAGTTCATTCTAGATAGCTCCTGGACAGCAAACTCTTTGGATGATGGGCATGGTAATTTTCAAAGACATTTCCATGGATGAAACAGTGCCTTGCCTGCAGAAATGACACTATATGCAGGCAAACTTACATGTGTACAAATTATACTCCTGGGGGAATTCTGCGCAAAACATTTTTTAAAATTCTGCGCACAAAAACTTAAAATTCTGCTAAATTCAGCATATTTTATATTGATCAAAATAAAATTTATATGACAGTCTTTAAGTATTACATTTTAAATTAATAAAGAAAAAAGTTATTACTTAAAGATGCAGACTTTTAAATATTTTGAGCAGAATTTCCCTAGAAATTCACTGTAAGAGTGTCCCTTCCACTCGTTCCCTACTCCCCTACTCCCCTGGCCACTTTGCCCTCTCAGAACCCAACTCCTCCACCTGCCAGTATCTCTCCCCCCTCCACCTCTAGGCTCAACCCCTTCCACTCTATCGCCACTCTCAAAGTTTGACCCCTTTCTCAGTACTCCCCTCACACAGGCTCCCTCTGTCCCTCTCTCTCTCACACACATGCTCCCTCTCTAGTGCACATACACACACCCTCATACAGGCTCTCTCACTCTCTTGCACACACTCATCCCCTCATACAGGGTCCCTCTCTCTTACATAAACAGCCACACAAACTGCTGTTCTCTCTCACATATACACCCTCACACAGGCTACCTATATCTCTCTCTCCTGCACCCCTTCACACAGGCTCTGTCTCACACATACACAATCCCTTCACACAAGCTAGCACACAAGCTACACACGATCCCTTTTTCATATGCACGAGCTCCCGATCTTCACACACATCCGCACTCCTTCACAATCTCCTCATATAGGCTCCCTCTCTCTGGCACCCACACTCAAGCACCCCCCACCCCGTGTTCTCTCACACCTCTGCTCTCTTTCTCTCACCCCTCCCCCCTGTTCTCTCTCACATTCCCTCCCCCTCTTACATCCCCTCCCCCTCTCGCCTCACTCCCCCTCCCCCTCCTCCTCACATCCCTTCCCCCTCCCCTCTCTCACACACACCCCTCTCTACACACATTCACTCTCATCTATGCCGCAAGCGGAGCATGTTCCGCAGCACACAGGGGCCTTAATCCTCGCCGCGAACGCACATGCTCTGATCACGGCACGCCGGGGCCTTCATCTTCAGTGCACATGGCGTGCCGGGGTTTCATCTTCGCCGCAAACGGCGCGCTCCGTTCGCAGTATGCCAGGGCCTTTATCTCTGTGCCATTTTCTGCACAGAATTTGGCAGTTCTGCACAGGGGGGAGTTCTGCACAAATTCTGCACCCCGCAGTAGCGCAGAATTCCCCCAAGACTAAAATTATATGCACATAAAGTTAACCAGACTGAGACAAGGCATTCTCAGGAACACTTATGTACAGTACATACTTTTGCATTTTCCCAGAAAGAAAATCTGCATAAATTATCAAGTGTAATTATCTGCAGGTGGATTTGGTGGGATAATTTTCAAAGGTTAAATAGGAACGTATTTTCCCTTTAGAAATTAGTGTAACTTATGCCTGTATTTCATTTAAAGTTTATATGGGCTTCTACAAATTACCCTTCATAAGTTGGTAGCACAACCTGCAAAGAATTCACTTTATTTTTCCAGAAAATAAATAGTGTTGAAGAGAAAATGCAAAGAAGATGCCTGACTCAGTTAGTTCCTAAACAGCAGTGGTTCAACAGTAGTGGGCTTCCAAGAAGGCTGGGGTGACCTGTATGAAGGGACCATGGTTAAAACCCAAATTTCAGTAAGCATGGGCAGACCAGATATTTTTTTACAACAGCCTCACTAATCTTACTGAGTGATGGGATTATTACAAGCTTTGGTAATAAGACAAAAAGGGGGCCTAGGTCAGGACTTCCAAAAATGTTGCCCCATTATCACATCATCCTCCAGGATCACGTGAACTTTCAAGTGCTAAAATGGGGTTATAATGGCTAACATTTTTCTCTTGGATAGACTAAGAGGTGGGTGATGAGAGAGAAGTGGTGGCAATCTCTATCAGCCCATGCACACTTAGGCCCCCACGCTCATGAAGTTCAGCACGGGGCTGTGAGCTAGTACAAGCTCACAGGCTTTGCATTAGCCCCAATCCCTCCTCACACACGGGATAAGGACACTGCAAGACCTCCGAGTGTGTGTTTGCTAAAAGGCACAATGCTGCCTTTCACTACTAAAGCTACTGCTGCTTCTGACACCTGAGGAGCACTCCCATTTGAGGCACTTGTGATCCCGGCTTCTCGCAAGGTGGTCTTCTTATTGCAAGAACTAGGCTGAGTGGTGAACTTGGCCAAAAGCAGCCTACAGCCATCTCAGATGCTGGAGTATCTTGGCATTGGTTTTGATATGAAGGGGGGCAAAGTGTTTATGCCAGAGAGTCGCATTCAGAAATTTATTTATTTATTGTATTTATATACCGATACTCTGTTAACAATCACAACAGTTTCCAACACAAAATAACTTCTGAGCTGCTGCTTTGGTGGTGAAAGTCATGCCTCCTGGTGACATCATATCAGGGCGATGGCTCTATTTAAACAGGTCCTGGACGCCGGAGGTGCTTATGCCTGCGCTCACAAAGGAGCACAAACAAAGGAGCACGCTCCTTCGTGCGTGCCTGTGTGCACCATTGACTTCTCTGGCTTACCTTTTTATCATTAACATGTACATCTCAACTATCACGTCAGGGGTGTTTTGAAGATTTGTGTGTTAAATGTTATTTCTCCAGACAGAGATTTGACCTCATATCTATTCCTCTACAAACTATTCTAAGTCCTCAGACATCTAACTCCATCTTTATTTCTTTAGTTAATGTGCACTCTAATTGCCTTGAGGTCAAGCAGCATCTGATGCAGTACTTGAAGGTTACTGGATCTGTCAGGAAGTCTGATTGACTGTTTGTGCTCCATGGTGGAGGTAAACAAGGTGAACCTGCGATGTGGGCAACTATAGCCTGTTATCACGCCCGCCTATGTGAATGCTGAGATTCCTTTGCCTAAGCAAGTTAGAATGCATTCCACTAGAGCTCAGGCGATATCATGGGCAGAGCTTCACTTATTGTCTCCTGTTGAGATTTGCTGAGCAACGGCATGGTCTTCCTTACACACCTTTTCCAAGCATTACCGCTTGGATGTTCAGCCTCAGGAAGACACTGCCTTTGCACGTGCGGTGTTGACTAAACTGTGGGCAGCCTCCCGCCCTCTTCAGGAGTAGTTTTGGTACATCCTACTCATGTCGATTGGCTTGCCTGAGTGCAGAGGAAGAGAAATTGCTACTTACCTGATAATTTCCTATCCTTTAAGGAAGGCAGGCCAATCCACAATGCCCCTCGGCTGCCAACTTGCCTTTAGTTCGTCCTTAAGTGCAGAAGATGCAGAGTGTTGTTCCTGTTTATTTGTTGATTGTTAATTTTTTTTTCAAATATATGCAGCAGTCAGGGGTGATCAAGGTGCTGGCTTACCTGCAACAAGTACCAGTCTGCCTTTGCTCCCTCTGAAATTGAAGCCCAGCATGTCTGCACACAAAGACAAGAAGCTAACTGCTAGTGCAGTTGAGCCACAAAGAAAGCAGAGAAGTCTGAGTGGAAATGACACGTGACCAATCTAACCGACCCACTGGGTTTACTGCTTGTTAATTCTTTTGTCTAAGCTCAGTGTTCCCAATTAGTTGGAAGTATGAGTGGTTGACTGATAATAGTCATGTTCAAGTATAATCAGTTTGTCCACAGTTTGGCTTTTTCAGAGAATACAGATGGGTTGATGTCAGGGCAGGGCTATATGTCCTTGATGTCATTGAGTCAGCTTTATTCTGTCTCCATCTGCTGGTAGAGGTGCATAACCCACTCATGTGGGACCCTAAAGGCTAAAGAATGGAAATGAAGAAAAAGTGTATGAAGTAACTTGATAGTGCAGTGGTTATTACCCTTAACCAATAAGCCTTGATACTGTTAATGCAACTCCATCACTGCTCTCTGCTTCAACGGCAGGGGCAAAAGGGAACTGGATTTGTTCAGCAACCAAGGGCCCCGACCTTTACGGTCTGGGGAAACAAGTATGGAGGTAACTTGCTGATGCAGCAGCTACTACCCTTAACCAATAAGACTGTTACTTCAAACATTGCTTTCTGCTTCAACAGCAAGGCATAACAGGGAACTGGATTCAACAGCAATCAATGAGGGCTAGTGTGGAAAACTGATAAGCACCGGAGGGGGGGGGGGGGGGGTAACGGGGAACTGGATTCAAACAGCAACCAATGAAGGTCCTGACTTTTATGGTCTGGGAAACATAAGCATGCGGTAACCTACACAGCACAGCACAAACTACCATAAGCTTACAGAGCAGACTGGATGGACCATTTGATCCTTTTCTGCCGTCATTTATATGTTTCTATGTGTGGATTGGCCTGCCTTCCTTACAGGAAAGAAAATTATCAGGTAAGTAGTAATTTCTCCATTTTTTTGCAGAAAGGGCAGTTGACACATGAAACAGCCGCCCAGTGAAGATGGTAGTGGCAGCCAAAACAGAATCAGAATTCAAGAATGCATGGGATAAGCACAGAGGATCCTTAATTGTGGGAAAGCAAAGGTAAAACTGAAGATTAAGTAGAGTCTGTAGTATTGCAGTGAAAAGTAGTATAGAAAAGAAATAGATGAGAGGGCCTAATGTCATTATGTGGTATGAGTTTATCTTGATATATTCTCAACCTCATTAGTATACCTGATCATAGTCCTTGGCTTTTGACAATCTTACCATAATTAGCTCAATGGGGATGGGCATCAGAAACTTGGAACTGAATTTCTCATTTATCACCTTCACTGCAAAGAGCATTCCCAAGGAAATGATGCTTGTGATCAGTGTGCCAATGTTTGTCTGTGGCAAACTGGTGAAGATTTTTATTAAAGTCTAAAGTAAAAGGAGGAAAATAGCAAGTTAGTTAAATAAACAGGAAGATGTTTAAACACAGGGAATACTCCCAAAAGTACTTTTCCCCATCTGTTGCTTAGGGGAAAAAATTAATTTTGGAATAAAACCCATAGTGGGCACACATTAAGAACATAAGAACATGCCATACTGGGTCAGACCAAGGGTCCAACAAGCCCAGCATCCTGTTTCCAACAGTGGCCATTCTGGCCAATCCAGGCCATAAGAACCTGAGAAGTACCCAAAAACTAAGTCTATTCCATGTTACTGTTGCTAGTAATAGCAGTGGCTATTTTCTAAGTCAACTTAATTAATAGCAGGTAATGGACTTCTCCTCCAAGAACTTATCCAATCCTTTTTAAACACAGCTATACTAACTGCACTAACCACATTTTCTGGCAATAAATTCCAGAGTTTAATTGTGCGTTGAGTGCAAAAGAACTTTTTCCGATTAGTTTTAAATGTGCCACATGCTAACTTCATGGAGTGCCCTCTAGTCTTTCTATTATCTGAAAGAGTAAATAACCAATTCACATCTACCCGTTCTAGACCTGTCATGATTTTAAACACCTCTATCATATATCCCCCTTCAGCCGTCTCTTCTCCAAGCGGAAAAGTCCTAACCTCTTTAGTCTTTCTTCATAGGGGAGCTGTTCCATTCCCCTTATCATTTTAGTTGCCCTTCTCTGTACCTTCTCCATTGCAATTATATCTTTTTTGAGATGTGGCGACCAGAATTGTACACAATATTCAAGGTGCGGTCTCACCATGGAGCGATACAGAGGCATTATGACATTTTCCGTTTTATTCACCATTCCCTTTCTAATAATTCCCAACATTCTGTTTGCTTTTTTGACTGCCGCAGCACACTGAACTGACGATTTCAATGTGTTATCCACTATGACGCCTAGATCTCTTTCTTGGGTGGTTGCACCTAATATGGAACCTAACATTGTGTAACTATAGCATGGATTATTTTTCCCTATATGCAGCACCTTGCACTTATCCACATTAAATTTCATCTGCCATTTTGATGCCCAATTTTCCAGTCTCACAAGGTCTTCCTGCAATTTATCACAATCTGCTTGTGATTTAACCACTCTGAACAATTTTGTATCATTTGCAAATTTGATTACCTCACTCGTCGTATTTCTTTCCAGATCATTTATAAATATATTGAAAAGTAAGGGTCCCAATACAGATCCCTGAGGCACTCCACTGCCCACTCCCTTCCACTGAGAAAATTGTCCATTTAATCCTACTCTGTTTCCTTTCTTTTAGCCAGGTTGTAATCCACGAAAGGACATCACCACCTATCCCATGACTTTTTACTTTTCCTTGAAGCCTCTCATGAGGAACTTTGTCAAACGCCTTCTGAAAATCCAAGAACACTACATCTACTGGTTCACCTTTATCCACTTGTAATGAGAGGTAACGGTGGTGGGGCCACTTGGCAATAGTGATCATAATATGATCAAATTTGATTTAATGTCTGGAAGGGGGACAGTAAGCAAATCCATGGCTTGGGTAAAGCCATGCTGACTTTTTTCCATTAAACCATGTCTTTCTATATGTTCTGTGATTTTGATGTTTAGAACACTTTCCACTATTTTTCCTGGCACTGAAGTCAGGCTAACTGGTCTGTAGTTTCCCGGATCGCTCCTGGAGCCCTTTTTAAATATTGTGGTTACGTTAGCTATCCTCCAGTCTTCAGGTACAATGGATGATTTTAATGAAAGGTTACAAATTTCTACTAAGAGGTCTGAAATTTCATTTTTTAGTTCCTTCAGAACTCTGGGGTGTATACCATCCAGTCAAGGTGATTTACTACTCTTCAGTTTGACAATCAGGCCTACCACATCTTCTAGGTTCACCGTGATTGGGTTCAGTCCATCTGAATCATTACCCATGAAAACCTTCTCCAGTATGGGTACCTCCCCAACATCCTCTTCAATAAACACCGAAGCAAAGAAATAATTTAATCTTTCCACGATGGCCTTATCTTCTCTAAGTGCCCCTTTAACCCCTCGATCATCTAACAGTCCAACTGACTCCCTCACAGGCTTTCTGCTTTGGATATATTTAAAAATGTTTTTACTGTGAGTTTATGCCTTTTCAAATTCTCTCTTAGCCTGTCTTATCAATGTCTTACATTTAACTTGCCAACGCTTAATCATAATCCTATTTTGTTCTGTTGAATCCTTCTTCCAATTTTGAATGAAGATCTTTTGGCTAAAATAGCTTCTTTCACCTCCCCTTTTAACCATGCCGGTAATCATTTTGCCTTCTTTCCACCCTTTTTAATGTGTAGAATACATTTGGACTGTGCTTCTAGGATGGTATTTTTTAACAATGATCATGCCCCTTGCACACGTTTTACCTTTGTAGCTGCTCCTTTCAGTTTTTTTCTAACAATTTTTCTCATTTTATCAAAGTTTCCCTTTTGAAATTTTAGCACGAGAGCCATGGATTTGCTTACTGTCCCCCTTCCAGTCATTAATTCAAATTTGATCATATTATGATCATTATTGCCAAGTGGCCCCACCACCGTTATCTTTCTCACCAAATCCTGTCCTCCACTGTGAATTAGATCTAAAATTGCTCCCTCTCTTCGGTTCCTGAACCAATTGCTCCATAAAAATATTATCTATTCCATCCAGGAAATTTATATCTCTAGCATGAACCGATGATACATTTACCCAGTCAAATTGGGGTAATTGAAGTCTCCCATTATTACCACACTACCAATTTGGTTAGCTTCCCTAATTTCTTTTAGCATTTCACTGTCAGTCTCACCATCTTGACCAGGTGGACGGTAGTATATTCTTATCACTATAGTCTTCCGCGACACACAAGGAATTTCTACCCATAAAGATTCAATTGTGCATTTAGTCTCATGCAGGATGCTTATCCTGTTGGACTCTATGCCATTGCAGACATAAAGCGCCACACACCTCCCGGGTGCTCCTCTCGTCATTGCGATATATTTTGTACCCCGGTATAGCACTGTCCCATTGTTTGTCCTCCTTCCCCCATGTCTCTGAGATGCCAATTAAGTCTATGTCATCAGGATAGGACATCGATCCTAGCACTATCTAGATTTTTTAAGTTGCGAGAAGAGTGTGGGTTGTATTTGTATACTGTTTATGGAAGGAAGGTGGATAGTATGAATAATATGCTGTGTATGTTGCTTTATTGTAATCTGCTCTAGAATCTTTGATGAAAACTCAGATGATAAAATGTAATAAGGATTAGTTATGTGGCTGACTATTCTTACTTTCCCTTGGTCTGTATCCTTCATCCTGTATTCTCTTTCTCCCTTCCTCAACACACACTCATCTCCCAGTTTCACTAGATTTATTTATTTATTTATAACATTTGGTACTTTCTTAATCAATAACATGTTTCAAGTGAGATACAATCCACATGAACAAAGTAACAATCGTGGTCAGTATTAAAATCAAACTTAACAAAAATAAACAAGTTAGAAATTATAATTCAGTAAAATAAGAATCAAATTAAACCTAGAGAAAAAACAGAGCTATTTGGACATACAACTACAATAAACACAGTGAGAATGAGCAAACAATAAAATTATTTTATTTGAAAATAGTTATAAATCGGTTTCTCCAGATTAAAAATCGCCCAAAGCGATATACAAAGGTTCAAGTAATACAAACACATCAAATTGACATACAGCTTAAAACTAAAATCAACATAACAAAGCAAAAATAAAAATAATAATTATGGTACTATTTCTGCATTCCCCACATCATTTCAACATCATTTCATTGCTTGACTGACAACCCATTTCCCTTAATTCCTGGCCATTATCAACCAGGTTTACAACCCTTTACATTATTAACTTTTGCTTTGATCTACTCTAGAGCCCTCATTCCTGTTCTATTTTACTACCAAATTAAGAAGAGAGCAATGAACCCAGGGCAGTATATATATTTAGCAACTCAGTAGATAGCAGGTAGTAATAAGTGTCGGTACATATGAACCATTTTGCCTACTCAGTCTGTCCAGTTGCACCTGCCTTAGTCGCTACCCTAGCTAGCTCATCATCCTTTCTTTCTTTTTCCACAGCTCTCTGCAAAAAGGAGACCTGCCAACATCTGCTGTACAAGCTTGAACATCCACTAGAAGAATTCCAGTGATATTTTTCTACCATCTTGCTTCCAACTTACATAAATCAGTGACAAGGGCTGGGTATGTTGACTGAGCTGAAACCCAAAGATGTTTTTCAGCTGAGACACTGTCACATGGATGGCAGAGGCTGTGGTGTATCCGCTCACCAGAGGATCAGAAAGGTAGGTAACCACAAACCCAAACTGCACCAAACCAAGGAAAAACTGCAAGGGAGGACCACAGTTAAGATAAGAACATTAGAGATTTTGCATTATCTGTTAAGTGCAAGAGAAACTGAGTTCTTAGAGATGGCTACATCGTAAAAAAAAAGAAAAACAACTGTGTGAAACAAATACATCAGTGTTGATAAGAATTATTGTTAATGTTTTTATTGTTCCTGTGAGTAGACTGCCTTTGAAATAAAAGTAATAAAACCTTTCTTATAACTAGTTTCGCTTTCCTGTTGTGACTGGCAGGCTGCAGGTACATCATCGAACCTCAAAGCACGCAAGATCCTGCTACTACAGGAATAACCCCTTCCAGCATTGGAGTGGCACTAAAGTCTTGAAGGAAAATTCCCTTTCAGCCAGCAGGAAGACCTGGTTTGTCTGTAAAATCATCCTGGAGAAAGGCATGGGAAGAGAATGGATACAAAAAGCAGGAAAAAAAATTGCCCTTCTAAGTGAAATAGATTTGGCAGTCCAGGATATTGGGAATGCATATAATTCCACAAGTTTCACAAGCGAGTTTATTAATGTTTAAAAGTCTAAGCAAAGGTAACATTTTTCAAAGAACAAGTTTTGTTTTTATTTAGTATTTATATTTCCAGTTGTTGTATAGAGCGTGGATAGGCAACTCTGGTCCTTGAATGCCACACGCCAGTAGGGTTTTCAGGATATCGACAATGAATAGGTATGAGATGCATTTGCATCCACTGGCTCCACTGCATGCATTCATTAAGGATAGTCTGAAAACCTGACTGACTTGCAGCACTCAAGGACTGGAGCTGCCTACCCTGTGTACAATCAGTGCACTATTATTCCTATAGTTACAATGTCCCCCTTTCCTGAAGAGCATACAATCAAAGACTGACCACTCGGAGATTAAAGTGTTTTACTCAAAGTGACTCCAGTGGTAGATAAGGGAATTAAATTGGGTCCCCCTGATTCTTCCTGCTGTGCTGTAAGCCCTCTGCTGTATGATCTGAGCTCAGGCTTCCTGTCTTCCCCTACCCTGGCAGCATTCTGGTGCTTTGTGGAGCTGATACATTCACAGCCTAGGGAAAATAAATATCACAGCACAAACCTGTTGTACTTCCCTAATAAAGGAGTGACTTGCCTCTGAACAACTCCCACTACAGGAAATGTTCCCTTCAGTCCACTACCCCTCAGGCACTGCAGAAAAAGGGAGGGTGGGAACAAATAAGATGAAATACAAAATAGCAACTTGGGATGGTTTCAGAGGTTTAAAGTTCTTTAGAATAAGTCTTATACTCTTCTGTGCCTGGCATAGATGCTGACATAATATTTAGAGTCAAGCTACCAAGAGAAAGTGGAAAAGTTTTGGAACTTTCACATACCAAACTGGTTCAGAGAAAGGACATAAAGCTTAATCGAAGCCAACTCCTTGTATTTTCCTCATCCACATTCTTTTGGTGTTTCTTACCTGAAAAATTCCAACGAGGAAGGTTAATGCGCTGGCCAGCTCCACTCTGGCTTTGTCTCTGGCCGCCGTATCAAGCAGCGTCCCATTGCCTGGCAGCATGAAATCCTGACTGGGTGCTAGCGATTCAGTCACGCTGCCAATCATGACACAGAGAACTGCAAAGCTGCCTGCAAGAGGGCGAGCAATATGGACAAAAGCATCCTGAAGCGATGCTGTTTGAATGTTGCATGACAGGACAAGCCTATGCCTGCGTAAATTCTGGAGGCTTTTTATGAGACAAAGTGGTCCATTTTCAAAAATGTTTAACCTACTAACTTCTGCAGATTTTCAGTCAAAAACTTTGTCAGTTAGGTGCCACTGAAAATTTGCCTATGTTGCTCAATGGCTTTCTGAAATTCACCCCAAATTTCACATCTCCCTCATGTTGTAATAGTTTGCAGGCCACATAACCATTAACAGAAAGAGTTCATCCTCTTCTAGAATGATGAACAATTAAAAGTTAATTCAGATATGAAAACTATAGGAGCAGATAGACTTGAAATTGTATCTTTTTTTTTCTAAAGTAGGGAGTCAAAGTATGTAGCAATATCTAAGGGCCTGACATAAAAACTCTTAACACCGATGTGAGCACAATTATGGTATGAAACTTGAAAATCCACTTTATTCAAGATACGTCAATTTATAAAATAGTGGAAGCAAAACACCACTTAAAAAACACTTAAAAAAAAACCTGTTCTTGACTTCAGCCAGTAATATGTTTCTACTGCATGTGAGGATGCATTGTGTAAGCAGAAAGAATCAAACATTTTTCTCTTTCTGACAAGAATGGGATTTAAAAATGTATAAACAGCCATGACAATCTTGCTATCTGTATTCTCTTCCCAGGATATTTTACAATCCCTGTTGACAGAGGGAAGGATAACCTACTCAGAGATCTGACGAGATCTCTTGTTTCTTGTACAGAACAACCAGAGCATAGGCTAAAGAGAACCTTTACTGTGCGCAGTGGCATACCGAGGGTCTCCGGCACCTGGAGGCCAATGCATTTGTGTGCCTCTCCAGCACCTTCCTCCCCCCCCCCCCCCCCCACACTTCTTGAACTAATGCTTAAGGTCACAGGAAATCAGTGGTGTCTCTAGACAGAAGAATTTGGGGGGGCGGGTGAGCCAAAATTACATTTCCTCATATCACACTCACCTCCCTAGCATGGCCCAATGCTTTAATATTGGCTATAAAAACTCTTGATAAGAAAGTCCAAATAGTCCTTCTGCGCAAATGTAAATGCTATCTAGTTTCACACTTCTAGTAACTACTATTAAAATTATTTGATAGCTTCATTCAACTAATTCTACATGGCTATAAGTATGAAGTCTGGAATGTATACAGGAAGGGAAAGAATGTCAATATAAATCATGTCCTCCAGTTGTGTGATCCACAGAAATTCCCCCAACAATGGAGCTTGGATGTCTCCCTTACAGTTTATCATACAAAAAAATTTTCAAATTCTGGTGTCATTTCACAGTAATAGCAGCACAAGCACCGTCCACTGCCAGATATGTTGTGAACTAACACAAAACCCCACAAAAAAGATACTCAAAATCTATACAGCAAACCTATCATAACACAAAAGTAGTGGCACCAAAGACTCAAACAACAGAATCCTACCTGTGAAAAAA